>NC_073258.2:65822500-66447500 GCF_029289425.2 Pan paniscus | reverse complement strand
CCCTGGGGAGCTCCCTGGGGGGCCGGGTGTGTGCTAAGTAGAGGTTTGAATTTCAGCCAGAGCCTCACCTCAACGGGCCGAAGTGTGCAAGAAAGGTAGGGGTCAGGCCTCCTGGGTGGCGGGGAGGGCATGTAGGATCAGCAGAGCCATGTGGGACCTCAGCTGTGTGGCCCTGTCCCTGCAGCTAGGGCCCCTCCTTCCCAACCTCCCAGGGCCAGGGGTGGTCTTGCCCAGATACCCAGTACTCCAGTAGGGGTTCAAGCTTCAAGGTCAAGGGGAAGGAGATGGAGGGGTTGGAGGGGAGGGGTGAGCTGAGGCCACGAGCTGCCCCCATGGGCCGGGGCCTGCAGGTGCCCTCCAGGCAGTAGGCTGGGGAGAAACACATCACAGACAGATGTGGGGCCTTTTATTATTTGGGGTTCCTCTATATGAAACACGGGACCTCCCCACCCCAAGCCTAGTGCCTCTGGCACCCCCATAACCAGTACACAAGTCCCTGTAGAGTCCCCTTTAAAATCACTAATATAAAAAAGGAGCGAAGGAGGGAAGGCCGACCGCCCACAGGCTGGGCAGCTCCTGGTCGGCAGCAGGGCCAGGGAAGGACAGAGGGGGCGTTGGCTTCGGCGCAGGAAGGCACAGGCGTTCCCAGCCCCGGGGCCTCCCCAAGCCGGGAGGCGGCTCCACACGCCTGGACTGCAGACTGTGTCGAGCTAGTGGTTATAGTTTATAGTCTGCAGGCAAGGCCAGGCCGGTGGTGCTGAGTGGGTGGCCTCTGAAGTGGGGAGAGGGGACACATCAGGATGCTGGGGAAACCCGGGGCTGTCCCGAGGCAGGAACTGCCTTCCTGGCTTGGCAATGGGTGGGGCCCAGGGAGTCCATCCCGAGCCCATGGCTGGCGCAGGCAGGGGGCACACAGCTCTGCCCGGAGCAGATGAACGATGGTGGCTGGGAGGAGAGGGGACAGGAGGACGAGGCTGCCTCTCTGCTCCAAGGAAGGCACTTGCAGCTGGGGTGGCCTGGTGTGGTGTGGTAGGAGGCGAGGCTTGGCAGACGAGGAGGGAGGGGAGCACAGCAAGGGGGACCGAGTCCCTGCCTCATGCAAACATGGTCAGCTGCAACCACTGCGGGAGAACAGGCAGGTCGGCTGGGGCCGCAGAAATGGCTCCCTGGCTTCTTCCCCACCCAAACCCCAGGTCCAGCCCCCAACTCCACGGCTCAGGAGCCACCTCAGGGACTTCATGGAGGGGTTACTTTCTTACCTCCTCCACCCTTGGGAAACCAGAGTGCTGCTCCCATAGGGGCCTCCAAGGGCCTGGACCTCCCCTCCTGCTCCTTTCCCAGAATCCAGACACCCCCACCCCAGCCTTTCAGGATTCAGGTGGCCCGGCCTTCAGGGTTGGCTCTGAGGCCCAGGCTCATTTCCAGGAAAGGACAGGGAACACTGGCCAGATAAGAAAACTCGATCGCCTGGAACTCTTCCCCAACCATGGGCCCAGGGAGGTTCCCACCTTAAACAAGTCAAAGGTCACGACTCCATCCAGATCTGTGTCCAGAGTTTTGAAAAATCCTGTGTGTTCAAGAAAAGGTGATACAGGGCTGAAAACTCAGTGGGATATTCATGCAGGGCCAGGCCTGGCCCCCTTCCTGCCTGGTCCCTCTCTACCTCCCCACAGTACCGCAAGCTGACACCCCTTGAAGCTGGGAAGCTTCACCCCTTCCTGCTGCCTGAGAAGCCACTGTCAACTCCCTCCCTCCCCGACTCTCCTGGCACTCAGCCAGGGCCCCCAAACCCAGACCCAGGCCTCTCTGGCACACACCCACAGCACTGGCCTGTATCTGCTAATTCACCCATCTGTCATTCCCCCCAGCTCCTGCGGGACGCGTTTGGGACGGAGCTGGAGGGTGGGAGGCAGTTGGGGACACTCACGGAACATGGTCTCTAGCCGCACCAGGCAGCAAACGAAATTGTCAAAGTCGACCGCCAGGTCGGGCTCCGAGTAGCGGGTGATGATGAGCTCGTACAGCTTCTTGTTGAGCTTGAAGCCTGGTCCAGGAGAGTGAGTGAAGGTCAGGGAGGCGCAGCCCCTGCCCAACAGGATGGGGGAGGGGTTGGGTCCCCAGGAGGGGGCTGGGGCTAGGCAGGGTGCTAGTAACCGTGGGGAAAAGGACAAGATGGCTGTTACCATGTCACCACTAGCACCCCAGGGACAAGGGCCTGGGGCATAGGAGCAGTGGGGCTACCTGTCCTGGGCCCCACAGGTGCCGTCAGCCTTGGAGTCTCACCTGCCGACTCAATGGCCATCCGCATCTCGTAGGCACTCATGCTGCCCGACTTGTCCAGGTCAAACTTCCGGAAGATGGACTGAGGTGGCGGCAGAGGGTGAGGGCCAGGCTGAGTCACCCGGCCCTTCCCACCTGCCCGGCCCGCACCTGCATGACTGAGGTGAGTGGGGACAACCTACCAGGTAATTCCGGATGCGGTTCCACAGGATGTTGAACTCCAACAGGCCCAGCTTCCCATTGCCATCACGCTGGGTGGCCGTTAAGAAGGAAATTCCATCACTTAGACCAGTCATGGGAGAGTGGGCAACTGTGCAGAAGGGGAGATGGCCGCCGAGCCGGCAAGCCAACTTGGGGCTGGGTGAGGAGAAGCAGCAAAAGCCATGTACAGTCAGCCCACAGCCGGGCTTGCCTCGTTCTCTGAGCTGGGCTGCAGTGGAGTGGGCTGGGGAGGGGTCAGAAATAGCACCAGCCTCAGGGTCAATGGGGACCCAGGTCTTGCTCCACCTTTCACTTGACACAGGTCTGTGCCTCAGTTTCTCCCTCCCAACCAACAGGAAGACGTCCAGGGAGACATCTGAGCATGGGGCACTGTGTGTCCACACTCCGCATGGCTCTGTCCTGTTCTCTGTGCTGTCCTGGGACAGTTCTCCCAGCACCGATACCTCCACCCAAAACCCCACTCCGGAGACAAAAGCAAACGGAAGGATACATCCATGAGGTTCACCATGCTGCGGCACGACTCTAGGCTGAAGCCCTTGGTCCGCAGGTCTTTGTCTGCAAGAAAAACCAATTCCAACATCTCCACCTAGTGAGCTTCCTGCACCTGCCCCTGCTGGGAGCACTGGGTGGGGCAGAGTCAAGGACGCACAAATCCTGACGAGTGGGTGCAATATCTGGCAGAGGAAGTGGGCAGGATTGTTTGTATCATCAGGAAGTACAAGTAAAGTATTTTAGCAATCAAGCCAAAGTCCCAACAGCCACAATTAGTCCAAAGTAAAAAGAAATGAGTGTGAAACAGAAGAGCGAGAAATTGGGTAGAAAGATGGGGCAGGGCAGGGCTTGCTGCAGGCTAGGAGGGTAAGCAGTGCTTCACTAGCAGAGAAGAGGAGGAGAAAAGCTCTGCTTAAGGAAACCGTGTGGATGGAGGTCAGTGGCAGCAAAGGGGAGGGGAGGGGATGAGAGGCCAGCAGTTGTCTGCCCTGGGGAGTGAAGCCAGTCACGTGGTGTTCCCCAAGCCACTCAGCCTGGCCCAGGAGGCTCTGGGAGGAAAGGTAGACTTTTCTTTGGCACTAAGGTGCTGCTCCTGCTTTTTTTTTTTGAGACAGGGTCTTGCTCTGTTGTCCAGGCTGGAGTGCACTGATGTGATCACAGCTCACTGCAGCCTTAACCTCCCTGGTCTCAAGCCATCCTCCCAACTCAGCCTCCTGAGTAGCTGGGACTATAGGTGCATGCCACCACGCCCAGCTAATTTTTGTACTTTTTTGCAGAGACAGGGTCTCTCCATATCGTCCAGGCTGGTGTTGAACTCCTGGGCTGAAGCGACTCCTGCCTCGGCCTCCCAGAGTGTTGGGACTACAGGTGTGAGCCACTGTGCCTGGCCAGGCTGCGCTGCTAATCCCACAAAGGCACAGCACCCGAGCACAGGGATTATCAGGATAGCAGGTCAGGAGGAGGAGTATGGGATGGAAATGGCAGGGAACTGGGCTCAGAAAAACTGGAGGATTCCCCGACTCATGCAGACCAAGGGATGGGGTTCAGCTCAATGTGTGAGCAGGAGCCTGGATTCTGATGTGGAAGAAACGGTGGGGTGGTGGGACAGCCCCGCGGGGACTCACGTTTGCTGATGATCCTATTGAGGATTGTCCGCAACTCCTTCACGCTGATCTCCATGTCCTGGGGAGAGAGAGGAGGTGGCACCTGCCCCAGGAGAGGGCTGCCCCTCACAGGCCCCTCCCAACCTGCCATGCCCCAACCTACCTCCCCTGCCAGCTGCCTGAAGAGGGCCTTGAAGTTCTCGTCAATCTCCTCTTCTGAGAGCACTTGCTGGACCGAGAAGGGGAGAAAGCAGGTAAGAGAGGCCCCGGCCCTGCCCGTGTGGAGGCAGCTGGAGGGAGGGCTGAGGTCACATATCTGCTACAAGTCACTTCGCTTCTCTGAGCCTCACTTTTCTTTTCTTTTTGAGATGGAGTTTCACTCTGTCACCCAGGCTGGAGTACAGTGGCGGGATCTCAGCTCACTGCAACCTCCGCCTCCCGGGCTCAAGCCATTCTCCCTGCCTCAGCCTCCTGAGTAGCTGGGATTAAAGGTGCCCACCACCATGCCCGGCTAATTTTTGTATTTTTAGTAGAGATGGGGTTTTGCCATGTTGGCCAGGCTGGTCTCAAACTCCCGACCTCAGGTTATCCGCCCGCCTCAACCTCCCAAAGTGCTAGGATTACAGGCATGAGCCACTGCGCCAGGCTTGAGTCTCACTTTTCTAATCTGAAAAGGGAATCTCGTTCCTGCCCTGCCCTGCCCCACCCCATACCCAGCACTCATGTGACCTAAATGAAGGGGATGCTGTTCAGCTCAGTGAGTAAAAGGCAAGAGTTTGGGCCAGGTGCGGTGGCTCACACCTGTAATCCTAGCACTTTGTGAGGCCAAGGTGGGTGGATCACCTGAAGTTAGGAGTTCGAAACCAGCCTGACCAAAATGGCAAAACCCCGTCTCTACTAAAAATACAAAAATTAGCCAGGTGTGGTAACGTGTGCCTGTAATCCCAGCTACTCAGGAGGCTGAGGCAGGAGAATCACCTGAACCCAGGAGACGGAGGCTGCAGTGAGCCGAGATCACGCCATTGCACTCCAGCCTGGGTGACAGAGTGAGACTCTCTCAAAAAAAAAAAAAAAAAAGGCAAGAGTTTGGATCCCTACTGTATGGCCTCAGGCAAGTTCCCTAACCTCTGTGAACCTGAATTTCCCATTCAGAGGAGGTATGGTAACAAGACCCGGACAGGGTTGATGTGGGGAGGAAATGAGGTAACACAGGTGAAGTGCTCAGCACAAACCCGCCACCGGGTGAGAGCTCAGGGCCTGTGCCATTAGTATCACAGGTCCTCTGCAAACTGTAAAGTGCTGGGCGGATGAGGGATTAGCACTACTCCTATGGCTTCCGCCAGGAGGGGATCTTCCCTGTTAGCAGGAACTCAGGGGACAGGACACCTCGGTCCCCATCACACACCCAGGGGTGAGGAAGAGAGGAGGACGGGGCCTGGTGGGGTGGGACCACGCACCTCATCGGGGAGATTGGCCTGGATCTGGTCATCCAGCTCCCTGCAGAGAGTGGGGAGGAAAGGAGCCAGTCAGAGGGGGAGAGCAGAGGGCCTGAGGGGGGAGGCTGGGAGAGGGGAGAGTGGCAGGGGCCAGTCCATGACTCACGCAGTCCCAGCACTCTTCTCTGAGAAGAAGCGCAGCACGAAGTCGCCCTCCTTGTTGGGCTCGAAGGTGGAGGGCACCACCACATACTCCCCGGGTGGCAGGCGGAAGCGGGTGCTGACCTCTCGCAGGTTGATGAACTGCTCTGAGCGTGCCCGAGACGCATTGGCCAGGAAGAAGTCACGCTTCAAGTGTACGGCCGGCTGGCCCACCAGCTGGTGGGAGGGAGGAGGGAGCAGGGCTGCAGCTGCCCACTCAGCCCACCCTCAGGGGCCACCCCCAGACACAGACTCCAGGCTTCTTGTCCTGGCCAAGGGGCTGGAGAGCTGGGGCATGGCTCACTCACAGCCTGTGTGACCCTAACAAGACATTTTGCCTCAGTTTCCTCATCTGTAAAATGTAACAATCCTACTCACTGCAGAGGGTAGAGGAGAGGAGCACCGGATTGCAGATTAGGCATGTGTTTCAATAACACTGTCATTATTATCACTGGGAGCTTTCCCCAGGTCAGGCACTGCAGGGTACTCGGCACCTCATTTGCTGTTCTGCTGTTACACCCATTTTACAGACACAAACACAGGCTCGGAGCTTAAGCAACTGCTCAAGGGTACAGAACTCTCAGCCTGTCTAATGCCCTGCTCCTGACATTGCTGGACCGCCCTAGTTGGCACTTACTTGGTGTAGATGGCAAGGCAGGAAAAGCCTCATGTGTACATGTCAGACAGGGGCTCTGAGGACCAGGGCTCAAATCCAGCTCCCTCACTGACTACCTGTGCTGACCCTCAGGAGAGCAATGTTTGCTCTGCCCACTGAACAGGTGGGGAGAAGCATTTTTCAAGCAGTGAAACAAGGTGACTTCTTAGCTCTCCAGGCCAGGGTGGGTTTGCCACTGGGCTGCTCCCCTCTGGCACCATCAGGGGTGTGTGACTGCAGGTGGGTCATGGTGCCACACCTACCTCCGGAGGGACCTGCAATAGAGAGACAGGGGAAGTCAGAGATGTGTGTTTGTCCCAGGGCGGGGTCACAGTGCATGCTGGGCAGAGGTCTTGAGTTCTTAGACGGGACTGATGGGATAAGGAGGCAGAAGGCAGGGCCCTGGGGACCCAGAGCTGGTCCCTGCACCACAGCAGGGCCCCAGGAGGGAGGGCTCAGGCAGGGTCCTCTTGGTCCTGGGAATGCTTGCCCTAGGACTCCATTCTGAGTCAGAGGCTCCAGGCCAGCCCCCGGGTGGCCAACTGCAATGTTCCAAAGCCCAGGGACAGGAAAGGGCCACCGCAGGCTGCTGCCAGGGGGTTTGGGTGTGGGCCAAGACTGCAACCAGGGAGGTCCAGAAGTTTCTCTCCCTGTCTTGAGGGCAGTGTGTGAAGCAGGGCAGATACAGGGCAAGAGCAAGGAGTTCTAATCCCAGAGCGACTGGCACAGCCTCACCTTGGCCGACAGGCCCTCCCTATCCCCTATCTTTCCCCTGCCAGCTTCTGCTCACAGCCTCCAAGACGGAGGGCTCAGTACTCCCAGGCATCAGCTGAGCCAGCTCCCTCCTCCAAGAGCAGCAGGCCGCCCTCTAAGCGTGAGGTGAATCCCAGAATCTCCCTTCCCTGAGCCAACCCCCTTCCTCTCTTTCGGCCAGAGGGCCTCAGCAGGTGCCTCCTGGAGGTTGAGATTTCCCAGCCCTCAGGATGGTGGGGGGAGTGGAGGGGAATTTGTGGGGAAGGGCATGGTCCCTGGCGCCCCCTGGTGGAAGCCCGCCTGCACTGCGGGTCGGGGGCGCCAGGTCCTCTGCCTGCTCAGTGAGATCCACCGGGGATCCACCCTCCTGACCTCGTAGACCGCGAAGCCAATAGTCTCCATGTCGCGGCCGAAGCGGCGCTCGCGGCGACGGTGCTTCTGCATAAGGGCGAGCACGAAGCTGCAGCCTGACTCGCGGTCCCCGTAGTCGTCCGGGTCATCCGTCTCATCCAGCCGGATCTTGAACTGAGGGTTCACCCAGAAGGTGGCTGAGGGTAGGTGAGGAGGCGGGGATCAGAGGCAGGGCGGGGCAGAGCCAAGTGGCCCCCAAGCCTCCTCAGCACGTCCCTGTGCACGCATTCATTCATTCAACAAATATTATTGAGCACCTGGAACATGCAGGGTGATGGGCAGGCTGGGCCAGGCTCGGTCCGTGCCCTCACAGCCTGCGTCCGTGCCCTCACAGCCTGCATTTGGAAACTAGAGGCTTAAGTCTGAGCAAGTCCGTTAGGTTAGCGAGCAGAGCAACTGCAAAAAAAAGCAAGCAGGAGTAGATCAGAGTAGGGGACCTATGCGCTGAGACCCGAAGGGGCTGCCCTGGGAAGCTGCTGAGAAGCAGAAGCCAGGCGGAGGGCACCCCAGAGCAGAGGTGAGGAAGGGCCCCACGCATCTGAGGACAGGGAGCACTTACGGAGGCTCTAGGAAACACGGAGACCCAGGGAGGCCGCAGAGCTTCCAGGAGCCGGCCAGGGACTAGGGCGTGTGGACTGAAGCAAAGGGTAAGGACCCTCCCACAGCTTGCAGCGAGGAGGGATGTGACTGCATTAGGACTCTAAAAGGTGGCTCGAGTGCTGCGTGGACAACAGCTTAGAAGAAGGCAAGAGAAAAAGCAGGGGTCCGACAGGAGGCCACAGCCGGCCAGCAAGGGAAGGCAGGGGCTTGCATTTCTGGCAGTTGGGTGATTTTGCTGCCTAAAGAACCCTCTTGACTAAAACAACCCAGTGCGGGATAGAACGGTAAACTGCAAAACTTATTTTTAAAGGCACTAATAAGCCACTGCATCCCCTGCCCTCCATTGACAATAATAATAATAAAGATAATAACAACTTGGGTGAGGATGTGGAGGGATGGTAACCTCACAGGATGCTGGTGGGAATGTAAAATGTTGCAGCTGCTCCGAAGAACATTCTGGCAGTTTCTCAAAAGGTTAAACACAGAGCTTCATATGACCCAGAAATTCCACTCCAAGCTCTATACCCAAGAGAAATGAAAACGTGTCCATGCAAAGCCTTGTTCATAAGAGTGTGGCAGGGCACGGTGGCTCACACCTGTAATCCCAGCACTTTGGGAGGCCCAGGCAGACGGATCACTTGAGGTCAGGAGTTTTGAGACCAGCCTGGCCAATATGGTGAAACTCCACCTCTACTAAAAATACAAAAATTAGCTGGGCATGGTGGCCCATGCCTGTAGTCCCAGCTACTTGGGAGGCTGAGGCAGGAGAATCGCTTAAACCTGGGAGGCGGAGGTTGCAGTGAGCTGAGATCGTGCCACAGCACTCCAGCCTGGGCGACAGAGTAAGATTCAGTTTCAAAAACAAACAACCCACAAAACTAGCTGGGCGTGGTGGCACATGCCTGTAATCCCAGCTACTCAGGAGGCTGAGGTAGGAGAATCGCTTGAACCCAGAGGCAGAGGTAGCAGTGAGCCGAGATCGTGCCACTGCACTCCAGCCTGGGCAAGAGAGCAAGATTCCATTTCAAAAAAAAAAAAAAAGAGAGAGAGAATGTTAATGGCTGCATTATTTATAATAGCTGAGTGGATGAAACTACCCAATTATCCATCAACTGAAGAGTGAATATACAAAATATAGAGCCAAACAATGGGATATTATTTGGCAACAAAGAGGAACAACATTCTGATCCATGCTACAACATGGAGGAACCTTGCAAACATTATGCTAAATGAAAAAGGCCAGCCACAAAGGACCATGTATTATATGATCCTGTTCACATGAAATATCCCAATAGGCAAATCCATAGAGATAAGAAGTAGATTTGTGGTTGCCAGGGCTGCTGGGAGGGCTGGGGAGTCATGGCTAAGGAGTACCTCATTTGTTTTTGGGATAATGAAATGTTCTAAAATTGATGTGGTGATGGTTGCACAACTCTGTGAATGTACTTTAAATAGTATATTTAAATTGTATATTTAATAGTATATTTAAATCGTAATATATGGCCAGGTGCAGTGGCTCACACCTGTAATCCCAGCTCTTTGGGAGGCTGAGGCAGCTGGATCACCTAAGGTCAGGAATTTGAGACCAGCCTGGCCAACGTGGTGAAACCCCGTCTGTACTAAAAATGCAAAAATTAGGTGGCCATGGTGGCAGGTGCTGTAATCCCAGCTACCTGGAAGGCTGAGGTAGGAGAATTGCATGAACCCAGGAGACAGAGGTTGCAGTGAGCCGAGATCTGGCCACTGCACTCCAGCCTGGGTGACAGAGCGAGACTCCATCTCAATAAACAAACAAATAAATAAATAAATAAATAAAATCGTAATATACTTCAGTACATTTAAATTGTATATTTAATAGTATATTTAAATTGCAACTTTAAATAGGTGACTTGTATGGTATGTGAATTAAATATCAATAAAGATATTTTTAAAAAATAGAAAGTAGGAACCCTGCAAGGTAAATAATGCTAAAGGGCTTCTGTAGACCCCTGAACCCCAGGGTATAGAAGCAGATGATAAACATCTACCTGAGGTAGAGAATCCAACAGGAGGTTCCTGCAATTAAACTGGAACCCCCGTCAGGAATGTCAGCAATGAAGTATGAAAGAAAATTAGGCTGGGCGCAGTGGCTCACGCCTGTAATCCCAGCACTGTGGGAGGCCGAGGCGGGTGGATCATTTGAGGTCAGGAGTTTGAGACCAGCCTGGCCAACATGGTAAAACTCATTCTCTACTGAAAAAATACAGAAATTAGCCAGGCATGGTGGTGGGCACCTGTAGTCCCACTTACTCGGGAGGATGAGGCAGGAAAATAGCTTGAACCCGGGAGGTGGAGGTTGCAGTGAGCCAAGATCGTGCCACTGCACTCCAGCCTGGGCAACAGACCAAGACCGTGTCTCAAAAAAAACAAAACAAAACAAAACAAAAGCCGGGCGCGGTGGCTCACGCCTGTAATCCCAGCACTTTGGGAGGCCGAGACGGGCGGATCACGAGGTCAGGAGATCGAGACCATCCTGGCTAACACGGTGAAACCCCGTCTCTACTAAAAATACAAAAAAATTAGCCAGGCGTGGTGGCAGGTGCCTGTAGTCCCAGCTACTCGGGAGGCTGAGGCAGGAGAATGGCGTGAATCTGGGAGGCGGAGCTTGCAGTGAGCCGAGATCGCGCCACTGCACTCAAGCCTGGGCGACAGAGCGAGACTCCGTCTCAAAAACAAAAAAAAAGAAAGAAAGAAAATTAAACCTCCCTGGAGGGAAGGAAAAAATAACCTCATGCCAGGCTTCACATGACCTTTCAGTTTTAATTCACACTGCCTGTGAAACCTTAAGAAGATAATTTAGTTTTAAAAGCGTCCTGCACCAGGCACAGTGGCTGATGGACTGTAATCCCAGTGTTTTGGGAGACCGAGGTGGGAGGACTGCTTAAGCCCAGGAGTTCAAGACCAGCCTGGGCAACATAGGGAGACCCCATCACTACAAAAAGTAAGAAAATGAGCCAGACGGCCGGGCGTGGTGGCTCACACCTGTAATCTCAGCACTTTGGGAGGCCAAGATGGGCGGATCACTAGGTCAGGAGATCAAGACCATCCTGGCTAACATGGTGAAACCCCGTCTCTACTAAAAATACAAAAAATTACCTGGGCGTGGTGGCGGGCACCTGTAGTCCCAGCTACTGGGGAGGCTGAGGCAGGAGAATGGCATGAACCCGGGAGGCGGAGCTTGCAGTGAGCTGAGATTGCGCCACTGCACTCCAGCCTGGGCGACAGAGCCAGACTCCGTCTCAAAAAAAAAAAAAAAAAAAAAAAAAAATGAGCCAGGCATGGTGGCATGGATCTGTAGTCCCAGGTAAATCAGGAGGCTGAGGTGGGAGGATCACTTGAGCCCAGGAGTTCAACACCAGCCTAGCCAACCTAGCAAGACCCCATCTCTACAAAAAATGTAAGAAGTTAGCTGGGCGTGTGGTGTGTGTCTCTATCATAGTCCCAGCTACTTGGGAGGATAGTTTGAGCCCAGAAGGCTGAGGCTGCAGTGAGCTATGATTGCACC
Organism: Pan paniscus; assembly: GCF_029289425.2. Taxonomy (NCBI): domain Eukaryota; kingdom Metazoa; phylum Chordata; class Mammalia; order Primates; family Hominidae; genus Pan; species Pan paniscus. The sequence continues at coordinate 66,435,803 of NC_073258.2, read as the reverse complement.
ACTGCACTCCAACCTGGGTGACAGAATGAGACACTGTCTCAAAAAAAGAACAAGGCGGCCGGGTACGGTGGCTCACACCTGTAATCCCAGCACTTTGGGAGACCAAGGTGGGTGGATCACGAGGTCAGGAGTTCAAGACCAGCCTGGCCAAGATGGTGAAACCCTGTCTCTACTAAAAATACAAAAAATTAGTCAGACATAGTGGCACATGCCTGTAATCCCAGCTACTCAGGAGGCTGAGGCAGAGAATTGCTTAAACCTGGGGAGCAGAGGTTGCAGTGAGCCGAGATCACACCATTGCACTCCAGCCTGGGCGACAGAGTGAGAGTCCATCTCCAAAAAAAAAAAAAAAAAAAAAAAAGAACAAGGCTGGGTGTGGTGACTCAGACTCACGCCTGTAATCCTAGCACTTTGGGAGGCTGAAGCAGACAGATCGCATGAGTCCTGGAGCTCAAAACTAGCCTGGGCGAGGTGGTAAAACCCCATCTCTACAAAAATTAGCTGGGCATGGTGGTGTGTGCCTGTAGTCCCAGCTACTGGGAAGGCTGAGGTGGAAGGATTCCTTGAGCCTGGGAAGTCGAGGCTGAAGTGAGCTGAGATTATGCCATTGCACTCCAGCCGGAGCAAGACTGTGTCTCAAAAAATAAGTAAATAAATAAAAAAGAACGAAAAAGGTGTTCTGGATTGGTGGCATTCCAGGTGACTAGCAGAAACACCCCGGAGCGATTTAACTTTATCTGAGGACTCAAAGAACTCTCTCACGGGTGAACTTCTAGGCCAAACAAGGCAGAGATCTCACAAGCAAACAAGGCGTGATAACTGAGCAGCAGCCACAGTGGACAAAAACTGACCACTAAGACTTCAGATATTGACCTTATCAGACACAGAATATAAGACTATGCTTACTATATTTAAAGAAATAGATGAAAAGTTTGAAAATTTGAGCAAAAATGAACAAATTTGAAAAGATCCATTACATCTTCTAGAAATAAAATTTTTAAAATTGAAATTAAGTTCTTGGAAGAAATAACTAACAGATTTGACAGAGCAAAAAAGAAAATTAGTGAACTGAGAAAGGAGCTGAAGGAACAACCCAGAATGCAATCCAGAGACACTAAGAGATGGGAAATCTAAAAGCAAGGTTAAGAGAAACAGAGGATTGAGTGAGAAGGTCCAGTTTAGATTTTATGAGAATATACAGAGAGTGGGAAGGAGGTGATATTCTCAAAGATCATGACTACAAATTTTCTAGAATTGTTGAAAGGTATCAATTCATAGCCAGGAAGTTCAATACATTCAAGGCAGAATGAAAAGAAATCCATACCTCCACACATCATGGTGAATCGTATAGTATGAAAGAAAAAAAAAAATTAAGATTTTTTCCAGAAGGCAAGGTAGACAGACTCCTGGCTCACATAGCAATGATGGAAGCAGAACAGGACTAATAGTGTCTTTGAGAGGCTGAAAATAATGTCAAGCCAGAATTCTATATCCAGAGAACTGTCAAGAATAAGCACACTATAAAGGCATTTTAGACAAACACTGAGAAAGTTTATAACCAACAGACCCTTGCTAAAAAATAAAAATACAAATACAAAAAGGGCCAGGTGTGGTACTTCATGCCTGTAATCTCAGCACTTTGGGAGGCTGAGGAGGGTGGATCACTTGAGGCCAGGTGTTCGAGACTAGCCTGGTCAACATGGTGAAACCCCATCTCTACTAAAAATACAAAAATTAGCTGGATGTGGTGGTGCACACCTAGAATCCCAGCTACTTGGGAGGCTGAGGAAGAAGAATCGCTTGAACTTGGGAGGCAGAGGTTGCGGTGAGTGGAGATCGCGCCACTGCACTCCAGCCTGGGTGACAGAGCGCGACTCCGTCAACTGCCCCCCAACCCTCCCAAAAAAAATTATCTGGGCATGGTGGCATGTGCCTGTAGTCCTAGCTACTTGAGACACTGAGGTGGGAGGCTCACCTGAGACCAGGAGATCAAGCCTGCTCAAAAAGAAAACAAAACAAAGGAAATACAAAAGGATATGTTTCGGGTGGATGGAAAATGATCTCAGATGAAAGGTCTGAGAATGCTGAACAAAAATACTGTTATTTGTGGGTAATCCAAATAACATGGGCTATCTCAAATCATGATGATGTTTAAATTATGGCAGGAAAAAAAAAACTTTAGAATTAAAATACTAGCCCACCATAGCATAATATACAAAGGAAAGGGGTGATTCAAGCTGAATTTCTAAGGTTTATGCATTGTTCACGAGGAGGGTAAAGTCATTGATTAGGGCTGGGCACAGTGGCTCACGCCTGTAATCCTAGCACTTTGGGAGGCCGAGGCAGGTGGATGGCTTGAGCTAGGAGTTTGAGACCAGCCTGGGTAACAGAGCAAAACCCCATCTCTACCAAAAAAGTGCAAAAATTAGCCAGGCATGGTGGTGTGCACCTGTAGTACCACTCAGCTACTCGGGAAGCTCAGGTGGGAGGATGGCTTGAGCCCAGGAGGCAGAGGTTGCAGTGAGCTGAGATCACGCCACCACACTCCAGCCTGGGTGACAGAGCCAGACCCTGTCTCAGAGAAAAAAAAAAGACACTGATTAACTAACTTTAGTATGTATTAAGCAAACTCTTATGTCTTTCAAACTCACAGAGAAAAAAATTAGTAGAGAGAAAAGCAGGAACTCAACACAAAAGGCAGCATGACAGGAAAGACAAGCAGAAAATAAGTAAACACAGTAAGTCAGCTGAAATAAATACAGCATTAATCACTGTGAGTGTAAATGAACTAAACTCTCTAGTCAAAGGACAAAATATTCCTTTGTCTTTTTTTTTGTTTTTCAGATAGAGTTTTGCTCTTTTCACCCAGGCTGGAGTGCAATGGCACAATCTTGGCTCACTGCAACCTCCGCCTCCCACGTTCAAGTGATTCTCCTGCCTCAGTCTCCCTAGTAGCTGGCATTACAGGCACCTACCCACCTTGCCCGGCTAATTTTTGTATTTTTGGTAGAGATGGGGTTCCACCATGTTGGCCAGGCTGGTCTCGAACTCCTGACCTCAGGTGATCCGTCCACCTGGGCCTCCCAAAGTTCTGGGATTACAGGCGTGAGCCACTGTGCCCAGCGTGGACAAAATTTTTCAAACTGGATTACTAAAAAGCTGGCTAGTGCTGTTTACAAGAAAACAAAACATTGGGCTATAGAAAGATTGGACATCAAACAGTATAAAAAGATATATTTTAAAAATTCAACAAAAAAAACCCCTGAATTAGCTATAGAAACATTGGCTGAAATAGACTTGAAAGTAAAAATAATTATTAGAGATGAAGGTGGTCACTAGATTTTAAAAAATGTTTAATTCACTAGGCGCTTATAAGAATTCTAAATGTGATGTACCAAATATCATAGCTCAAAATATATAATGAAAAATAATTGATAGAAATACAGAGAGAAATTGGCAAAGCCATTAGGATGTTATAAGATTTTTATCATCTTTCTTTCTTTCAGTAATTGATAGATTAAGCAGACAAAACAATAAGTTTGATATAATGGACAATTATAGAACAATCCCCCTAGTACTCAGAGAATAGCGTACTGGCTGAGAGAACAGACTTCAGGATCCCTCTGCCTGGGTTCAAATCCCAGTTGTGCCACTTCATAGATCAGTGACTTCATCAAGTTGCTTAAATCCTTCTGTGCCTCAGTTTCTTTATTATCCCTAAGATAAGGATAATAATAGTTCCTGCCTCATAGGCTCAGTGTGAGTTAAGCTAATTATCATATTTAAAATACTTAGGAGTGCTTCACCTACAGTCACAATTTGTTAGCCAGTCTTTTCAAGAACGAAGGAACCTTTATGAAAATTCATCATACACTGAGCCATAGCACCAGCTTCTGTTCACTTCAAAGCTGTGATCTTATGTAGGTCACATTTTTTTACTATGAGAAAATTAAGTTAGAAATTTTTTTATGTTTTAAAAAACATTCTTCTAAAATAACTAGTTTATCGGAAAGAGATGATAATGGTAATGAGAAATTACATAGCATGGCCATGAAAAATGTACATATATTAAAAGAGAGAGCTATCAAATCAATAACCTAACCTTCCACCTTAAGAAACTAGAAAAGGCAGTTAAATAGAAGGAATAAGTTCTAGTATTTGACAGTAAGGCAGGGGAAATTATAGTTAACAGTAGTTTACTGTATATTTCAAAATAGCTAGAAGAATTGTAATGTCTCCAACACAAAGAAAAGATAAATGTTTGAGGCGATGGATCCCAATTACCCTGATTTGATCATTACACATTGTATACGTTATCAAAATATCACATGTACCCCAAAAATATGTCCCACTATGATATATTAAATAAAAAATGGATTTATTAAATTAAAAAAAGAAACTAGAAAATGAACATTCACTGGTTCTTGGGATTTAAGAAAAAAGAAAATGGGCAAATTGAACCCAAAGCAAGCAGAAGAAAAGAAATAATAAAGATTAAAGTCCAAATACATGAAATAGAGAATAAACAATAAAGAAAAATCAATAAAACCAATAGTTCTTTGAAAAGCTCAACAAAATTGACAATTCTTTACCTGGCCTAAACAGGAGAAAAGACAGAGGACTCAAATTACTAAAATCAGGAATTAAAGAGGGACATCACTACCAGCCTAACAAAAATAAAAAGATTACAAGGAAACACTATAGACAATTATATGATAATAAATTAGATAATATAGACAAAAAGAACAAATTCCTAGAAAGAAACAAAGCACCAAAACTGACCTAGGAAAAATAGAAAATCTAAATAGACCTATAATAATAAAAAGACTGAATCAACAACAACAAAAAACTTCTCACCAAAGAAATGTCCAGGACCAGATGGCTTCGAAATTCCACCAAACATTTAAAGACAAATTAACACCAGTCCTCAAACTCTTCTAAATAACTGAAGATGAGGGGACACTTCCTAACTCATCCCAGGAGGCCAGCATTACCTTAAAGCCAGATAAAGACACCACAAGAAAAGAAGATTACAGACCAATATCACTTATGAATATAAATGCAAAAATCCACCCCCTCCCAAAAAAAGCTATGAACCCAACCCAACAGTATATTAAAAGGAATATACACCATGATGAAGTGGGATTTATCCCAGGAATGCAAGGGTAGTTCAACAAAGGAAAGTCGATCAATGTAATATACCACATTAATAGAATGAAGGGGAAAAAAACCTCAAAACGATCATCTCAATTGATGCACAAAAAGCACATCAGTTCATGATTTTAAAAATTCAGAAAATTGGCCGGGCATGGTGGCTCACACCTGTAATCCCAGCACTTTGGGAGGCTGACGTGGGCAGATCACGAGGTCAGGAGTTTGAGACCAGCCTGACCAACACAGCTGGTCTGAAGGGTGAAACCCTGTCTCTACTAAAAATACAAAAATTAGCTGGGTGTGGCAGTGTGCACCTGTAGTCCCAGCTAGGGACTAAGGGAGGCTGAGGCAGGAGAATCACTTGAACCTGGGAGGCAGAGGTTGCAGTGAGCTGAGATGGCGCCACTGCACTTCAGCCTAGGTGATAGAGCAAGATCCGGACTCAAAAAGAAAAAAACAAAAAAAACCCCAAAAAACTTCAGTGATACCACTTCACACCCACTAGGATGGCTGTAATCAAAAAGAAGAGCAATAACTAGTGTTGAAGAGGATGTGGAGAAATCAGAACCCTCACATATTGTTGGTGGGGATATAAAATGGTGCTGCTGCTTTGGAAAACAATTGGCAGTTCCTCAAAAAATTAAACATGGAATTACCTTATGGCCCAACAATTTCACTCCTAGTTATAGGCCCCAGAGAACTGAAAACATATGTTGAAACGCATGCACATGAATGTTCACAGGAACATTCTCCACATAGCCAAAAACTGGAAATAACACAAATGTCCATCAACTGATGAATGAATCAGCAAAATGTGGTATATCCATATCATGGAAGATTAATCTGCCATAAAAAAGAGATGAAGTACTTCTACACCATAAATGAAGCTTGAAAACATTATGCTAAGGCAAAAAAGTCCAGAATAGGTAAATTTATAGAGACAAAAAGTAGATTCATGGTTGCTAGGGAGAAAGGGATAGAAAGTGACGGCCAATAATTACAGGATTTTTGGGGTGGGGGCGGTGAAGAAATGCTCTGGATAATGGTAATGCTTACACAACGCTGTGGGTACACTAAAAACCACTAAATTTCACACATTAAAAGTGCAAATTTTCTGGTGTGTGAATTATACTCATTCACGATTTTCAAAAACACTATGTATCAAAATTGTGTAACTTAACGATGTACTTAAAAGGAAATTTATCACTTTAGTTGCTTAAATTTTAAAAATCTAAATTGACGAAATAAGCATCTAATTTAAGAAGTCATAAAATAAAGTCAAAAAATCAATCCAGGCCGAGCGTGGTGGCTCACGCCTATAATCCTAGCACTTTGGGAGCCCACAGCAGGGCGGATCAGTTGAGGTCAGGAATTCAAGACCAGCCTGGCCAACATGGTGAAACCTGGTATCTACTAAAAATACAAAAAAAAAATTAGTTGGGCATGGTGGCGCATGCCTGTAATTCCAGTTACTTGGGAGGCTGAGGCAAGAGAATCGCTTAAACCCAGGAGGTGGAGGTTGCAGTGAGCCAAGATCGCACCACTCCAGCCGAGGTGACAGAGTGAGACTATCTCAAAAAAAAAAAAAAATCAATCCAAAGAAAGTAGAAGGAATGAGATAATAAACAGTAAAGATTAATGATATATGAAAAAAATACTACCAGGCACTGTGGCACACACATATAATCCCAGCCACTTGGGAGGCTGAAGTGAGAGGATCACCTGAGCCAGGAATTTAGGCTGCAGTGATCTAGGATCACAGAGGACTAGGATTGTGCCACTGCACTCCAGCCTGGGCAATAGAGCAAGACCCCATCTCTAAATAAATAAGTAAGTAAAAATAATAAAAGAAAAAGAAATACTATACAGAGGACCAACAAAGTCAAAAGTCATTTCTTTTTTTTTTTGAGACAGAGTCTCGCTCTATTGCCCGGGCTGGAGTGCAGTGGCGCGACCTCGGCTCACTGCAAGCTCTGTCTCCCAGGTTCACACCATTCTCCTGCCTCAGCCTCCCGAGCAGCTGGGACCACAGGCACCTGCCACTACGCCCGGCTAATTTTTTGTATTTTTAGTAGAGACGGGGTTTCACTGTGTTGGCCAGGATGGTCTCGATCTCCTGAGTGCAGCTGGCCAAAAGTCATTTATTTGTAAAGATTTATATTGACAAACTTCTTGCAGGATTAATAAAGACAAAAGAGACAATGCAAATGAGCAATCCCATGCATAAAAAGGGGACATTATTATACACAAGACATAAGAGTATATTAAGAGGGGGCTGGGTGCAGTGGCTCACGCCTGTAATCCCAGCACTTTGGGAGGCCGAGGCAGGAGGATCACAAGGTCAGATGATCGAGACCATGGTGAAACCCCATCTCTACTAAAAATACAAAAAAAAAAAAAATTAGCCAGGCGTGGTGGTGGGCACCTGTAGTCCCAGCTACTCGGGAGGCTGAGGCAGGAGAATGGCGTGAACCCAGGAGGCGGAGCTTGCAGTAAGCTGAGATGGCACCACTGCACTCCAGCCTGGGCGACAGAGCAAGACTCTGTCTCAAAAAAAAAAAAAGAGTATATTAAGGATAACTTTGTGCTAATAACTTTGAAAACAGATGCAAATAATAAATTATTAGAAAATACAACTCAGGGCTGGGCACAGTGGCTCATGCCTGTAATCTCAGCACTTTGGGAGGCCAAGGCGGGAGGATCACTTGAGCCCAGGAATTCGAGATAAGCCTGGGCAACATAGTGAGACCCCCATCTCTATAAAAATAAAAAATTAGCCAATCATAGAGGCTCACACCTGTGTAGTCCCAGCTACTCAGGAGGCTGCGGCAGGATTTGAGCTCAGGAGTTCGAGGTTGCAGTGAGTAACCTGTCTCTAAAAAACCCTGTCTCTCTTAAAAAAAAAAAGAAAGAAAAAGAAAAAGAAAAAACAAAAGAAAATACAACTCATCAAAATTGGCTCAAGAAACAGAAAATCTGAACAATTCTATAACCTTTAACTTTCAATACTGAATATCATTAATCTTCATACAAAGAAAAAAGCAAGCCTGACAGCTTTACAGACAAGTTCTACCAACCATTCAAGCAACAAATCACTCCCATCTTAGGTAAACTCTTTTAGGAAACAGAAAAAGAGAGGATACTTCCCACCTCACTGTATAGGAAGAACATAGCACTGATACCAGTATGGTTAGTATAAGAAAGGAAAATAACAGGCAAACGTCACTCGTGACCATGTTGTTTTTATCTCAAGAATGTAAAGTTGATTTAACGTTAGAAAAGCAACAAATGCAATTTACCATTTCATTTTTTTTAAATGGGGTCATGTTCTGTTGCCCAGGGTGGAGTGCAGTGGCGCAAACATGGCTCACTGTAGCCTCTACCTCCCTGGCTCAAATGATCCTCCCTCCTCAGCCTCCTGAGTGGCTGGGACTACAGGTGTGTGCCACCATACCAGGCTAATTTTTTAAATTTTTTGTAGAGATGAGGTCTCACTGTATTGCCCAAGCTGTTCACAAATTCCTGGGACCATTTTAATAAATAAAAGAAAAAAGCATACTATCATCATAATATAGACAATTCAAAGTATTTAACAATATTAAACTTCATTAGTCTGATAAAAGGTATCCACAAAAAAACCTAGATTAGAAAGGTATTTAGTGGTGAAAACTTCCCCTTTAAGAGTGAGGCTTAGTTAATAGGGTTGCTCCTAAAAATAAGAATAAAAAAAAGGGAGGAACAAGAGCAGGAAGCTCTACAGTTCTAGGCAGCATATTAGACAAGAAAAAGTAACAAAAGTTGTAAGAATTAGAAAAGAAGAAACAATCTGTCATTATTTGCAGATGCTATATTCCTAATTAGAAAACCAAAAAGGGCTGGACGCAGTGGCTCACTGTAATCCCAGCACTTTGGGAGGCCAAGGCAGGCAGATCACCTGAGGTCAGGAGTTCGAGACCACCCTGGCCAACATGGTGAAACCCTGTCTCTAATAAAAATACAAAAATTAGCCAGGCATGGTGCCGCACGCCTGTAATCCCAGCTACTCGGGAAGCTGAGGCACGAGAATCACTTGAACCAGGGAAGCAGAAGTTGCAGTGAGCTAAGATCGTGCCAAAAATACATACAGATGAATCAGTAAGATTAATTAGTTTTTAAAAATTTGCTGGATATAAAAACTACATCTAAAAGGTCAAATGCATGTTATCGTATGAGCAACAAGATCACTTGGGAGATGTAATTTTAAAGAACATACTATTTATAATAGAAACAAAATTATAGTGTACCTAGCATTAAATCTCAAGAGATGTATAAATTCTTTATGGTAAAAAATACAACATTCTATTGAAAGACATTAAAGGCCAAAATAAATGAAGAGATACACCATATCCTTGGATAAGACTTAAAATTATAAAAATGTCAAGTCTCCCCAAATTGGTCTATAGGTTTCATGTAATTCCAAATTAAAATCTCAAAATGGTTTTTCAAAAGACTTGGTAAACTGATTCTAAAATTCATTTGGAAAAACAGAGGTCAAGAACAGCCAAGACAGATGCAGTGGCTCATGCCTGTAATCCCAGCAATTTGGGAGGCTAAGCCAGGTGGATCACTTGAGTTTGAAACCAGCCTGGCCAACATGGTGAAACCCCGTCTCTACTAAAAATACAAACATTAGCTGGATGTGGTGGCGGGCACCTGTAATCACAGCTACTCAGGAGGCTGAGGCAGAAGCATCATCTGAACCCAGGAGGCAGAGGTTGCAGTGAGCCGAGATCGCGCCACTGCACTCCAGCCTGGGAAACAGAGCAAGACTCCGTCTCAAAAAAAAAAAAAAAAAAAAAAAAAAACCAACAACAAAAAAAACAGCTAAGAGACTCTTGAAGAAGGAATTTGCCCTGTCCAACAGCAGGACTTACACATCTGTAGTAATGGATTCAATGTGTTATCGGCAGAGGGATAGACCCAGGAACAGAATGGTGAGTCCAGAAACAGACCAACACATACCTCAGGACTACGTGAGGGCGCTAGTGCTGCTGGGGAGAGACGAGATGATGTATTTCTCAATAAATGGTACAGGGAACGGTGGTTATCTATTTGGGGAAAGACTGAAATTGGATCCCTACAAGGGAGAAGAACGCTTCAAAACAGAGGGCAGGGAGCCGTGCTGAGGATGCAGCACAGGAGAATAGAGCAGCGGTGGATCTGGCAAGGCCAAAGCTTAAGTGACCTTTGAGAGGGTGGTTTTAGCAGCATGGTAGGGATGAAGCTGGACTGGGAAGGGTTAAGCAATGAAGCAGAAGTGAGAAAGGAAATAGGGAGTATGGTAATTCCTGATAAATTGTGCTTTGAAGGAGGGCGGAGAAATGAACAGGGAAGTGGGGTCGAGAGGGTTGCTTTGTGTTAAGACAGAGGACTCTCCGTAATGACACTGGAGAGAGAGGTGACAGATGAAGGAGCAAATGCTTTCGGAGGTGAGGGAGAATGGGATCTGGAGCAGACGTGGGGGTCCCCATGAACAGGGACTGTTCTGCCACTGTCGCAGGTGGGGAGGCAATGAGGACACAGGCACAGGTGCAGAAGGCTGGGGGATTTGGAGGTGGGAACACAAGGTGTCCTGCAGGATGAAGTCTATCTTTTCAATGAAGTGCAAGGCCAGGCCCGAAGGTGAGAGTAACAGTGGGGAGATATCGAGGTGAGAGTGGAAATGTTACTAACCAGTAGTGGAATTGCTGGGGATTATGGAAAATGCTCATTTGAGATTTGTGGCTAAGAATTTACAGGGAAAATATGGCATCGGTTATGTGATTTCTCTCCTGCCACACTCAATGGTTCCCAAGCCAGTGGAGATGGGTTTTGTGCCAGATGATGGGAGACAGGGGCCAGAGAACTGAAAGTGTTTGTAGGAACAAGATTAAAATGATAGCTCTAACCTAGGTAAGGAGAGAAGGCAAGATGGGAGAGGCAGGATGGTACGCAAGTGATGGGTTCAACGGACTGGCTTGGTCCAAGGGTTGAAGACTAAGGGAGTGGAAAGAGTCGAAGGTGGAGGTCAGAGAGCGGGTGTTTGCAAGACAAGGCAGTTCTGGTGCCCTCATGGTGGGGGCTGAGCTAAGGTAGAGAAAAAGCGTGCTGCAGTGAGAGTGACAAGGAACTGAGAGGCCAGGCTGTGGCCCGCATCAGCCACATGGATCTAGAAGCCCAGGGAAAGGTGGCAAGAGAAGGCAAGAAGGGACCTGGCACAGTGGCGCACGCCTGTAATCCCAGCACTTTGGGAGGCCAAGGTGGTCGGATCACCTGAGGTCAGGAGATCGAGACCAGCCTGGCCAACATGGAGAAACCCTGCCTCTACTAAAAATACAAAAATTAGCTGGGTATGGTAGGTGCCTGTAATCCCAGCTACTCGGGAGGCTAAGGCAGGAGAATTGCTTGAATCCGGGAGATGGAGGTTGTAGTCAGCCAAGGTCACGCTACTGCACTCCAGCCTGGGCGACAGAGTGAGACTCTGTCTCAGAAAAAAAAAAGCGAAGGCAGGAGGGAAGGGCCCAGGAAAGGAGTGACAGGCAGGTGGCTGGATGGCCACAAGATCTTTGCCCCTCATGAGCACCCTGGGCTCAGGCCCCAAGACGGTGAGTCAAGCATGCCTCTTTAAAATTTACGAGGACATTTAATATTTTACTCCTCAAAGCAAATTCAAGAGATCAGCCTATATCTTGCAAGTGAGGAAACGGAGGCTCAGTGAGATGACGTGCCTTCTGGAGCCCCTAAGCCAGGAAGCAGCAAGACCCAGAGCCCGCCCCTGTGCACCTGGGTAGTTCCGGCAGCCCCCCGCGGTGCTCCCCCGCCGCCAGGTGCCTTCGTAGAGTGTGGTGTTCCATTTGCGGATGGTCCGGCTCTTGAGGGCGTCGGGTGTGAGGTTGCAGATCTCCAGGCGGGTGAACTCCCGCATGAAGTCTCGGAATGACATCCTGAGGTGGGAGGTGCACAGGTGAGGCACAGCCCGTCAGGGCACAGAGCTGATGTGTAGGGGTGGAGAGGTGGGGTAGAAGGGGAGGGGGCGCTCACCAGAACTCCCCGTCCTCCATCTTGACCCGTAGCTGGTCCCGTTCATATGGGTCCACGTTGTTCCACTCTGAGGAGCTGTGAGGAGCAGGGCTCTGCCAGGGCTGGTGGGCACTGACCTGCCTGGCCTCTGTCCCTGGGGCCTGTCTACCCTGGCCTGTCTTCCCCCGGCCCAGCCCAGGTGGCCTCCTCAAGGTCAAGCGCCAAGGTTCCGCTTCTAGGGGGTGGTCTCATCAGGGCCAGTCTGACACCCTGCACACACCCGACGGCTGGGCACAGGGGCCCACACGGCCTGAGCTTTGTCAGAGCAGTCCCCCAGACCCAGTCGCGCGAAGATGGGCCCCTCTGCTCAATCCTGAGTCCAGCCTGGCCTGGTAGAGCCCCGAGCAGAAATGTCGGGGCACCTAACAGTTTCCCCAAGGCACTCCAGACAGTGCCCACTGCCCCTCACCTGTCGCTCCAGGCTCCCGTCCACTCCACCTCGCCCCAGGGGTTCCGCATCCGGATCAGGCTCACCATCTGGCCTCGGTAGTTCACCTATTTGCCAGAGCTCCTGTCAGTGCTAGCTTCCAGCAGGCACTTTTTTTTTTTCTTTTTTGAGACAGAGTCTTGCTCTGTCACCCAGGCTGGAGTGCAGTGGTGCGATCTCAGCTCACTGCAACCTCCGCCTCCTGGGTTCAAGCAATTCAATTCTCTTGCCTCAGCCTCCCAAATAGCTGGAATTACAGGCACCTGCCACCACGCCCAGGTAGTTTTTGTATTTTTAGTAGAGACAGAGTTTCACCATGTTGGCCAGGCTGGTCTCGAACTCCTGACCTCAGGTGATCTGCCCACCTCAGCCTCCCAAAGTGTTGGGATTACAGGTGTGAGCCAGTGCACCTGGCCCATGCACGCACTTTAACACTCCGCCTCCCATACCCTCATCCTCTCCAAGCCCTGCTCAGCACCCAGATGAAGCCTGTCCTCTTGGAATTCACAGCCTAGGCAGGCAGCTGCACACATGAACTACAGTCAGTCAGGGCAGGACATGATAGGCATCTCAGATGGGTGTCCCCAGAAGAGAGATAAGGTGCTGCAGGAGGGGAAAGGAGGAGCCAGCACCTTCCACAGCCCTGGTCAGGTGCCAGAGAGGCAAGGACAGGCCAGGGGGCAGGAACCGCCCTGCAGGGAAGGCCCCACCCAGGGCAGTACCTGCTTGGCCCCGGTCACAGAGTAGGCGTGGCCCTTCACCAACTTCTTGAAGGTGATGGCCTCCATGTCTAGAACGCTGGAGATCTGCAGAAAGAGGCACACACTGTGGTCAGTGGCTAGGTCCCCCGCCCTATCAGATGAGCCCCCAGCACTCAGGGTCTTGGACATTCCCACTTGCACATACAATAGTTGCTAGGAGAAGCAAGCAGGGACCCCGATCCCACCTATAGATACCCCCACATATAGATGCTGCTCTTTTGGAGAGGGGTAGCCTGGGTACCCCACCAATGCTGCCACTGGGACAGGGGAGCCCAGGCACCCCGCTGACACTGCTATTGGCCAGGGCTGATCAGAACCTGTGCAAACATGCATGTGCACACACACAGCCGTGCACAGCCCACCAGAGCCACACGGCCCTCAGTGGGCCTCACGGAGAAGGACGTGAGGACAGGAGAGTAGGTTAGAAATGGGAATGGGAGCTGGGGTTAGAGCTGCGGATGGCAGTGATACTGGGGTCAAGTCTGGCGTTGAGGACTGGGGAGCGGAGTTGAGTGTGGGAACAGAGGAGCAGGGAAGGGTGGGAATGGAGTGAGTGTGGGATTGAGGCTAGGGATGGGTGGGGACTGAGACCAGGAGATGAAATCTGAGGCTGGTGAACTGGGCAGAGGATGGCATGGATCGAGATGACAGGAATGAGGGAAACAGCATGGTAGACGGTCGGGAAAACAAGCACAGGAAAGAGCTGAGGTGTGAAGTTTTAGGGGAGGAGTGGGGAGGTGAGGACAGGAGCAACACCAGGCATGGGGGGTGGAAGTGATGGATGAGGCTGGGTATGCATCCAGAGATGAAGCTTAAGTGCAGGACAGGGTCTGGAGCGGAGCCTGGGTGGGGATTTTAGAAAATGTGACAGGTCAGGATACCAGGGTTCCAGGGTACCAAAGCATCGGGGCCGGGCGCACTCACGTCTATGGAGCAGCCCAGCAGGGAGCCCCGCTCCAGCGCCTTGAGGATGATCTGGTAGAGGTCACTGGGAGCCTTGCGCAACTCGTACCACTCGGTGACCCCGCCTGTGAAGTCCTCAAAGCCCTCTGAGGTGCTGCCCCCTGACAGGGCCTCGTAGCTGCCATTTACCCTGTGGGCAGCTCCAGGTCAGCATCTGGCATCAAGCAGGACCCTCTGGGAAGACAGTCATGAGCCCCCACCCCTAGGGGGAGCTGGAAGCTGGAGTTGTCCCCTCAGCCCCTACTCACTTGGCATAGGCCTTCTCAAGCAGGGCGCTCCAGAACTCGTTGCCTTCGGCAGAGTGCACGAACACTAGCTTCCCGTCCTTGATGGGCAGCAGGTCATCGACGACCACGTCCACCCACTCCCCAAATTGCCACAGCTGTGGGGGAGGGGCATGGTGAGTACCTGCTTTGGAATCCCCCGGACCTGAACTTCATCCTTACCCCTACCTTCCTAGATGCAGGATTCTACATCCCAGATACATACTAGATACACATAGACTAAATCATGTAAATTAGATACATACTAGATGTATACTAGGTCAGGTATACCAGATATATAGCAGATGCATGTATACTAAATCACATATACTAGATACATACTAGATGCATGTATACCTCTAGATACATGTATGCTACAGATATACTAGATACATGTATCTAGGTATTGAAGGAAATCAAAGTATTTCCCCCTAAAATATACTTCTTCAACATATTTTGAGATAGCTGTTCAGAGGGTCTGCAAACAGAAGTAGCCCTGTAATACTGTCTTTTGTGGGGGAGATTTGCATCTGTAGAGAAAATCTGCATTGATGTAGCCAGGCTTTCTCTAAGGCCTTCCCTTGTCAGATGAGAGCCTGACACCCTTTAAAGGTCTGAATGAAACAATTACCATCTATTCCCTCTGAGGGCTGCTACCTGTGAGGTTTCATCTACATAACAAGACTGCCTTTGCTACCCAGGCCCCCTTTTCTCCCCCTTCCATAGTCTGTCTTGCCACTATAACCTGATTTACCACCAGAACCTGGTTTTGGCCATGTTCGAGCCCCCATTCTTCCTGTAACCTCAGGATGGTATATAGGCTTCTGTACCCATTGTGGGGCTGGGGTGAACACTCTGTGGTTCCCGACCCCACGCTGCAGGCTAATCAATTTGTATGCCATTTCTCCTACTAACCTCCTTTTGTGAGTTGATTTTTCAGTGAACCTTCAGAGGGCTAAGGGGATGCTTTCCTTTGCCTGTACAATGTATACTAGATACCTGCATATTTGCTGTATACTAATACATGCATACCACATATAGACATGTGTATACTTGATATGTGCATGTATGCTCGAGACATAGTAGCTACATGATCCTGGGAAAGTTATCGCCTCTGAGCCTCAGTTTCCCTATCCATAAAAAGGAGCAGCGGTGCCTTCTTCATGGAAGACTTAAACAAGAGCACAGGCAAAGCCTTTAGGGAGTCACTGAACAAACAGGGTTCCTCCTCAGGCACGGAGAGGTGGAAAAGCTCTGGGGCCTGGGCTTTCCGGAACTAGCCCCCTTTTAGGCCATGGCCCCCTGGCTCTTCCCTCCCTATTCAAGGGGGTTAGGGGCGCCTGTGTCATTGGATGAGCCGTGAAAATGTGGCATCCAGATCCTAAAACCACAAGATGGGCAGGACTGGTTCTCACAATCACGGGCTTTGTTTCTGAGATGCCACAAGGGGCACGTTTCCCAGGGCAGGGTCGGGGCCGAAGGCGTCTGGGGTCAGAAGCGACCAAGGACTCCAGGCACCATCTGAGGGGTCGGGGCCAGGACAACGGGGGGTGGGGCGGGGTGGAGGCGGCCCTAGGAGCCCAGGTTGCAGAGAGTGTGGGTGGCGGGTACTGACCTGGCCAATCGGAGGCCAGGGAGGAGCGGATTGGAGGAGCGAGGGAAGGGGGCGAGACCGCGCCCCTGCAGACTAGAGCGGGTGGGTGTGGCGCTGGGCCAAAGTGGATCTGCACTGTGGGTTCCGCACCCTGGGTTCCGAGGGCCATCTCCACCCGCGCAAGGCGGGCAAGGACAGAGTAGGGTAAGGGGCTCTCCAACCAGGCAGAAGGAGGGAACACCCAAGAGTCCTTCGGGCAGGGCTGGGGCCTCCAAGGCTGGAGAGTCTCATCCAGGGTTGCTGGGCATGTCCCTCCCAAAGGCAGCTCATTGAGAATTGATTGGTGTGACTTGAAAAATGGGCCCTGGGCACACCGTCAGGAAAAGCTGGTTTACGTAGACTTAATCCCAAGTCTTTCTTTTCTGCTGGGTTCAGTCAGACCTTGCCAAAGCGCAGGAGGAGTTGGGGGATAGGAGGCTTGACAGGTGGAGAAGGCCACACGTGCTGATCTGTTTTCCCCAGCGAACACTCCTTTCTCAGATGGGGCAACTGAGACCGACCTCCGGGAGGAGTGGAATTTGTCCCACAGGATATAACACAAAAGTCTTTCTGTTCTTTCAAGCACTTTCCACCTGATACATACAACCACCTAGGAAAACTGCCAGCCGAAATACCTGCCCAGCCCAGTCACTTCACACATGACAGACCCGAGATGGCACTGAGAGGTCAAATACCTGCTAGAGGGAGGGCTGGCCCCACAGGGTGTGGCCCTAACTGCAGGTATTGTGGGTCATCCTTCCGCATCGCCCCCAGTGCCTGCTGCCCCTCCTCCCCAGGGGAGCCCTCACCTGGAAATGGAAGATGCCGGCATAGCCATTCTGGAAGCTCTGGCCGTGGGGAACCACTCGGTGCAGGAGGGTGTCGTTGAGAGTGAGGGAGGCGATGGCCGCCAAGAGCCAGCAGTCCCCTGGGGCAGGAGGGATGCACATTAGTCTGCTCTACCAACCTGCCCCGGGGGGAAGCGGGTGCTAGGGAGCATCTGGGGTTCCTTGGCCAGGGTGCCACTTAACTCCCCTCAGCTTGCAGAAAAGACCCAGGAATCTGGGCAAACCAGCCCCAGCGCTGATAGCCAGATCCTGCCTGGGCTTGCAAGAGGGAGGGGTTGGGGCAGAGCCTGAAGGAGCGGGAATGGGGAACTACTGTGGAAAAAGTACGCGGGACCCGACGCCCTGGGGGCCTACCCAGTGCTCCCTGGCAGATGTCTGTGCGGGTAGCTCCATCCACGATGAACTGGGGGTTTGACAGCAGCTCCTACGAGAGACCCAGAGTCCTGTTCCAAGGCCAGCCCCTCCCAGAAATTGGCACCAGGCCACCCCAGACCCCATTCCCCACCAGGGACATGAAGTCCCATCCCTACTCCTCATCCAGGATCTGGCTCAGCCGAGTCCCACCCAGGATGGCCCCTCTCACCGTGGGACGCTTCCACTTGATGCCATAGGTCTTGGAGGAATTGGGACCCAGGTCCTTGTAACCCAGGCTCTGGGGCACCGGGGGGAAGGCCTCATCACGGAAGAGGGTCCCACTCTGCAGGCATCGCACCCGCAGCTGCTCATAATCCTGGCCCAGGTACTTGATGGCATTCTCATGGCGGCCCAGGCCCAGCTCCCTGGCCCGCTGCTTCTGCACTTGGGCTGACACCCCGGTGCAGTACACCGGCATGATGATCTCCTCCGACATCCTGCCGGACAGACGGGCCTGTTCAGAACCCAGGCCTTCCCAAGACTAGAACCTGGGCTCCTGCCTGCAAGCTCTGCTCTCCTGCCCCTGCTTATCCATCCCCAAACCTAGGGTTTCCCTGCCTCACTGCTCCCCTCACAGAAGTAGGGTTCTCAGCCACCTCCCGGTGCTCCCAGTGAATCCAGGAAAGGGATTTCCCAGTTCCCAGGCGTGCCGGCCACCTCTCCTTTCCCGGATCCCATTGTCAGGGGCTTGCAGCTCTGTAGTGAGCCAGCAGGTCAGGTGGGGCAGGGCGGAGCCTCCAGACAGCACAAGGAACTGGGCAGGTGGGACACAGCAGGGAAGGCCTCTTTGATCCTGTTCACGGGCCTGCAACCCCCTCCCCAAACTAACCAAGCTCCTGGTGCACCGGCCCCTTGCAGTGGGCTGAAAACCCCAGACGGTCGGGGTCCCCCTCCTCAGGCCCCCGCAGCAGGCTCGATATCAGAGCTGGTGGGCCCTAGCCCAGCCCCTGGGGACATCCCGCAGTAAGCTCGATATCAGAGCTGGTGGGCCCTAGCCCAGCCCCTGGGGACAGCGGTGAGCCAGGCTGGGACAGGCGCCTGGGCTGTGCCGCTCCGCCAGCCCCCACCCCTGCTCCAGGAACGCAGAGGCCCCCGAGAAGGGACCGTGCTGGGGCAGCCCCTCAGCCCAGGAGCAGTGGCCAGGGTCAAGGAATCCCGGCTCGGCTACCCAGCTTCTTACCTGGGGGAGGGGTGTTTGGGGGTCGCTGCAGTCCCTGAGGCTGGCTTCCCGGTGGCAGCTCAGGGCAGGGCCCAACCAGGAAGAGCGCTCCTCCCCGCCCTCCTCCCGCCGCCCCTCCGCCCTTCGCCCTCCCTCTCTCCTTCTCCTCCTCCTCCTCCTGGGGCTCCTACCCCGCTTCCTCTCGGCTCTCCCTTATCTCTCCGGCACGGTCTCTGACTATCTCTTACTCACGGTGTCTCCCCGCCCCTCCCTCCGCAGGCCGGGGGCCAATTCCGCGAGAGGACAAATTAGTAAAAGGCAGAGCAGTCCCCGGGGAGGGGCCAGCGCGGGGGGGGATGGGGGGGGCTGGGGCGCGGCGGAAGGGCACCGCGGGGAGCGGAGGGGGAGGGCCGGGCAGGGGGTATTTTTAACCAGGGGCAGCAGCTCGAGTTGCAGGGCCGGACGGCCGCAGCCCACGCGCGCCCCGGCGGGCATTCCCGGGAGATCGGGCGGCGGCGCCGCCTCCCGCAGCCCCGGGCCCGCCCCGTCCCCAGCTCCCCTCGCTCCGCGCGACCGCAGCTGCTCCCGCCGTTCCCAGCCAGCCCCGGCGCGGGGCCGAGATTACCTCGGGCTGCGGCAGCTGCTCTGAGGAGGGGCCGGGCTGGCAGCGAGCAGACCCCTGCCGGACACTCAGCAAACGGCAGCCTCACCCCGCAGGGCCGCGCCACTCCCCGCCCCCACCCCACCGCCGCGTCCCGGCTCAGCGCTCCCCGGGGAACGCAGGGGGACCGGGCTCGCTGCGTGACCTTGGGTAAGTCCCTGCCCCGTTCGGCCCGACTTTCCGCATGCGTGCAGCCTATGGGATGGGGTTGGGCAATTAATTGTGGGAGCCCAACTTTCTCTAAAGTTCTGTGGTTTCTTGAACCTGGAAACTTAGAGAGGTGGACATCCCTGTCCTCTCCCCCAGGCTCTCAGCCCACCCACCTGGAAGCGCCCATGTGTCACCTTACCCAGGAGAGGGCGGCAGAGGCTGCGAGCAGGGCGGCAGCCCCCACTCCCCACCCCCAGGACCCTGAGATCCTGCTTCACGGGCTGCAAGAAGTTGGGGGGCCAGGATTCGGCGCAGAGGCCGGGGGTGTGGGTGGGGAGACTGCAGAGACTCCCGAGACCCCCCCAAGTCAGGGCTTTTCGCTGGTCTCGCAGCCCCAGCCCAGCAGCTGCTGCAGTCTTGCAGGTTGTGGATGCAAGCATTTTGCTGAGGAAACTGCATAGCGTTCCCAGGAATCTAGGGCCCACGACCCCTCAAAAGTTAAGAGCCGCTGATCTAATCTAACCCCACCTTCACCCTCAGTTAACAAAAGAGGAAAACTGAGGCCTGAGAGGGTGTGACTTGCCTGAACTCCCTAACCTGGTGAGTGATGGGTGGAACCAGCTGCTAGGCTTTCTGCGCAGGTGTCCAGGGACAGAGAAGGGTGGTTTAAACTAGGGAGGTGGCAGGCAGAAGTAGATGGATTTGATAACTATTTAGGATACACCATCAAAATTTAACTCAAACTGGATTACACACCTAAATATAAATGGCCAAAC
Source organism: Pan paniscus (assembly GCF_029289425.2). Lineage (NCBI taxonomy): Eukaryota > Metazoa > Chordata > Mammalia > Primates > Hominidae > Pan > Pan paniscus. The sequence goes on along the minus strand of NC_073258.2, from coordinate 66,415,496 downwards.
CATAAAATTTTTTTTAAAAAAATGGAGACAATCTTAACAATATTGGGTTTGAAAAGATTTCTTTTTTCTTTTCTAAAGGCAGGGTCTTGCTTTCATTGACCAGGCAGGAGTGCAGTGCCCTGATCACAGCTCACTGTAACCTTAAACTCTTGGGCTCAAGAGATCCTCTCACCTCAGCCTCCTGAGTAGCTGAGACTACAGGCACGTGCCACGACACACAGCTAATTTTTAAATTTTTTGTAGAAATGGGGTCCTGCTGTGTTACTCAGGCTGGTCATGAACTCCTGGGCTCAAGCAGTCCTCCTGCCTGAGCCTCCCAAAGTGCTGGGATGACAGGTGTGAGCTTTGGCACCTGGCCAGATTTCTTAAATATGACACAAAAACTGTAAATGATAGAAGAAATCAATAAATTGAACTTCATCAAAATAAAACGCTTTTGTTCCTCAAAATGCACGAAACTATTAAAAATGAAAAGATAAGCCATAGACTAGGACGAATATTTGTAAAAATTCTATCTGATGTAGGCCTTGTATAAAGAACTTTTACAATTGAATAAAAATCCAATAAAAATGGACAAAACATTTGTTTGTTTTCTGGTGTTTGTTTTTGTTTTTGAGATGGAGTCCCGCTCCGTCCCCCAGGTTGGAATGCAGTGGCGCGATCCTGGCTCACTGCAACCTCCGCCTCCTGGGTTCAAGCAATTCTCCTGCCTCAGCCTCCCCAGTAGCTGGGATTACAGGCGCCCGCCACCACACCAGGCTAATTTTTGTATTTTTAGTAGAGACAGGGTTTCACCATGTTAGCCAAGCTGGTCTCAAACTCCTGACCTCAAGTGATCTGCACGCCTCTGCCTCCCAAGGTGCTGGGATTACAGGGTGAGCCACCGCGCCTGTCAAAAAATGGACAAAACATTTGAACAGACACTTCATCCAAAAAGATCTCTGGATGGCAAATAGGCACATTAAAAAACACTGAGTGCATTACTCTTAGGGAAATGCAAATTAAAGCCACTAGAAGGACTGCTTCTAAAAGAACACCTACTAGAATGGCTAAAAGTTAAGATCGACCATACCAAGTGTTGTCATGTTGTCAAGGATATAGAAGAACTGGAGCTGTCATACACCAAGAGAGGGTAAAATGATCACCACCACTTTGGAAGACAGTTTGGCAATTTCTTTAAAATTTAGTGATACAAAGAAATCAGCCATCAAGCTACAAAAAGACATAGCATAACCTTAAACACATATTGCTAAGTAAAAGAGGCCGGTATTAAAAAGCCGCCATACTGTATGATTCCAATAACTCTATATGACGTTCTAGAAAAGGCAAAACTAGCAATAGTAAAAAGATCAGCAGTTGCCAGGGATTCAGAGGGGTAGGAGAGGGATGGAGCACAGGGCATTTTTAGCACAGCGAAACTGTTCTGTATGATACTGTAATGACAGACGCATGACATGCATTTATCCAAACCTGCAGAATGTACAACACTAAGAGTGAAATTTAATGTAAACTATGGACTTGAATTAATAATATTGTGTCAATATTGGTTCATCAGTGATTACAAATATACCACAGGCTCAGCGCAGTGGCTCACCCCTGTAATCCCAGCACTTTAGGAGACTGAGGTGGGCGGATAACATAAGGTCAGGAGTTCGAGAGACGAGCCTGGCCAATATGGCGAAACCCTGTCTCTACTAAAAAATACAAAAATTAGCTGGGCGTGGTGGTGGGCTCCTGTACTCCCCGCTACTAGGGAGGCTGAGGTAGGAGAATCACTTGAACCCAGGAGGTGGAGGTTGCAGTGAGCCAAGATCACACCATTGCACTCCAGCCTGGGCGACAAGAGCAAAACTCCGTCTCAAAAAAAAAAAAAAAAAAAAAATAGAACTTAGTCACTGGTTAGATATGGCTCTTGGACACCAGGAGAGACCAAAGACAACTTCAGACCCTGGATCTGGCTTGAGCACCTGAGTAGATTAAAGAGAAGGGGGAATGCACTAAGCTGGAGGGACAGTATGGGATCAGGGTATGGGGTATCTTTGGGATCCCCCTATCCAAGAGGAGATTCCTAGGGGTGAGGAACAGACCTTGTGCTCAAAATAGAGGTACAAATTTGGGAGTCACTAGCCACCAAAAAGCAGAGGCAAGGGGGCTGACATCTTGGTCTGCATATGAAGATGCTTCATATAGATGTCACTTCTCCTTAATCTCTAAGTGTATCACAATGAAAAATTTTAAGAGTTTTCTGGTGGGAGATAAGGAGGGACTAGAAAAGCTGATTTAAAAGTCATATGGCAAATTAAACAAGTAGGAAACTTCTGAAAATAAAAGACATAATCAGTATAGACTAATCCTACCAGATATTAAAACACAACAAATCTATCATTAAAAGGTAATAATTAAAGAGGGTTACTGACACATAGAGATCAATAGAAGACAGAGAAATTTAGAAACAGATTCAAATACAGGCAGGAATGTAGTAGATGATACAAGTACCATTTCTAATCTGTTGAGAAAAGATGAGTTAATAAAAGACATTAGGAAGAAAAGGGAGCAATCTGGAAAAAAAGTAAGTTGGATTCATAATTTGTATCTTAGAAAAAATTACAGATGAACTCAATTTATAGGTTTGGAATATGTTGTTCCTAATGAAAAAGCATTTAAAAAGGCTGGGTGTGGTGGCTAACACCTGTAATCCTAGCACTTTGGGAGGCCAAGGTAGATGGATCACCTGAGGTCAGGAGTTCACGACCAGCCCGGCCAATATGGTGAAACCCCGTCTCTACTAAAAATACAAAAAAAAAAAAAAAAAATAGCTGGGCATGGTGGGTGGCAGGCGTTTGTAATCCCAGCTACTCGGGAGGCTGAGGCAGGAGAATTGTTTGAACCCGGGGCGCGGAGGTTGCAGTGAGCCGAGATTGTACCACTTCACTCCAGCCTGAGCAAAAGAGTGAGACTCCGTCTCAAAAAAATAAATAAAAATTTTTTAAAAAATTAAAAAATAAAAACTCAAGGTCTGGTGTGGTATCTCACACTACCTGTAATCCCAGCATTTTGGGAGCCTGAGGTGGGAGGCTCTCTTGAGCCTAGGGGTTCAAGGCCTCAGTGAGCTATGATTGCACCGCTGCACTCTAGCCTGGGCAACAAAGCAAGACTCCATCTCTAAAAAAACAATAAAAAATAGGCCAGGCGCTGTGGCTCATGCCTGTAATCCCAGCACTTTGGGAGGCCGAGGCAGGTGGATCACGAGGTCAGGAGATCGAGACCATCCTGGCTAACACGGTGAAACCCCATCTCTACTAAAAATACAAAACGAATTAGCCGGGCGTGGTGGCGGGCGCCTGTAGTCCCAGCTACTTGGGAGGCTGAGGCAGGAGAATGGCATGAACCCAGGAGGCAGAGCTTGCAGTGAGCCAAGATCGCGCCACTGCACTCCAGCCTGGGCGACAGAGTGAGACAACGTCTCAAAAAAAATAAATAAATAAAAATAAAAAATAAATGTTAACCCTCAATATTTAAACGTACAAAAATGAAAACAAAAATACAGCCAGAAGCTGGCTGGGCATGGTGGCTCATGCCTGTAATCCTAGCACTTTGGGAGGCCGAGGTGGGTGGATCACTTGAGGTCAGGTGTTCAAGACCAGCCTGGCCAACATCGTGAAACCCTATCTCTACTAAAAATACAAAAATCAGCTGGGCATGGTGGCACACACCAGCAATCCCAGCTACTTGGGAGACTGAGGCACAAGAATTGCTTGAACCCAGGAGATGGAGGCGGAGGTTGCGGTGAGTGGAGATCGCACCATTGCACTCCAGCCTGGGCAACAAGAGCAAAACTCCATCTCAAAAAAAAAAAAAAAAAATACAGCCAGGAGCTAAAGGAGAAACTTTTTGTATCATCTCAGTGTGGAAACGGTCTTTTTAACTATGACACAAAACCCAAAAGTCATAAAATTGCATTTTTTACTACATTAAAAATCCATACAGTTATGTCAAAATGATGGACTGAAGAAAACATTTACAATTAACATCTTAAAGGAGTATTTTTCTCCATATACATATATAAAAAATCATGTTCTGGGTGTGGTCGCTCATTCCTATAATCCTAACACTTTGGGAGGCCTAGACAGGAGGATTGATTGAGGCTAGGAGTTTGAGACTAGCCTGGGCAACATAATGAGACCCCATCTATAAAAAAATTAGAAAATTAGCCAGGTTTGGTGGTGCATGCCTGTCATCCCAGCTATTCCAGAGGCTGAGAGGGGAGGGTGGCTTGAGCCCAGCAGTTGGAGGCTGCAGTGAGCTATGATTGTGCCACTTCCCTCCAGCCTGGGCAACAGAGCAAGATGCTGTCTCTAAGAATAAAATAAAAGTAAATCCCAGCACTTTGGGAGGCCAAAGTGGGTGGATCGCTTAAGCCTAGGAGTTCGAGATCAGCCTGGACAATACGATGAGACCCTATCTGTACCAAAAATAAAAAAAGTTAGCTGGGCATGGTGGCCTGTAGTCCCAGCTATCCCAAAGGTCGAGGCTGCAGTGAGCTGTGATCGCACCACTGTATTCCAGCCTGGATGACAAAGCAAGACCCTGTCTCAAAAAAAAAAAGTTCACAAATAAAAGAAGACAAATGGGTCTTAAACATATGACAAGATGTTGAGCTCACTGAAAAGCAAATGTGAATTAAAATTTCACCAAGAGACTGTTTCCCACTTAGCAGTTTGGCAAAGATAAAAATCTGGCACCTCATGGCTGGGCGCGGTGGCTCACGCCTGTAATCCCAGCACTTTGGGAGGCCGAGGCGGGCAGATCACGAGGTCAGGAGGTCAAGATCAGCCTGACCAACATGATGAAACCCCGTTGCTACTAAAAATACAAAAAAAAATTAGCTGGGCGTGGTGACGCACATCTGTAATCCCAGCTACTCAGGAGGCTGAGGCAGGAGAATCGCTTGAACCAGGGAGGTGGAGGTTGCTGCAAAGCATGGTGAGGCCCAGGTGAAGATCTGGAGGCACTCCTATGATGTCCCACCACCTCCAATGGAGCCCAACCATCCTTTCTACAGCAACATCAGTAAGGATCGCAGGTATGCAGACCTCACAGAAGATCAGCTACCCTCCTGTGAGAGTCTGAAGGACACTTGCCAGAGCTCTGACCTTCTGCAATGAAGAAATAGTTCCCCAGATCAAGGAGGGGAAACGTGTACTGATTGCAGCCCATGGCAACAGCCTCCGGGGCATTGCCAAGCATCTGGAGGGTCTCTCTGAAGAGGCTATCATGGAGCTGAACCTGCCGACTGGTATTCCCATTGTCTATGAATGGGACAAGAACTTGAAGCCTATCAAGCCCATGCAGTTTCTGGGGGATGAAGAGATGGTGCGCAAAGCCATGGAAGCTGTGGCTGCCCAGGGCAAGGCCAAGAAGTGAAGGCCAGCAGGGAGGATACTGTCCCCAGGAGCACCCTCCCTGCCTGTCTTGTCCCTCTGCCCCTCCCACCTGCACATGTCACACTGACCACATCTGTAGACATCTTGAGTTGTAGCTGCAGATGGGGACCAGTGACTCCCATTTTCATTTTAGCCATTTTATCTCCTGCACCCACTCCCTTCATACAATCTAGTTAGAATAGCACTTCTAGAGCACAGGTTCTCAGTCCAAGCTGTGGAAAAGCTCCCCTTATCCAACAGAGTTTAAAAGTAGTGACTTGGGTTTTTGCGAGTTGCTTTGTTTACTAAGGACTTGTGGGGAGGAACCATGCTAAGCCATGACCAATGAGGAGAAGCAACAGAGCCTGTCTGTCCCCAGGAGCCAGTCCTCTGCTCGTCTGCAGTCAGGCCACTGCCTGAGGGCTCTAGTCATTCCAGTGGAAGATGAATGTAACCTGCATGGTGATGTGACAACTGTTTCCTCCCTGACCCCAGAGGAGCTGGCTCTAGAAGGTTGGGATCAATCCTGAATTTAGTTATGTGTTACATTTAATTTAAAAAGTATAGTATATATAACTAATACAAAACAATAACCCTTCTGGGGTTTCTCGTGGCGGTTGAAATAGTCCCACATGTGGTCATCAGAAAATAAGCCATTCCTCATACCAATATAGGATCAGCTCCTTGACCTCTGAGGGGCAGGAGTGCTTCCTGGTGTGGGTATTACAATCCCTTCCTGCCTTGTTTCGTGGCAGTGAAATGCCTCTTGGTCCTGTCCAAGTATGTCTTTCACTGATTTCTGAATCATGTTCTACTTGCTTGGCCCTGCCACATGGGTCCAGTGTTCATCTGAGCATAACTGTACTAAATCTTTTTCCAGATCAGTATAATAAAGGAGTGATGTGAAAAAAAAAAAAAAAGAAAGAAAAAAAGAAATTAACCCTTTTGAGTCCTCATGTCTCTTGGGGGAGGGGGGTTGTTTATTATAATTACAATATTATATTTGACTGTAGCTCAAGGAAGGGATCAAGTCTTATTCCTAAGTAAACCTGGCCCTGAAGGCATTTCTAAACTAAATAAAGTTTTCCATTCAAGTTTTGTTTCCCAATATGTTCCTGGCCTTTTTTTTTTTTTTTTTTTTTTTTTTTTTGAGACAGTCTCACTCTGTCGTCCAGGCTGGAGTGCAGTGGCATGATCTCAACTCGCTGTAACGCTGTAACCTCCGCCTCCGCAGTTCAAGCAATTCTTCCACCTTGGCGTCCCGAGTAGCTGGGATTATAGGCACCTGCCACCATGCCTGGCTAGTTTCTGTATTTTTAGTAGCAAAGGGGTTTCACCATGTTGGCCAGGCTGTTTTTGAACTCCTGACCTCAAGTGATCCACCCGGCTCAGCCTCCCAAAGTGCTGGGATTACAGGTGTGAGCCACCACGTTCGGCTCCCTGGCCCTCTTCTAAGGGCTGCAGATACCTCATCTCATTTAATCCCATCTAGAGTGTGTAGATCTCATCATCCATAGGCATGGATAGCAGAGAGAGGAAACTGAGGCTCAGAATAACTGGCCACCAATGGGAAGGGGCCAAGCTGTTACAGAGCCTGTGCTCACATGTTGTAACCCTGGTAGATACCCCCTCCCCACCCCAACCCTGGGTCAAGGAACCAGGCCAGGACCTAAGCACAGTTGGTGTCCTGTGGACATGAATTTATTAGAGGGGACCGGCACCAGAGTGGGCACAAGCTGCAGGCTGGGAGGAAGGGGCAGGGGTGGGAGCACAGCCAATGGTGTGTCAGTCAGTGGGCCAGCCGGCGTGCTGTTCTTCACCCTGCAGAGCTTCAGTGCCCAGGGCGTGCCGGAGGCTTTGGGAAGACTGGGGAGAGGAAAGAGTGAGGCTCAGAGAAGAAACCTGCCAAGCTCACACGGGAGGGGCAGCACGTCGATCCCAGGCCCATGGCCCTCTCTCTCATATTGTTGGTCCTCACTCCTGCCTCCCAAGCTCCCACACCAGCCCCCAGCTCCTGTCCCATCCTGCACTCACTGCGGAGGGAGTAGGAGCCTGGTTCCAGTTGCATCTGGGCAGGCAAGACGATGAGAAAGTCCCCACCCCAGGCGTTTTTGACCCTTGAGAGATAATTTTGGGAGGGAGGGCGATGACATTCCGAGGTCAGAGAAGGGCACTTGGATGACACAGGCTTAAGCAGGTGGCTGCTGCAGTGCTGGGGCAAACCACAGGGGGAACAGTGGGGCGGCGAGAGGCCAGGGCCCCGGGGAAGGCGAACAGGGACTTGTGGACAGACCCTCTGGACCCCACCATGGTGGGGGCGCCGGTCCCGAGTCCAAGCCCAGTGGAATGGCTCCTTTGCCATGACCTGGAAGGAGCAGAGTGGACAGTAAATGGGGTGGGAACCCCAGCCTTCCCCACACCCCAGGTTGCCTCCCAGCCTCACCTCCTCACAGCACTGGCGGCTCACAACAGCCCGGAAACCCATCCGTGCCCAAAGCTTATCCCTCTGGTGCAGGAATTTCCCCACTCGTAAACACCAATCTTTTCCCAGGGCCCATGGAAAAATCTCACATTTGGGGCCCTCCAGGTCCTCCTCCATGTCATTTGCAAGGTACCTAGCCACAGAGGCACAAGGTCAGGGAGCAGAGGCCACACATCTGCCCTGTCCCATCTGACACCTCCAGCAAATGCCTCCACTGCCTGCCCCCACCACTCACAGGGCCAAGAACAGGCTGCTGTGGGTGTACTCGCTGAGCTTCAGGTGGGCGCGCTGGAAGTAGACCAGCACCATGGCCAGGAGATACTGCAGAGACAGATCGGGGTGGGGGGTTAGTTATTCTCTGAGGAGGAGGGGCTTGCACCCAGGTTCATTTGCACCCAGGGAGGTTTTGCTGCAGGGAAAGAAAGTCAGTAAAATGGTGGGAAGTGGTGTGCAAAGATGAGGGGGTAAGGATGGAAGGTGAGTGGCTCTCCCTACCAGACCAGGGCACTCAATTCCCACCAACTCAACCTGACCCTCGAGAGACCCCCAGGCTGTACTCCCTCACCTTATCTGAAATCTGGAAGCAGGGGTCTTTGGAGAGGAATTCCTGGACAAAACTGTCCTCTGAGGGTAGAGAAGACAAGACAGGACGCAGGTTACCACCGCCTCCATGGAGAAGAGTGGCATCAGAAGCTCCAAAGCCCAAGCCACCACTGAACCCTCTCTCTCTTTCTCTTATTCTCCCTTTTTCTCTTTCTCTCTCTCTTTCTTAATATAAATAGAAATGGAGTCTCACTGTGTTGACCAGGCTGGTCTTGAACTCCTGGCCTGAAGTGATACTCCCACTCAGCCTCCCAAAGTGTTGGGATTATAGGTATGACTCACGGTGCCTGGCCCTGAAACCAGTTTCTGAGAGGACACCCCTCCCACCTGCCTAAGCTGGGATACCTGAGAGGGAGAGGGTCAGAGGCCTCAGATGTCTGTACAGGCAGGTGAGACCCCACACTTCACATCTGCTTTCACACTTGACCTCACGGCCCCTCCCATGCCAGCCCTCCAAACTCACCCAGAAGGCTGAGGAAGGCCTGGACCTCCTGGTGCTGGCGAAAACGGAGGAACCCATTGCCCCCACCTTGCCGGCTGCAGCCCCCCAGATCTACCTGGGTGGTAACTACAGGGGAAGTGGTGGAGTCTTGGGAGTCACTCATCTCATAGGAGATGGAGATGGGGCAGGGTGACCTGTAGAGAAAGGAGGCTCAGGACTTAGCATGTACCCCCGTGACGCTCACAAATCAAGAGGGTGGTGACAGGGGCCAGGACGGTGGAGGGGTGGGTGCAGAGACTTGGGGGCTCAGAACAGAAGGCAGCCGGGATGCAACAAGAGTGGGGAGGCCAGAAAAGAAGCAAAGAGTTGCTATAGGTGAGGATGCGGCACCCTCACCCTCCTCCTGGCACCCCAGGACAGGCCAGAGTAACAGCAGCAACAAGCACCGCTGAGGGCTTCCTAAGTGCCTGGGGCTGTGCTTAAGGGCCTTATCTTATTCCATCCTGGTAAGGAGGTAAGTTTAACTCGGACCCATCCTCAAACGAGGAAACTGAAGCTGAGGCCTAACAGCCGGTTAAAAGTGAAGCCCTTGGTCTCCAAAACCCCAAGAGGTTTTTTGGTTTTTGTTTGTTTGTTTGTTTGTTTGTTTGTTTTGAGACACAGTCTCTCTCTGTCGCCCAGACTGGAGTGCAGTGGCGCGATCTCGGCTCACTGCAACCTCCGCCTCCCGGGTTCAAGTGATTCTCCAGCCTGAGCCTCCCGAGTAGCTGGGATTACAGGCATGCGCCATGCCACCACGCCCGGCTAATTTTTTTTGTATTTTTTTGGTAGAGACAGGGTTTCACCGTGTTGGCCAGGCTGGTCTCACACTCCTGACCTCCCAAAGTGCTGGGATTGCAGGCGTGAGCCACTGCGCCTGGCCAAAAAAAGAAAAAAAAAACCCAAAGAGTTTAACTGCTCCTCCAGGCCCCAACTCACAACCACCCCCGACCCCTCACCAAAGCAGAGTTGAAAGGGCCACTGATCCCTTACACCGAGGGGAAACTGAGGCCCTCAGGGAGGAATGAAATTAGAGAAATACCTGGATTTAGAGCAAGTTGATGGGGCCACTTCAAACATTTCAAGCTCCTGTCCTAAACCCACCCTCATCCCTGAGAGAGAAGCCAACCACGGGGCCGAGGAGAACGTGCGGTCGACCACCCCAGGGCCAATCTGGGCCCCTCCATCTAGGCGCCCACAAGCAACCCAGCCTCCTCCTGCAGCGAGCCTTACCCGAGCTCAGGAATGGCCCAGAGCATAACACCCACGCCGCCGCGAGTGCGCTTATATAGCCTGAGGGCGGTCCTGCCCAAAGCAGCCCGTCCACCAATCAGGGCCTTCCTGGGGGGCGGGGCTTGGCCTTCACCGCCTGCCTCTCTGCCAGTGAGTCCAGTCGGCACCCAGCTGTGGCTCCCCAAGGTTTGAAAGCCTCTCCAAAGCTTCATCAACTACAAGAGGGGTGAAGGCAGGCCAGCTGGACCCCAGGGCCTAAGGCCCCATAGGACGGGCAGGGAGCTAGGATCCCTGTTCCCCTCTTGACAAATGCAGTGCCAAGGTGCTGAGCCGGGATATGAGACCCGGACTGCGAGGGCCTGGTGGGCGAGTTTTTTTTCATTGATTGTGCCTTGCTAGGGCAGGGTCTCTGGCTCTCTATGGGTGTCTCTGAATCTCCTGGCCTCCTTGAGTCTCTAGGTTTCACTGAGGCCCCCCGAGTCTCTCTTTTGTTTCTTATTTTATTTTTCCCCTCGTAACACAGAACAAGCTGCCTGGGTCTCAGTGGGCCTCTGAGTCTCTCAGTTGCTTGTTGCCTCTGGTGTCTGGATGTCTGTGGATCTCTGGGTCCTTTGTTTTCTCTCTGATCTCTGGGTCTCTGGTGTATCTGCCGTTTCATGGTCTCCCCCAGGCCGCCTCCCAGGCTCCCTGAGGCCGCGAAGGCCTTTCTAGACCAGCTGGTCTGCATCAGGCCATCCTGTTTGTGTGTGTGCACGCATTTGAAGTCGGCCTCCCGTAGAAAGGAAGTAGTGAGTGGGGCAGCCTCCATAGCCCGTTCACTAAACACCTACTGCTGCCTACTGAGGAGTCTGTGATGGAATCAGCTCACGTGTTCCTCACAGCAAGCGCATGAAGTTGATGAGAATGATGAGAAGCCTCATTTTATCAGCGAACAAACAACTAACACACAGAGTTTGGGTTGCTGACCGACAGGCTGAGTAACTTCCTGCCAGCCACTCAGCTGGTAAGTGGAGATAGAGTTCCAGCCTGGCTGCTGGGCCCACACGCTGGGTAGCCTGGCTGTGTGGTCTGCGGCTGTTCCTGGACACTGCCTGCACAGAGAAGGTGTTCCATGAAACCGAATGAATCTCCTAGACCAGCTGTGTTTTCAACTGTTCTCCTCTTCCCCCAGTAATTAAGGTTAGAGATCAGGAAGGTGTACCAAAAAGAAGCCTGGGAGTGGGCTAGTCACTTTAACTTTGGGAGGGCCTTCAGGCTGATTTCCTTCAGTGCCACCCCTGGAGATCTGACACCGATCTCCCACACTGGGGAGAATATTTGTTTTTAATTTTTTTTTTTTTTTTTGAGACGGAGTCTCGCTGTGTTGCCCAGGCCGGAGTGCAGTGGCCCAATCCTGGCTCCCTGCAACTTCCGCCTCCAGGGCTCAAGCAATTCTCCTGCCTCAGCCTCCCGAGTAGCTGGGACTACAGGCATGTGCCACCATGCCTGGCAATTTTTTTGTTTTGTTTTGTTCTCCTGACCTCATGATCCACCCGCCTTGGCCTCCCAGAATGCTGGGATTACAGGCATGAGCCACCATGCCCAGCCTTTCTCTTTCACTTTTAAGAATCCCATGATTCACTGGGCTCTTCAATCTGCCCAGATAATCTCCCCATCTCAAGATCCTTAACTTGGCTGGGAGAGGTGGCTTACCCCTGTAATCCCAGCATTGTGGGAGGCAGAGGAGAGCAGATCACCTGAGGTCAGGAGTTCAAGACCAGCCTGGTAAACATGGCAAAACCCCTCCTCTACTAAAAATACAAAAATTAGCGGGGCATGGTGGTGCATGCCTGTAATCCTAACTACTCGGGAGGCTGAGGCAGGAGAATTGCTTGAGCCCTGGGGGTGGAGGTTGCAGTGAGCTGAGATCGTGCCATTGCACTCCAGTCTGGGCAACAGAGCAAGACTTGGTCTCAAAAAAAGATCCTTAACCATCTGCAAAGTCTTTTTTGCCATGTGAGATAACATATTCTCAGGTCTGGGAAGTGAAATGTAGCCATCTTTGGGAGTCCATTATTCTGCCTGCTACAATTATCACAGCAAAATTTATTCTATGCTAACTAATACACTATTTATAAAATTTATATTCGTGTAAATGTATATATAATTTGTAAAATCATATATTAATATTGCATGCTATAAAGGATACACGTAAAAGGATATAAAAGAATACACATAAAACATAATAACATACTACCAGCTCAAAAAATATATATATGGCCAGGTCCATTGGCTCACGCCTGTAATCTCAGCACTTTTTGGAGGCCGAGACAGGAGGATCATTTGAGTTCAGGAGTTAGAGACTAACCTGGGCAATACATCAAGGCCCCATCTCTACCAAAAATAAACTAGCCTGGCATGGTGGCACGTGCCTGCAGTCCTAACTACTCAAGAGGCTGAGGTGGGAGGATCACTTGAGCCCAGGAGTTCAAGGCTGCAGTGAGCTATTATCATGCCATTCTACCCAGCCTGGGTGACACAGCAAGACCCTGTCTCTAAAACATGAATAAATAAATAAATAAGAATATTAAAAATTTCAAAATATAAAGATAGAAAAAATAATATGCAATTACTAAAAGAAAGCTGGGATAACTACACTAATATATTAAAACAACTTTAGGCCGGGCGCAGTGGCTTATGCCTGTAATCCCAGCACGTTGGGAGGCCGAGGCAGGTAGATCATTTGAGGTCAGGAGTTCAAGACCAGCCTGGCCAACATGGTGAAATTCCATTTCTACTAAAAATACAAAAATTAGGTGGGTGGTAGTGGCGAATGCCTGTAATCCCAGCTACTTGGGAGGCTGTGGCAGGAGGATCGCTTGAGCCTAGAAGGCAGAGGTTGTGGTGAGCCAAGATTGTACCACTGCACTCCAGCCTGGGTGACAGAGTGAGACCTTGTCTCAAAAAAAAAAACCAAAAAACAAACAAAAAAACACAACTTTGGACAAAAAGCATAACTAGGGAGAAAGAGAATTTATGTAGTGATTTTAAAAATATACAGCCGGATGTGGTGGTGTGCACCTGTAGTGCTGGTCTGGGCAACATAGGGAGATCCTGTCGGTAAGAAGAGGAGGGGAAGGAGGGGAGGGAAAATAAAGGAAAGGAAAGAGGCAGGAAGAGAAAAATAAAAGGAAAAAGGAAGGAGAAGAAAGAAAGAAGGGAGGGAGGGAAGGAAGGAAGAAAAAAACATGTGTATAATTACCTAACCAGAATCCAGGTAAAGAAAAAAATATATAGTAATTTGTTTACTCCTAAAAATAAAGTCAATAAGCAAGAAACCGCATGTGTGTGTGTGTGTGTGTGTGTGTGTCTGTGTAAAATCAACAGAACCACACGGAAAAACAAACAAATCACAATCATAATTGTAGATATGATGGCACATGCAAGGCAAAAAAGTTAGCAAAGCAGTAAAAGATATGAAGAATATGATGAAGAAATTTGACCTAGTGGACGAATAAGCTGGCACTGCACCCAACAAAGGCAGGAAAGCACGCACAGAACATCTTCCTAAAAATTAATCAAATGTACCCGGGCGAGGTGGCTCACGCCGATAATCCCAGCACTTTGGGAGGCCGAAGCAGGCGGATCACAAGGTCAGGAGTTAGCGACCAGTCTGGCCAACATAGTGAAACCCCGTTTCTACTGAAAATACAAAAAGCCGGGCGTGGTGGCGGGCGCCTGTAGTCCCAACTACTCAGGTGGGTGAGGCAGGAGAATGGCGTGAACCCGGGAGGCGGAGGTTGCAGTGAGCCGAGGTCGCGCCACTGCTCCAGCCTGGGTAACAGAGCAAGACTCCGTCTCAAAAAAAAAAAAGAAAAAAAAGAAAAGAAAAAGAAAAAGAAAGAAAGAAAATATTGTCTGTCAAAGTTGGAGGACACAACTAGTAATTCTTAGAGAGGAATTTATGACCTCAAACGCGCGTGTTAGAAAATAAGAAAAGCTGTCACGCTGATGAACTGAACTCCATCTTAAAAAGTCACAAGCCAGCCAGGGGAACTTCCGGGTCCTGAGGCCCAAGGGGCTGCCTGGGTCCCCATCCGCGAACTTTTGCTGTCCACACAGCCCCAGACAACAAGAAAGGAAAAATAAAACGCTGCCAAAACCACAGCGTCGGCATAACTTGAAAGCAGAGAAGGTCCAAACTTCAAGATAAATGTAAATAAAAAGAAAGCAACCATATCCCCGCACGCCGTCGTGCGCTGCGGCCTCTCCCAGGCACGAGGCTTTGTGCCAAGAAAAGCTGGGGAAGGAGGGGAGAAAGGAGTATCCATCCGGGCTGGGGTTGGTCGAGAGCAACTATCAGAAAGCCTGCGACATTCTAAAATCTGAAAATACCAAGAAGACGTCCTGGGAAGTCAGAGCTCAGACCTCAGGGAAGGGGCTTACAAGTATGTGCGATAGGAAGGGGAGGTCGTTAAAGTCCACTGATTCCGCGGGAGGGGTAAAAAAAAAAAAAAAAAAAGGGCTAAAATGGGCCAGAAGCATCCGTGGGCAATTGAGTAAGTGAAGTGGGAAAATGCAGAAGGGAGAAATTGAGGGTCCGAAGAGAACCAAGCATTGGGAGAACACAAAACCCTACCCACCCCCACACCGAAACAAACGAATAAAAAGCTTCTAAACCATCTGAACTTTGCTATATTGACCTAACAGTGTGCTATTGAGCTAGGAATCTTGTAAACCATCCAATACCACAAAAACGAATAGAAAGAAGATGAATAGATCCGTATGGAGCTGATATTTTTAAAAATCTGAAAACAAAATAACACACACCAACCAAGAAAAATTCCCCTGGAAAAAAAAAAAACCACGTTTCCAAAGAAACAAAATATTTACAAAAAATGATCATATCTTAGGTCACAAAGAAATCATCAGTACATTAAAAAAAAGTAGAAATATACAAACAATATTCTCTGAGCACAGTGTAATAAAATGAGACATCATTATTATTATTATTTTTGAGACGGAGTCTCTCTCTGTCGCCAGGCTGGAGTGCAGTGGTGCAATCTCGGCTCACTGCAACATCAGCCTCCGGGATTCAAGTGATCCTCCTGCCTCAGCCTCCCGAGTAGCTGGGACTACAGGTGGGCCCCACCACACCCAGCTAATATTTTGTATTTTTAGTAGAGATGGGGTTTCACTATGTTGGCCAGGATGGTCTCGATCTGTTGACCTTGTGATCCACCTGCCTCGGCCTCCCAAAGTGCTGGCTTTACAGGTGTGAGCCACCATGCCCGGTGAAAATTATTATTATTAACAAAGACAAACACAGCCTGGCACAGTGGCTCACACCTGCAATCCCAGCACTTTGAGATGCCAAGGTGGGAGAATTGCTTGAGCCCAGAAGTTCAAGACCAGCCTAGGCAACATAGAGAGATCCTGTCTCTATAAAACAAAACAAAACACACACACACACACACACACACACACCCCAAAAAAACCTAGCTGGGCATGGTGGATCACTTGAGCCTGAGAGGCAGAGGTTGCAGTGAGCCATGTTCGGGACACTGCACTCCAGCCTGGACAACAGAGCAAGAATCTGTCTTGGAAAAAAAAAAAAAGACAAACCACTAGTTACCTTGTTTCAGGGGGAAAAAAGGGAGAAAGACAAATATAACAAATATATGACAAAGGGGAGGGAACCACAGGAACAAGATATTTAAAAAAATTTAAATACACCACCAATTTCCAAAATGGTGGTGTAAGGAGCTCAGCAGACTCATTCCCCAACAAAACAACCATTTAACTAGAAAAATTTATTTATTTATTTACTTTTGAGACGGAGTCTCACTCTGTCGCCAGGCTGGAGTGCGGTGGCGTGATCTCGGCTCACTGCAACATCCGACTCGTGGGTTCAAGTGATTCTCCTGCCTCAGCCTCCCGAGTGGCTGGGATTACAGGCACGCGCCACCACATCCAGCTAATTTTTCTATTTTTTTAGTAGAGACAGGGTTTCACCATACTGGCCAGGCTAGTCTCGAACTCCTGACCTCGTGATCCGCCTGCCTCGGCCTAAAGTGCTGGGATTACAGATGTGAGCCACCCCGCGCCCAGCCAGAAAAATTTATTTTAAGAACCCAATCATTTCAAATCTGTAAATTATCCTAAAGGCACATACAGCAAATGGGGAAGCATATTCTCTGACTGAACATGAGCAAAAACATAAACTCACTGAAGTGCAGTAGCCAGTCTGCAGGCCACACACGTATCTACTAGTAAAGAGAAAAATCTGGAACTTAAGCACAAACTTTGACCAATAAGTGGTTTGTGGTCATTTTGACCATAAGTGAGTTGTGCTGGCTGACCGGGGGTGACCCCTAGAGAGCCAAGCTAAAAGATTTTTTTTTTTTTTTGAGACAAGGTATTGCTATATCACCCAGGCTGGAGTGCAATGGCATGATTATAGCTCTCTGCTACCTTGAACTCTTAGGCTCAAGCTATCCTCCTGCTTCAACCCCAGAAATGCTGGGATTACAAGCATGAGCCACCAGGCCCAGTTGTTAGATTTTTTTAAAAGAAAAAAAATCAGAAAACAGACATTCCAGGCTACACACTGCAAGGAAAATACACTTCACAAAGTTAATTCAGTCAAGTCACTAAACAAAAAAAGAAATGGCCAACCAAACAGTAACAACATTGACTCCTAAGAGAGGGCTGGCATCCAGAGTTTCTACAGTGTAGTATCTAAAATGTACATTTTGGCCCGGAGTGGTGGCTCTCGCCTGTAATCCCAGCACTTTGAGAGGCCAAGGCGGGGGCAGATCACCTAAGGTCAGGAGTTTGAGACCAGCCTGGCCAATATAGTGAAACGCTGTCTCTACTAAAAATACAACAATTAGCTGGGCGTGGTGGTGCACGCCTGTAATCCCAGCTACTTGGGAGGCTGAGGCAGGAGAATCCCTTGACCCCGGGAGGCAGAGGTTGCAGTGAGCCAAGATCATGCCACAGCACTGTAGCCTGGCGACAGAGAGACTCTGTCTCAAAAAACAAACAAACAAACAAAAAAAGTACATTGTAATAAAAACATTAGGTTCATTTAAGTATATTTTTAAATGCACTCCCATATTTATTGCAGTACTATTCACAATAGCCAAAATATGAGATCAACCTAAGTGTCCATCAATGGATAAATGGGTAAAGAAAATGTGGTATATATACACAATGGAATATTGTTCACCCATAAAAGGAACAAAATTCTGTCATTCTCAACAACATGGATGAAACTGGATAAAAGTACATATTATTTGTTTATTTATTTATTTATTTATTTTTTGAGAGTGGTGTCTCATTCTGTTGCCCAGGCTAGAGTGCGGTGGCACGATCTCAGCTCACTGCAACCTCCGCCTCCCAGGTTCAAGCGATTCTCCTGCCTCAGCCTCCTGAGTAGCTTGGATTATGGGCATGTGCCACCACACCTGGCTAATTTTTTTGTATTTTTACTAGAAATGGGGTTTCACCATGTTGACCAGGCTGGTCTCGAACTCCTGACCTCAGGTGATCTGCCTGCCTCGGCCTCCCAAAGTGCTGGGATTACAGGCGTGTGCCACCACGCTCGGCCTAAAAGTACATTTTTTCAACAAAAATTATGACATGCAAACAAAAAGGAAAGTCTGGTCCATCCACAGGAAAAGAGAATGCAGCCATAGACATCGCTTTTGAACGGGCCCAGATATTGGACTTAGCACATAGTGCCTTCACAGCAGCCATTACAAATATGTTCACAGAAAAGTGACAAGAGGAAATAAGTAAACAAATAAATACATTATTCTAAGAGTTTTATAGTTTTAGTTCTTACATTTTAGGTCTATGATCTATTGTGAGATTGGTTTGGTTGTGTTTTTTGCATAGCGTGAGCTAGGTGGCTAACTTCATTCTTTTGCCTGTGGATATCCAGTTGTCCTACTATTCTTTCCCCATTAAAAGGTCTTGGCACCCTTATAGAAAATCAGTTAACCAGAAATGTATAGGTTTATTTCTGGACTCTCAATTCTATTCTATTCATCTATTTGTCTATCATGCCAGTAGCACATAGTCTTAATTATTGTAGCTTTGTAGTAAGTTTAAAATTGGAGGCCAGGCGTGGTGGCTCACGCCTGTAATTCCAGCACTTTACGAGGCTGAGGCAGGCACTTGAGGTCAGGCATTTGAGCCTGGACAACACGGTGAAACCCCATCTCTACAAAAAATACAAAAATCAGCTGGGTGTGTTGGCACACGCCTGTAATCCCCGCTTCTTGGGAGGCTGAGGCAGGAGAATCTCTTGAACCCAGGAGGCAGAGGCTGCAGTGA
Organism: Pan paniscus; assembly: GCF_029289425.2. Taxonomy (NCBI): domain Eukaryota; kingdom Metazoa; phylum Chordata; class Mammalia; order Primates; family Hominidae; genus Pan; species Pan paniscus. Next base: position 66,396,949 of record NC_073258.2, on the reverse strand, counting down.
ACAGAGATCATGCCACTGCACTCCAGCCTGGGTGACAGAGTGAGGCTCCATCTCAAATAAAGAAAAAATAAATAAATAAAATAGGGACACGTGAAGGCTGTCAGACTGAAGACCCTGCTGGTGTTACAGTTCAAGTTCAAAGGCCTCTGCTGGCAGAATTCTCTCTTGCTTGGAGGAGGTCTTTTTTTCTTTTCTTTTCTTTTCTTTTTTTTTTTTTTTGAGACGGAGTCTCGCTCTCTCGCCAGGCTGGAGTGCAGTGGCGCAATCTCAGCTCACTGCAAGCTCCGACTCCCAGGTTCAAGCGGTTCTCCTGCCTCAGCCTCCAGAGTAGCTGGGATTACAGGTACGCGCCACCATGCCCCGCTAATTTTTGTATTTTTTTTTTAGTAGAGACGGGGTTTCACTATGTTGGCCAGGGTGGTCTCAATCTCTTGACCTCATGATCTGCCCGCCTTGGCCTCCCAAAGTGCTGGGATTACAGGCGTGAGCCACCGCGCCCGGCTGAGGTCAGTCTTTTCTTCTATTCAGAACCTCAACTGATTGAACAGCATCCTCCAACATTATGGAAGGCAATCTGCTTTACTCAAAGTTGACCAATTTAAATGTCACTCTTATCCAAAACCGCCATCACCACAGCATCCAGAATAATGTTTGACCACAAATGTGGGCACTGTGGCCCAGCCAAATAAACACATAAAATTAATCATCAAAATAACTTATGATTTTCACCACTGAATAATATCCTATTGTATGGATATACCACAGTTTTATCATCCACTCTTCTATTGAAGGACATTTTGGTTGCTTCCTGTTTGGGGAGAGTATGAAAAAGCTATTATACATATTTGTGCAGGGGTTTGGAGGTAGACATAAGTTTTCAACTCAATTAGATAAATATCTACGAATTTTCAACTCAATTGGGTAAATATCTACGATCTAGCAATTGCTGGATCATATGGTGATAATCTATTTCACGTCGTATGAAGCTGCCAAATCGTCTTGCAAAGTGAGTGTAAAATTTTGCATTTTCACCAGCAATGAATGAAGGTTGCTGTTGCTCCACAACCTCATCAGCACTTGGTGTTGCCAGTATTTTGCATTTTAACTGTTTTGATAGATGTGCAGTGGCACCTCACTGTTGCTTTGATTTGCAATTCCCTAATGTCATATGACATTGAGCATCTTTTCGTATGCTTTCTCATTTTTATTTCATATTTCTCCAAATACTTCTCTGCCTTCCTCTCTCTCTTCATACCTTCTGTTACTCCAACAGCCAACAGCCATGTAAATGAGCCGCCTGGGAAGGGGATCCTCCAGCCCCACACAAGCCCTCAGAAGACAGTAGTCCTGGCCAGAGACAAAAAGCAAACACCCTGGAAGATTGATCCTGTGTCTCCTTGGATGATATGGGAACTGTTGATAACATCCAGCCCAGGAGTTTACCTGAGGGCTGAACCAGGTGACGTCAGGCAGATAAAACTCTTGTTTTGTAAACTCGAGAAACTTCTCATTCATACCCTTATTGTTGTGTGGAGTGAAAACATATGAAGATATGAATTTGGAAGAGCTGGAGGATCATGTAGACAAATTTGATGAGGAGGATGAACATGCCATTGAAATGTACAGACAGCAGAGACTGGCTGAGTGGAAAGCAACTAAACTGAATAATAAATTTGGAGAAGTTTTGATGATCTCAGGAAAGGATTATGTTCAAGAAGTTACCTACCGGCCGGGCACAGTGGCTCACACCTGTAATCCTAGCATTTTAGAAAGCTGAGGCAGGTGGATCACCTGAGGTCAGGAGTTCGAGACTAGCCTGGCCAACATGGCAAAACTCCATCTCTACTAAAAATACAAAAATTAGACGGGCATGGTGGCGCATGCCTGTAAGCCCAGCTACTCGGGAGGCTGAGGCAGGAGAATCACTTGAAACCGGGAGGCGGAGGTTGCGGTGAGCTGAGATCACGCCATCGCACTGCAGCCTGGGCAACAAGAGCGAAGAAACTCGGTCTCAAAACAAACAAACAAACAAAAAATTAGCCAGGCTTGGTGGTGCTTGCCTGTAATCCTAGCTACTGGGGAAGCTGAGGCATGAGAATTGCTTGAACCTGGGAGGCGGAGGTTGCAGTGAGCCGAGATTGCACCACTGCACTCCAGCCTGGGCAACAGAGAGAGATTCAGTCAAAAAAAAAAAAAAATTCCATTCTGTAATAAAAGGAATCTAGACTCTTTGGAGAAATAGTTCATTTCAGGGCTGGGGCAGAGATAATATGAGTCTGGAACATCATGTAGTGACAGAAAGTAAGGAAGTAGTCTCACAAAGTCATGGAGATACTTCAAAAGGACACAAGAGTCAACTTGAAGGAGCTCCCAAGGGCCAAATCTGGGATAATTTGAGCAACAAAATAAGTAATGATAGCAATAAATTATTACCCACAGGATAAAATAACTATCCATGAGTTTATACTGATATATGTAAATAACTGAGAGAGAAGTGACAACTCCTCTGCACAGTAGAATTTAAATAAATGTAGGAGAAGTAATGGAAATAGAAAATCACCACTAGACAAACACCGCAGTAATAATTGTTGCAGGCCCCAATCATTCATTGGTGGATGCTAAAATTAGTGGGTGAAAGTATGATGCGAAAGAAGATATTTGCATACACTCAAGGTGCACCTCACAACGTTTACTAATCACAAAGGGTGCTATGGTTTGAATGTTTATGTTTCTGTCTCCTCCAAAATTCATTTTGAAACTAATTGCCCATGTGATAGTATCAAGATGTGGGGCCTTTTTTTTTTTTTTTTTTTTGAGACAGGGTCTTGCTCTGTCTTCCAGGCTGGAGTGAAGTGGAGCAATCTCTGCTTACTGCAACCTCCCCATCCCGGGATCAAGAGATCCTCCTACCTCAGCCTCCCAAGTAGCTGGGACCACAGGCGTGTGCCACCATGCATGGCTAATGGGATAAACCTCTTATAAAAGAGGCTTCATGCATTGTTCTGCCCCTTTTTTTGCCCTTCTGTTCCTCTGCTTTGTGAGGACACAGAGTTTGTCCCCTTTGGAGGATGCAGCAACAAGGTGCCATCTTAGAAGCAGAGAGCAGCCCCCACCAGAAACCAAACATGCCAGCACCTTGATCGTGGACCTCAAGCCTCCAGAACTGTGACAAATAAGTTTCTATTGCTGCCAGGTGCAGTGGCTCATGCCTGTAATCCCAGCACTTTGGGAGGCTGAGGCGGGCGGATTATGAGGTCAGGAGTTCGAGAGCAGACTGGCCAACGTGGTGAAACCCTGTCTCTACTAAAAATACAAAAATTAGCCAGGCGTGGTGGCACACGCCTGTAATCCCAGCTACTTGGGAGGCTGAGGCAGGAGAATCGCTTGAACCCAGGAGGTGGAGATTGCAGTGAGCTGAGATTGTGCCATTGCACTCCAGCCTGGGCAACAAGAGCAAAACTCCATCTCAAAAAAAAAAAAAAAAAAAAGCTTCTATTGTTTATAAATGACCCAACCTTGGGTATTTTGTTATAGCAGCAGAAACAGACTAAAATAAAGGGGAAAAGAGTAAATTGACAGTGGAGAAGCCTGGGAGATACCACATGATCAAAGTTAGTATCACCAGTATTATAAGGCATGTCAACATCATGTGCCATGTACTATGAGGCTCTGAGAACGGCACAATTCACTGCTCTGGTATTCTTGTCGAAAATGAATAACTTCAGACTAAACATTACAAACATCACATAAACACAAAATAATTGAGGGATGTTCCACGAATTAATTGGCCGGTACTCTTCAAAAGTGACAAATTCGTGGAAGAAGAAGAAACCAGAGGCCGGGTGCAGGGGCTCACGCCTCCAAACCCAGGATTTTGGGAGGGCGAGGCAGGCGGATCGCTTGAACCCAGGAGTTTGAGACCAGCCTGGACTCCTGGACAACATAGTGAAACCCCATCTCTATAAAAAATTAAAAAATTAGCCAAGTGTTGTGGCACGTGCCTGTAGTCCTAGTTATTTGGGAGGCTGAGGTAGGAGGATCGCCTGAGCCCAGGGAGGTTGAGGCTGCAGTGAGCTGTGATCAGGCCACTGCACTCCAGGATGGGCAACAGAGTGAGACCCTGTCTCAGAAAAAAGAAAGAAAGAAACCTGAGAAGTTGTCCCAGAGTGGAAGAGACTAAGGAGACATGATGCCTGTGGCAGACAGCCTCCAAGGTGGCCCCTGAATCAGCCTGGGATTCATGTAATTGGGTTGACCTGTACACCAATAGGATATGGTGGAAACGCTGCAGTGTGGTTTCTGAGGCTAGGCCATCAAAAACTTTGCAGCTTCCTTACTTTCTCTGAGAAATCTGCTACGTTCTCTGGGAAAAGCCAGCTTCCTGTCATAAGGCCATTTAGGCAACACTGTGGAGAAGCCCGCCTGGCAAGACACTGAAGCTCCTGCTGCTGTGTGGGGCACCATTTTGCTTTTTTTTTTTTGAGACAGAGTCTCTGTTGCCCTGGCTGGAGTGCAATGGCACAATCTCAGCCCACAGTAACCTCCACCTCCCAGGTGCAAGCAATTGTCCTGCCTCAGCCTCCCCAGTAGCTGGGATTACAGGTGTGCACCACCATGCCTGGATAACTTTTGTATTTTTAGCAGAGACAGGGTTTCACAATGTTGGCCAGGCTGATCTCGAACTCCTGGCCTCAAGTGATCTGCCCACTTAGGCCTCCAGTAGTTCTGGAATTTCAGGCGTGAACCACTGCGCCCAGCCTTGGGGCACCATCTTGAAAGCAGATCTAGTCCTAGTGAAGCCTTCAGATGACCCCAGCCTGGCTGGCCTCATGACTGCTACCTAGTCAGAGACCCTGACAGACCCAGCTAAGCAGCTCCCAAATTCCTAATCCACAGAAACCAGGAGATAAGAAATGTTTGTTGTTTGAAGCTGCTACATTTTAGGGTAATTGTTACACAAGAATGAATGACCAATAGAGCAATTACACAAAATCCAGAATCCTGGATTGGAATCTAGACCAGGAAAAGGACATTAGTGGGACCACTGACACAATTAAAATAAGGTCTGGGCCAGGCACGGTGGCTCACGCCTGTAATCCTAGCACTTTGGGAGGCTGAGGCGGGTGGATTACCTGAGGTCAGGAGTTCAAGACCAGCCTGACCAATATGGTGAAACCCCATCTCTACTAAACATACAAAAAAAATTAGCTGGGTGTGGTGGCATGTGCCTGTAGTCCCAGCAACTTGGGAGGCTGAGACAGGAGAATTCCTTGAACCCAGGAGGCGGAGGTTGCAGTGAGCCGAGATCACGCACTGCACTGGGCAACAGAGAAGGACTCTGTCTCAAAATAATAAATAAATAAATAAATAAGGTCTGTAAAGTTAGCTAATAATATTATATCAATTCTCAATTTCCTGGTTTCAATAACTGTCATATGGTTGTGTAAGATGTTAGCATTAAGAGAAGTGTGGTGGAAACTATACAGGAACTCTCTGCACTGTTTTTGCAACTTTTTATTAAGCCTAAACTTATTTCAAAATAAATATCTTTTAAAAAAAGAATGGCAAAATATACCTAATGAAAGTAGAAGGAATTAAATAATAAAGATGAGAACAGAAATTAACAAAATTGAAAACACAATGGAATTAGAAAAGTCAAAATTTGGTTCTTTGATAAACCAATAAAACTGACAAACCTCTGGCAAGATTGATTCAGAATAATTTTTAAAAGAGAAAGCACAAATTAATAGTAACAAGAATGAAAAAGGATATATAACTCCTTTTTAGATGTTAGATAATAAAAATATGAGTATATCATGAACAACTTTATGCCAACTTTAATTTTTTTTAATTTTTTATCTTTTGAGATGGAGTCTCGCTCTGTTGCCCAGGCTGGAGTGCAGTGGTGCAATCTCGGCTCACTGCAAGCTCCGCCTCCTGGGTTCACGCCATTCTCCTGCCTCAGCCTCCCAAGTAGCTGGGACTACAGGCACACACCACGACACCCGGCAAATTTTTTGTATTTTATTTTTAGTAGAGATGGGGTTTCACTGTGTTAGCCAGGATGGTCTGGATCTCCTGATCTCATGATCCGCCCACCTCAGCCTCCCAAAGTGCTGGGATTACAAGGGTGAGCCACCACGCCCAGCCTGCCAAGTTTTATATTTATATTTTATGTAAGGAATACATATTAATTTAATACAAGTCAAACACCCCTAATCTGAAAATCTAAAATCTAAACTGCTCCAAAATCCAAACTTTTTAAGCACTGACATGACATATATAAAATTACCTTCAGGCTATGTGTATAAGGTGTATATGAAACATAAATGAATTTTGTGTTTAGACTTGGGTTCATTCCCAAGAAATCTCATTATATATGCAAGCATTCAAAAAAAAAATCTGAAACATATCTGGTCCCAAGCATTTCAGATGAGGGATACTCAACCTGTATATTCAAAAAGTTTGTAGAAAAATTGAATTAAAAGATAAAAATAAAAAAAATAGGCCGGGCGCAGTGGCTCACGCCTGTAATCCTAGCACTTTGGGAAGCCGAGGCGGGTGGATCACAAGGTCAGGAGCTCAAGACCAGCCTGGCCAAAACTATATATATAGTTTTATATACTAAAAATATAAAAATTAGCTGGGCACAGTGGCAGGCGCCTGTAATCCCAGCTACTCAGGAGGCTGAGGCAGGAGAATTGCTTGAACTCAGAGGACAGAGGTTCCAGTGAGCTGAGATGGTGCCACTGCACTCCAGCCTGGGTGACAGAGTGAGACTCCGTCTCAAAAAAATAAATAAATAAATAAAAATAAAATTAAAATTAAAAAAAAATAAACTTTGATTCTCAACATAACCTCCAACAAGACTAAGACACTTTTGTGAGCAATGGTATCATTGGGTCCATCTCTTTAGAAATGAGGATCCTGGGAATTTAACCATGTCAACACAGTTTTTTTATATTAACTAAAGAAAAATGGGTGCCCTCGGCTGGGCATGGTGGGTCACACCTGTAATCCCGGCACTTTGGAAGGCCAAGGGGGGGAGGATCACTTGAGGTCAGGAGTTCAAGACCAGCCTGGCCAACATGGTGAAACCCCATCTCTACTAAAAATGCAAAATATTAGCTGGGTGTGGTGGCGTGTGCCTGTAGTCCCAGCTATTCAGGAGGCTAAGGAAGGAGAATCACCTGAACTGGGGAGGCAGAGGTTGCAGTGAGCCAAGATCGTGCCACGGCATTCCAGCATGCGGGATGGAGCGAGACTCCATCTCAGAAAAAAAAAAAAAAAAGAAAAGAAAAATAGGTGCCCTTTAAAGATTTTTTTTTTTCCAGGCCAGGAGCGGTGGCTCACGCCTGTAATCCCAGCACTTTAGGAGGCCAAGGCAGGCGGATCACGAGGTCAGGAGACCGAGACCATCATGGCTAACATGGTGAAACCCTGTCTCTACTAAAAAATACAAAAAATTAGCCAAGCGTGGTGGCAGACGACTGTAATCCCAGCTACTCGGGAGGCTGAGGCAGGAGAATGGCGTGAACCCAGGAGGTGGAGGTTGCAGTGAGCCGAGATCACGCCACTGCACTCCAGCCTGGGCGACAGAGCAAGGCTCTGTTTCCAAAAAAAGAAAAAAAAGAAAAAAGAAAAAGAAAAAAAAATAAGTCATAAGGAGCCAAATCTGGACTATAAGGCAGATGCTTAATGACTTCCTATTGAAAGTCTCACAAAATTTACCTTATTTGGTGAGAGGAATGATCAGGAGCATTGTCACGGTGGACTCTCTGGTGAAGTTTTCCTGGGTGTTTCTCTGAGAAAGCTTTGGCTACTCCAAATACTCTCATAATAAGGAGATGTTGTCATTCTTTGGCCACCCAGAAAGTCAACAAGCAGAATGTTTTGAGCATCCCCATAAACTGATGCCATCACCTTTGCACTTGACTGGTCTGCCTTTGAGTTGACTGGATCACTTCCACCTCTTGGTAGCCATTGCTTTAATTGTGCCTTGTCTTCAGGATCCTACTGCGAAAGCCATGTTTCATCTGTTACAATTCTTCAAAGAAATGTTTCAGGATCTTGATCCCGCTTGTTTACAATTTCCATTCAAAGCTCTGCTCTTGCCGGCAACTGATTTGAATGCAATGGTTTTGGCATCCATTGAGTGGAAAGTTTGCTTCACTTAAATTTGTCAGTCAGAATTGTATAAGCTGAACTAATTAAGGTGGCTTAGTGTTGGCTATCATTTCTGCTAATCATTGGTCCTCTTCAATTAGAGCACCAGTAAGATTTTTTCCTCACAAATTGTTGTGAATGATCTGTTGCCGCACACTTCATCTTCAACATCATCTTATCCCTTCTTAAAACAAGTTGCCTACTTGTAAACTGTTGATTTCTTTGGAGCATTGTCTCCATAAACTTTTCAAAAAGCATCAGTGATCTCTTCATCCTTCCACCCATGCTTCACCATAAATTTCATCTTTGTTCTTGCTTCAATTTTAGTATAATTCATGTTCCTTTCATAGGGACTATTTTAAAACTGATGTCTTTAGTTTTAAACTAGATCCTGTTCAGACATTTAAAATTTTTTTTTTATTTTTTATATTTCTCTCTTTTTTTTTTTTTTTGAGACTGAGTCTTGCTCTGTCACCAGGCTGGAGTGCAATGGCGTGATCTCGGCTCACTGCAACCTCCGCCTCACAAGTTCAAGCGATTCTCCTGCCTCAGCCTCCTGAGTAGCTGAGACTACAGATGCGCGCCACCATGCCCAGCTAATTTTTGTATTTTTAGTAGAGACGGGGTTTCACCATGTTGGCCAGGATGGTCTTGATCTCTTGATATCATGATCTGCCCGCCTCGGCCTACCAAAGTGCTGGGATTACAGGCACGAGCCACCACGCCTAGCCCTTTTTTTTTTGAGATGGAGTCTCACTCTGTTGCCCAGGCTGGAGTGCAGTAGTGCAATCTCGACTCACTGTAGCCTGGGTCGACAAGAGTGAGACTCCAACTCAAAAAACAAAAACCAAATAACAAAGTGCATGATGAGCATTTGGCAGGGTTAGTGGGCAGGCTAGAAGCGGATCATACAGAAATCCAAATGTCCCCTTAGAAAGGCCTTTGTCAGATTAGCAAGCCCACGCTGGGCACTGAGCATCTGTCCCAGCCTCCTCCCAGCTGGCTGCCTGGACGACAGAGGCTGGAATGGTTAAAAAAAAGAAGCATGAGTTCCAGATATTCCTTCCACAGTTTCTTTCTTTCTTTTTTTTAAGACGGAGTTTCACCCTTGTTGCCCAGGCTGGAATGCAATGGCACAATCTCAGCTCACAACTTCTGCCTCCCATGTTCAAGTGATTCTTCTGCCTCAGCCTCCTGAGTAGCTGGGATTACAGTCGTGAGCCACCATATCCGGTTAATTTTTGTATTTTTAGTAGAGATAGGGTTTCACCATGTTGGCCAGGCTGGTCTCAAACTCCAGACCTCAGGTGATCCACCCACCTTGGCCCCCCAAACTGCTGGGATTACAGGCATGAACCACTGCACCTAACCCAGACATTAAAAAAAATTTTTTTTGGCCAGGCGTGGTGGCTCACGCCTATAATCCCAGCACTTTGGGAGGCTGAGGCAGGCAGATCACGAGGTCAGGAGATCGAGACCATCCTGGCTAACACAGTGAAACCCTGTCTCTACTAAAAATATAAAAAATTAGCCAGACGTGGTGGTGGGCGCCTGTAGTCCCAGCTACTTGGGAGGCTGAGGCAGGAGAATGGTGTGAACCCAGGAGGTGGAGCTTGCAGTGAGCCGAGATCGCACCACTGCACTCCAGCCTGGGCAACAGAGCAAGACTCCATCTCAAAAAGAAAAAAGAAAAAATTTAAATTTGTAATAGAGACAGGGTCTCACTTTGTCCACCAGGCTGGTCTTGAACTCCTGGGCTTAAGTGATCCTTCCACCTTGGCCTCTCAAACTGTTGGGATTACAGGCATGAGCCACCACACCCGGCCCCAGACATGTTATAACAAGTTAGTATGAGTTTATTTTGGCACCAAAAATTTTTGAAATTCATGCATTGTTTTTTCATAAGATGCATTTTCCATGAGCTTTTTGAAGAGCCCTTTTATATTTAGATGTATATAAAAATGAACAAGACCTTACAGAAAAATATAGTGTACCAAAACTAAAACAAATAGAAATAGAAACCCTGATTAGTCCTATAACATTAAACAAATTGAATAAGTAGACAAAGTCTTACCACAAAGAAAACTCCAGGCCTATATGGCTCCACCAGTAAGATTAACCAAACATTGAAAAAACAAATAATTCTATCTTGTATAAATTCTTCCAGAGTATTGAAAAAAAGAAGGACCTCCCCTCCACATGTCATAAGGGTAGTGTTCTTGACATGAAAACCTAATGGAGACTGCATGAGAAAGAAATACTGCAGGCTCATAAACACAGATGGAAAAATCCTAAGCAAATTATTAGCAAAATGAATTTGGTAATATATAGGAAGAGAACGCAGTGTGCCAAAGCTGGATTTATTCTAAAAATGCAAGGTTAGAGACGAGAAAACTGATGAATCTGATTTGCCCCCTTAACAGATTACAGGAGAAAATTGAACAATCTCAAGGATTGCAGAGAGTGCATCTTGCCATGTGCAGTGAACTAGACCCCACAAGTGCATATCACACCACGTAGTAGGGGACTTGAGGCAAGGAGCAGCAGGAGAGGCAGTGGCTGCGCAGAAAGTCCTTTGGGCCAGTTGTTGAGACAGCATCTCGAGTTTGGGAGCCTTATCTGGAATGTGTCAGCTTTGCCCTAAATAAATAAAAATTACCCCACACTTTGTGGTTTAAATGAAAAAAAAAATTATTATCTCACAGTTTCTGTAGATCAGGAATGTGGGAGCATTAACTTGGAGGTTCTGCCTCACAGTCTCTCGTGAGGTTTGCAGTCAAGATACTGGCCAGGGCTACCGTCTTCTGAGGGTTTGTGTGGGGCTGGAGGATCGCCTTCCCAGGTGGTTCACTTACACGGCTATTGGCCGGGGGGCCTCAGTTCCTCACCATGTGAACCTGTCCACAGGGCTGCTGAGTGTCTCATGACATGGCAGCTGGCTTCCCCAGAGCAAGAGATCCAAGAGACAGTGCAGACAGGAAGCCAAAGTGTGTTTGTGCCAGCTCTCCTAGGTCTCTCACCATCACTTTCATTGATTCTATTCTTTAGAAGTGAGTCACTAAGTCCAGTTTACATTCGCGGGAGGGGAGCGAGGTTCCATGTCTTGAAAGGAGGAGTATCAGGCCAGGCGCGGTGGCTCACACCTGTAATCCCAACACTTTGGGAGGCCAAGGCGGGCAGAACATGAGGTCAGGAGTTCAAGACCAGCCTGACCAACAAGGTGAAACCCCATCTCTACTAAAAACACAAAAATCAGCCAGGCGTGGTGGCATGCACCTGTAATCCTAGCTACTCAGGAGGCTGAGGCAGGAGAATCACTTGAATCCGGGAGGCAGAGGTTGCAGTGAGCCGAGATCGTGCCACTGTACTCCAGCCTGGGTGACAGAGCGAGACTCTGTCTAAAAAAGAAAAGAAAGAAAGAGAGAGAGAGAGAGAAAGAGAGAGAGAAAGAAAGGAGGAGCATCTAGAATGCATGGACATTCCTAAAACCACCTCACCTGGGAGACTCAAGCCCTGGTTGAACCATCCTACTTGGTGCCTGTACTGGAATAAGAGGAAATCAGACAGCCAGAGGATTGTTTCACTTTCAACTCAGCTACAAAACTCCTTGGCCATTCATGTTCCCTGGCAATCACACTGCAGATGTCTAGAAACTTCGCATTTCCACTTTTTTTCTTACAAAAATGTCATTCAGAATCACATTTCCACTTTCTGAGGTAACTAATCACACCCTCTCCTCTCTCTGCAAAGCTCCAACATGACTTCTCTCCCTTTTTCTTTTTCTTTCTTTGCTTTGAGACAGGGTTTCACTGTCACCGAGGCTGTTTAGTGCAGTGGCTCGATCTCTGCTCACTGCAACCTCTGCCTCCTGGGCTCAAGCCATCCTCCCACCTCAGCCTCCTGAATAACTTGGACCACAGGTGCGTGCCACCAAGCCCAGCTAATTTTTTGTAGAGACAGGGTTTCGCCATGTTGCCCAGGCTGGTCTTGAACTCCTGGGCTCAAGCAATCTACCCCCCTTGGACTCCCAAAATGCTGGGATTACAGGTGTGAGCCACTGCGCCCAGCCTCTTTCCCTTTTTCTTCTCCTCTATTTTACCTGAATCTGCACCTGTACACACTTTCTCTGCCTCCTCTCCTACTAGAATGGAACAGCCATCTTTCTCCTCCTTTCTTTTTTATTTTTTATTTTTATACAGACAGGGTCTCACTATGTTGCCCAGGCTGGTCTCAAACTCCTGGGATCAAGTGATCCTCCCGCCTCAGCCTCCCAAAGTGCTAGAATCATAGGCATGAGCCACCATGCCCAACCTCTCTCTTCCTTTCAAAGCTTCTGGGTCCTCCTCTTCTGCTCGACTCCTCTTCCTTCTTGATTTCTCAAAGTCATCACTTCTCTACACTTCTCTACGTGCTTCCTGGTTTATTTTTTGTCTTTAGTATTCTGTAAGCTTCATAAGGGAAGGGACTTTTTTCTATTTCATTTGCTAATACATTCATGACACTTAGAACAAGACCTGGTTCAAGGTGGGCACTGGATAAATACTTGGGTGAATAATAGAGTGAATGAATGGGAAGAGGGAAACTCCACCCATTCTAGCTGGAAGGAAAAATGAGGAGGCAGGAGGAGCAGGTGTGAGCGGTAGGAGAAAAGGTATGTGCCCTGAATTTCCTGCACTGGGCAGGAGTCTCATGAGGGTAGGTGTCTTTTTGCTCACCCTGGAATCCCAGCACCCAGCCCTGCACCTGGCACATACTGTGTGCTGATTGCCCAATCTGTACCTTAGTGCCCCAGCCCCTTTCTTTGTACTAGTCTTGGGTGATCCATGTTGCCCATGGATCTGTCCCCAGCCTGCCCCTCTATCCTACTTCCCTTTCTCAGATGCTCAGGCCAGCCTGAATTGAATCCTAATGTGGCCTCACTGCCCGGCTGCCCGTGCCCTGGCAGAGGGAAGGGACATCAGCCTCCTGCCCCTGCTCTGCCCTCCGAGGACACCCAGACTCGAGACAACTGCCTAGGGTGGCAGCCTGCCAAGGGGCCCGAGGTGGCTGTTCCCTGGCTTTGCACAGAAACTGTTGGGAATGACTCAGCCCCGAGACACTGCTTCGATAGGAGGAAGAAGTCACCACAGGCCCTCACTGGAGGTGCAGCGCAGTGTCAGAGAAGTAGATAGAGTGCCTCCCGGCCACACGCCAGCAGGGTGACTCTGGCTGACTTTCTTAGCCTCTTCGAACATCTGTTTTCTTTTCTTATTTTTCTTCCTTTCTGTAACCTCAAGAATATCTGTTTTCTCAGTAATAAAATGACAGTTGCCATGGGGATGAGAAAATGGACCTGTTACAAAGCGCGGGGGTTGAGAGAAGGGCCATGGGGCCACCCTGTCTGGGCTTAAGTCTTTTTTTTTTTTTTTTTTTGAGAAGGAATCTCACTCCGTCACCCAGGCTGGAGTGCAGTAGCACAGTCTTGGCTCACTGCAACCTCCGTCTCCTGGATTCAAGCAATTCTCATGCCTCAGTCTTCCGAGTAGCTGGGACTACAGGCACCCACCCCCAATGCCTGGCTAATTTTTGTATTTTTAGTAGAGATGGGATTTCACCATGTTGCCCAGGCTGGTCTTGAACTCCCGACCTCAGGTGATCCCCCCACCCTTGCCCTCTTAAAGTGCTGGGATTACAGGCGTGAGGCACCGCACCCGACCTGGGCTTAAATCTTGACTTTGTCTTTCCCTATTAGTTGGGCAAACCTCAGGCAAGTTACTTAATCTCTCTGAGCCTCAGTTTCTTCATCTATGAAACCGATATGATAATAGTACCTGACTCAGGATTGACATAAAGGTTAAAACTGTAACTGCCCAACATTTATTATTCTCAGCCCTGCCCTGAAGGATGTCACAGACACAGAAGTGATTATAATGCAGGGTCATAGGGGCTGTGTTCACACAGGGACAAATGCTGTAGGCACCATGTGGTGGGGAGACACTCACTCAGGTTCATGGCTGATGCTGGAAATGTGTAAGGGTGTGCACTAAGAATTTTCCAGACAAAGAAGAAAGGGAAAAGCATGCTACTTTATATAGGTTTGAGCAAAAGTGAAGATAGCTAGGCTGAAGAGGCAAGCAGAGTTTGGGGAATGAGACAAGTTAAGTTTGACCACAATACAAAGTGCATGATGAGGGCCGGGCAAGGTGGCTCATGCCTGTAGTCCCAGACTTTGGGAGGCTGAGGTGGATGGATCACCTGAGGTCAGGAGTTCGAGACCAGCCTGGCCAATATATGAAATCCCATCTCTACTAAAAATACAAAAATTAACTGGGCATGGTGGCAGGTGCCTGTAATCCCAGCTACTCAGGAGGCTGAGGCAGGAGAATTGCTTAAACCCAGGAGGCGGAAGTTGTAGTAAGTCGAGATCACACCACTGCACTCTAGCGTGGTCGACAAGAGTGAGACTCCGTCTCAAAAATAAATAAATAACAAAGTGCATGATGAGGATTTGGTGGGGTTAGGAGGCAGGCTGGAAGCAGATCATGCGGAAATCCAAATGCCCCCTTAGAAAGGCCTTTGTCAGATTAGCAAGCTCACACTTGTCACTGAGCATCTGTCTCAGCCTTCTCCCAGCTGGCTGCCTGGACCACAGAGGCTGGAACGGTAAAAAAAAACAAAAAAAACAAAAAAAAAAACAAAAAAAACTTGAGTTACATATATTCCTTCTGGGTTTTTTTTTTTTTTTTTTTTTTTAAAGACTGAGTTTCACTCTTGCTCCCCAGGCTGGGGTGCAGTGGTGTGATCTCGGCTCACTGCAATATCTGTCTCCTGGGTTCAAGTGATCCTCCTGCCTCAGCCCCCCAAGTAGCTGGGATTACAGGCATGTGCCACCATGCCTGGCTAAATTTTATTTTTAGTAAAGATGGGGTTTCTTCATGTTGGTCAGGCTGGTCTTGAACTCCCGACTTCAGGTGATCCGCCCCCTTGGCCTCCCAAAGTGCAGGGATTATAGGTGAGAGCAACCGCACCCAGCCTCCTTCCACAGTTTCAATCATGTGAGACTTACATTTGGAACTAAGTGGAGTCAAGGGAGACAGGTAGCAGCCCTCGGGCACTCCTTCTGCTGGTGTGGTTCCAGCAGGGATAGTAAGGCTGGGCCCACTGCACTGTGGAGCTTTCCAGATTCTGGGCTTGCAGTTAGTGTCTCACCTGAGCAGCTGAGTATGCACCGCCTGTGACAATGCCACTCCAAGTAGATCTGCCAGGGACCCTTCCCAGGAAATTATTTATAACAATTCCAGCAGAGATGGCTTCTCATCCTCCTTGAAGCTACTGGACTCTGAGCCCCTGATTCTGCCACAGCTCATCACTCTAGACCTGTCAGGCTTAACACAATTCACTTATCCAACCATTCAATCATCCATCATCCACTTAGCCAATCCAATCTTTTTTTTTTTTTTTTTTTTTTTTGAGACAGAGTCTAACTCTGTCAGCCAGGCTGGAGTGCAGTGGTGCTATCTTGGCTCACTGCAACCTCGACTTCCTGAGTTCAAGTGATTCTTCTGCCTCAGCCTCCTGAGTAGCTGGGATTACAGGCGCGCATCACCATACCTGGCTAATTTTTATATTTCTAGTAGAGATGGGGTTTCATCCTGTGGGCCAGGCTGGTCTTGAACTCCTGACCTCACTCAGATGATCCACCTGCCTCGGCCTCCCAAAGTGCTGGGATTACAGGCGTGAGCCACCACGCTCAGCCCAATCATTTGTTGACTCACTTCTTCAACACTCCCTGAGTTCTTATTCTGTGGCAGGCCCTGGGTCTGGGGCCGAGAACAGGGAGTCAAATTAGATTAGGGCTGTGAAACAAGCCACTCTCAAACCTAGAGGCTTATGACAATACCAATCATTTATTTTCTTACCATTATGCAATTTGGGCAAGGCCTGGTTGAGGCAGCTCTTCTTGTGCCTCCAGCTCCATCCTTGGAACTGGAGGACCCTTCAAAGATGGTGCACTCCAATGGCTGGCAAATTGATGCTGGCTAGAGCTATTTATTTATTTATTTATTTATTTATTTATTTATTTAAATTCCCCCAGCCAATTGGATGGTAGGGCTAGAGCTTTTTATTCCCTATTTTTTTCATTTTTAAACTTTATCTCCCTTTAGGGGTACACTGTTCCTGGAGGTACTGCAATGCTAGGTAAATGTGTGGAGTGGGTGGGGCAAGCTCCTATTCCATCTCTTAGTTCCAAAAATCTATTTAATATAGATTGTGTCCTCGAATAGAGGACATATCAGATATTAAACTGATAAGAACAGATACTACACTTGATCTTACCCAAAAGGCTAAGAATGGAGCTTTGATTCTCCTCTACATGGGCCTCCCCACAGGACTGCTTGGGCTTCCTCACAGCATGGTGGCTGAATTCCAAGAGAAGAAAACAGAAGCTGCCAGTTCTGTCTTAAAGGGTAAGCCCAGAATTGGGCACAGCTTCATTTCCACCATATTCTACTGGTTCAAAGCAAGTCATAGGCCAAGTCCAGAATTAAGGGGGTGGAGAAGTAAACCCCACCTTTCCATGAGGGACGGGATAAGGAATTTATGAGCATTTAGAATCCACAAACCTAACTAGGAGTGCAGTTTCATGCTGCTTGGATTGAGGAATTGACTGGTTGGATAACTGACCGGGTTTGATTAACACAAACTAAGGATTATTTCTCATTATATCTGTTTCCACATGGTGGACCTTTTCTGGAGTAACTAACACTGCAGAAAAGTGGCCTTGTTCCACTTTCTCTCACTCACCCCTCCCAAGAAGTAGAAAAGAGACTTTTCTTGGTGAAGTTGTTAGAAGCAACTATGTATGGGACCCAAAGTGAGGTAGGAGGCAGGTCTCAATTCCGGAGGTGGGGCTGGGACACCAGACCAAATTGAGGACTTGCTAAAACAGGGATGGGGTGGAGGCAGCTTTCCATAAGACACACCCACCAGTGTGCCATGTCAGTTTACCATTGCCATGGTAACACCTGGAAGTTACTGCCTCTTTCTGTGTTAATGACCAAACGACTCAGAAGTTACCACCTTATTTTTAGAAATTTCTGCATAATCTGCTCCTTAATTTGCATATAATTAAAAGTGGGTATAAATATGACTGCAGAACTGCCTCTGAGCTGCTACTCGGGGTAGCCCTGGTGTGCAAGGAACAGTACATCTGCTGCTGCTGTGCACTGCCACTTCACTAAAAGTGTCTGTCTAACAGCACTGGCTCACCCTGGAATTATTTCCTGGACAAAGCCAAGAACCCTCCCAGGCTAAGCCCCAATTTGGGGGCTTGCCTACCCTACATCAAAAGAAGGAGAAACCTTTGGGAGCAGAGTGGGCAAGTCTGTGCAGCTCTGGGACAGGTACAGGGACTTCAAATGGCATTTTCTCAACAACTCTATTGGTTACAGAAGTAACATTTTTATCTCTATCCTATGTGTCTGTTTTTCAGATGGTACTAAACTTGGGCAGGGAAAGACAGGGTGTTACATTGTATGCCCTGTAAAAACCCTTGCTCTAAATCTGTCACATACTTGGCGCTCAAGAAAAACATGTTAAATGTTAACTAAAAGAATGTTGACATCAGGTGTGAGAGGTTTTCTTCTTCTTTTTTTTTTTTTTTTTTTTTTGAGATGGAGTCTCGCTCTGTCGCCCAGGCTGGAGTGCAATGGTGCAATCTCGGCTCACTGCAACCTCCACATCCTGGGTTCAAGCTATTCTCCTGCTTCAGCCTGCCAAGTAGCTGGGACTACAGGCTGGCACCACCATGCCCAGCTAATTTTTGTATTTTTAGTGGAGATGGGGTTTCACCATGTTGGCCAGGGTGGTCTCGATCTCCTTACCTCGTGATCTGCCCGCTTCAGCCTCCCAAAGTGCTGGGATTACAGGAATG
The DNA here is from genome assembly GCF_029289425.2 of Pan paniscus. Classification (NCBI taxonomy): domain Eukaryota; kingdom Metazoa; phylum Chordata; class Mammalia; order Primates; family Hominidae; genus Pan; species Pan paniscus. The sequence continues at coordinate 66,378,870 of NC_073258.2, read as the reverse complement.
AGCCACTGCACCCAGCTGGGAGATTCTTCAAGCAGTCATTATATCAACAGACACAGATGTTTCCCTTTCTTCATATGATGAAGCTCAGGGATCCAAACTTATTCGTAAAGCTAAAGAGACACGATTGGTACCCGTTGGAATAGCAGGTTTTGCAGCACTTGTTACATGTGGATTATACAAATTGAAGAGCAGGGGAAATACGCAAATATCCCTTCATCTGATCCACATGCGTGTGGCAGCCCAAGGCTTTGTTGTAGGAGCAATGACTGTTGGTATGGGCTATTCCATGTATCGAGAATTCTGGGCAAAACCTAAGCCTTAGAAGAAGAGATGCTGTCTTGGTCTTGTTGGAGGAGCTTGCTTTAGTTAGACATCTCATTATTGAAGTTATGTGTTATTGTGGAAAATAAACTATTTGAGTGGGTTTAGATGGTAACACAGCATTTTGAATATCGGCTCCCTTTCTTGCAGGCTTGATTTGCCTGGTGACTTAATTACTAGTGACTAGTTTACTAACTAGGTCATTCAAGGAAATCAAGTTAGCATAAAAGAAACATGTCACCTAAATGCACTAGATGGTGTTGAAATGTCCACCTTCTTCAATTGTGAAGATGAACTTAAGTTCTAAAGGAGATAACAAGCCAACCCTGAAGTACTCCCAGTTTGCTGCAGGATCTCACATGTTTCAGATGTTATATAAGAGTCCTATTTGCCCTAGTTAATTTAACTTTTTTTCTGCCTGTCTTGTGGACTGGCTGGCTCTTTCAGAACTCTGTGTAAAAAGTGCATGGAATAAAACTTGTAAAGCTTCCCACAACTGACAGTATCTATGTGTGTGTGTTTAAACCAAATCTAGAAAGCTTACATTATAGCTGCATAGTAGTGGTATTTATTAAAGAATCACAGTTGTGAACACGAGAATAACTTATGGATTCTAGTTTAGTTATTTTGTAATTGCAGAATTATATTTTTGCTGCTGTTATATCTGAATAATTTTTAAATGTCATCTTGAGATAGAAATATGTATTTAAGCACTCATGCAAAGGTAAATGAGCACCTTTTATTTTATTTTTTTTGAGACGGAGTCACGCTCTGTCACCAGGCTGGAGTGCAGTGGTGTGATCTCAGCTCACTGCAACCTCCATCTCCCGGGTTCAAGCACTTCTCCTGTCTCAGCCTCCTGAGTAGCTGGGACTACAGGTGCACACCACCATGCTTGGCTAATTTTTATATTTTTAATAAAGACGGGGTTTCGCCATGTTGGCCAGGATGGTCTCGATCTTGACCTCGTGATCCGCTGGCCTCAGCCACTCAAAGTGCTGGGATTACGGGCATGAGCTACCGTGCCCAGCCCAATGAACACTTTTTAAATGTATGCATTGCTTATTTTTTCCATAAGAATTACAAACATTAAACTAATCAAATTACCTATAATGGAATTGATTAATGACTTATGAGCAAGCTGGTTTGGCCAGACAGTATACCCAAACTTTTATAAACTATAGAATGTTATTACATTTGTGAAATTTTCTTGTCTAACCTGAATTTACATTTCATGGCGATAACATGGTATATGTACTGTTGTTAAAGTAAGTGATCATCTCAAAAAAAAAAAAAAAGAATGTCAACATCAATTCTGACAGGACAGGAATTTGGACAATGTAGCTTTTACTCATTCATTCTTCCACTAATGCATTCATTCAGCAGATAGTCAAATAACCTGCAATTAGCTTGTGGATCTCTCTACCATGAGACTGAAAGTTCCATGAGGTCAGGGAATGTATTTTGTTCTCCACAATGTCCTCAGAACCTGGCCTGGGGCCTGAACACAGTAGGCCCTCAGTAAATGTTTGTTAATTAAAGGAATGAGATCAGAGGCAAGGGAAGTCCAAAGGCAGTCTAGATAGACCAACAAACTGACCTCATGTGTGGTCAGTCCCACATTCAATGCACACTTCTTGGTGGGGGGGTCATTCAGGGAAAGTTGGAGGGTCTGGCCTTCCAGGCTGGGAGTACCTGGAGTGTTCCACCATGGAAGAGAGAGAATAGTTCCTCATTTTCTCTTTCATGGAGGGAGAATGTGAGAATCCAGATGTTGTTGTCAAAAATGTTGAAAAACTTTTAAGCCGAACGCAGCAGCTCATGACTGTAATCTCAACACTTTGCAAGGCCAAGGCAGGTGGATCGCGTGAGCCAAGGGGTTTGAGACCAGCCAGGGTAACATGGCAAAACCCCCTATCTACAAAAAATACAAAAATTAGCCAGGCACGGTGGCGCATGCCTGTAGTCCCAGCTACTCTGCAGGGCTGAGGTGGGAAGATCACTTGAACCCAGGAGTTTGAGGCTGCAGCGAGCCCTGATCATGCCACTGCATTCCAGCAGCTTGGGTGATAGAGCAAGACACTGTCTCAAAAAAAAAAAAAAAAAAAAAGCCTGGGCGTGGTGGCTCACACCTGTAATCCCAGCACTTTGGGAGGCCGAGGCCGGTGGATCATGAGGTCAAGAGATGGAGACCATCCTGGCCAACATGGTGACCATCCTGGCCAACATGGTGAAACCCTGTCTCTACTAAAAATACAAAAAATTAGCTGTGCGTGGTGGCAGGCGCCTGTAGTCCCAGCTACTTGGGAGGCTGAGGCAGGAGAATCGCTTGAACCCAGGAGGTGGAGGTTACAGTGAGCCGAGGTCACGCCACCGTACTCCAGCCTGGGCGGCAGAGCAAGACTCCATCTCAAAAATAAAATAAAATTTAAAAATACTTATCAATTCATGTTTTCTGTTGTGTCTTAGGTCAGTTTTAGCGCATCTTTTATTTTCTAGGAAATTGTCTATTTCTCCTAAATTTTCAAATTTATTGCCATAAAATTGCACCTACTGCATGCTCATTATTTTTAAATTTCTGCTGTGTCTGTTTATTGCTGTTTTCATTCATTATATTGTCTGCTTGTGCAAACCTTATTTTCTTGACCAGTCTCTCTGGAGATTTGTCATTCTTATTAGTTTATTCAAAGAGCCAGCTTTCAACTTTGTGTATTCTATTTTAGCTTTATCTATTTTCTTTTTTCTTTTCTTTTTTTTTTTTTTTTTAGACAGAGTCTCGCATTGTTGCCCGGGCTGGAGTACAATGGCGCAATCTCAGGTCACTGCAACCTCTGCCTCCCAGATTCAAGTGATTCTCCTGCCTCAGCCTTCCAAGTAGCTGGGATTACAGGTGGCCCCCACCACGCCCAGCTAATTTTTTGTATTTTTAGTAGAGACAGGGTTTCACCATGTTGGCCAGGCTCTTCTCAAACTCCTGATCTCATGATTCGCCTGCCTCAGGCTCCTAAAGTGCTGGGATTACAGGCGTGAGCCATTGTGCCTGTCCTCTATTTTCTTAATTTCTATTTTGTCTTTGTTACTTCCTTACCTATTTTATTGATGTAATTAACATACCACAATTCATTATTTTAAAGTGTACAATTCAGCCAGGTGTGGTGGCTCACATTTGAATCCCAGCATTTTGGGAGGTTGAGGCGGAAGGATCACTTGAGGTCAGGAGTTCAAAACCACCCTGGGCAACAGAGTGAGACTCTGTCTCTACTAAAAATAAAAAAAGTTAGCCAGGCATGATGGCGTTTGCCTGTAATGTCAGCCACTTGGGAGGCTGAGGTGGCAGGATCACTTGAGCCCAGGAGTTCCAGGCTGCAGTGAGCCATGATCGCGCCACTGCACTCCAGCTTTCGCAACAGAGCGAGACTGTGTCTCAAAATAAATAAAGTGTACAATTCGGTCATTTTTAGTATACTCACAAAATTGTGCAAGCATAGCCACTATCTCCTCAGGAACATTTTTATCACTCCTCAAATAATAAACCCCATACCAATTAGCAGTCAGGCCCCATTCCTCATGCCACCAGCCCTTGGCAACCACTAACTACTTCTGTCTGTATGGACTTGTCTATTCTGGACATGTAACATAAGTGCAGTGATATGAATGGTTTTTTCACTGAGCACAGGGTTTTCAAGGTTCATCAATGTTGTAGCATGAAGCAGTACTTCCTTTCTGTTTATGGCTAAATAATACTCCATTGTGTGGGTACATTACATTTTGTTTAGCCATTCATGGACATTTGGGTTGTTTGTACTTTTTGGCTATTATGAATAATGCTGCTACGAATGTTCTTGTACAAGTGTTTGTATGACCAGATGCTTTCAGTTCTCTTGAACATATACCTAGAAGAAGAATTTCTGGGTCATATGGTAATTTTATGTTTAATTTACTGAAGAACTGCCAAACTGTTTTCCAAAGCATTTACACTATTTTACATTCCCACCAGAAACACATAAGGGTGCCAATTTCTCCACATCTTGCCAACACTTGTTATTGTTGGTCTTTTTTTTATCACAATGATTTTAGTGGGTATGAAATCATCTCTCTATGGTTTTGATTTACATCTCCATAATGACCAGTGATGTTTCACATTTTTTTTGTGCTTATTAACCATTTTCTTTTCTTTTTCTTTCTTTTAGAGATAGGGTCTCTCTCTGTCACTCTGGCTGGAGTGCAGTGGCATGATCTTAGGATCATAGCTCACTGCAGCCTTGAACTCCTGGGCTTGAGCAATCCTCCCACCACAGCCTCTTGAGTAGCTGAGACTACAGCCACCGGCCACCACACCTGGATAATTTATTTTTTGTAGGAGGGGGGTCTCACTATGTTGCCAAGGCTGAGAGGATTGCTTGAGCTCAGGAGTTGGAGACCAGCCTGCGCAACATGGCAAGACTCTGACTCTACAAAAAATACAGTAAACAAACAAACAAATAAAAATTTAAAAGACAGACCTAACCATTCTCTCCCTAATGGATATGTGGTTCTATTGTCTTGTTTCACTATTTCAAACAATGCTGTGGCAATCATCCTTGGACTTAAAATCTTTGGGGTCATGTACAAGCTCTTTAACAAGATAGATTCCTGAAAGGGGAAAATCCAGGTCAAAATGTAAGTTTGCTTTCAACAACTTTTATGTCAACTTAACTGAGATATAATTGTATGTTAATATAATAAGATTTGCCAGTTTTAACATACAATAAGATTAGTCACTTACACAATTTGGTGTGCTTTAACAAACATGTATAAGTCAGATAATTACCACCACTACCATGATACAGAGAATGTTTCCACTATCCAAAAAGTTTGCTTGTGCCATAGAGCAATCTGTCCTCTCCCCCAGCCTCTGTCCCTGGCAACTACTTGAGATGCTCTCTGTCACTAGTTCTATGAACATATATTTGCATTTATCTTGGGTAACTTAAGAACGGAATTGCTGGGTCATATGGTAAATGTATACTTAACTTTATAAGAAATTACCGAACCTTTTTTCAATATGGCTATACCGTTTTGTATTCCCACCTGCAATCTAAGATAATTCTAGGTGTTCCACATCATTACCACCACTTTGTATGACATCTTTTTAATTTAACTATTCTAGTACTAATAGTATGGCATTGCTTTCAAAGAATTTATCTAATAATTGATGGTGTTGAGCACATTTTATGGGATTATTCTCATCTGACTATCTTTGATTAAATGTCTGCTCAAAATGTTGGCCCATTTTGTATTAGCTTTTCATTTTTTTATTAGTAAGTTATAAGAATATGTATTTGCAATATGAGTCCTTTGTCAGATATACGCTTGGCAAATATTTTCTCCCAATTTTTCTCCCTTTAACTGTCATTTGAACAGATAAAGTGTTTAGTTAGGATTAAATCCAATTTATCAATTTGTTTCTTTGATAGTTTATGCTATTTGTATCCTATTTAAGACATTTTTGCCTAACCCAACATTACTAAGATTTTTTTGTTTTCTTCTAGAGATATTACAGTTTTAGGTTTTACATTTAGACCTACGGTTCATTTCAAGTTAAGTGTTGTATACGATGCAAGGTAGGGAATGAGGTTTTTTGTTTTCATATGGATATCCAATTATTTCAGCACTTTTGTTGAAAAATCATCTTTCGGCTGGGCATGGTGGCTCATGCCTGTAATCCCAGCAATTTGGGAGACTGAGGCAGGTGAATCACCTGAGGTCAGGAGTTCGAGATCAGCCTGACAAACATGGTGAAACCCCGTTTCTACTAAAAATACAAAAATTAGCCGGGTGTGGTGACGCGCGCCTGTAATCCCAGCTACTTGGGAGGCTGAGGCAGGAGAAATGCTTGAACCCCAGGAGGTGGAGGTTTCAGTGAGCCAAAATCACACCACTGCACTCCAGCCTGGGTGACAGAGCAAGACTCTGTCTCAAAAAAAAAAAAAAAGAAAGAAAAATCATCTTTCACCATTGAATTGCCTTGTTACCTATATTGAAAATCAATATATTGCGGGGCGCAGTAGCTCACGCCTGTAATTCCAGCACTTTGGGAGGCCGAGGCAGGCGGATCATGAGGTCAGGAGATCGAGACCATCCTGGCTAATACGGTGAAACCCCGTCTCTACTAAAAATACAAAAAATTTGCCAGGCGTGGTGGTGGGCGCCTGTAGTCCCAGCTACTCGGGAGGCTGAGGCAGGAGAATGGCGAGAACCCGGGAGGCGGAGCTTGCAGTGAGCGGAGATGGTTCCACTGCACTCCAGCCTAGGCGACAGAGCGAGATTCCGTCTCAAAAAAAAAAAAGAAAATGAATATAAATGTTATTCTATTTCCGGACTGCATTCTGTTTCACTAACCTACATGTCTATCTTTACACCAAAAACCACACTGTCTTAATCACTGTAGCTTTATAGTAGTCTTTTTTTTTTTTTTTTTTTTTTGAGACAGAGTCTCATTTTATCACCCAGGCTGGAGTGCAATGGTGGGATCTTGGCTCACTGCAACCTCTGCCCCCGGGGTTCAAGTGATTCTTCTGCCTCACCCTCCCGCGTAGCTAGGATTAGAGGTGCGTAGCTGGCATTACAGGCGCGCACCAACACGCCCAGCGAATTTTTGTATTTTTAGTAGAGACAGGGTTTTACCATGTTGGCCAGGCTGGTCTCAAACTCTTGACCTCAGGTGATCCGCCCACATCAGCCTCCCAAAATGCTGGGATTATAGGTATGAGCCACCACGCCCAGCCTATAATAAGTCTTAAAATCAGGTAGTATAAGTTCTCCAACTTTGTTTATACTTTGCAAGGTTGTCTTGGATATTATAGGTCTTTTGAATTTTCACATATTTTAGAATCAGCATCAATTTTTTAAAAGTGCCTACTGAGATTTTGATTGGAATGGCATTAACCCTATAAATCAATTTGGGGGAAATTGACATCATAGGAGTATGGAGTGCTCTGATCCATGGATATAGTATATCTCTCCATTTATTGGATCTTTACTTTCAGCAATGTTTTATACTTTTCAGTGTACAGGTCTTGCACATCTTTGATTATATTTTATTATTAAACATTTGCTTTTTTTTTTTTGAGATGGAGTTTCATTCTTTCACCCAGGCTGGAGTGCAGTGGCGCAATCTCAGCTCGCTGCAACCTCTGTCTTCTGGTTTCAAGTGATTCTCCTGCCTCAGCCTCCGGAGTAGCTGGGATTACAGGCGCGTGCCACCACGACCGGCTAGTTTTTTGTTTTGTTTTGTTTTGTTTTGTTTTGTTTTGTTTTTTGAGATGGAGTCTCGCTCTGTCACTGAGGCTGGAGTATAGTGGTGCAGTCTCGGCTCACTGCCAGCTCTGCCTCCTGGATTCACGCCATTCTCCTGCCTCAGCCTCCCAAGTAGCTGGGACTACAGGCGCCTGCCACCATGCCCGGCTAATTTTTTTGGTATTTTTAGTAGAGACGGGGTTTCACCGTGTTAGCAAGGATGGTCTCGATCTCTTGACCTCATGATCCGCCCGCCTCAGCCTCCCAAAGTGCTGGGATTACAGGCATGAGCCACCACGCCCGGCCACGCCTGGCTAGTTTTTGTATTTTTAGTAGAGAAGGGGTTTCACCGTGTTGGCCAGGCTGGTCTCAAACTCCTGACCTCAAGTGATCTGCCCGCCTCAGCCTCTCAAAGTGCTGGGATTACAGGCGTGAGCCACCGCGACTGGCCAAACATTTGATTTTTTGAAGCTATGTAAATAGTATTTTGAAATTTTCAATTTCTGATTGCTTATTGTTAGTACTTAGAAGTACAACTGCTTTTTGTCGAGGCATGGTGGCTCATGCCTGTAATCCCGATACTTTGGGAGGCCAAGTCAGGAGGATCGCTTGAGCCCAGGAGTTCAAAAGCAGCCTGGGCCTGATAGCAAGACCTTGTAGCTACAAAAAAAATTCTTTTTAATTAGCCAGCCATGATGGCATGCACTCCACCCCAGCCTGAGGAAGTAGGCAATGCTTTTTGTGATATTTGAGGAGAAAGACGTTCCGGGAGAAGGAAAGACATATGCAAAAGGTGATGGGCCTGCCTGGGGCATGGTAGGGATGGTACACCTGAGACCCCACAACCGGGCATTATGCCTGAAGGGCAGAGTGTGGGAGGGAAGGCAAGACGTGAGCTCAGGTGTCAGGAGATCTCTCTGGCCGTTCTATGGAAAACGGATGAGGAGGAAAGCACAGGAAAGGGGACTGTTGCATTTTCCCAGGCATGAGATGATGATGGTCTGGACTAGGACACTGGCAGTGAAAATGGCAAGGAAAGAATGAATTCTAGAGACACTCAGGAGGTAGAACCCACAGGATGTCCTCTCTTGCCTATTGCACCGCAAGAGCCTCCTAACTGGTTTCCCTGCTCCCACACTTGCCTTCCTCCCCACTACAGATTATTCCAACACAGGAGCTGGAGTGACTTTTTTTTTTTTTTAATTTTTTTTGAGACTGAGTCTCGCTCTGTTGCCCAGGCTGGGGTGCAGTGGCACGATCTCAGCTCACTGCAAGCTCCGCCTTCCAGGTTCACGCCATTCTCCTGCCTCAGCCTCCGGAGTAGCTGGGACTACAGGCGCCCGCCACCAAGCTCGGCCAATTTTTGTGTTTTTTTATCAGAGACGGGGTTTCACCGTGTTAGCCACGATGGTCTCGATCTCCTCACCTCGTGATCCAATCACCTCGGCATCCCAAAGTGCTGGGATTACAGGGTCAGCCACCACACCCAGCCTGGAGTGACTTTATTACACCTAAGTCAGAGCATGTCACACCTCTGCTCAGCACCCTCCAATGACTTCTCACGTCACTCAGAGGAAAAGCCAGGGTCCCTGTGATGGCCAATGCGATCTTGCCCTGGCCTCTTGCCTACGCACCCTTCACTAGTTCCACTATAGCCACACTCATCTCCTTCAACAAAGCAGCACTGCTCCACCTTTATTGAGCTGTAACTCTTTACCCAGACATCCACTTGGCTCATAACCTCACTTCCTTTAAGTCTTTACTCAAATGTCACCTTCTCAAGGAAGCTTACCCCGATTATCCTCGCTGATACTGCAACCAGCTTCAAGTACCCCACCACATCCTGATCCCCTTTATTCTGTTCTACTTTTTTCCTATAGCACTGATCATCTTCCAGCGTATTAGATTTTTCACTTATGTCTGTGGTTTGCTGTCACATCTACTAGGATAAGCTCCACAAAGGTAGAGATCTATATTTTGTTCACTGACATCCTAAGTCCCTAGAACAGGAGACACTTGATCCATATTTGTAGACTAACTAATAAATGACTTAATTACCAGTTTGGATGTGGGGGCAGATAGTGAGCATGATGCCCGTTTCCGGAGCTGGGGTGCAGACAGTGTCTAGGGACACTGAACTGTTTTAAAAGCAGGATAGATCCCGGCTGGAGACCACACAAGGAAATCATCAGCACCTGGGTCAGGGGCTGGACTGGAGCAGAGGAAATCATTCAGGAAAAGTAAAGAGAAGGACATCAGGTAAAGAGAAGAGGACACATGCATAGCCAGAGAGAAAAGAGGAGCAGAGGCATGTGGATCACAGAAGCTTAGGGAGGAGACTTTCAAGAAGGGGAGAGAGGTTGAGTCAAGCAAGGGCTGAAAGCCAACCATTGGATGCAGTCACTAGAAAGTTACAGATAGGCAAGGTGTTGTGGCTCACGCCTGTAATCCCAACACCTTGTGGGGCTGAAGTGGGAGGATCGCTTGAGCCCGGGAGGTCGAGGCTGCAATGAGCCCTGATGGCGCCAATGCACTCCAGCCTGGGCGACAGAGCAAGACCCTGTCGCAAAAATTAATAAATAAATAAATAAAAAGAAAAGGGGAAAAAAAAGTTATACGTGGCCTTACGGGGAAGCCAACTCTGACTGGTTATAAGCTGAAACTGTCAAGTCAACAGGTGGCAGGGAAGATGGCTGAGACCAACAGCACAGAGATTTAGAGGCAGACAGACCTGGCGCCAATCCTAGGACAGGTTTTGGTAAGCCTTTGAATTTCAATTTACCCACGTTTCGGGGGAGGGGGTAGCACCCCCTAGCTCATAAACCTTAGTGATTGATGATTAAATGAGATGACGGAGGAAAACGCAAGGCACAAAGTGGATGCATTAGCTCCATTTTGTTAATCAGCAGGCTTAGTTGGCTGCGACCCAGACACGAACTAAAATACAGTGCAGCCCAGGACCAGTGGGGGTCTTGCTTATGGCTCAGAGCTGAACAACACATGGACAGCAAAATCAGACATTGAGATGCGGGCAGGCCTGCGACGCTGAAGTCAATTCCTTTGAACAAACAGAACACTTCCGTCCCAAGATTAGCAGGAATTAATCTCCCAGTCTCGGGTACACCTGGTTGTCCCTCCCTGTCCTGGCGCGGCAAACGTTCCCGGAGGCCAGCCAGGGATCACTCGCCCAAGGACTGAGCTTTCCCTACTCTCAGCCAACTGGAGCGGGACCAGGGCCTAGGCAACGCAGCTGTCCGCCCCTAACAACCACTCACCTGCTTTCCCCTTTCTATAGGACAGCAAAGGTACTTTCTTTTTCTTATTGGGCCGCGTAACTTATCGCAACCAATCAGTGGCAGCCACGGGACCCAACTCACTCCCACACAACTTGTGGGGGTGATCATGGAGAAGACAAATTTTTGTTTTCCGCATCCAGTTCTCTCAGAGAGCACCGTATTTGTCAAACTGTTGTGACTCTCCCTAAATGTTTAAGAAAACATTTCATTCCCCTTAGGCTTGTATAGTCTGTCCCTGGCCTACTCCCCGCTCCAGGTGGTACAGCCCGCAAGCGGCTCCACTTCCCAGCTGCTCGCGGGGCCGAGTCCCCCAGTCCGAGGAGGCCACTCAGCGCAGGGGCCATACCATCTGTGACTAATAAATAATAGGGGGACCTCCGACTCCCCCCTGTTGCCTTATTACCTTCCGACCACCTCTCGGACCTCTTGCCCAGCCCTTCCCCGTAGACAGCGCCCCAGATACGGTGGTGACACCATTGCTATGGGCCCACGTAGGGCGCAGTGCGAGCCAGGGCAGGACGCACTTGGTACGACCCACGCCGCGCCCCGCGCCGCCGGAAGTGAGGTGTCTGACCCCCGAAGTTCCGGTTCGCAGGGGGTGGGGAGTGTTGTTAACCGGAGGGGCAGCCGCAGTCGCGCGGATTGAGCGGGCTCGCGGCGCTGGGTTCCTGGTGAGTGGGGCGAAGTCTGGCCCGAGTTGTGGTTGGGGTCGGGACCCTTGAGGTCTCCGGAGTCGGCGCGCCCTTCAGCCCCGCCGCACGCTTTCGGCCTGTCAGCTGGCTGGAGACCTCAGACGCCGGTGCGGCCGCTCTGCTCAAGCCTGGGCCCTGCCTGCGACGCCCGCAACTCCTGGTGCTCACAGGTGCGCGGCCGCGAGGGCGACCCGGCTCCTCCCGTCCCGCTGCTGCTCTCTCCCGTCCCGCTGTTTTTGTGGTGCTCTGAGTTGACACTACTCCGGGGGTCGGGGGACCCCAGGATTCCAGGCTGACGTTCCCCGCCCGCTCCCGCAGGGCGGGCGTCCGAACTGCCCACCCTAACACAGCTGTCACCGGCGCTGTCGCCTGCCCAGCCTGCTACCCTCTGTGCCTTGGCTGCTCTCAGCCCTGGCTGCGCATTCCCGCCCCTGGAGCAGATTTCTGCTGTTGCCTCCCACCCCATCTTCTCCACCGGAGGGTCAGCGGTGCAGCTCCCCCTTCTCCAACATTGCAGCTTTTCCTCATCGCCTCCCTAGAGGAGGCGGCTTGGCAGGCAGCGTGGAAAGAGCCCTAGATTTGAAGCAAGACTGACCCAGGTTCCAGGCCTTGCGTCAGTGTGATCACTTAACCCCTTCGAGTCTTATTTGTAAAATGGGGTAGCGTAAGCTATTCTTTGTCTGATGATTTCGAGGGCGAAATGTGATTTCCCCCCCCACTTTCTCCTATTAATTGAGGCTGTGCCAGGCACCGGGCTATTTTGCACAGCATGAGCATCACATAAGTTATTTTCTTGCCCCATGCAGGTCTCCGGGCCAGGGCAATGTTCCGCACGGCAGTGATGATGGCGGCCAGCCTGGCGCTGACCGGGGCTGTGGTGGCTCACGCCTACTACCTCAAACACCAGTTCTACCCCACTGTGGTGTACCTGACCAAGTCCAGCCCCAGCATGGCAGTGAGTTCAGGGCTCAGGGAGGGAGGAACTCCCTAGGAGGGAAGGAGGAGTCTGCCTGGGCAAGGGGCGGGGCTAGAGGTCAGGTAAGTAGGGAAGTAGCCGCCAGCTGCCTAACTTTGAATAAACTGTGATGAGGATGTGGAGGATCCTGCATGATGAGTCCCAAGGAGAGGAAAGCAGAAAGTGACCTCAAACCATAGCCTCTCCCCACTCCTAGGTCCTGTACATCCAGGCCTTTGTCCTTGTCTTCCTTCTGGGCAAGGTGATGGGCAAGGTGTTCTTTGGGCAACTGAGGGCAGCAGAGATGGAGGTAAGATGTCGGCTGCCCCAAAGGTGAGGGCAGGGTGCTGGGAAAGAATGTTTGGTATCCACATTATTCCCTGCCTGGCCCCCAGCACCTTCTGGAACGTTCCTGGTACGCCGTCACAGAGACTTGTCTGGCCTTCACCGTTTTTCGGGATGACTTCAGCCCCCGCTTTGTTGCACTCTTCACTCTTCTTCTCTTCCTCAAATGTTTCCACTGGCTGGCTGAGGACCGTGTGGACTTTGTGAGTCAAGGCAGGGAGTTCTGGAGCAGGTGGAAGCCAGGGAGTAGCCAGCGGGCAGGCTTAAGGAGCAGGGAGGGCTAGGTTGAGGGTGTGGGGTGAGCCCCAGGCTTCCTGACAGGCCTCTTCTGTGCTCTGCCTCAGATGGAACGCAGCCCCAACATCTCCTGGCTCTTTCACTGCCGCATTGTCTGTGAGTGAGATTCAGGGGAGGGGAAGGGAGGACTGGAACGTGAACTGTGGACCTGTACTCCAGAGCACAGGCTACCCCCCACAGCTGTACAGGAAAGATAATTTAGGAAGTTAATTTGCATAGTCTCTGTGCTGTTCCACTCCAGGGCTTCTCAACTGCCTGGGCCCTCAGCCCTTTGCCTTCTCACCTGCAGCCTGGGCAGCCCCAACAACTCCCCCTCCCCCAGGAAGTTCCCAGAGGGCCAGGTTCAGTGGAGTGTGCCCACCTGACTAGATCGCTGGGGCCATGGTGGGCTTGAGGGTGGGGCTGTCCTAGAGCATTAAACAGCTGTTGGGCCCTGGGCTGACCCCCCCACCCTGCATGTGTGGGGGTCCCCACAGCTCTTATGTTCCTCCTGGGCATCCTGGACTTCCTCTTCGTCAGCCACGCCTATCACAGCATCCTGACCCGTGGGGCTTCTGTGCAGCTGGTGTTTGGCTTTGAGGTAAAACTGGCTTGGGAGGTTGAGAGGACAAGCCCGAGGTGACCCCACATGTGCCTTGAATAACCCAACAGACCCTTCCTCAGCACCTGCTATGTGGCCAACCTGTGCTGGCCACCAAGGGGCAGTGATCAGATATGGCTCCTGCCCTCCACACGCTCACTCCTAGGTGACTGGGGAGACGCACAAAGAGGCTAGGACAGAGGAGGAGCCCCAACCTGGGGCTCAGGAGAGGGTTCCTGGAGGCTCGTGCCGGAGCTAGCTGGTAATGGACAGGAGAGGATTAGTTCCATGGACAACTGGAGGCGTGTCCCTGGCAGAGAGAGAATGTGTTCAGTGACAACAGCTCATATTTGTTGAGTGCGAATTTCACACCAGGCCCTGTGCTGAGCTCCTGACCTGCATCTCTTATTCAGCAAGACAATAATGTTATAAAGGAACAGTTAATTATGTCATTTTATAGATAAGTAAACTGAGGTTCACTGAGTTGCCAAAAGTCACAGCTAGTAAGTGGAGGGGCTAGGAGGACCCTGGGTGTGTCTAGAGCCTGTGATTGTACCACTGCACCTGCTGTGCAGAGGCCTTGGGGAGCAATGTGGGTGCAGCAAGGGGGAGCTATGTGTTTACATCCTCCTCGTCCCCCTCTCCCTTCAGTATGCCATCCTGATGACGATGGTGCTCACCATCTTCATCAAGTATGTGCTGCACTCCGTGGACCTCCAGAGTGAGAACCCCTGGGACAACAAGGCTGTGTACATGCTCTACACAGAGCTGTTTACAGGTGAGAGGGGCCTGGGCCTCTCCTGATCTGGACCAGCATCCTCCACTCTGCCTCCTGGCCCTGTGACCTGCTGCTTTCTGCATCCCCTCCCCTCAGGCTTCATCAAGGTTCTGCTGTACATGGCCTTCATGACCATCATGATCAAGGTGCACACCTTCCCACTCTTTGCCATCCGGCCCATGTACCTGGCCATGAGGTGAGCCCGGCCCTGTCCCCCGATCCTCCTGACCTGATCCCGTCCCTTCTCCTGCTTTCACTGACTGTCCTTTCAGACAGTTCAAGAAAGCTGTGACAGATGCCATCATGTCTCGCCGAGCTATCCGCAACATGAACACCCTGTAAGTAGGCTTGTCATGGCTGCTGTCCCAAGCTCGGTTCTGGGTCCCTCTGCTTCCAGCTCTGGACCTGATACAGCCCCTGTCATCCTAACCAGGTATCCAGATGCCACCCCAGAGGAGCTCCAGGCAATGGACAATGTCTGCATCATCTGCCGAGAAGAGATGGTGACTGGTGCCAAGAGACTGCCCTGCAACCACATTTTCCATACCAGGTGGGAGGGGCCCTGGGGAGCCTGCACAGCAGGGCACAGGCCCCAGAAGGCAGGCCCCTAGGGACCTGCTGACCTCTGCCTGGCCTTGACCCGCAGCTGCCTGCGCTCCTGGTTCCAGCGGCAGCAGACCTGCCCCACCTGCCGTATGGATGTCCTTCGTGCATCGCTGCCAGCGCAGTCACCACCACCCCCGGAGCCTGCGGATCAGGGGCCACCCCCTGCCCCCCACCCCCCACCACTCTTGCCTCAGCCCCCCAACTGTGAGTATCCCCTTGTCTGGCCACCCGGCATACCACTGGATACTTGCCCTGGGCTGGATGTGGAAGGTGCTGGGAAATTGGAGAGTCCCTGCCCTCCAGAATCTCAGTCTGGGCCAGGGAGGGATTAAAAGATGAGAAATAGATGCTTGCAGTCAGTGTGACCAGTGCTGGGCTGAGGGCCTGTGGGAATAGGACAGAGCTCTCAATAGCCAGGCCCCCTGCCTGGGAGTTGGGTCTGTGTCCATTTGGCCCTTTCCTTACCTCCGTCTTCTCTCTGCAGTCCCCCAGGGCCTCCTGCCTCCTTTTCCTCCAGGCATGTTCCCACTGTGGCCCCCCATGGGCCCCTTTCCACCTGTCCCGCCTCCCCCCAGCTCAGGAGAGGCTGTGGCTCCTCCATCCACCAGTGCAGGTGAGCCTTTGGGTACTGTGACAGCCAGGGGGTGGCAGGGATGGAACACTCACTGACTTCTCGTTCCTGCTCTTCAGCAGCCCTTTCTCGGCCCAGTGGAGCAGCTACAACCACAGCTGCTGGCACCAGTGCTGCTGCTGCTTCTGCTTCTGCCACAGCATCTGGCCCAGGCTCTGGCTCTGCCCCAGAGGCTGGCCCTGCCCCTGGTTTCCCCTTCCCTCCTCCCTGGATGGGTATGCCCCTGCCTCCACCCTTTGGTAAGCTGGGCCACTCTCTGGGTTCTTCTTGGGGGTGAGGTTGGTGTCTGGCCCCAGCAGCCCAGACTGAGCCTCTCTCTCTCCAGCCTTCCCCCCAATGCCCGTGCCCCCTGCGGGCTTTGCTGGGCTGACCCCAGAGGAGCTACGAGCTCTGGAGGGCCATGAGCGGCAGCACCTGGAGGCCCGGCTGCAGAGCCTGCGTAACATCCACACATTGCTGGACGCCGCCATGCTGCAGATCAACCAGTACCTCACCGTGCTGGCCTCCTTGGGGTGTGTCTGTACAGGGGAAGCAGAGTGGGTTTGGTGGGTCAGGAGTGGAGCTGCCAAGAGGTCCCCAGCAGTGGTTCTTGGCCTTTGACACCTGCCAATTCAGGCTGCCTATCTACAGGTCCACCAAGGGTCTCCAGGAGTTCTTGGTAACTCCTGGTGCCTTTATTTCCCACTCCAGAAAGCATGTCTGGATCTAAGTAGGAGTGATGTTTATTCGAGAGCTGACTTTAGATCTTATTCCTTTTTATTTTTCTAAAGTCAAATTATTCAGAATTTGCAGTGCTTTAGTTCATCACATGATATTCTTCTGAGATGTGGTGACACTTAGATTGGCAATTGCTGCCCCCAAACTGAGGGAGCGAATAATAGGAAGTCACTTGGAGCCATCCTGGCCCAAGTTCAAGCGCTGGTCCCATCACTCATTTTTGACCTCTCATTAGTTGAATAAAGGGGTCTTAATTCATATTCATAAGTGATGTGTACTGCCAGATACACACCTATAATCAGCACTTTGGAAGGCTGAGGCAGGAGGATTGTTTGAGCCTAGGAATTTGAGGGTGCAGTGAGCTATGATTGTGCCACTAAATTCCAGCTTTGGTGACAGAGCCGAGACGCTGTCTTTTAAAAAAGTGACATGTACATAATGCCTGGCATCTAGCAGTGACAGCACAGGCTTGGAGAGGAACTTGAGTCCAAGGCTTGAGCACTGTGGCTTATTGAGTGAGTCCCCTATAAGGTGCCTGACTCCCCAGGGTGGAGACTGCAGGGTAAGAGTGAACAGGTCAACAGTCCCTGCCTGCAAGCACCTTACAGCTAAGGGATAGAATCATTTGGCCCTTGAGTCCAGTCACCCTGTCTGAGTTCATTCAGCATGTTCACTTGTGTTTGCCAGGCACTGGGGCCACAAGGGCACATCATTCTATACTCTGTTCTGCAAGGCTCACCAAGGGCAGGAGAATCTGCCCAACCTTGGATGCCAAGGCCAGGCCCGCCTCTCGTCCCTTCTCTTCCCAGGCCCCCCCGGCCTGCCACTTCAGTCAGCTCCACTGAGGAGACTGCCACTACAGTTGTTGCTGCTGCCTCCTCCACCAGCATCCCTAGCTCAGAGGCCACGACCCCAACCCCAGGAGCCTCCCCACCAGCCCCTGAAATGGAAAGGCCTCCAGGTAGGTGTGATTGGCCTCCAGCCGGGGGAGCAGGGAACTTCTCTAGGTTCCACTTCCAGTCTCTCTGTCCCCAGCTCCTGAGTCAGTGGGCACAGAGGAGATGCCTGAGGATGGAGAGCCCGATGCAGCAGAGCTCCGCCGGCGCCGCCTGCAGAAGCTGGAGTCTCCTGTTGCCCACTGACACTGCCCCAGCCCAGCCCCAGCCCCTGCTCTTTTGAGCAGCCCTCGCTGGAACATGTCCTGCCACCAAGTGCCAGCTCCCTCTCTGTCTGCACCAGGGAGTAGTACCCCCAGCTCTGAGAAAGAGGCGGCATCCCCTAGGCCAAGTGGAAAGAGGCTGGGGTTCCCATTTGACTCCAGTCCCAGGCAGCCATGGGGATCTCGGGTCAGTTCCAGCCTTCCTCTCCAACTCTTCAGCCCTGTGTTCTGCTGGGGCCATGAAGGCAGAAGGTTTAGCCTCTGAGAAGCCCTCTTCTTCCCCCACCCCTTTCCAGGAGAAGGGGCTGCCCCTCCAAGCCCTACTTGTATGTGCGGAGTCACACTGCAGTGCCGAACAGTATTAGCTCCCGTTCCCAAGTGTGGACTCCAGAGGGGCTGGAGGCAAGCTATGAACTTGCTCGCTGGCCCACCCCTAAGACTGGTACCCATTTCCTTTTCTTACCCTGATCTCCCCAGAAGCCTCTTGTGGTGGTGGCTGTGCCCCCTATGCCCTGTGGCATTTCTGCGTCTTACTGGCAACCACACAACTCAGGGAAAGGAATGCCTGGGAGTGGGGGTGCAGGCGGGCAGCACTGAGGGACCCTGCCCCGCCCCTCCCCCCAGGCCCCTTTCCCCTGCAGCTTCTCAAGTGAGACTGACCTGTCTCACCCAGCAGCCACTGCCCAGCCGCACTCCAGGCAAGGGCCAGTGCGCCTGCTCCTGACCACTGCAATCCCAGCGCCCAAGGAAGGCCACTTCTCAACTGGCAGAACCTCTGAAGTTTAGAATTGGAATTACTTCCTTACTAGTGTCTTTTGGCTTAAATTTTGTCTTTTGAAGTTGAATGCTTAATCCCGGGAAAGAGGAACAGGAGTGCCAGACTCCTGGTCTTTCCAGTTTAGAAAAGGCTCTGTGCCAAGGAGGGACCACAGGAGCTGGGACCTGCCTGCCCCTGTCTTTTCCCCTTGGTTTTGTGTTACAAGAGTTGTTGGAGACAGTTTCAGATGATTATTTAATTTGTAAATATTGTACAAATTTTAATAGCTTAAATTGTATATACAGCCAAATAAAAACTTGCATTAACAGTTGGTGGGGTTTGTGTCACAGAATCGATCAAATCAGTGTCGGGCTCCTTGCTGTGGCTGTACACTTGAAAATGGAATGGAATCTCCAGGAGTGAGGGTTTCCATGGAAGCCAGCACTATCCTTGGGGACACCACTGACCATTAACAGATTAGGAAGATGTGCCCATTTTACACACAGAAGCAGCCCAGAGTTCAGTGCCCTGCTTCAGGGCAGAGACCAAGTTGGGGAGTCAGGAACTGAAAGCTGTCTTAGCCAGTTTGGGGGTAGGGTGGGGTCTCAGGCCTTTGGCCCCTGTGACTCCAAGTATAAGGCATATATGAAGGCTAGTGAGCTGGGGTTGGGATGGGATGGCAGGGTGAAAGGTCAGCATATTCCTGCCTGCAAACCCCTCCCCAGCCTTGATTGCAGGTCAGGAGGCTGCGGGGGGATGTCCCTATGCTGGCTGTGAGTTCCCAGCCACTCCCTTGTGGTCAGGCCAGCAAGTCTGGTCTGCAATGGAACAGTGACCAAGAACGTGCCTCCTACCTCTCTATCAGAGCCCGGGGCTAACGTGGGCACTCTGTGCCCCAGTGCCAGCACTGTACTTTGAACAGAAGATCTCCAAGACCCATGCCCGAGTCATCTGTGTTCTCCATAACCTGCACCAAACAAGATCTGGCCTAGAGCAAAGGCTTGGGGATATTTGCAACAGTGAGCTTTGGAGGGCCAAGGAAACAAAGTGCCCAGTGGCTCTGCCCTGTGCTACCTTCCCCTAAACTGGGGTTGGGCTACTGCTTCCACCAAATAACAACTAGAATTTGAATTGCTGAGCCCAAGGAAAGAAAAACAAAACAGGCCAAGGTGGACCAGGCACGTGGCTCATGCCTATAATCCCAACGCTTTGGGAGGCCAAGGTGGGCGGATCACTTCGAGTCAGGAGTTTGAGACCAGCCTGGCCAACATGGTGAAACCCCATCTCTACTAAAAATACAAAAATTAGCAGGCTGTGGTGGTGGGCGCCTGTAATCCCAGCTACTCAAGAGGCTGAGGCAGGAGAATCCCTTGATCCCAGAGGTGGAAGTTGCAGTGAGCCAAGATCATGCCACTGCACTCCACCCTGGGCAACAGAGTGAGACTCCGTCTCAAAAAACAAAAAAGAACAGGCCAAGATAGGAGGGAGAGAAAGCTGCTGACGCCCCCCATTAGCCTGGTGATCCCTATTTGGTCTCCCACATTAGGCACTCTCCCCCAGCATGTACATAGAGTTGTTTTCTCCTTTATGCAAGCAAGGCCTGACCCCAAAGTCCTTTAGCCCTAGTTTCTGTATCCCCTGTCTCAGGGGCTCCAACACCCACCTCCCTCCTCCTGAGGCCCCCTAGACTTGATCCACAGGGCATGCTGACATGCAGGCTGCTCGGCTGGGCCTCAGAAGCCTTTCTCCAAGAGCCAGGCTTTAAGCTCCTGGTCAAAGTAGCCCTTGATCCGTAGGGTACCTGTCACCTCATTGACCTGGGTGACGGGTGTCTTCCCCAGCAGCGGGCTCAGAAAATCTTCCACATCTTTCTGCAGGGCCTGGGGAAAGATGACAAATCAGGTCAGGCCAAGAGTCCCTTCCCTTGAAAAGACTCCTGTCCCTTCAGCCCTGAAAGGGTCAGGCCCAGTCCCAGACCCACCCACCCACTTACCCAGATGTCCCCTTCCACTTTCCGGATCACAGTCATCTGCCGGTTGCTATGCGTGATGTCCTTGTAGACGGGGATGTTGTGCATCCGAGAACGTCGTACAAAGTAAGGCAGGTTGGGTGGGGGGTCTGCAACAGGGAAAGACACTGTTAAATCAACTCTTCCTACGTGCCATCCCACCTCAGCCAAGGCCCTTGCTCTCAGTCTGCAGAGGGCCAGTGCACCCAGCTGGACCAAGCCACCTCCAGACTTTAGGTCAGGGGGTCTCCTCTTTCCTTCAGCTTGGAGTCAGGACCAAATTGTTCACCCTGGTACCCTAAGGCCCCACACAAGGCCTGGCACTAAGTAGGTGCTCAAGAAAAAATGAAATCAGGGACATGCCTCCCTGGATCTTTGGGTCCCCCTCTAGGCCAACCCTTGCCCTCCTCCACTGGGTCAGGGAGGCCGAAATCAATCTCTGGAACAAAGAGATTGGGATTTGCAAGCACTGAGCACCTACCATATGCTGGGCTCTGCACTAAGGGCTCTATGTACTGAGCAAATTATCTCCATTTTGCTAAAACAGGTTGGGTCAAGCTAAGTGACTAATTCAAGATAACGTCAACAGTAAATAAAGCCAAATTCAAACCCAGAACTGCCTGACTCCAAGCTGTGTTCTTAATTACAGTACATAGTCTGCTGGGGGGAAAGAAGGTCCAAGCTCTTGGGTTTTCTCTCTGTTGTTTACTTTCCCCCATATGGGGAAGACCTGATCTCAATAGTGTGGATGGATGAGTACCAGTGAACAACAGAAGGCTCCACTCCTCGGCTCTTCCTTGGGCATGAGACAGATGTAACCCAGAGGGATTGCAAAACGAGTCCTGAACCCACTGGAGAGTCCAGAGCCTCATGGGGGAGGCCAACCTCTGGGGAGGAGGTGATGCTCCGTGAAGCTTTCAAATCATCCCTAACCACCCAGCTCACCTCTGGGAGGCTGCCAGCCACTAGGGGTAGGATAATGTTCATGCTTTGGGGGATCTGGGATCCTGGTAGCCGGTAACAGGCGCTCCACAAACTGATATTCATCCACAGACTCCACAAACCTGGGGTAATCTGGAGGGCCCTGGGTCTGGCTCTGAAGCAAAACAAAAATCCCATTTCTCCATTAGCCTACCCAACACAGGATGGCATAACTTCAGTAAGTAGAGAATGGAAACATTACAGGCAGAGAGAATGACATAAATAAAAGGCTGGGCGACGGTGTGAAAGCTATCAGAATCAAAATGGAGTGAGTCATTTGGGTTAAAAATCCCAACAAATAGAGCTAGGGAGGGCCATGAAGAGAGAGTTCTTGGGCACAAATACTTAATAACAAGAACTACCACAAAAGACTGCAAAAACCACAGCCTTGCACAAAGGCCACTTCAACCTTACACAAAAAAATATTTCTGGCTGGGCAAGGTGGCTCACGCCTGTAATCCCAGCACTTTGGAGGCTGAGGCAGGAGGATTATCTAAGGTCAGGAGTTCAACACCAGCCTGGCCAACATGGCGAAACCCCGTCTCTACTGAAAATACAAAAATTAGCCGGGCATGGTGGTGCATGCCTGTAATCCCAGCTACTTGGGAGGCTGAGGCAGGAGAATTGCTTGAACCCAGGAGGTGGAGGTTGCAGTGAGCTAAGATCGCACCATTGCACTCCAGCCTGGGTGACAGAGCGACGAGACTCTCTCAAACAAAACAAAACAAATTCCTGCAAGGCCATCTGTCCAACAACTGCCTGTCCAATCTTGAACTGGCACCACCCATGTTATTCATCCTTGTAGCCAAGGATAACTATCTCAAAACAATTATGTAATACTCATTTTTCCTTTCCTTTATTTATTTTTATTATTTTTTTAGATAGAGTCTCACTCTGTCACCTAGGCTGGAGTGCAGTGGTGTGATCTCGGCTCACTGCAACCTCCGCCTCCCAAGTTCAAGCAAGTCTCCTACCTCAACCTCCCAAGTAGCTGGGACTACAGGCACACGCCATCACACCCGGCTAATTTTTCTATTTTTTGTAGAGACGGGTTTCACCATGTTGGCCAGGCTTGTCTGAAACTCCTGACTCCAGGTGACCTACGCGCCTTGGCCTCCCAAAGTGCTGGGATTACAGGCGTGAGCCACCGTGCCTGGCCCATTTTTCTGTTAAAAACCTTTGTCTTCTTTTACCTCCCTGATAAGCACATAGTCTATACCCATTCCCGAATAAATATCCTTTTCTTTTAGAGTCTGTTATTTAGATTGACATAAGATAGCACCAGTCTTTGGTTTTCCATGGTGCAGGGTACAGATGGGATGGAAAGGAGGCTCAGGTACTCTGAATTGGTCTGCCTCTCAGGATTTCTGTGGGATTCAAAAGAGTATATGTTCACTTCTGAAAAGTCAATCAAGCCTTTGGAAACTTAAGGCTTAACTTTCTGTCTCGGTTTTAGAAATAGATATTATTATATTGGCAGCGTGGCCTTGTTTGTACCTCCATGATTGCCTGGCTGGCCTTGCTAACCTAATCACATCTGTGACGGCATATAGTGATGTTTAATCTTATGATTGCCTTAAGAATTAAGGCAATCAGCCGGGCTCGGCGGCTCTTGCCTGTAATCCCAGCACTTTGGGAGGCCGAGGCGGGCGGATCACGAGGTCAGAAGATCCAGTCCATCCTGGCTAACAAGGTGAAACCCCGTCTCTACTAAAAATACAAAAAATTAGCCGGGCATGGTGGCGGGAGCCTGTAGTCCCAGCTACAAGGGAGGCTGAGGCAGGAGGATGGCGTGAATCCGGGAGGCGGAGCTTGCAGTGGGCCGAGATCGCGCCACTGCCCTCCAGCCTGGGCGACAGAGCGAGACTCCGTCTCAAAAAAAAAAAAAAAAGAATTAAGGCAATCATAATTCCCCACGCACACTCATATGCTAGGACCCCGCCCCTTACCTGAAACGTTGTGGCTTATATAGACACTGCCAGGCACTGTGTGAAGTGCTCCCAAAGAGCACCCCAGTCTACCATTTTCCCTCTCGATTCTATATGTACACTCGGGACAAGTTCTCCTGATCGAAAACGGCAAAACTAAGGCCCCAAGTAGGAATGCCTTAGTTTTCGGGGTTAACAATGATTAACACTGAGCCTCACACCCACGCGATGCCCTCAGCTCCTCGCTCAGCGCTCTCACCAACAGCCGTAGCCCGCAGCCCCGCTGGACACCGGTTCTCCATCCCCGCAGCGTAGCCCGGAACATGGTAGCTGCCATCTTTACCTGCTACGCCAGCCTTCTGTGCGCGCAACTGTCTGGTCCCGCCCCCTCCTGCGCGAGCTGCCTGCCCAGGCAGGTTCGCCGGTGCGAGCGTAAAGGGGCGGAGCTAGGACTGCCTTGGGCGGTACAAATAGCAGGGAACCGCGCGGTCGCTCAGCAGTGACGTGACACGCAGCCTGCGGTCTGTACGGACGCGCCCTCGCTTCTTCCTCTTTCTCGACTCCATCTTCGCGGTAGCTGGGACCGCCGTTCAGGTAAGAATGGGGCCTTGGCTGGATCCGAAGGGCTTGTAGCAGGTTGGCTGCGGGGTCAGAAGGCGCGGAGGGAACCGAAGAACGGGGCCTGCTCTGTGGCCCTGCTCCAGTCCCTATCCGAACTCCTTGGGAGGCCTGGCCTTCCCCACGTGAGCCGCCGCGACCACCTCCATCCCGTCGCAATCGTTTCTGGACCGCTTTCCACTCCCAAATCTCCTTTATCCCAGAGCATTTCTTGGCTTCTCTTACAAGCCGTCTTTTCTTTACTCAGTCGCCAATATGCAGCTCTTTGTCCGCGCCCAGGAGCTACACACCTTCGAGGTGACCGGCCAGGAAACGGTCGCCCAGATCAAGGTAAGGCTGCTTGGTGCGCCCTGGGTTCCATTTTCTTGTGCTCTTCACTCTCGCGGCCCGAGGGAACGCTTACGAGCCTTATCTTTCCCTGTAGGCTCATGTAGCCTCACTGGAGGGCATTGCCCCGGAAGATCAAGTCGTGCTTCTGGCAGGCACGCCCCTGGAGGATGAGGCCACTCTGGGCCAGTGCGGGGTGGAGGCCCTGACTACCCTGGAAGTAGCAGGCCGCATGCTTGGAGGTGAGTGAGAGAGGAATGTTCTTTGAAGTACCGGTAAGCGTCTAGTGAGTGTGGGGTGCATAGTCCTGACAGCTGAGTGTCACACCTATGGTAATAGAGTACTTCTCACTGTCTTCAGTTCAGAGTGATTCTTCCTGTTTACATCCCTCATGTTGAACACAGACGTCCATGGGAGACTGAGCCAGAGTGTAGTTGTATTTCAGTCACATCACGAGATCCTAGTCTGGTTATCAGCTTCCACACTAAAATTAGGTCAGACCAGGGCCCCCAAAGTGCTCTATAAAATTAGAAGCTGGAAGATCCTGAAATGAAACTTAAGATTTCAAGGTCAAATATCTGCAACTTTGTTCTCATTACCTATTGGGCCCAGCTTCTCTTTAAAGGCTTGAATTGAGAAAAGAGGGGTTCTGCTGGGTGGCACCTTCTTGCTCTTACCTGCTGGTGCCTTCCTTTCCCACTACAGGTAAAGTCCATGGTTCCCTGGCCCGTGCTGGAAAAGTGAGAGGTCAGACTCCTAAGGTGAGTGAGAGTATTAGTGGTCATGGTGTTAGGACTTTTTTTCCTTTCACAGCTAAACCAAGTCCCTGGGCTCTTACTCGGTTTGCCTTCTCCCTCCCTGGAGATGAGCCTGAGGGAAGGGATGCTAGGTGTGGAAGACAGGAAACAGGACCTGATTAACCCTCCCTTCTCCAGGTGGCCAAACAGGAGAAGAAGAAGAAGAAGACAGGTCGGGCTAAGCGGCGGATGCAGTACAACCGGCGCTTTGTCAACGTTGTGCCCACCTTTGGCAAGAAGAAGGGCCCCAATGCCAACTCTTAAGTCTTTTGTAATTCTGGCTTTCTCTAATAAAAAAGCCACTTAGTTCAGTCATCGCATTGTTTCATCTTTATTTGCAAGGCCTCAGGGAGAGGTGTGCTTCTCGGGTTGGTGGTATGTCCCCTAGGAGAACAGTGAGGCAGAAAAGGCAGAAGCCCTTGGTATGGGGGGAAGAAATGGTAAACTACAAGAGAAATTTCCTGTGAAGAAACAGCTACAGATCCTGGGGGGCTTCAGATGTAAAATTGGGGTTATTCCCTATCCTAAGTAACTTGATCAATCCCCCCAGGTCATTCTTTTTCATCTTCTAAACAGAGAAGGTAGCAGGAATCACTGTGGTGAGAGGTTTGTTATGGAGGCAGCAATAGAAGGGATGGGTGGGGGAAGAGGTTTGTATAGAAGGTGAACCTGGCCGTTCCCTGAACTTGGTACCAGCTGTGGCCTTAGAGTCCAGGGCAGGAATCTGGTCTGCCTTGGTTTTAGAAGTAAATATTATGTTGGGAGCATGGCCTCGTTTGTACCTCTGTGACTGCCTGGCTGGACTTGGTAACCTAATCACATCTGTGATTGGATATAGTGAGGTTTCAGTGTTCCCAAAAGTTGGGTTACCTCTGGGGCTGATTCAGGGTTCCCTTCTGGCAACTGAGCCTCCCAGCACTTCCGAACCCCACTTACTTATTCAGCTAAAGTTTCTGGACCTGCCAGTTCTTGAGAAATAGCATCCAACAGGGTAAAGCCCTTGGGCTGTGGACTTTGACTGCCTGAGTTTGGACCTTCTTTTTCTTCCTACTCCATTTACTGGGTGGCTGGCCTTTGAACTAACTACTAATTTAATCTCTGCCATCTCCAGGGCTGCTGTGAGGGTTAAAGGATGTAAATCAACATCTGGCTTACAGTGAGTGTGTGAATCTTCGCTATTTTTGTCTCTGTGGTGTTAAAGACATGCTTTCTGCCTTCTAGCAGTTTAGAAAGGGGGAGGATGTGGACAGATACAATAGCATCCCAGAGAGGGCCTCTTTTTTTGTTTTTCTTTTTTCTTTATTTTATTTTATTTTATTGAGACAGAGTCTCGCACCGTCGCCAGGCTGGAGTGCAGTGGCGCAATCCGAGCTCACTGCAACCTCAGCCTCCCGGGTTCACACCATTCTCCTGCCTCAGCCCCCTGAGTAGCTGGGACTACAGGCATGTGCCACCACGCCCAGCTAATTTTTGTATTTTTAGTAGACATGGGGTTTCCCCATGTTGGCCAGGATGGTCTCGATCTCTTGACCTCGTGATCGCCCACCTCGGCCTCCCAAAGTACTGGGATTACAACCATGAGCCACAGTGCCCGGCCTTTTCTTTTTTCTTTTTGAGACAAGGTCTCTCTGTCATCCAGGCTGGAGTGCAGTTGCACAATCATGGCTCACTGCAGCCGCCAATTCCTGGGCCCAGGTGATCCTACTCAGCCTCCAAAGTAGCTGAGGACTACAGGCATGCACCGCCACACCTGGCTAATTTTTTGTACTTTTTTGTAGAGACAGGGTTTTGCTATGTTGCCCAGGCTGGTCTTGAACTGGGCTCAAGTGATCCGCCCACCTTGGTCTCCCAAAGTGCTGAGATTACAGGCGTCAGCCACTGTGCCCAGCCGAGAGGGCCTGTTTAAATGACGTGAGTGAGACCTGAGATGAACCAGTCAAGTGATCAGGTAGGGGAATATTTCAAGCCTAGAGGACTGTGTGAAGATGGGGAAGAGGTGATGTCTAGGGCTGGGGGCAGATCCTGCAAGGCCTTGTCAGCCATGGAGAGTAGTTTGGGTTTGAGTCCAAGTGCAATGGAGAGTCGCAGAAGGGTTTTGAGTAACAGATGGATCTCATCTGACTTGTGATCTAATTTCTCTGGCAGGTTTTTCTGGAGGGCTGGCAAGAAAGTTAGGAAAAACACTTAATGTGTTGTCATCCACATGAGGGGTCAGGAAGCTTAGACCACCAGTAGTAGCAGGGATGCAAAGAACACTCACAGTTTGGTTCATCACACCCCCAACTCCACCACAAGAGTGAGCTCTATTAGAACAGGGACCCCCGGCTCCCTTTGATGTGCATTGTGTTCTTGGCACCTAGAATGGGGCCTGCACTTAATAAGATGGATGAATAGTGGTATTTAATGAGAAGATACTTAATGAAAAGAAGAGGCAGTTTTGGAGGAAAAAAATCAAATAGGAGCTCAGATATTTCTTAAATGCTGCTTTCTATTTATCTTTTTGAGGTGGAGTTTCTCTCTGTGGCCCAGGCTCGCAGGCTGGAGAGCGGTGGCGCGATCTCGGCTAACTGCAGCCTCCACCTCCCGGGTTCAAGCGATTCCCCTGCCTCAGCCTCAGGAGTAGCTGGGACTACAAGCCCCCGTCCCCCACCCCCGGCTAATTTTGTATTCTTAGTAGAGACGGGGTTTCTCCATGTTGGTCAGGCTGGTCTCAAACTCCTGACCTCAGGTCATCTGCCCGCCTCGGCCTCCCAAAATGCTGGGATTACCGGCGTGACCCACCGTACCTGGCCCTAACTGTCCTTTTATTTGTCTGTGTCCCCTAGTGCATTTTATTTGTCTGTGTCCAGCGCAGGGATGCATCGCCTCCCGTAGGCTTGGCACAATTAGTGGCCCAGGGTAGGTGCCTAGTAAAGATGGATTTATGCCACAGCACATTGTAGTGCTAAAAAGAGAGGGTTTTCTCTTTAGATGATCGGGCCACGTTTTGGTGTGACCACTAGGGGGAGACGTGGCACCGGCGAAGCGCTCGCCAGACCCATTTTTTCGCTCCTTGCGTCATCGCACAGGGCGGGGCTCGTACCTGACGCCCGGCTTCTGGGCCTGCTCTCGCCCTACTAGGGAAAGGGGTGGGGCTCGGCTTTCGGGCGTGGGCGGAAATTGCCGAGAATCCTCGGAAGCTTTGCGAAAACACCGCGCGCCGTCGGCCGCGCTGCGAACCGGAAGTAATCGAAGAAGCCCCGGAAGTTTCGAACTACCACCGGCGTGCGTTCGCAGGTAGATCGCCGTGCCAGTTGCCATGGAGCCGGCCGGGCCCTGTGGCTTCTGCCCGGCGGGGGAGGTCCAGCCAGCGCGTTACACCTGCCCTCGCTGTAATGCGCCCTACTGCTCGCTGCGCTGCTACCGGACGCATGGCACCTGCGCAGAAAACTTCTACCGTGACCAGGTGTTGGGAGAGCTCCGCGGCCGCAGCGCTCCTCCCAGCCGCCTAGCAAGCGCCCTACGCCGGCTGCGTCAGCAACGCGAGACCGAGGACGAGCCTGGGGAAGCAGGCCTCAGCTCCGGCCCGGCGCCCGGCGGCCTATCGGGACTCTGGGAGCGGCTGGCGCCGGGCGAAAAAGCTGCCTTCGAGCGGCTGCTGAGCCGCGGTGAGGCCGGTCGGCTGCTGCCTCCATGGCGGCCGTGGTGGTGGAACCGCGGAGCCGGACCGCGGCTTCTGGAGGAGCTGGATAATGCCCCGGGTAGTGACGCCGCGGAGCTGGAGCCCGCCTCTGCGAGGACCCCGCCGGATTCTGTGAAAGATGCCTCCGCCGCGGAGCCCGCGGCCGCCGAGCGGGTTCTTGGAGATGTCCCGGGGGCCTGCACGCCCGTCGTACCCTCCCGCATCCCCGCGATAGTCAGCCTGAGCCGCGGCCCAGTCTCGCCGCTCGTGCGCTTCCAGCTGCCCAATGTGCTGTTCGCCTACGCGCATACTCTCGCCCTGTATCACGGCGGTGACGACGCGCTGCTCTCTGACTTCTGTGCCACACTGCTCGGCGTTTCCGGAGCCCTGGGTGCCCAGCAAGTCTTCGCCTCTGCGGAAGAAGCCCTGCAGGCGGCAGCCCACGTGCTGGAAGCAGGCGAGCACCCGCCGGGGCCCCTGGGCACACGAGGGGCTATGCACGAGGTCGCCCGCATCCTGCTGGGCGAGGGCCCGACCAACCAGAAAGGCTACACGCTGGCAGCACTGGGGGACCTGGCACAGACCCTGGGCCGTGCCCGGAAACAGGCCGTGGCTAGAGAAGAGCGAGATCATCTTTACCGGGCCCGGAAAAAGTGCCAGTTCCTCCTGGCCTGGACCAACGAAAATGAGGCGGCCCTCACACCCCTGGCTCTAGACTGCGCCAGGGCTCACCAAGCCCATGCTGTGGCAGCCGAGGAGGTGGCCGCCCTCACTGGGGAGCTGGAGCGGCTTTGGGGAGGCCCCGTGCCACCTGCCCCAAGAACTCTCATTGAGGAGCTCCCTAGCTGAACGGGTTACCCTGGTCATTAATAAAGCTGTGACTGGTCAGCCCTGTTGCCTGTTTCTGAGGGATAGCTATTGTCCCACCAGACCCCAGATTCCTGGGCCCACAAGCCACTGCTCAGCTTCTCCCTGATCAGTGCTGACCCAGCCAGTCCTAGGGGAGAGAAGTGCACCAAGGGTTCCCAGTGTTTATCCAAAGGAGGAAGAGCATCTCCAATTTTGGTCACTGGTTTCATTTTTTTCCTTGCTCTAAACCACCTCTTCTCTGAGGTTGTTCATCCTCAGGGCTGGGTGGGGTGCAAGCCCTTGAGTCCCAAGTGTGTCGAGGCTCCTGGTCCTGGGTGTGCTGGTGGATGAGTGGGCACATGCCCCCACCTGGGGTGGTGGAGCCGCTTCAGTAGATGTAGGGCATGATGCGGTAAGGCACACGCCGGCAGTACTCCTGCCAGGCCAGGCCGTACTTCTGCAGGCACTGCCGCTCATCCCGGGCCTCACGGTGCACCAGCAGCGCGGTGAAGTAGAGGAGGTAGAAGTAGGGCAGCAGGTGTGACACCCCTGTAGAGAAGGAGGCTCTGTGACCACCCTGCTGGCCCCTCCACCCCGCAGTTCACAAACGTTTCCACACCTCATGGCTCATGTGGGCATCGGGGCTCAGCAGCAAAAGCGCCAGGGTCTGCAGCAAAGCACACGGTACTAGGTTGGCACAGAGGTGTGCCCCAGCCACACACTGGGTCCACCCCCAGCTCTCTGACTACTCTCACTGGTGCATACCCAAAGTAGGCATCCTGTGGTCGCTGAGCCACCTCTTCCCCTCACATGTCCCTACCCGTATCCACATGGGCCACTCACCGCAGGGCAAGGACCAAGCCAGAGCCATGATGAGGTCTCCAAGATAGTTGGGATGGCGGACCATACCCCACCACCCAGACACCAGCAGTTTCCGCCCTGTGGCTGTAGAGATGGTCTCAAGCCCTGGGGAAAGACAGCAGGGTGGAGAGTTCCCAGGAAGCCCAGCTGCCCCACCTCACCCATGGCCCTAGAGACCCAGCTCACCAGCCACTCTGGGGTCAGAAGGATTCTTTCGGAAAGTGTTTTTCTGGGAATTCGCCCCACGGAAGATGTAGTAACCAATAGCTGGTGAGAGAGTGTGAACCGGTGGTCAAGGTCAAGGGTTGCAGCCTCCTGCCTGACCCCAAACATCTGCCCAACTTGTGTGCAGCCCAGACTCTGCCTGGACCCCCAGGACCCTGCCCTGGCTTTAGAGAACCCTGGGGGTTAGCACCTATGTGGTGGTGCGTGTAAACAGAGCATGAATCAAAGGGATAGGGGGAAGATGAGTCCAGCCTGCTGCCCCTTCCTGACTGACCATTGATGAGGCAGATGACAGAGGCCATGGGCAACCCCAGGGGCTGCGGGTGGTGCAGCAGGAACTGGGCCTGCAGACTGTAGGTGAAGGGCACCCAGGCTATGTCCCCAAACGCCAGCATGAAGCCAAACCCGTCATGTGTGATATCCATGGTGGTGAGGATGGCCTCCTGCAGGGACAAGACCCAGACACACTGGCTTAGTCCCTATGCAGCCCTCAGACACCCACCCTCGTCCAGTCCAGCCTCACCTCGTGCCAGAGGGCATCACCCACGTAGAGCAACTGGAAGCCATTGACCAGCCACATGGCCAGTGAGGGACTGCCCTGAAGCTCTGCCTCCTTCATCAACAGGGCCAGGTTGATGAGGACCTGGGGGAGAGGGAACAAGGCAATAGTCTCCACAGAAGTGGCAGCCTTGGGCAGAGCAGTGGCCAGCCTCTGCCCTTCTCAACTGTCAGTTACACTCCAGCTCTTAAGTGGATCCAGGCCCTAGACCCAAGGACAGAGACTGTGGACAGGGAGGTGCCCGCAGCCTGTTTCTTCTTGCCTTGTCTGTCCTAAGCCCTTTCGGGCTAAGGCTTCAGTGCTCAAACAGACCTGTTTTAAGATCTCAGCATCATCACTTGGGCAGGTTGCTTGCCCTCTCCACAGCCTACTTTCCCCCACCCCTGTGTGAAAAATGGGGATAATCATGGGCCTGTCATGACTCAATGGCATCATCGTGTTTGAAGCCCTCCATAGCGTCCCTGGCAAGTGGTACGTGCTCAGTGGTGGCTAGCCGAAGCAAGCCTGTGCTGGGCGCCTGCATTTGACACTGAGCTCTGTTCTATCATAAAGATTACCTCTTCTAATCTTCCCAGTAATCTTAGGAGAAAGCTTTAATTTTATCCCATTTCAAAGATGAGGAAGTGTCCTCAGATGTGCCTGTCATCAGGCCAGGACCCAGATCCAGGGTGGGCACCTGGCACTCCTGCCTCTGGTAAGATAATTTCCAGGGCGACAGGAGAGGCCTTGCCCAAGAGTTTCTTTGGGTAATCTTGGCCACAGAACCAGAGATCACAGTTGGAATGTTGTCAAGGCCACTAGTGACGGGTAGGTTGCTAACCCCAGCGATCAATTTCAGGTTCTGCACTGCCTTGACCATCAAGCAGCATGCGGTCACTCCCTGGAAATAGATTCTGTGCTTGACTGCTGTTGAGAATTGCACGTGCTCTCCTAACGTCATCCCTGACATGCTGTATATATTTTACTTATTTTTTTTCTGTCTTTCCCACCAGAATGTAGGCTCTCTGCAGCAAAGATGTTTTTTTGCCTCTAACTTTATTTTTGTCTCCCAGTACCTAGGCACAGGTGGATTGAACAAATGTTTGTGGAATATGAATGGTTAATGACTCGCACCTGCACAGTTTTGGCCCTGCCCTGCCCAAGCGCTGCTCACCCACCCTAACCCTCCCCCTGGCCTGAGGCCAGCTCAGTCAAGCCCAACATACCCAGCCGATGAGGCCGGGTCGCAGTTCACAGAAATATTTGAAGTCGAAGAAACAGATACGAGGGTTGAGCTCTCGTCCCAGAAAAAAGTCGTAAATCGGATTGCCTGGAGAACATTGGAGAGTGAATGTACAGGCAGACGCCCCAATCTGCCTCCATCTCCACCCCAGGACACCTCTCACCTGAGTTCCCCCCAGGTGCCAGGGCCGAAACTGGGGCTACCTGCGCCTTCATGTAGAGAAAGAGGCTGAAGATGAAAGCGGTGAGGGTGGCGACAAACGCCAAGGGCAGGAGCATTTCCGGGAGCGCCCCCAGAGGCAGCCCCGCTGACATCCCCAGCCCCACCAACAGGGCTGTCAGCACCAGGGCCTGGAAGCCTGAACCACAGCGCACAGTGAGCCCTGGGGCTGCGCGCCTCCACATCCCCACCCCGCAAACACACGCAGAGCCCAAAACTCAGGGGGGCCACAGACCCTGCCCCAAGCATTAGGCTGCCACCCTGGCCTTCAGAGGATCACCCCAGCCACTGCTGTGGTGCACGGAGTAGCAGTAAATGGGGTAAGGCTGTGGGGACGAGGGGCTTAGGGAGAGCCCCCGGCGTCTGTCCTGGGCGTAACAGAGGCACACAAAGGAGCCTGGGGTGGGGGCCAATCTCCGTGGACCTCCCCGCTAGGCCTGGAGCTCCACCCCCGGCCGCTTAACTCCAGCGCGAGGGCCCGTCCCCTAGGCACCGTTAATAGGATAGCGCAGGCGACTCTTGTCCTTCAATTCCTGCCCCTCGGCCACCTGCGGGTCCAAGGGGGCTCTGATAAGGCCCAGGGCGTCCTTTCCCTCGCCGAGCCCATTCGCTTCCCTCCCCCGAGCGTCCGCGAGCGGGGCCCGCACCTTGCGCGCCGGCAGTAGGTAGAGCGCCGCCTGCAGGCCGAGCCAGGCGAGCCACAGCAGCAGCGCCCGTGGGCTCCACAGCGCCTCCAGCCCGGGCAGGGACGCGGGTGGACCCAGCAGGCGCGCGGGGCCCGAACGGGCCGCCAGGAGCAGGTGGAACATGGTGGCGGGCAGCAGCAGTAGCAGAGCCGCGGCGCCTGCGGGAAGGGCCATCACGTCGGGCGTCCGCCCCTAGCCCCCCAGCTCCCCGCCGGCCCGCACGGGCGCCCTGACGTCTCTGCGGGACCCTCTCGGCGTTCCCAGAGTGCGCCTCCGCACCCCGTCCTCAGCCCTCGGCCCCCAGGCACCCCGCTGCCTCCCAGTTCCCTTCCCAGGCGTCCATCTTAGTCCCCCGCCCCCAGGCCCCTCGAAGACCCTCCTCCTGCTCCCAGTCGACACCATAAATCCCCGTTCTGCAGCCCCCAGAACCGGCCCCTCCTCAGCTCTCCCTCTCCAGACACCCTTCGCTGCAAACCCCCGGGTCCCTCTGCCTCCGACACCCCCAAAGCCTTCCATCCTCAGATCTCGCCCCCGCTCTTAGTTCACCCGCTCCAGCTCTCCTTCGCTTAGCCTTTGCCCCAGGTCCCCTCTCTCTGCCCCATTACCCAGGGGCCCTCCGAATTCCAGCGGGGCCCGGGGGCCCTGAGTGGGGGCCATGGTCTCCGCTCCGCCGGAGAGAGAGGGCGCTCACAATAGTCGGTCAAGGAAACACTGTCCGCCCCATTTCCCAGGAGATGGACTCGGCCGCGCGGAGGATCCGGCCCCGCGGCGCCTGCACCTGCCTGGACACGGAACGCAGACAAGGACCGCTCTTGTCCCAGGGTTTTTAAGTGGAACCGCCCCCTGCCCATGCTGGGCCCAGCACACCAGCCAATCGGCGCTCGGGGGCGGACCCGACGCGGGCGCCTCAGAAGCCTCAGCTTCAAAACCCCGCCCCCGGAAAGGCCCGCCCAGCAAGCGAGAGGAGGAGGCCACACATGTTTATTAGGCCGGTCCTGACACCTGCCTGCGGGGAAGGACCACCGAGACCAGATCCTGGGTGCCATGGGGTGCAGGGACAGACAGGTGCATGGCAGCGGCTGCGCCTAGCCGCGCTCGCAGATGACCTCGACCACACTGGGCTCCATGGGCACAGGGTCTGGGCAGCGCAGGGCAGCAGAGGCCACCACTTCGTCCAGCAGCAAGTGCACGAGTTCTTCGTCGGCCACAAAACGCCACAGGTAGAGCTGCAGAAAGTGGCAGTCCACTTGCACCTGCTGCAGCCCGAAGCGCCCAAAGGTGCGCAGCCGCACACACTCCAGCAGCGTCTTCAGGCTGATCTTGATGATGCCGGTCAGCACCGACACCTGCAGGCAGGGACACAGGGATGCAGCTTGGGGACTGCAGGTGTGTGTGGGGGACACCCAAGTTCCAAGCAGGGGCCCGGGAGACATACGATGGAAGTAGCTGGGATGAGGCAGAAAGTCTCCAGGGCCAGATAAGAGGGGAGGGATACAATGTTAGCGCCGTCATCTGGAGGGCAGGGGACAGGTAGGGCCCAGCAATCAGAGGCATCCCTGAGCTTGGAGTGAGGCGGGGCAGGGACCATGGGTGAACAGAAAACCCTGGGGAGGACCCAAGACTACTGTGGGGATAAGGACAAGGGCAAACAGTAATCCCAGGTCAGCACCCAGACTCAGGCTGGGCACACACCAAGACTGGGACAAGGGCTGTGGGATTTGGAGGCAGGGCACTCTGTACTACCTAAAAACAGCCCTACAGACAGAGACTGGAGGGTCAGGGTCACCCCCAGTTGGTCACAGAGTCCTGGGGCTCCTTGGGCAGGTGTGGGGCTGCTCCAGCCAACCCTCCCCGGGATCCCTGGAAGTCTGAGTCACGTTGGAAGTCGGACCTTGTTGAACTCCACAGGGCTGAACACATCAATACGTTCAGAGAATAGCTTCTGGATATTGCTCAAGAGGTTGGTGTCCATCGGGGCACTGGATTGGGGAAGACAAGGAATCAGAGCCCGCCCTGCACCTTCGCCCTCTTTTGTCCCTTCCCCCTGGGGCTCCCCTGACCAGCCAGACCTGGGGGTATAGCTGGGGGCGTAGCGGCCCTGCTGCCGAGAGCTGCTGTACACGGAGAAGGTCCTCTTGCTGGAGTCGCTGCTCTGGGCCTTGCGAACACCCTCTTCGTACAGGAGCCCCACCTGGTGGTAAAAAGAGGTACTGCAAGGAGCCCCGAGTCAGGGGAAACCACCAGCCCATCGGCGCTGAGGATGCCCTAAGTCAGCTACTCAAGCATCACAAGGATCACAGGGTAATCACTGCGGGGCCCGCTATTTAGTAGGTACATGGTCGCTATTTATAGAACCAGTGGAGTGGGGCAAAGGCAGGATACAAGAGTTGGTCTGAGGTCTAATCTTCAGCACCAGCACCAACCCTGCCCTGACTTCCTGGGTAACCCTGAGCCTCTGCTTCTCCACAGGTAAAATAGGGGCGAAGATGTCATAATCCTGGGCTGAGGAGGAACAAGACCGTGGACATAGGCACTCCCCAGCCCCTTTGGTCTTCATCCTTGGAGACTTGTTCCCCTGGGGTTCCCTCACGGACGCCCTGGCTACAGAACTGGCCCCGTGAGAAGCCCAGATACACATGTCCCCTCCTCCAGGCAGGGACTGCTAGTGATCCTCTGCTGCCCCAGCCCCTCTTGAAGGGACAGTACCCCCAGCCTGCGTCAGGGCTACCCCGGCCAGCCTGGGCAGCACCTGCACGTCGATGGCGGTGGTATCCTCCACCACCCGCTTCATGACGGCCCGCACATTCCGAGGCTCCAGAGTGCTGAGCCAGTCGCGAGTCTCCACGCTCTTGCGCAGCATCTGTGATATGACCAGGCCCTGCACCTTCACGTAGTGGGTCAGCAGCCGCCGCGCCGTTTCCCTGGCCTCTGCACACAGTGTGCTCACGGGCGTCACTGGGAACTGATCCTGAGCCAAGGAGGCAGAGGACAGAGGGAGTGGGTATGGCGGGGGCAGCTCAGGGGCCACTGCCAACCAGGAGCTGGGCACAGATTGGGCAAGGTGGAGGCTGCGGTACACACAGGCAGCTGGTCTGCGGTCTGGCCATGAGGGCACTGTCCAGCCACCTGCATTCCCAGCAATACCATTCCCCACCCGGCTAGGAGCTAGTGCTTCACCTGCACCAGAAACTGTTCATCAGTGAGAGTGAGGATGTAGGAGATGGTGGCCGTCTCGTA
Source organism: Pan paniscus (assembly GCF_029289425.2). NCBI lineage: Eukaryota > Metazoa > Chordata > Mammalia > Primates > Hominidae > Pan > Pan paniscus. The sequence continues at coordinate 66,342,280 of NC_073258.2, read as the reverse complement.
GTCCAGGCAGAGGCGGGAGAGCAGCAGGAGCAGGGCAGGTGGTGTGGCACCCCCCTTCTCCCCAGGGCTGTCGCAGAAGCTCTGAGCCGTCTGGCACATAGAGTGGATGAAGCCCACGATGAGGCCCTCACGGACACCCTGACTGCAGAACTCACCCTGCAAGAGAAGGTGCCCAGGTCCACAGCAGGTCCCCTCTTCCAGGTAGGGCTGTTAATGACCCTCTGCTGGGGCTCTAAGTGCCCCAGCCCCCTCTGCAAGGGACAGCATCATCCTACATTCTAAGTACCCCGGAGCAGCTTCCCTGAGTGGGGGCAGAGAAAGCCAACACTGGGGACCCCACCATGCCCTGCTTCTCAGCCCAGCTGCAGATGCCCTGAGCCTTCCCCACCCCCCAGACCGTGCATAAGAACCTGAAACCACACCCAGAGTGCCTGGTTTCCCCAGTTTCCCAAGCACTGGTATAAAAGGTTTTGGAGGGTCAACCAGCAGGTTGAACAAGGAACACCCAAGAGGAGGCGTACCCGGAAGTAGGGCTTGTTGGAGAAGGACACCTCTTTGGCGGTGAAAAGGTGCACTGCTGCCAGAGAGGCCTTAATGTGGCTCAGGATGGAGCTGGCCACATTGGCCAGCAACTCGGCCAGGCCAGGGCCCTCCTTCCCAGCCACGCGAGGTGCTGCCAGGGCCTGGCGGACGTCTGTCAGGCAGCCCAGGAAGGCCGCCCGGAGACCCTGCAGGTGGTGGCCCAGGCGCTCGCGGGCCACTCGTTCCACGATCTCCGTGGCAGCGTCTGCGAGCCCGGCAGCGGCCAGCAGGGCCCCGGGAGCCCGCAAGCGCCGGTGGAAGCGGTCCAGCGCCCGCACCAGCAGTGAGTTGTCACCACCACCCTGCTCCTGCGCCAGCCGCCGCTCCACCAGCGCAAAATAGCGGCTGCCCAGCTCCCGGGCGAAGGCCGCCAGCTTCTCGGCACCTGCTGGGCCCTGGGCCGCAAACAGCTCCTGGTAGGCCGCCGCCACCTGGCAGAGGCCGCCCACGAAGCCACTGCCTCCATGGTCGGTGAACTCTAACACGTCGGGAGCCGGAGGTGAGGGCCCCAGCTCGGCCTCCAGGCTTCTCAGCTCCTTCTCCAGCCGGCCGCGGGCGTGCGCCAGGAACTCCTCGCACAGCTCCTCCGCAGGCTCGCCCAGGGCCAGCAGCAGCTCCACGCACTCTGCCTGCTCCGGGGCGCCTGAGCCGCCCTCCCTGCACGAGGGAGAGGTAGTGAAGGGCAGGGCCGGGGCTGCCGGTGGATGGGGCAGGAGCAGGAAAGCAAAGCACACACAGGGCAGGGCGACAGCTCCAGGAGGGCCCAGGAGCCGGGCACAGATGGGGCTCGGGGCTGGCGGGAGCGCTGGGGTCAGGGCAGAGGGGCCACACCTAAAGCGCTGCCGCAGCTGCTGGGCCAGGCGGGCCGTGATGACCTGGCAGTCGTCCTGGATGGCGCGGAACGAGGGCAGGTGTTGGTACTGCTGCAGCACGGCCTGCGCGCGGCCCTGGTAGCGCACCGCCTGCCCATAGGCGCCCAGTTCCACGCATTTGGTGAGGCGCGAGGGCAGCTCAAAGAGGAACTGCAGCTTCCGCAGCAGCGCGTGGACCCCTGGGGGACGGAGGGTGACGTTAGCCCCAGAGCCCCAGGAAAGGCCCACTGCAGGCCCTGCCCGGCAGCGCCCACCTGCCAGCTTGGTGATGCGCTCGTGGCGGTCCTGCAGCGTGGCGCTGATGCGAGCGCTGAAGTCGGTGATCACTGCCATGTTGGTGGCCAGCCGGTCCATCTCATCCTCCATCTTCCGGAAATCGTTCTTCATCTTCCGGATGGTGTCTAGGAGGGCAGGGGCGGGGAAAAGGGGAGAGCAGGTGACTGCAGGGCGGGCGCAACCTCAGCTCCTTCTCACCCACCCCTTCACAGACGCCCCAGCTTGCTCCAGGGGCGCATGGATGATTCCAGAGAAAGGACTGCGAGGGCATGGGTCACAGCGCACATGGGGGCGGGGGAGGGGGTTTATGTTCCCAAAGCAGGCGTTACTCACATACTCCCCGTAACCCCCTAACCCTGGTGCCCAGGAGAGCCGGCCCTCAGAATTAGTCCAGATCCGAAGCAGGCCGCAGGTGCTTAGCCAGCTGCCACCACTGTGCCTCAACTGCTCCATCAGACCACAAGCAGCCAAGGCAGGGACCGCTGGCTCCCAAGCGCATCTGCGTGTCCAGCGCACTGCCCGGATGAGGCAATACATTCTTGTTGACCCTCATCTCCTTTCCAGACCTCCCAAAGCCTTTCACATGCTTTCTGGAACATGGGCTGTCTTCTCTGAAGGGCCCTTTCCCTTTGGTCCTGATAGAATCCTGCCTAGGGAGGCTGTTTTTCCTTTCACACACCAGGTGCCTGGGAGCCTGGTCCCTTCATGCTTCTAAATCATGCCTAGATCTCCTCTCTTCAAAACCCCGGCTTCTAGGAAGACCATGCCATCAAGCCACAACCCTCCTCTTTGCTGTCTCTACTGTCCTCTGACACTCCTCTCAGTTCCCCATCACTGCCTCCTCTTCTCCTCCTCCTGTCACCTCCTTGTGCACATCCACATGGATGAGCCTTCCAATGTTCCTGACTGTTCACTGACCGCCTCAATTCAATTCCACCTATTTTTTTTTTTTTTTTTTGAGACTGAGTCTCGCTCTGTTGCCCAGACTGGAGTGCAGTGGCGTGATCTCTGCTCACTGCAAGCTCCACTTCCCAGGTTCACACCATTCTCCTGCCTCAGCCTCCCAAGTAGCTGGGACTACAGGTGCCTGCCACCACACCCAGCTAATTTTTTGTATTTTTAGTAGAGATGGAGTTTCACCATGTTAGCCAGGATGGTCTTGATCTCCTGACCTCATGATCCGCCCACCTTGGCCTCCCAAAGTGCTGGGATTACAGGCATGAGCCACCGCACCCGGCGAGGTCTGATGGTTTTATAAGGGGCTCTCCCTGCTTCGCTTAACACTTCTCCTTCCTGCTGCCTTGTGAAGAAGATGCCTTGCTTCTCTTTCACCTTCTGCCATGATTGTAAGTTTCCTGAGGCCTCCCCAGCCATGCTGTGAACCGTGAGTCAATTAAACCTCTTTCCTTTATAAGTTACCTAGTCTCGGGCAGTTCTTTACAGCAGTATGAACCTGGATTAATATACCTAGTAATCAATCCATTACCAAGTCATGGAAGGTCTACCTGCAACATTTTCTTTCTAAGCCACTATCATCTCTTGTCCAACAACTGCCAACATTTCCCAACTAATTTCCCTAATTCCATTGAACATACCAACAATGTTCATAAAGAAAGGTGAAGAGGATAAGACAGAAATGTGTATCTGTAACAGGAGATATTTTGGTTTTGTTTTGTTTGAGAAAGAGTCTCACTCTGTCACCCAGGCTGGAGTGCAGTGGCGCGATCTCAGCTCTGGAGGCTCCTGGAGGGTGGCACGCCCGGGGAGGGCATGGAAACTCCATGCTCCTTCTCCTACACCTCGCCCTATGCACCTGTTCATCTGTACCCTTTGTAACATCCTTTGTAATAAACTGGTAAATGTGTTATCCTGAGCTCTGTGAGCCACTCCAGCAAACTGAGCCCAAAGAGGGAGTTATGGAAACCCCTACCTGGAGCCAGTTGGTCAGAAATTCTGGAGGCCTGAGGCCCCGACCTGCAGCTAGTGCCTGAAAGTGGGGAGGCAGATTTGGGACTGAACTAGTGCCTGAAGGGAGGCAGGCTTGGGGACTCAGCCCTCAACTCATGGAATCTGATGCTATCTCTGGGTAAATAGTGTTGGAATTAAATCAGAGGACACCCAGCAGGTGTCTGCTGCTTGGTGTGTGGGGAAGAAACCCAACACATTTGATCACAGAACTCTTCTGTGGTCATGATTGTGGTGATGTGAGAGCATAGGAAGCACACAGTTTGCATTTTTCCCAAACAATGCCATAAAATATATACAAACCTTTCCATATGGTAGGTCACAAAGAAAAAAACCTCATTCTTTTTTTTTTTTTTGAGACAGGGTCTCCCTCTGTCGTCCAGGCTGCAGTGCAGTGGCGCGATCTCAGCTCACTGCAACCTCCACCTCCTGGGTTCAAGCGATTCTCCTGCCTCAGCCCCGAGTAGCTGGGATTACAGGCACGTGCCACCATGCCTGGCTAATTTTTGTACTTTTAGTAGAGAGGGTTTCACCATGTTGGCCAGACTGGTCTCTGACCTCAAGTGATCCACCCGCCTCGGCCTCCCAAAGTGCTGGGATTACAGGCGGGAGCCACCGTGCTCAGCCGAAAAAACTCATTGTTAACCAATTATGAGGTCAGAAAAGGAAATCAAAACTGAAATTGCAGCATGGGTAAAATACCAAGAAAACACTAAATTGGTAAGGGCTTGGTGAATTCTATGGATGAAATGGATAATTTGCTACAAAAATAGGATTTACCAAAATGGATTGCAAAAAACAAGAAATCAGAAACAGAAAAACTAGAGAATGTTGTGAAAGAAAGGTCCTGCTCCCCTTTCCCCTCCACACAAAGGCATCTGGCCCAGATGTCCAGGGGTGTTGCGGCGGCTTGATGGACAGCGCCTTCCAATTCTCTGTGTAAACACTGCCCCAGCAGAGAAACGAGAACAGCTCTCACACAAACTTGATGGAACAAACAGAACACTGTTATGAAAACATAACAGAAATACCTCACATATACACATTCATATCTCTTACGTATGGAGATGCAAGGATGAATTAAATAAACAAATGGAGATGCACAAATAAGCAAACAAAATCCAGCAGCACATTAAAATAATAATTGATAAACACAAAAGGGTTTTTGTTTCATGAATGCCAGGATGACTCTAAATTAGAGGATCTCATAATAAGTTGCCATGTTAATAGATGAGATATTTCAACATCTATTCTTGATTTTTAAAAAACTCTCAATAACATATGAGCAGCTAAATATTTCCCTGACCTCCAAAACTCAGTATCATGTTTACCGAGGCAGTGCTAGAAGCACTCCAATTAAAGTCAAAACATGGCAAGGACAACCTTGATTGCCAATGTTATCTACATTGTTCTGGGGCATTAGCCAACTCAGCTAGAGTCACGAGATGTATTATGGAGATACACAAATTGGAAAGGAGGGAGAAGTATCACTATTTGCAGATGATATAATCAAATAAATAGGCCAGCCACGGTGGCTCATGCGTGTAATCCCAGCACTTTGGGAGGCCGAGGCAGGCAGATCACTTGACGTCAGGAGTTTGAGACCAGCCTGGCCAACATGGTAAAACCCTGTCTCTACTAAAAATACAAAAAGTAGTTGGGCGTGGTGGCAGGTGCCTGTAATCCTAGCTACTGGGAAGGCTGAGGCAGGAGAATCGCTTGAACCCTGGAGGCACAAGTTGTAGTGAGCCGAGATTGTGCCACTGCACTCTAACCTGGGTAATAGAGCAACACTCTGTCTCAAATAATAATAATTGAATAAATAGAAAGCCCTAAAAAAAAAAAACAAAAAAAAACACCCTGTAAACGTTACTATAAACAATAAGAGATACCACTTTTCACTTCTCAGATTGTCAAAGATTGAAAGAGGTATTCTCTTCTTTGCTGGTGGTTATGCAAACTGATCAGCATTTACAAAGAAGAATCTGGAAATATCTAACTGCAATCACTTGTGAGCCTTCACACACCCACACCTGGTCTGTGTGTGGCTCTGGGACTGTAGGAATGTTCTCCAAGCAACACTGGGAATCTACCCCACTTGGGGAGACAGCTGGAAGGGTGAGTAAGGAGAAAAGCATTGATGTCAATTTGACAAGAAACAAACAGAAACAAAAAATGCAGGAAAAAAATATTAGAGAAAATACAAGAGAAAGAACTGTCTGAGACAAAGAATCTACAGGGCTCACATCTGTAGAGCTATTAAAGGATTTTAAAAAAAATTACATGGAAAGGTAGATTACGTATCAGCAAAATGGACTTTTCATTTTAACAACACAGTCCACAAGAAAGGATCATTTAGCCCTCTTAGAGATGATTTCATAGAAAGGAAGGTTACTAAGGAATAAAATCACATGATATGAAACATCTATATTACTTTTGGGACCATAGGGACCATTGCCTGCATTTTGTTGGGAAAATCATAATTATTTTGGGTTTCTTTGCTTGAGATAGGGTCTTGCTCTGTCTACAGGCATGGTGATGCACACTTATAATCCCAGCTACTCAGGAGGCTAAGGCAGGAGAATCACCTTAACTGGGGAGGCGGAGGTTACAGTGAGCCAAGATGGCATGCAGTGGTGCAAACACAGCTTACTGCAGCCTTGAACTCTGGGGCTCAAGTGATCCTCCTACCTTAGCTTCTGAAGTAGCTGGAACTACACACAAGCGCCATCACACCCGGCTAATTTTTTAATTTTTGTTTAAATTTTGTGTAGAGATGGGGTCTCTCTATGTTGCCCAGGCTGGTCTCAAACTTCTGGGCTCAAGCAATGCTCCCACTTCAGCCTCCCAAAGTGCTGGGAGCACAGGAGTGAGCCACTGTGCCTGGCAGGAAAATTTTTCTTGCCAATTCATAGATGGTGAACTAAAGGACATAGCAAAGGCAGCGCTATGCAGTGAAAAACAATAAAAGCAGAGCCGAGGCTGAGGTTCGTAAAGGGATCATGGGCTACTGATCTAAGGGAGACAGACAGAGGCTTGGCAGTTGATGAGGCATTTAGTCTTCACCCAGTGAATTACTGGTTTTGTTTACAGGCCATGTGACACAATCTCCTTCCAGGTCTGCCAAAAGCTACCATGAAAAGAGCAGACTCTTTTGGTAGTGGGTGTTTGAGCCCATGACACTTAGGGGCTACCTCAAGAAGGAAGCTTGAATCCAACTTCTAAAGGGTAAAATCCAAACACTAAGTTGTTAGGAAAATAGAGTAAAAGAAAACCCAACAGTGCTGTGTGCTGTCATTGTCGCTGCCTTCCCAGCCATGGAGCCATTACACTGGAGATAAAAGTTGTACCACATCCAAAAACAACAGTGAAAGCATCCACACCATTCAGTCACAAAGACTACACTGTTTATCTTTGCATTTCAAGCTTGTTAAGAAAAGCAGGCTGGGCACAGTGGCTCACGCCTGTAACCCCAGCACTTTGGGAGGCCAAGGCAGGTGGATCACCTGAGGTCACCAGCCTGACCAACATGGTGAAATCCTGTCTCTACTGAAAATACAATAATTAGCCAAGTGTGGTGGCAGGTGCCTGTAATCCCAGGTACTTGGGAGCCTAAGACAGGAGAATCACTTGAACCCCGGAGGTAGAGGTTGCAGTGAGCCGAGATTGGGCCACTGCACTCTAGCCTGGATGACAGAGCAAGACTCTGTCTCAAAAAAAAAAAAAAAAAAAAAAAAAAGCTTGTTAAGAAAAGCAGTTTGTAACCAGGGAGAGTGAAAGCCATCTGGATGCGAGGATGTTGGCTACCTTGGGAGGGGACTGGGTGGTAACTGGTAGGAGGCTCAGGGGGCTTTGCTGGTTATGCTGTTTCCCGACCTGGATGCTGATTATGTGACTGTGCTCCCTTTGTGAAATCCATGGAGCTGTCCACTTATGTGCACTTTTCTGTATGTCTGTTAATTTTCTTTCTTTTTTCTTTTTTTTTTTTTTTGAGACAGGGTCTGGCTCTGTCACCCAGGCTGGAGTGCAGTGACACAATCTTGGCTTACTGCAACCTCTGCCTCCCAGGTACAAGCCTTCCACCTCAGCTTCCTGAGCAGCTCGGACTACAGGGACACAACACCACACCCAGCTAATTTTTGTATTTTTTGTAGAGACGGGTATAACCTGTTGGCCAGGATGGTCTCGAACTCCTGAGCTCAAGCAATCTGCCTGCCTCTGCCTCACAAAGTGTTGGGATTATAGGCATGAGCCATAATCCCACCTGGGCTCCGTTAATTTTCAGTGAAATGTACTGTCAAAGACTGCTTTGTCTTTGCCTAGAGAAAAGAATTAGGAGAGGCTTTTCCCTGTATAATGTTTGAGATCTTTCTAATTTTGACACAAGTAAATGCATTATTACATAATGAAACTCAATGTCTAGGTGAGAGGTTGGCAAACTACAGCCTGCAGGCCAAATCTGGCTCAATGCCTGGTTTTCTTTTTAATTGGGATATAATTGACATACCAATTCAGTGGTTTTTAATATGTTTAATATATTCACAAGGTTGTACAAACAACCTCACTACGTAATTCCAGAACATTTCATCATCCCCTAAAGCAACCCTGTAACCCTTGGCAGTCATTCCTTATTCCCCCACTCCTAGAACTTGGCAACCATTAATCTAGTTTCTGTCTCTATGGATTTGTCTATTCGCTACAGAATACATTTAACAGAAATGGAATCATAGGCATATGAAACATTAGCATGTTTCCAAGGTTAATCTATGTTGTAGCCTGTGTCAGTATGTTATATCTATTTTTATGGCTGAATAATATTCCACTGTGTGGATATTTGTTTATATTCATTCATCAATTGATGGCCATTTGGATTGCTTCCACCTTGTGGCTATTATAAAAAGTGCTGCTATTGGCCAGGCATGGTGGCTCTTGCCTGTAATCCCAGTACTTTGGGAAGCCGAGGCAAGCGGATCACTTGAGGTCAGGAGTTCAAGACCAGCCTGGCCAACAAGGTGGAATCCCGTCTCTAGTAAATATACAAAAAATAAAAATAAAAAAATTAGGCGGGTGTGATGGTGCACACCTATAATCCCAGCTACTCAGGAGGCTGAGGCAGGAGAATCGCTTGAACTGGTGAGGCGGAGGTTACAGTGAGCCAAGTTGGCACCACTGCACTCTAGCCTGGGTGACAGAGCTAGACTCCATCTCAAAAAAAAAAACAAAAAAAAAAAACCACTGCTATGAACACTTGTGTACATGTTTTTATGTGAACATGTTTTCAATTCTCTTTGGTATATTCCTAGGAGTAAAATTGCCGATCATATGGTAACCTTGTGTGTGGTTTTGAAGAATGGTCAAACTGTCTTCCACACTGGGTGCAGCATTTTGTGGTTTGGATTTGCATTTCCCTAAGACCTAATGATGCTGAGCATATTTATATGTGCTTTTCGGCCACTTGTATGTTTTCTCTGGAGAAGTGTCTATTCAAATCCTTTCCCCATTTTAAATTAGGGTTATTTGTCTTTTTAGCCCTGAGCTAAAAAACGTTCTTTATATGTTCTGAACATTCGATTTTTATTAGATAACTAACTTGCAAATATTTTCTCCCATTCTGTGGGCTGTCCTTTTATTATTATTTATTATTATTATTATTATTTTTGAGACAGAGTCTCGCTCTGTTGCCCAGGCTGGAGTGCAGTGGCACGATCTCGACTCACTGCAACCTCCGCCTCCTGGGTTCAAGCGATTCTCCTGCCTCAGCCTCCTGAGTAGCTGGGACTACAGGTGCCTGCCACCACGCCTGACTAATTTTTGTATTTTTAGTAGAGATGGGGTTTCACCATATTGGCCAGGCTGGTCTTGAACTCCTGACCTCTGGTGATCTGCCTGCCTCAGGCTCCTGAAGTGCTGGGATTACAGGCATGAGCCACCGGGCCTGGCCTTATTTTTTTTATTGTTATTTTTTGAAATACGGTCTCACTCTGCCACTCAGGCTGGAGTGCAGTGGCACAATCTCAGTTCACTGCAGCATCAACCTCCTGGGCTCAAGTAATCTTCCCACCTCAGTCTCCCAAGTAGCTGGGACTACAGGTGTACACCACCATCCCTGGCTATTTTTTGTATTTTTCGTAGAGATGAGGTTTTGCCATGTTGCCCAGGATCCTTTTACTTTCTTGATAGGGTCCTTACAGCACAAGATTTACATTTTGATGAAGTCCAATATATCTATTTTTATCTTTGGTTATTTGTACTTTGGGTGTCATCCCTAAGAAACTGCTGCATAATCCAAGGTCATAAAAATTTACACCTATGTTTTCTTCTAAGAGTTGTATAGGCCAGGCGCGGTGGCTCACGTCTGTAATCCCAGCACTTTGGGAGGCCAAGGCGGGCGGATCACTTGAGGTCGGGAGTTCGAGACCAGCCTGACCAACATGGAGAAACTCTGTCTCTACTAAAAATACAAAATTAGCCGGGCGTGGTGGTGCATGCCTGTAATCCTAGCTACTCGGGAGGCTAAGGCAGGAGAATTGCTTAAACCCAGGAGGCGGAGGTTGCGGTGAGCAGAGATCGTGCCACTGCACTTAAGCCTGGGCAACAAGAGCAAAACTCTACTCAAAAAAAAAAAAAAAAGTTTTATAATTTTAGCTCTTATGTGTAGGTCTATGATTCATTTTGAATTAATTTTTGTATGTGATGCGAGGTAGGGATCCAACTTCACTCTTATTTTTTTGTTTTTGTGGTTTGTTTGCTTGGGACAGAGTTTTGCTCTCTCACCCAGGCTGTAATGCAGCTGCAGCCTTAACCTCTTGGGTTCAAGCAATCCCCCCACCTCAGCCACTCGAGTAGGGCTTTTTTAAAAAATTGTTTGTAGAGATTGAGGATTCACTATGTTGCCCAGGCTGGTCTTGAACTCCCTGAACTCAAGTGATCCTCTCACCTCGGCCTCCCAAAGCACTGGGATTTCAAGCATGAGCCGCTGTACCCCGCCTTCAACTTCATTCTTTTGCCTGGGGATATCCAGTTGTCCCAGCACTCCACCATGCGTTGAAAAGATTATTCTCCCCATTCAATGACCTTGGCATCCTTATTAAAAATCAGTTGACCTTAAGGATGAGCTTGCAGGAAAAAAAATCAGTTGACTACAGATACATGGGTTTGTTCTGGACTCTAAATTCTATTCAGTTGATCTGGATATCTATCCTATGCCAATATTACACCACCTTAGTTATTGTAGATTTATACTAAGTTTTAAAGCTTGGAAGTGTGGCTAGGTACAGTGGCTCACACCTATAATCCCAGCACTTTGGGAAACCAAAGCAGGAGGATCACTTGAGCCCAGGAGTTCAAGACCAACCCAGGCAACAAAGGGAGATCCTGTCTCTACAAATTTTGTGGTTTTTTTTTTTTTTGAGACAGAGTCTCACTCCATCACCCAGGATGGAGTGCAGTGGCACGATCTCGGCTAACTGCAAACTCTGCCTCCCTGGTTCAAGCGATTCTCATGCCTCAGCCTCCCAAGTAGCTGGAATTACAGGCGTGTGCCATCACACCCAGCTAATTTTTGTATTTTTAGTAGAGATGAGGTTTCGCCATGTTGGCAAGGCTGGTCCCGAACTCCTGACCTCAAGTGATCCACCCACCTCAGCCTACCAAAGAGCGGGGATTACAGGAATGAGCCACCACGCCTAGCCCCCCAAAATTTTTTTTAATTAGTCAGGTGTGGTGGCACACACCTGTGGTCCCAGCTATTCAGGAGGCTGAGGTGGGAGGATCATGAGCCTGGGAGGCCAAGATTACAGTGAACTGTGATCATGCCACTGCATTCTAGCCCGGGCCACAAAATGAGAACAAACTCCATCTCCAAAAAAAACAAAAAACAAAAAACTTGGAAGTGTTTGTCTTTCAACTTTGTTCTTCTTTTACAAGGTTATTTGGGAAATTCTGGGTCTCCTGCAATTCCTCATACAATTTTATGCTGTTTGTCAATTTCTGCAAAAAAAAAAAAAAAAAGTCAGTTGGAAAAGTGATAGGGAAGACATTGAATCAATTTGGGAAGTACTGCCATCTTAAACAGTAAGTTAAAACATAAAGTTCTCTGATCAATGAACATGGAATGTCTTCATTTATTTAGGTCTCCTTTAACTTTTTTTTTTTTGAGACGGAGTCTTGCTCTGTCGCCCGAGCTGGAGTGCAGTGGCGCGATCTCAGCTCATTGCAAGCTCTGCCTCCCGGGTTCACACCATTCTCCTGCCTCAGCCTCCTGAGTAGCTGGGACTACAGGTGCCCACCATGACGCCTGGCTAATTTTTTGTATTTTTAGTAGAGACTGGTTTTCACCATGTTAGCCAGGATGTTCTCGATCTCCTGACCTCATGATCCACCTGCCTCGGCCTCCCAAAGTGCTGGGATTACAGGTGTGAGCCACCGCGCCCAGCCTCCTTTAACTTCTTTCAGTAATGTTTTATAGTTTTCAGTATACAAAATACCGAAAATACTTTTACTTCTTTTATTAAATATATTCCTAAATATTTTATTCTTGATATTACCGTAAATGGAACTGTTTTCTTAGTTTCTTTCTTTTTTTTTTTTTTTTAGATGGGGTCTCACTCTGTCACCCAGGCTGGAGTCCAGTGGCGTGATCACATCTCACGGCAATCTAACCTCCTGGACTCAAGCAAGCAATCCTCCCACCTCAGCCTCCTAGGTAGCTAGGACCACAGGTGCATGCCACCACACAAGCTAATTTTTAAATATTTTTTTTTTTTGTAGAGGCCAGGCGCAGTGGCTCACACCTATAATACCAGCACTTTGGGAGGCTAAGGTGGGCAGATCACTTGAGGTCAGGAGTTCAAGACCAGCCTGGCCAAACATGGTGAAATCCCATCTCTACTAAAAATACAAAAATTAGCTGGTTCTGGTAGCACATGCCTATAGTCCCAGCTACTCGGGAGGCTGAGCCAGGAGAATCGCTTGAGCCCGGCAGGCAGATGTTGAAGTGTGCAGAGATCGTGCCTGGGCAACAGAGCAAGACCCTGTCTCAAAAAAAAAAAAAAAAAAAAAAAAAAAAGATTTTTTGTAGAGATGGGGGTCTTATTATGTTACCCAGGCTGGTCTTGAACTCCTGGGCTCAAGCGGTCCTCCCACCTCAGCCTCTCAAAGTGCTGGGATTACACGCATGAGCCACTGCACCTGGCCTCATTTAGTTCTTTAGACATCGTTTCCTTTAGCTCTGTGAACATACTTAAAATAATAGATTTAAGCCTTTGAGTAGTAAACCCAATTCTATTGATTACTGGGGTATTTTTCCTGTGAATGGACCATGCTTTCTTGTCTCTTTGCATGTCTCATCAATTTTTGTTCAAAACTAACCATATAAAATATATTGGCTGGGTGCAGTGGCTCACACCTGTAATCCCACCATTTTGGGAGGCTGAGGCAGGCGGATCACAAGGTCAGCAGTTTGAGACCAGCCTGGCCAACATAGTGAAACCCCATCTCTACTAAAAATACAAAAAAAAAAAAAAAAAAAAAATTAGCCAGGCGTGGTGGTGGGTGCCTATAATCCTAGCTACTTGGGAGGCTGAGGCAGGAAAATCGCTTGAACCTGGGAGGTGGAGGTTGCAGTGAGCCAAGATCATGCCACTGCACACCAGCCCGGGCAACAGTGCAAGACTGCATCTCAAAAAAAATAAATAAAATAAAATAAAAAATAATATATTATGGAAACTCTGGAAATCAGATTATCTTCCCTCCTCGGGTTCATTGTTGCTGCTTGTTGTAGTTGCTGTTTATTTGTTTACTGAGTTTTCTGAGTTACTAAGCCTGAACTAATTAGTTGCTGAGCAAATACTATATAGTTTGTGTTCTTTTTTTTTTGAGACGGAGTCTCGTTCTGTCGTCCAGGCTGAAGTGCAGTAGTGCGATTTCCGCTCACTGCAAGCTCTGCCTCCCTGGTTCAGGCCATTCTCCTGCCTCAGCCACCCGAGTAGCTGGGACTACAGGCGCCCGCCACTACACCTGGCTAATTTTTTGTATTTTTAGTAGAGACGGGGTTTCACCGTGTTAGCCAGGATGGTCGATCTCCTGACCTTGTGATCCACCCGACTTGGCCTCCCAAAGTGCTGGGATTACAGGCATGAGCCACCGTGCCTGGCTATAGTTTGTATTCTTTGTTGTATATAGTCACTAAAATCTTTACTTGGCCAGCTTGGTGGTCAGCTAATAATTGAACAGCAATTTCTTTAAATGCCTGGAACCGTGCCAGGTATGGTGGCAGGCACCTGTAATCCTGGCTGGAGTACAATGGTGTGATCTTGGTTCACTGCAATCTCCACCTCCCGGGTTCAAGCAATTCTCTCCTGCCTCAGTCTCCCGAGTAGCTGGGATTACAGGTGCCCGCCACCACAACCGGCTATTTTTTTGTTTATTTTTTGTTTTTGAGATGGAGTCTCCCTCTGTCACCCAGGCTGGAGTATAGTGGTTCGATCTTGGCTCACTGTAACCTCTGCTTCCCAGGTTCAAGTGATTCTCCTGCCTCAGCCTCCCTGAGTACCTGGGACTACAGGTGCCCGCCACCATGCCTGGCTAATTTTTGTATTTTTAGTAGAGATGGGTTTTCACCTTGTTGGCCAGGCTGGTCTTGAACTCCTAACCTCAGGTGATCCACCGCCTTGGCCTCCCAAAGTGCTAGGATTACAGGTGTGAGCCACTGCCCCCAGCCTAATTTTTTTCATTGCTTTTATGGAGGATAAAAATATTTAATGTATTTACTCCAGCATTTTTGCTGATGTCACTCCAGAACCTCACCGCCCACATTTGTAAATGAAATCTTACTGGAATACAGCCATGTTCTTTCATTTGCATACTGGCTATGATGCTTTCAGGCTACAATGGCAGAGTCGAGTAGCTGCAAGAGACCAGATAGTCCGTAAAGCCTAAAATACTTTTTGGTCCTTTTCAGAAAAAAAGTTTGACAACCCCTGGTTTATGGTCTAGCCCTGCTCGCTTCATTCGCAACGTTCTTCCTGCACAGGAGAGCTTTCCCAGGGCCTCGGCAAGGTTGTTTCATGAGTCTGTTTATTAACCATCTCTTTCTCTAGAATGTATGTTCTGTGACAGCTTAATGTTGTCTTGTTTGCTGCTATATCCACCATTCAGTGCTTAAGCTGAAAGCCAGGGGTCATTCTTTACATCCAGAGTTCCTCAATACCAGAGCTGTCCATACCCCAGTCTGCTTATCACTGTCCAATTTCACCATTACCATCTTGGTGTCAGATCTCAGAATCTCTGGCCCAACTATTGATATGATGGCCTCGCTCCTGCCATCTCTCCAACCCATTCCTTTTTTTTTTTTTTTTTTTTGAGACAGTGTCTCGCTCTGTCACCCAGGTTGGAGTGCAGTGGCCCGATCTCGGCTCACTGCAAGCTCGACCTCCCAGTTTCACACCATTCTCCTGCCTCAGCCTCCCGGGTAGCTGGGACTACAGGCGCCCGCCACCACGCCCAGCTAATTTTTTGTATTTTTAGTAGAGACAAGGTTTTACCATGTTAGCCAGGATGGTCTTGATCTCCTGACCTTGTGATCCACCCACCTCGGCCTCCCAAAGTGCTGGGATTACAGGCGTGAGCCACCGCGCCCAGCCCCCCCTCCCCCTTTTTTTTTTGAGATGGAATTTCACTCTTGTTGCCCAGGCTGGAGTGCAATGGCACAATCTCAGCTCACTGCAACCTCCACCTCCTGGGTTCAAGCAATTCTCCTGCCTCAGCCTCCCAAGTAGCTGGGATTACAGGTGTCCGCCACTACACCTGGCTAATTTGTTGTATTTTTAGTAGAGACGGGGTTTCACCATGTTGGCCAGCCTGGTCTCAAATGCCTGACCTCAGATGATCCACCCGTCTCGGCCTCTCAGAGTGCTAAGATTATAGGCATAAGCCACCGCACCTGGCCTTTTTATTTTTTTATTTTTTTTTTTTGAGACTAGGTCTTGCTCTGTCACCCAGGCTAGAGTGCAATGGTGAGATTATAGCTCACTGCTATCTCCAGCTCCTGGGCTCATGTGATCCACCCACCTTAGCCTCCCCAAGTAGCTGGGTTTATTCTAACAAGTGTGTGCCACCATACCCAGCTATTTTTTTTTTTTCTAGATATCGGGTCTCACTATGTTGCACAGGCTGGTCTCAAACTCCTGGGCTCAAGTGATCCTCCCACCTCAGCCTTCCAAAGTGCAGGGATTACAGGCATGAGCCACTGTGCTCAGCCCCATCCATTCCTGCCAGTGCAGCTGGAGGAATCTATTCAAACCAGAAATCTGAGCACATCACTCATTTGTTTTAGCTCTCTGTGGATAAAAGCCAAATCCCTAATACATTCTGGGAGGTTTCTAGTTAAACTGCACATCTACTATCTGCCTGGCTCTGCCCACATTCTGCTTCCCCTCCTGCTACCACAGATGAGCTCCCGGCCCTTTGCTGAGGCCGATGCCTCCATCCCTGCTCTGTTCCACCCCCCTCCTTCCTGAGGACCTAGTTCCTTTCTCATTTTTCTCTCTCTCTTGCCCAATCAACACACACTCCATGCTACATTACTTTCCTGAGTGTCTCGCCCAAGTCTATCAAATCTATGTCTTGAAACACCTTCCTCACGCAACCTCCACCTCCTGGGTTCAAGCAATTCTCCTGCCTCAGCCTCACGAGTAGCTTGGACTACAGGCATGCACCACCTTGCCCAGCTAATTTTTGTATTTTTAGTAGAGACAGGGTTTCACCACGTTGGCCAGGCTGGTCTTGAACTCCTAGCCTCAAGGGATCCACCCACCTCAGCCTCCCAAAGTGCTGGGATCACGGGTGAGAACCCCATGCCCGGCCCCTCACTTAAGCTTCTAAGACATCAATGCTCCTGGTTATCCTCACACTTTTCCAAACGTTTGTTCCTTTTGTGGGATGTACAAAAAGAGCTAAGTCTCAAAATATTATTATACACATTCCAACAAATGGAAAATGTAATCTTATTAAATTCCTGTGAGAAATATCCCAGCACAGAAACTATGATTTCTTGCCATTTTGATGCTGGTATTAGCTAACAGAAAGGTGCCTACTCATGGAATCTGCTTCAAATCAGATAAAAGAACAATGTGTATAGGTTACCACACCCACCACTGTGACACAGAGTAACAGACATCAGAATGCAACCCCACAGATGCTCCCAGAACATTCCACAGGCTGCAGGTAAACCCTTTGGATCTGGCTACTGGACTTACTACACGTGGGTGTACAATTACTACAAAAGTCTGAGTAGTACATCTCCTCAAAACAGCACAGAAGCTAGTGTGGAAAACAGCGGAACACTGTCTGGCACTAGAGAATAAAGAGGATAGAAGAAAAAAAAAGCCTCGACATGATCTTTGTGTCCCTTAATATCATACATCTTCTCTCTTTGCTTAGTTAAGGAGGGAAGGAAGGGAGAAAGAAAGGGAGGGACAAGACCACCTATTCTTCCCTGGAGCAGAAAAGAAAGCTATCAATAATAAGAGAAACTACACCTTACTGAGGTTTCCTTGATGTCAGGGATTCTTCTTCTTCTTCTTATTTTTTTTTTCAGACAGAGTCTTGCTCTGCTGCCTAGGCTGGAGTGCAGTGACGTGATCTTGGCTCACTGCAGCCTCCACCTCCCAGGTTCAAGTGATTCTCCCACTCAGCCTCCTGAGTAGCTGGGATTACAGGTGCCTGCCACCACACCCAGCTAATTTTTTTATTTTTAGTAGAGATGGGGTTTCACCATATTGGCCAGGCTGGTCTCGAACTCCTGACCTCAGGTGATCCACCTGCCTCGGCCTCCCAAAGTGCTGGGATTACAGGCATGAGCCACTGTGCCCAGCCTAGTGTCAGGGATCCTTCTTCAGACAGATACTTTCTTTTTTTTGAGACAGGGTCTTGCTCTGTTGCCCAAGTTGAAGTGAAGTGGTACAAGCACAGCTCACTGCAGCCTCCACCTCCCAGGCTCATGTGATCCTCCCTCCTCAGTCTCCTGAGTAGCTGGGACTACAGGCATACGCCATCTTGTCCGGCTAATTTTTATTTTTTATTTTTTTGTAGAGATGGAGTCCCACTATATTTCCCAGGTCAATCTTAAACTCTTAGGCTCAAGTGATCCTCCCACTTCAGCCTCCCAAAGTGCTGGGATTACAGGCATGAGCCACCATGCCTGGCCTTTTAAGTGCTTCAGATAAATACATTTCATTTTAAAATTTCATTTTGGGCTGGGCCAGGGACTCACACCCGTAATCCCAGTGCTTTGGTAGGATCCAGAAGGATCACATGAGCCTGGGATGTCGAGGCTGCAGTGAGCCATGATCATGCTACTGCCCTCCAGCCTGGGAGACAGAACAAGACATTGTCTCTAAAAAATAAACAACTAATCTCCTTTTGTCTTTTCTCTCCTTTGGTACTTAAGACAACCCTCTGAGAGTAGCTATTATCTCTATAGTAGTCTGACAACGAAGGCTCAAAGGAAAGGAGGTGAGAATGGAATAATGTCAGGACAAGACTGGAATCTGAGTCTCCCCCCTCTAAATCCCTTGCTGGTTTTCCCAACACAGGTGGGAGAATGGGGGCTGTGAGACTTTGGAGGGTGTGTCCCCGTGGGGATCACCTGTGGCTGAGATGAACTTGTTGTAGTTCTCATAGACCAGGGTCTGCATGTCGCTGTCTAGAGCCCGGATCTGCCGCACCATGTCCGTCTCACTGTCCATCAACTGGGCCAGAGGGCACTCTCTACGCAGCTGAAGAAGTTGGGTGGTTAGTGTTCGGGTCAGGAGGCATTCATGTCCCCCAGCCTTGCCTGCAGCTGATAGGCTTTCAGGGCAAGAAATCTCTGATCCCCACCCACCCCGCAAACCCCCGCCGGCTGTCAGGAATCCCAGGCATGGGGCCCTAAGTGGCCTAGCTCAGGGGTTACTAGGTTCAACCGTGTTTGGTGTTTGTCAGCATTTGAAATCCTGGGGCTCGGCCTAAGCCCAGCCCCGCGCATGTCAACGCTTGGGCCACGCCCCCAATTCCGGGCCTATCACATCAGCCCAGAAGACCTCAGATGCCGCATCACCTCAGGCCAGTCCAGTCCTACTCACATCCCCTCAGACGCCTCAGCTGCTCGTACTCCCTGGCCGAGGTTCGTCCTCTTATGAACACCTGCTCCCCTGAACCTTACAAAAAGTCGGAGGCATGATCTGGGGGAGCAATATAGCAGGGGCCTGGTTCCCTTCCCCCCTCCCCGCACCCCCCACTCCCCGCGCGCACACACCTTGTCTAGGTAAACTTCCGGGTCGAAGTGCGCCCCGTTCAGATCAGTCGGGTCCAGGGGGTCGGGCCCCGCGGGGCGTCCCGCCGCCTCCCCTTCCGAGAGGCCGTAGTAAAGCTTCAGCATCCCGTGCGCCTTCCGCCGACGCTCCGGAGCCTCCCCCTCGGGCCCTTCTGGGGAGTCCCCAGGTCCAGACCCCGGGCTAGGCCCGGCGGCAGCTGCCGCCGCCATCGTTCCAACTGCAGCCCACGGGCGTGAGGCTGGAAAGGAAGGGGACGGGGAGGAGGCACTTCCGGGAGCCATAAAGTTGTTGTTGAAACGAGGCAGTCCTTTAGGTGAAACGTCCCCCTGCAGCCCTAGGTCCTTCGAGACTAGAGTTCCCCCGCACCTGTCTTCCCCGGGTGCAAAGGTTCCGGGAGAGCCCTGAATTCCCCCAGTTTCCTGGGTGGAAGCATTTTGTGGAACTGCCTGGGGTTGCTGCTGTCCCAGAAGGGGGACGGGTAGTGGCTCCCCAACCTGCACTCTCGCAGGCAAGCGGCCCACGGAATATGTGCCCAGATGCAATGGACGGATGCGGGACGTGAGGCCAGAGTAGAGTGTTCCTGGGATCCTGCCACTGGCAGTGGCTCAGTTTATCCCATTCCTAAAATTGGGGTACATACTTCACAGGGGGGCTACGAGGATTAAATGCATGTACACTATTCTGTACCACGCCTCTAGCGCAGTTCTTCTTAGGGCCTGGTTCTCTGACGTGCATCAGAATTGCCTTCAGGACTATCTGTGGCGCATTGTAAGTCTCTGCGCTGAGCTGCGCTGGGCACTCCCGTAATCCCAGCACTGGGGAGGTCAAGGCGGGTGGATCGCTTGAGCCCAGGAGTTCGAGACCAGCGTGGGCAAAATGGCGAAACTCCGTCTCTATAAAAAAAAAAACACAGGCCAGGCGCGGTGGCACACGCCTGTAATCCCAGCACTTAGGGAGGCCGGGGGGGTGGGGGCGCGGATCACAAGGTCAGGAGTTGGAGACCAGCCTGGCCAATATGGTGAAACACCCGTCTCTACTAAAAATACAAAAATTAGCCGGGTGTGGTGGCGCGCGCCTGTAGTCCCAGCTACTCGGAGACTGAGGCAGAAGAATCGCTTGAACCCGGTAGGCAGAGGTTGCAGTGAGCCTAGATCTCGCCACTGCACTCCAGCCTGGATGACAGAGCGAGACTCTGTCTCAAAAAAAACAAAACAAAAATTAGCCAGGATGATGGCGCACGCCTGTGCTCCCAGCTACTCGGGAGGCTGAGGTGGGGGAACTGCTTGAGCTGCGATGGTGCCACTGCACTCCAGCCTGGGCAACAAAGCAAGAAAAAAAAAAAAAGACTCTGGGATTCTCTCAGATCTAGCTTCTTTTTAGAAAGTTCCCAAGTAGTTCTGATACACAGTCACATTTAAGAACCCCTAAGGCCGGGCACAGTGGCTCACGCCTGTAATCCCAGCACTTTGGAAGGCAGAGGTGGGAGAATTGATTGAGCCCAGGAGGTCAATACTGGCCTGGACAACGTAGTGAGACCCGCCCCCTATTATTGAAAAAAAAAGGACAGACTCAGCAGAGCTTAAGTGACTGATGGAATGTGCTGAGTGAAGGGTTAGGTGGAAATGTGGAGGATAACTCTCAGAGTTCTCTTTTCCTTTTTTTTCCTTTTTTTTTTTTTTTTTTTTTTTTTTGAGACGGGGTTTTGCTCTTCATCCAGGCTGGAGTGCAGTGGTGCTATCTTTGGCTCACTCCAACCTTGACCTCCCCTCCCACCTCAGCTTCCTGAGCTGCTCTCCCAGGGTTCTGACTTGGACAAAAGTGCAGCTGTGCACAAAGGTGAAGAGCTCATGAAGACAGGGAACGATCTGGAGTTCAGATTAGGACACAGAGTTGGAACGGAGGAAAAAGAGAAAAAGACTTTCTTCATCAAAGTGGCCCTTGAAACATTACTTATGAAGGGCTGTTGGAGGAAGGTTGGAATGGAAAAACTCACTGGTTTACTTGTTCTTTGCCAGGGATCCTGCAGGCCAAACACAGCTCACCACCTGTTTTCATATGGTCTGTGAGCTAGAATGGTTTTCTCATTTGTAAATGGTTGGGAAAAAAATAACATTTCATGACACCTGAAAATCATATGCAATTCATATCCCATTTTCCGTAACTCTTATTGGAACACAGTCACGCCCATTTTTTAACATATGATCTATGGCTGCTTAGTTGAGGCTAGGCACAGTGGCTCATGCCTGTAATCCCAGCACTTTGGGAGGCCAAAGCAGGCAGATTACCCGAGGTCAGGAGTTCGAGACCAGCCTGGCTAACATGGTGAAACCCCATCTCTACTAAAAATACAAAAACTTAGCCGGGCGTGGTGGCGGGCGCCTGTAGTCCCAGCTACTTAGGAGGCTGAGGCAGGAGAATCGCTTGAACCCAGGAGGCAGAGGTTGCAGTGAGTCAAGATCATGCCATTGCACTCCAGCCTGGGTGACAAGAGCAAAACTCCATCTCAAAACAAAACAAAACAAAAAAAACCCCAAACAAACAACAACAAAAAAAACACAGAGCAGAGTTGAGTAGCTACCACAGAGACTGCATGGTCCTCCAAACCTAAAATATTTACTATTTTACGGGAAAAGTTTGCTGACCTCTGAATCAATGGGATGTCTAGAAACCATTTAAAATACTTGATTTCAGCCTATGAAGCTATAATCTTAAGAAAATGAAAAAGGGTATATAGATTGAGGTCTACTCCAAGAAGTCTATAAACATTTTTAAAAGTTGGAGAATAGTGTTAAGAAAAATCATCCAGGCAGGGCGTGGTGGCTTACGCCTATAATCTCAGCAATTTGGAAGGCCAAGGTGGGCATATCACCTGAGGTTGGGAGTTCAAGACCAGCCTGACCAACATGGAGAAACCCAGTCTCTACTAAAAATACAAAATTAGGCTGGGCGCAGTGACTCACGCCTGTAATCCCAGCACTTTGGGAGGCCAAGGTGGGTGGATCATCTGAGGTCGGGAGTTCGAGACCAGCCTGACCAACATGGAGAAACCCCGTCTCTACTAAAAATACAAGATTAGCTGGGCTTGGTGGCGCATGCCTGTAATCCCAGCTACTCGGGAGGCTAAGGCAGGAGAATTGCTTGAACCCGGGAGGCCGAGGTTGCGGTGAGCTGAGATTGTGCCATTGCACTCCAGCCTGGGCAACAAGAGCAAAACTCTATCTCAAAAAAAAAAAAAAAAAAAAAAAAGGAAAAATCCAAAAATTGGAAGTCCAAGAGTGTAGTGTGTCCTCTCATTGTCACACTGGGGCATCGTTTCAGAAGCCCTCCCAAGGATTATTTACCCACAAGAATACACAGTTGTTTGATTTTGCTATTCACTAGTAAGGTAAATACACTGAAATTACAAGGAGATATTGTCCAGGAGAGATGAAAGACATGTATATCCAGTAGAAAAACTAACCTCAAAGGGTATAATTTTTGTCATGTAGGACATCCA
The DNA here is from genome assembly GCF_029289425.2 of Pan paniscus. Classification (NCBI taxonomy): domain Eukaryota; kingdom Metazoa; phylum Chordata; class Mammalia; order Primates; family Hominidae; genus Pan; species Pan paniscus. The sequence goes on along the minus strand of NC_073258.2, from coordinate 66,319,775 downwards.
TTGCATTTTGCATCTAACCGAGTAATCATATGCTAACATTCTTCTTTATTGTATTTTATTTTATTTGAGACTTGCTCTGTCACCCAGGCTGAAGTACAATGGCACGATCTCAGCTCACTGCAATCTCTGCCTCCTAGGTTCAAGTGATTCTCCTGCCTCAGCCTCCCGAGTAGCTGAGATTACAGGTGCACACCACCATGCCCAGCTAGTTTTTTTGTATTTTTAGTAGAGACAGGGTTTCACTATGTTAGCCAGGCTGGTCTCGAACTCCTGACCTCAGGTGATCCGCCCAACTCGGCCTCCCAAAGTGCTAGGATTACAGGCATGAGCCACTGCATCTGGCCTAACGTTCCTCTTTAAATGCTCGTCCTGTCCAGTTCCTCATGTGCATTACCACCTTACCAAGCGGAAATCCCCTCACTGATGAGTTAAAGATCTTTTTTTTTTTTTGAGACAAGGTCTCACTATGCCCCCAGGCCGGACTGCAAAGATGCAAGCAGGGCTCGAATTCCTGGGCTCAAATGACCCTCCCGCCTCAGCCTCCCAAGTAGGGGGTACTACAGGCAAGGGCCACCACAACCAGCTAATTTTATTTTTTTTTAATTTTTAGTAGTGAGGAGGTCTCACTATGTTGCCCAGGCTGGTCTCAAACTCCTGAGCTCAAGTGATCCTCTCAGGCTCACTTTGGGAGCTCAGCCTCCCAAAGTGCTGGGATTACAGGCATGAGCCACCGCACCCGGCCTAATAAATCTTTGTTACGTGTTCATTCTATATTTAGACGTAGGTTTTAACTTGTTGAAAAGTACACTTTGACAAAACATATGATTTTTAAAAATGCTTTAAACTTATGCATGTATATGTACATCTAGATGTATGAAGTTACCGTTACATAAAGAAGGGACCTAAAAGATGCCAAGTCACCAAACTGGGGAAGGGGGTACTTCAGTGGTGGGGATGCAGCAGGGAGACTGTTACATTTTCCTCTGCATGCTTGTGTATTATGCAAATATTTTACAAGAACATATTCATATATACATACATACATATATGTGTGTATATATATATATATTTTTTTTTTCTTGAGATGGAGTTTTGATCTTGTTGCCCAGGCTGCAGTGCAATGGCACAATCTCGGCTCACCGCAACCTCCACCTCCTAGGTTCAAGCAATTCTCCTGCCTCAGCCTCCCGAGTAGCTGGGATTACAGGCATGCGCCTCCATGCCCGGCTAATTTTGTTTTTGTTTTTGTTTTTTTTGAGACAGAGTCTCGGTCTGTCACCCAGGCTGGAGTGCAGTGGCTCGATCTTGGCTCAGTATAACCTCTGCCTCCTGGGTTCAAGTGATTCTCCTGCCTCAGCCTCCCAAGTAGCTGGGATTACAGGCATGCACCACCATACCCAGCTAATTTTTGTATTTTAGTAGAGACGGGGTTTCACCATGTTGGTCAGGCTGGTCTCGAACTCCCAACCTCGTGATCCGCCCGCCTCAGCCTCCCAAAGTGCTGGGATTACAGGTGTGAGCCACTGCGCCCAGCTTAATTTTATATTTTTAGTAGAGACAGGGTTTCTCCATGTTGTTCAGACTCGTCTCAAACTCCCGTCCTCAGGTCATTTGCCCGCCTCAGCCTCCCAAAGTGCTGGGATTACAGGTGTGAGCCACCGCGCCCGGCCCATATTCATATATTACATGTATATAATTTTTAAAAATTAGGAGCTAGGGGTGGGCACAGTGGCTCACACCTCTAATCCCAGTACTTTGGGAGGCCAAAGAGAGTGGATTACCTGAGGTCAGGAGTTCAAGAGCAGCCTGGCCAACATAGTGAAATACCGTGTCTACTGAAAATACAAAAATTAGCTGGGTATGGTGGCAGGCGCCTGTAATCCTGGCTACTTGGGAGACTGAGGCATGAGAATCACTTGAACCCAGGAGGCGGAGGTTGCAGTGGGCCGAGATCATGCCACTGCACTCCAGTCTGCGCGATAGAGTGAGACTCTGTCTCAAAAATAAAATAAAATTAGAAGCTAGGAACTTTAATGTATAAAAGTTCATTTGTATTCAAATGAGGACTGAGGTCCAAACAATTGTTTCAACAGTGGGACCACAGCTGGGCCTTGGGGCATTACCCCTTTCATGTGGTTAGGATGGGGCTCTGAAGAACTATTGTGCTTGTCTGGAGACTGGGCAGCAAGCACAGATGGTGGGTGCAGGCTCTAATCCCACTGCTGGGAGGCAGCCTGTGGGTCTTGGGCTGACCTGGGACCTAACTTTTGGGGCAAACAGTTGGGCAGGAGGCAGTGGGGTGGCTGAGTTCGAAATCAAGTCCTCTCCTCCTCCCTCCTCTTCTCCTGCTTCAATCCCTGGGAGCTTTCATGTCACTCCACACCATTTCTGGCTGTTTTATTGGCATATTTTGTTGACGGCCCTGGAGTTCTCACCTTTTTCTTTTCTTTTCTTTTTTTCTCTGTCACCCAGCTTGGAGTACAGTGGCATGATCATAGTTCACTGCAGCCTGGGACTCCTGGGGTCCAGCAATCCTCCCATCTCAGCCTCCTGAGTAGCTGGGACTAAAGGCACACACCACCACACTCAGCAAATTTTTTTTTTTTTTTTTTTTTAGAGATGGGGTCTTGCTGGCCAGGAGCGGTGGCTCACGCCTGTAATCCCAGCACTTTGGGAGGCCAAGGCAGGTGGATCACCTGAGGTTGGGAGTTCAAGACCAGCCTGACCAACATGGAGAAACCCTGTCTCTACTAAAAATACAAAATTAGCTGTGCGTGGTGGCACATGCCTGTAATCCTACTTGGGAGGCTGAGGTAGGAGAATCGCTTGAATCCAGGAGGTGGAGGTTGCAGTGAGCCGAGATCGCGCCATCGCACTCCAGCCTGGGCAACAAGAGTGAAACTCCATCTCAAAAAAGAGAGAGATGGGGTCTTGCTGTCTCCCAAGCTGGTCTTGAACTCCTGGCCCAAGACAGTCCTCCCACCTGGGCCTCTGAAAGTGCTCGGGTTGCAGGTGTGAGCTACCGCACCCAGCCTAGTTCTCATCTCTCACATGCATGGAGGAGATTTCTTCCTCCTGGCTTGCATGTGACCCTGCTCACTCAGCACAGCCTCAGGTAGTATTGGATCTTCGTTTCAGTATTGACTCTCTCCCTCACTGGCTATAACAGCTTGAGGAAGACCATCCTCCCTCTGCCTCAGACTCAAGTGTCAAATAGGACTTATGCCACCAGCCCCAGCTGTCTCATGGGACTCTTAGACTGACAGAGGTGAAAATGCTCCAAGCACCTGAAGGTGGCGGAGCAGAAAGCTGACCAGCATCAGGTCCTGTAAGAACATCTGGGGAGAGAATGGAAAAGCCAGGTGCCTTCTGGGCCACACCTGGGAAGGGCACGGGGAAGGTCCCAGGACAGCTCTGAAGAATCTGTTGATCCTTCCCTTCTCGTAATTCCTCTCCACCAGAGGGTAGAGCAAATACAGGCCTCCCCTCACCTGGGAATGCCTTCCAGCTATGCAGCTGGGTCCTCATCTCTCATCTGCCTAAGACTTGTTGTAAATCTAGACCACGCCCCTCAACTTTTCTGAGCCCCAGTTCTTCATCTGTAGACTGTGTTCACACTGCCTCCGTTTTGGGAAACTTGAGACATGCATAAAAGCGTCTAGAGTGAGTATGGGATAACTAGGGCTGCTGCCCCTTCGCCATTGCCATGGGCCCCCACTGATCTCACAATTCAAAGCACCCCTACCACCTGTGAGGCACTCCTGTGTTGGCTGGAATCAGCCTGTGTTCTAGAATCTTGTCCCCTCCACTGTCCTCCTGGTTCTAGAATCCCACTGCTATTCCATACCAGGCACTTTAGAACCAGAGACTCTGCAAGTCTGACTTGCATCTACACTGTGGGCAAGATGCGGCTGCAAGACCGCATCGCCACGTTCTTCTTCCCAAAAGGCATGATGCTCACCACGGCTGCGCTGATGCTCTTCTTCTTACACCTGGGCATCTTCATCAGAGACGTGCACAACTTCTGCATCACCTACCACTATGACCACATGAGCTTTCACTACACGGTCGTCCTGATGGTAGGCTCAGGGCAGGGACGCAAGGGCTGGCTGTGGGAGACCCGAGGGGCTGATGGAAACCCCACTGTTGTGCGAGGGGGCCACTCTCCCACTGGATGGGCCTACAGTTCTCCCAGGTGATCAGCATCTGCTGGGCCGCCATGGGGTCACTCTATGCTGAGATGACAGAAAACAAGTACGTCTGCTTCTCCGCCCTGACCATCCTGAGTGAGTGGCAGGAAGGGGAGGGTGCAAGAGGGAGCGGGGAGCTTTGGAACCCTGAGATGTGGCAAGGAGTAGCCAGGGAAGGGTCCTGGGGCTCATGGGGGGCTCTGTCCCCCGCCCAGTGCTCAACGGAGCCATGTTCTTCAACCGCCTGTCCTTGGAGTTTCTGGCCATCGAGTACCGGGAGGAGCACCACTGAGGCCTGGGGAGTCGGAACAGGGCTAAGGAGGGGGAAGCAAAAGGCTGCCTCGGGTGTTTTAATAAAGTTGTTGTTTATTTCCACCTGCCAGCTCCTTCATGGGGTGAGGGGTCGGAGGCTGGAGACCCGGGAGGAAAGCAAGGCAAGACAAATGCTTGACCCACGGGGACTCCAGGCCTGGCCTGCAGCCACTCTGGTGGATTTGGCTTTGGGTCTGGGGTCTTAGTGTCTTAGGCTTGAGGGAGAGGGGCAGTGAAGAGGTGCCCTCAGCCTCCCCATTACCCCGCCTCTCCTCCACAGAACCCACGTCCTAGGCTGGCCTAGCCACAAGCAAGGGGGCTCAGGAGGGGCCCACGCGGATGTGAGGGTTCATGAGTGGGTCCAGGTTGGGATCGCTGTCAGCTGCGGCCCGGCCTAGGCGAGACATGAGGGCAAGGAGGGCCAGGAAGCCCAGCAGACCCAAGAGTAGCAGCAGCCCCGCCCGCTGGAGCAGGGTCAGCGGCCGCTTCCGAGATCCAGCCCGGCTCCTGGGGGGATGAGGGGAAAATCAGGTCAGGCCCCAGTCCCTGGTGGCCCCCGCGGCTGGAGAGAAGCCCTGGTCACCACCCATTCCTGAGCCTCCATCTCCTCGTCTGTGCCTCAGGGATGATCACTCCTGCACCTGCCACCATAGGGCGTTATTGTGCAGCTCAAACCAGCTGAGGCGCACGACTGTATTCTGGAAACCACAGTGTGTCAGGCGTCGGGGAGAATTACAAAGATTAGGGGGTGTCAGATCGGAAAGGGGCCTCAAAGAGCCTGAGTTCAAACCTCCTGTGTAGGAGGCATAGAGACAGTCCCAGAGAGAAGCAAAACAGCTTCTGCTGCACAGCCAAGGCCTCTCTGCACAGCCCCAGCACCAGGTACTGTTACTCCCCAGAACAAGCCCCCTTTGTCATGAAACCATCCCTTCCAGGACCTCTGGCTCCCATTCCCTCTCCACCCCTTCCTGGCATTCCGCCCTGCCTGACCCTGTGTACCTTAGCAGCTGGGCCAGCCAACCCAAGGCCGGCCGACGTCGGTACTTGTCATCGTCACAGTCTCCATGGAGGCCTGGTGTCCGGTCATCATCCCGCGTATCATACACCTTCCTAGGGGCTACAGGGTGGAGCCACTAGCATCAATAGACTCAGGAAAACTGGCCGCTTTGGGGAGGGCTAGGGGGATCACCTGCTCTCCTCAGTCTGACAGAACATCTCAGAATTGTGAGGAGGTAATGGCTGTGCCTGGATTAAGGAAAGGTTCCTCCAGGTGGGTCTCTGGATCCTCAAGCTCCCCCTACACAAACCATTCCACCCTCTTCCTATCCTTCTGCGGCCTGGATAACTCCCAGGCTCACCGTGAGTCAAGGGCTCAGGATTGCCCATGTGGATCACTGTGTGCTGCTCGGGCCGGCCTGGGGAAGCTGGGGGCCGGGGGGCCTGGCTGTAGAAGGCTGGGGCAGCAGAGGCGCCGTCTACCTCCTCTGGTCCAGGGGTACTGCTGGCTGTGGGTGGAAAGAGAGCCGTCAGCAGAAGCAGTGCATAGAGCTCAGGGGTAGAGCATGTGACTGCAGACCAAGGGAGCTGTCAGCAGAGCAGGGAGGCTAAAGCCCAAACAGTCGGTGGAAGCCACCACTTACCATTAAAGCTAGACCAGTCAGAGAAGTCAGACGTGTTGAGGGGCTCGGGCTCTGGGCTCACCACCTCATCGATCTGGAGGAAGGAATCTGGGTCACCAGGCTGCCTAGTACTGTCCCCACCCACCCATCTGACTCAGGTGGGGCCCAGGGCAGATAGAAGGTCAGACAGATGAGGGACTCTCACCAGAGGGAGGCCCAGTCCTGCCCGGGCCCAGTTGACTGTGGCCAGCTTCTCTCTCAGTGCAGAGGCCACAGGGCCAGCCAGGTTGGTTGGGGGGAAGATGGGGCCATTGCAGCTGGGGCACTGATAGCCGGCAGGTGCCGTGTTTCGGGGTAGCTGGGCAGCACGTTCATTGAGGCAGGCCCAGTGAAAGAGATCTTAGGGCCCATGAGACAGGGGAGAAGAGACATGAGGAAGAAGACACTTAGGGCTCCTAGCCTAGCAATAGTCCCCAGACCATTGCAGGACATACGGACACGTGTGTGTGTGCCAGAGCCTTCTCCTCCCCGTCCTGTTCCCTAAAATGTCAGTCTTCTTGGCTACCACCATCTAAGTCCAGGCAGGTGCTACCAAGCTGTCCAGCTCACAGGGGTAAGTTTGGGTAGGAAGAAAACGCCACCTCCCCTTTCAGTCCTTTCAATGAGTCCTCTCCGGGCCTGCACTCATCATATTCTTTGGGCTAATGGCTAATAATGAACAGTTTCAGAAAAGGTTCCTCGATACACACACAGGCACACATATACATGTACACATCCCTGGGCACAAATGTACATGTCCTTATAAGCACATAATCAAACACAAGTGGCATTCCCTATATCTACACTATGGGTACAGGAGCCCTCACACATACACATCTATACACTCACAGGTTTGCTAACAGGCACCCTCAACCATGCATTCTCTTGCACTCCCACAACACACCTGTGTTCATATGTTCACATACATTTACCCATTCATTCACCCCAAGTACAGATCAACACACTAACACTCATTTAAACACACAATGTACATTAAGTGCCTGCAAGTACACACATGCACTCACAAGGAGAAACACATATGGAGCTGCCTCTTGCATGAGCTCCTTCAAAAACTGGAGCTAAGGCTCTTACCCCAGATTCAGGTCAAAGTCATGACACATATGTCTGCTGACTTCTTTTAGCTAACTTTAATGTGGGAAACTCACTTCCTCTCTGTTTAGCCTTGGAATCAGTGGTGGATCCTGAATATCTGAAAGCAACATGCCGGTCTGGCTAGCTAATAGTCACGGCCACCAGCATACCCGTAAGCTTGACTGGTTCTCGCTGAAACCTCCAGATTGGCAGGGCTTAATTTTTAGGAAAGAGGAACTAGGAGCTTTAATTTTTAGGAAAGACAGTGAGGCCTAGAAAGGAAGAATAACTTGCCTGAACTTACACAGCAGGTAAGGAACTTTAACAGGACTAGAATCTGGGCTCTGAGACTCGGGGGACTCACTGTCCTGCTGCTTGAGGAGGGCCTGGAAACCAGTCACCAAGCTGGCCCCTGAGGCTGGCCTGATCCCCCCGAGGTGCCAAGGCCTCACCATAGCAGACAAGGCGGGTCGTCTCTCGGCTGGCCAGGGGTATGTTGCACAGGCGGCAATTGGGGTTGTAGTCGCTATCTTGGAGCCATTGCAGGTAGGACTGGACGATGCACTGGAGTGGGAGAGAGATGTCACAACTGGTGCTGGGGCTGCTCGGCCTATCACCCCAAGGTCCGACTGTCTCTTTTTCTCTAGCCACAGAGGAGACTCATCCTTTCGTTTGTTCAATCAATAAATATTTATTGAGCACATACTGTGCACCAGACTCTCTCTTGGGGGCGGGGGATATATCAGTGAACAAAATAAATCAAGTCCTTGCCCTTGTGGGGCTTACATTCTAGCGCGGGGCCCCTCATGGATTTGGAGGAAGCCAATACCGCCTTGCCCACCCAGTGCCCTGCTCAGTCGCTCCCCTGAAGGCCCCACCTTGGCGTGATTGGCTACCAGGCAGTGCTCGCAGACGTTGACCCGATGTTCGAAGCAGAACAGGTTGGTCACCTTTCTCTTGGGGCACTTACAAAGCCCCATGATCGATCCTGGGAAAGGGGCCTGAGTTGGTAGGAAGTCAGGTTCTGGTGGCCACCACTACGCTCTCACCAGCCCAGTTTCCACTCTTAACTCCCCCAGACACCTCTCATATTCGCCCCGATCTCAGATTCCTGCCCACTGTCCCTCCTTATGCGGAGAAACACCCCCTGCATAAATCCCGCCTCCGGCGACCCCTCAATCCTTCTGGATCCCGCCCCCGGCCAGGCCCCTCCATCAGAGGCTCCCCGATACTACCGGCCCCGCCCCCAAGACCTCTCCTGAGCCCCACCCCCTCCAAGTCCCGCCCCTTCTCTACAGACCCCAGTCTCTGTGTTTACTGATCGGCCGCTGCACTGGTTCCGAAGGGCTGTAGCGATGGCTCGAGGCGCGGAAGGGCAGGGACCACTCTCCCCAGGGCTCCTGCGCCGCTCCCTTCAGCCCCGGCCGCCCCGATTATCCCTTCGCTGCCACGTCTCTTCCGGGTGCGGCGCGCGCTGATGACGCCATCGCGCCCCTGGGCCACGCCTCCGCTGCCGCCAGAGGTGAAGACGGGTGGAAAAGACTCGGGGTTCCGAGGGCCGCAGACCGCTAGCCCTACGTCACTTCCGCTTCCTTTCCCGCAGGGCGGGTAATTCGAACGTTTTTTGCAGCGAGTGGCCTTCCCGGTTGGCGCGCGTCCGGGGCGGCGGCGCTGGAGGAGCTCGAGACGGAGCCTAGTTATGTCTGGGAGGCGAACGCGGTCCGGAGGAGCCGCTCAGCGCTCCGGTGAGCGGAGGGCGCGCGGGAGACGTGAGGTCGAGCCGTTTGGGGGACGCAGTCCGGTGAAAGATGGCCCCTTCCCTCCCGCTGCCGCCGCCGGAGGAGGCGCCCTTAAAAGGGCTTGTTTGGGAATCTTCTCGCTGTCTCTAGAACCTGTTCTCTGGACTCTAAGGTCTAGAGTCCTCCTCTACCACTTAACTTGTTTCTCTTTCCAGGGCCAAGGGCCCCATCTCCTACTAAGCCTCTGCGGAGGTCCCAGCGGAAATCAGGCTCTGAACTCCCGAGCATCCTCCCTGAAATCTGGCCGAAGGTGAGCCCCAGATTTCTCACTTCCTCCCCTTGTGGCCCCTCACCTAATGTTGAGCTCACGTTCATCCCTCTTCTCCAGACACCCAGTGTGGCTGCAGTCAGAAAGCCCATCGTCTTAAAGAGGATCGTGGCCCATGCTGTAGAGGTAAAGGCTAAAGAGAGTGTTGTGGGTGGTTAGGCGGGCAAAACTGGGGACCAGCTATGTGATCAATTGGTATTGTCCCCCGCAGGTCCCAGCTGTCCAATCACCTCGCAGGAGCCCTAGGGTGAGTTCACTTTCATCTACTTAATTAAGTAGAATCTGGGTCACTCTAGAGCTGGACAGCACACATTGGCTGCTCACATCTGCCCAGGGAGCTGTTTTGCAGTACTGCAAAAACAGTTTGCCTGTGGGCACCTGCATGCATTGCCAGTCTTGATTACTCCCTGAAGACTTAATACACTTAACTTTTTATGCCTTGTGTATTTCTACCATTTTCCTGGAACTTCCTTTAAAAGCTGAGCTATGTCTTAACTCCACGTACTGCCTTTCTAATCCATTCTGCCTTCAGCTTTCATTTATGGGTGTTCTGAGATAAGTCATGTGTATGACATTTTTACAGTTTTAGCAGAAGTTATTATCAAAGGATGTTTCGTTAATAGACAATCTGAAGACATACTGACTGAGAAATGTGAACTCCTTTGAAGAGCTGATAGGGCTTAGAGTCAACTGGGGAGAAAGACCAATGACAAGTGATAGCAACGTTGTGTACTGGGACTGCAATAAGGAATACTAGATGCTATGATGGTGGCTAACCCAGACCATGTGGCTCAGGGAATGTTTCGTGGAAGAAGAAACATTTGAACTGAGTCTTTAAAGACAAGTAGAGGCCAGGTGCAGTGGCTCACGCTTGTGATCCTAGCATTTTGGGAGGCTGAGGCGGGCAGATCACTTGTGGTCAAGAGTTTAAGACCAGCCTGGCCAACGTGGTGAAACCCTGTCTCTACTAAAAATACAAAATTAGCCAGGCATGGTGGCACGTGCCTATAGTCCCAGCTACTCAGGAGGCTGAGGCAGGAGAATCGCTTAAACCCAGGAGGCGGAGGTTGCAGTGGGCCGAGATCACGCCCCTGCACTCCAGCCTGGTTGACAAAGCGAGACTCCATCTCAAAAAAAAAAAAGACCAGTAGGGGTGTTCCAGGCCAAAGAAGCCATGTTTGCAGAGATTGGGAATTTAAAGAAAAATCAAGGTTCGGGGAATAGCAATTTGTTTAGTGTCTGCAGCAGACCTCAGCAGGGGAGGAAGCACCCTAAGGCAGAGCAGATCCTGATGAGGCACAAAAGCCACACTCATGGCTTGGGCATCATTCTTGGGTCTGTGGGCAGCCTTTGGAGAGTTCTGGGTAAGGTAGTGACTGAGTCAAGTTTGAGTGTTTTAAGAAAGACCCCTCTGGGGGCTGTGGGGAGAATGGTTTTGAGAAGGGCTACCCTGGGGCTCCAAGACCAGTGGAATGACGTGAAGTCCAGGAATTCTGAAGCATGAAGCCAAGGGCGTGAGCTGAAGCCAAGGGCGTGAGCTAAAGCCAGGATGATATACAGTACTGGGTTCAGAGGGAATTGCCCCCCAGTGGCCTTCCCTGACCACCCTTACCCTATTGCTGTCACATTTCTCTATGTAATTCTCTTAGGCCTTACCAGTTCTAAAGACAGGGTCTTGTTCTGCCACCCAGGCTGGAGTGCAGTGCCGAGATTTCGGCTCACTGCAGATCTTCCCTCCTCAGCCTCTCAAGTAGCTGGGACTATAGTCGCATGCCACCATGCCTGGCTAATTTTTTGATGTTTTCTCTAATTTTTTTTATAGAGATGAGGGTTCACTATGTTGCCCAGGCCGGTCTTGAACTCCTGGGCTCAAGTGATCCTCCCACCTTGGCCTCCTAAAGTGTTGGGATTACAGGCATGAGCCACTGTGCCTGGTCCTTATCAGTTCTTATAGTGTATTTTCTTGCATGTTTGATGTCTTTCTCTCCCCCCTCTAAGAACATAGGCACCTTGAGGGTAGGGACTTCTGCCTTTCCTAGTAGCCACTCATTCTTGTTGATTGACTGAGATTCATGGTACATCGAGCAGGATAAAGTTGCCAGGACCTGGGTGACTGCTTGGCTATAGAGAATGAGGAAGTGGTAGTCAGTGGTGACCACCAATTTGTTCAGCTTCCCTGTGTTTTTTTTTTTTTTTTTTTGAGATGGAGTCTCGCACTGTCACCCAGGCTGGAGTGCAGTGGCGCAATCTCGGCTCACTGCAACCTCCGCCTCCCAGGTTCAACCGATTCTCCTGCCTCAGCCTCCCAAGTAGCTGGGCTTACAGGCACCTGCTACCACACCTGGCTAATTTTTTTTGTATTTTCAGTAGAGATGGGGTTTCACTATGTTGGCCAGGCTGGTCTCAAACTCCTGACCTCAGGTGATCCACCCACCTCAGCCTCCCAAAGTGCTGGGATTATAGGTGTGAACCACCATATCTGGCCACCCATTATCTCTTGAACTTCATCTTCAGTTTCTTCCTCTTGCCTTCACTTCAGCCACACTGGCCTCCTTGTTGTTTGACCCTGACTAGTACGCTGTGGCCTCAGGGTTGTTGCACCTTCTGTTCCCACTGCCTAGAACACTTGGCCATGAGTCACTCCCACACCTCCTTCAAGTTGTAGCTTGAATGTCACCTCAGTGAGGGATATATTGACCTTTATCTTTTTGCAATTCTAACCTGCCCCAAGCACTCTCTCCTGTTCTGTTTTCCTGTAGTGCTTGATACTGCTAACATAATACTGAATTTTCTTACCTGTTTTTCTCTTAGAATGGGGCAGGGGTTTTCTCTTTTATTCCCTGCTGTGTTCCCAGTGCCTGGCACAGGACAGGTGACTGATAAATACTTATGGACTGAGTGGACATTTAGGACAATCCTCATCAGCTGTGTGGCAGATGGACCACAGCAGGCAAGGGTGGAAACGGGGAGAGAAATCAGAAGGTCGCTGGGACCAGCCTGGGCAACATAGGGAGACCTCCCCTACTCTACAAAGAAACTAAAAAAAAATCAGCCAGACAGAGTGGCACATGCCTGTAGTCCCGGCTACTCAGAGGCTGAGGTAGGAGGATTGCATGAGCCCTGGAGGCTGAGGCTTCAGTGAGCCATGATCGTGCCACTGCACTCCAGCCTGGGCAACAGAGTTGAGACCGTATATCTGGAAACAAAACAAAAAACGTTGCTGAGCTGGTCTAGAAGACACCTAATGAGGGCTTGAGTTGGTCAGAGGAGAGGCTGGATGCTGGGCACGTTTTGGAAACAAGCGACAGCACCAGCAGATGGGGGCAAGTCCATTTGTGTCACAAAAGCAGACTCCTTGGAAGCAATGGTGGGTTGTTTTCTTCTCCCCATGTCTCTTTCAGGGTCTGATTTGTCCCTTCCTTAAAAAAAGTGTGTGTTGGCCGGGCACGGTGGCTCACGCCTATAATCCCAGCACATTGGGAGGCCGAGGCGGGCGGATCACGAGGTCAGGAAATCGAGACCCTCCTGGCTAACACGGTGAAACCCCATCTCTACTAAAACTACAAAAAATTAGCCGGGCATGGTGGCGTGCGCCTGTAGTCCCAGCTACTCGGAAGGCTGAGGCAGGAGAATGGCGTGAACCCGGGAGGCGGAGCTTGCAGTGAGCCGAGACCACGCCACTGCACTCCAGCCTGGGTGACAGAGCAAGACTCCGTCTCAAAAAAAAAAAAAAAAAAGTGTGTGTCCTGTGGGTCTTTCCACCCTGAATCTTCTCGGGCTTTTCTGGAAGTAAGCAGTCCAGCTAAGTATTGAGGGCATCCTCTCTTCTGTCCTGGTGCAGATTTCCTTTTTCTTGGAGAAAGAAAACGAGCCCCCTGGCAGGGAGCTTACTAAGGAGGACCTTTTCAAGACACACAGCGTCCCTGCCACCCCCACCAGCACTCCTGTGCCGAACCCTGAGGCCGAGTCCAGCTCCAAGGAAGGAGAGCTGGACACCAGAGACTTGGAAATGTCTAAGAAAGTCAGGCGTTCCTACAGCCGGCTGGAGACCCTGGGCTCTGCCTCTACCTCCACCCCAGGCCGCCGGTCCTGCTTTGGCTTCGAGGGGCTGCTGGGGGCAGAAGACTTGTCCGGAGTCTCGCCAGTGGTGGGCTCCAAATTCACCAAGGTCCCCAGGGTTTGTGCAAAGCCCTGGGCCCCAGACATGACTCTCCCTGGAATCTCCCCACCACCCGAGAAACAGAAACGTAAGAAGAAGAAGATGCCAGAGATCTTGGTGAGTGAGAGGCAGGGGTTTTTCTCTGCCGTGTGCTCCGGGAGACGTGCAGGGCTGGGGCTCTGGCTCTTTTGGGGGATAGGCAGCACCTGCAGGGTGTGGGTGAGATGCTCCAGCCACCATGTTCCCTTCTCACTCACCTGCTCCCCATTTCTCTTCCCTCAGAAAACGGAGCTGGATGAGTGGGCTGCGGCCATGAATGCCGAGTTTGAAGCTGCTGAGCAGTTTGATCTCCTGGTTGAATGAGATGCAGTGGGGGCTGCACCTGGCCAGACTCTCCCTCCTGTCCTGTACATAGCCACCTCCCTGTGGAGAGGACACTTAGGGTCCCCTCCCCTGGTCTTGTTACCTGTGTGTGTGCTGGTGCTGCGCATGAGGCCTGTCTGCCTTTGAGGGCTTGGGCAGCCATCTTGGTTTTAGGAAATGGGGCCGCCTGGCACAGCCACTCACTGGTGTCCTGTCTCTTGTCGTCCTGTCCTTCCTATCTCCCCAAAGTACCATAGCCAGTTTCCAGATGGGCCACAGACTGGGGAGGAGAATCAGTGGCCCAGCCAGAAGTTAAAGGGCTGAGGGTTGAGGTGAGGGGCACCTCTGCTCTTGTTGGGAGGGGTGGCTGCTTGGAAATAGGCCCAGGGGCTATGCCAGCCTCGGCCTCTCCCTCCTGAGTTGCCTTCTGTTGGTGGCTTTCTTCCTGAACCCACCTGTGTAAAGAGGTTTTCAGTTCCGTGGGTTTCCCCTTTGATTCTGTAAATAGTCCCAGAGAGAATTCGTGGGCTGAGGGCAATTCTGTCTTGGAGGAAGAAGCTGGACATTCAGCCTGTGGAGTCTGAGTTTTGAAGGATGTAGGGAGCCTTAGTTGGGTCTCAGACCATAAGTGTGTACTACACAGAAGCTGTGTTTTCTAGTTCTGGTCTGCTGTTGAGATGTTTGGTAAATGCCAGGTTGATAGGGCGCTGGCTGCTTGGAGCAAAGGGTGCATTTCAGGGTGTGGCCACCAGGTGCTGTGAGTTTCTGTGGCTCATGGCCTCTGGGCTGGTCCCTTGCACAGGGCCCACGCTGGAGTCTTACCACTCTGCTGCAGGGGTGGAAGGTGGCCCCTCTTGTCACCCATACCCATTTCTTACAAAATAAGTTACACCGAGTCTACTTGGCCCTAGAAGAAAAAGTTGAAGAGTCCCAGTCCTACTAGCATTTTGCAACTATGCTTGTAAAGTCCTCGGAAAGTTTCCTCGCGTACCAGACAGCAGCGGGGGCTGATAGCAATTTTAGTTTTTGGCCTCCCTATCCTCTCACATGAGAACACTGCCTGGATGCATCTCATGATCTCTGGAGAATTTCCCCATCTTTCTCTTCTTTCCATCCTGTGGATTCAATAGTGTGGATTTGAAGGCTGCCCTGCCCCCGACTCTCCTGCCGCACCCCTGGCCATTGTACCTTTTGATGTTTAGAAGTTCGTGGAAGTAGACGCTGAGGTGTGCAGAGGAGCTGGTGGATAACAGAGAATGCCAGGGAAGATGAGTGCTGGGTCAGGGTACTTGGATGAAACGGTGCAGGCCAGGCGGGCCCTAATAAAACCCTCTGCCAGGTCTGGGAGTCCCAGGCCATCTGCTCAACGCTCTGTGGTTTGTCAGACCTGCAAGCAAGCCCCCTGCTGGGGAAGCCTAGGTGTCCTTGAGCTGAACCGCACTGAAGAACTCTTGTCCTCACTGGCTGATGCAGCAGAACTCTTGGGAAATGTCTTAGTCCTGCAGAATCAGGAGTCACCAGATGATGCAGAGTTGAGATCATCATTGCAAACTTCTCTGTTCCTGAGGAACTAAATTAAAGGAAAAAATGGGATTTTGTTTTAGAGTTGGAAAAAAAGCCTGATTAAAGAGTTTCTGCCTGTTCATGGACTGTGTTTCTTTTATTGAGTCAAAGGCAGAGCCGAAGGTAAGGCCAGGCCTCTGGTGGGCTGCATCACTGGGGTTGTCCCTTTGTCCGGGCGCTCCCAGCGCCGCTTCCCCCCATTCGCCCCATGGTAGATCACTGTGCCCCACACACTTTTTTTTTTCTTTGAGACAGAGTCTAGCTCTGTCTCCCAGGCTGGAGTCCAGTGGCGTGATCTCAGCTGACTGCAACCTCTGCCTCCCAGGTTCAAGCGATTCTCCTGCCTCAGCCTCCCAAGTAGCTGGGGTTACAGGTGCCCACCACCACGCCTGGCTAATTTTTATATTTTTATTAGAGATGAGGTTTCACCATGTTGGCCAGGCTGGTCTTGAACTCTGACCTCAAGTGATCTGCCCTCCTTGGCCTCCCAAAGTGTTGGGATTACAGGCGTGAGCCACTGCGCCTGGCCTGTCCTGCCCCGTGTCTTGTTTATTTCTGTCCAGTCCCCAGTCTGCTCCTCTTCCAGGAGGAAGAAAGTCGGGTCTGGGGTGAGAGTGCTAAGAGCTCCCCCAGTGCCCACGGGAGATGCCTGGGAAGCAAACACCCTCCCGAGTCCAGCCCTCGTTCCCCATTCCCTTTCAGGCTCCTTTGAAGGAGCCCGAGTTGCTCACTCCATGGTCTAGACTGGACGCTGTGTAGCAGCAGGTGCTGTGGGACCCTGGGGAGCTGATCAAAGATGCTGATGCCTGGAAATTCTCCCACTTGGCCTTAGGTAAGGCTAGGACCCTACAGGCAGGTGGCACAGACCAGCCTCCCATCCCATCCTCCACACTTGTACTTGCCTCCTAGTCATCCAAACAAATCAAAGCCATTAAGTTCTCCACAGACTTAATCTGCTTTGACCTCCTTCCCCCACCCAGAGGAGATGGGTCCCCTCTTCAAGGCTAGCCTTTCCACTTTGGTTTTTGATCCAATTATCTTGTCTCTGAAACCTTCCTCTTCTTTTTCTTCCAAGTCCTAAATGGCTTTTATTTGCTTTGTTGTTAAAAAATGACAACCAGGCTGGGCACAGTGGCTGACACCTGTAATCCTAGCACTTTGGGAAGCTGAGGCAGGAGGATCACTTGAGCTCAGGAGTTCAAGACCAGCCTGGGCAACATAGGGAGATCCTGACTCTACAAAAAATGTAAAATAAATGGGCGTGGTGGCACATATCTGCAGTCCAGCTACTCAGGAGGCTGAGGTGGGAGGATCACCTGAGCCTGGGAGGTCGGGGCTACAGTGAGCCCTGGTGACACCATTGCACTCCAGTCTGGGCGACAGAGTAAAGACCCTGTTTCAAAAGACAAAAAAGACAACCAAAAGTCGACCAGCATCTGTCGTTAGCTACCACCATTTTAAGCTTGAAGGAACGTTCCAAGTTGCTCTTTACTTTGAATTTATTCCCAATGCCCTCGTCACTCTCTTTAACAGCTCAGACAAAGGTAACCAGTGATGTCCTAATATCCAACATACTAAGCTCGGGCCTCTGCCAGGACACCCTCTTTGGGGCTGTGGCACTGCCAGCTCCTTTTTCTTGGCTTTTCCTGAAATGTCTGGATACCAGGCCTCAGTCCTGGACCCTCTTTCCCACCTGCCTGCTCTTGCCGGGTAGCCTCGCTCTCTGGACTGCCTCCTTGCTCAAGACTTGTCCATCTTTATCTCCAACCTAAAACTGTCCTGAGCTACAAATCAGAATCTAGAACTGCCTTTCAGGAAGTCATCTGAAGCTCTGCTCATCCAGCAGCTTGCCTACTCCTGTGTTCTCTGTGCCATTAGCAGAGCCACCAGCTGACACAGTCACACGGGCCAGGAACCCAGGACCAGCTCCTTCTTCCTTCACCCCATGTGGCCAGCCCCATCCCCCTCAACATCCCCCCACCCCACAGCCACTAGACAATTGCACTAGCCTCCTGTGGGTCATTCCCTTGGGCTGCTGTATCTCCACACTGTCTGCACTGCAGCTAGAACACATTTCCTAAAACACACAATATGATCCTGTTTCTCCCCTCCTTAATTTTTTATTTTTATTTTTGGGATGGAGTTTCACTTTTGTTGCCCAGGCTAGAGTGCAGTGGTGCAATCTCGGCTGACTGCAACCTCCACCTCCTGGGTTCAAGTGATTCTCCTGCCTCAGCCTCCCAAGTAGCTAGGATTACAGGTGCCCACCACCACGCCTGGCTAATTTTTCTATTTTTAGTAGAGACGGGGTTTCGTTATGTTGGCCAGGCTGGTCTCTAATTCCTGACCTCAGGTGGTCCGCCCAACTAGGCCTCCCAAAGTGCTGGGGTTATAGGCGTGAATCACCGTGGCTGGCACGCCGGGCCTATTTCTCCCCTCCTTAAAACCCTTTTTTTTTTTTTTTTTTTGAGACGGAGTTTCACTCTTGTCACCCAGGCTGGAGTGCAATGGCACGATCTCGGCTCACCACAACCTCCACCTCCTGAGTTCAAGCGATTCTCCTGCCTCAGCCTCCTGAGTAGCTGGAATTACAGGCATGTGCCACCACGCCCAGCTAATTTTGTATTTTTAGTAAGAGACGGGGTTTCTCCATGTTGGTCAGACTGGTCTTGAACTCCCAACCTCAGGTGATCCACCCTCCTCGGCCTCCTAAAGTGCTGGGATTAGAGGTGTGAGCCACCATGCCCAGCCAAAACCCCTGCCAATTTTTTTTTTTTTTTTTTTGAGACAAGGTCTGGCTCCGTCGCCCAGGCTGGACTGCATGCAGTATTGTGATCTGGGCTCACTGCAACCTCCACTTCCCAGACTCAAGCCATCCTTCCACCTCAGCTGCCCAAGTAGCTGAGACTACAGGCACGTGTCACCATGCCTGGCCTTTAAAACCTTTTAATACAATTTCACATCTGAGTGTAATAAGACCAGAGAAAGTTGAAAGCAGGCATTGGAATAGATTTTTACACCATGTTCCTAGCAGCATTATTCAACAATAACCAAAAAGCTGGAAACAACACAAATGTCTACCAGCAGCTGAATGGATAAAGTGTGACCTATCAATACAGTGGAATATTATTCAGCCTTAAAAAGGAGGAAATTGGGCCAGGCGTGGTGGCTCACACCTGTAATCCCAGCATTTTGGGAGGCCAAGGTTGGTGGGTCACTTGAGGTCAGGAGTTCAAGACCAGCCTGGCCAACATGGTGAAACCCCATCTCTACTAACAATAGAAAAATTAGGTGGGCGTGGTGGCGGGTGCCTGTAATCCCAGCTACTTGGGTGGCTGAGGCAGGAGAATGGCTTGAACCCAGGAGGTGGAAGTTGCGGTGAGCCGATATTGTGCCACTGCACTCCAGCCAAAACAGAAACCTCTGCTGACTTCCCATGCTCCGTGCAGCAGTGGAATGAATGGTCGCTGGTGCCTGGCTGCCCAGTAGCGTCTCAGCCTCCAGGCATGTGCTGTCTGCAGGACCCCAGCCACTCGGTGGGAGTGAATATCCCAGATGCTTGCTCTCCCTGATCCCGGCAACCAGGACCTAAACTGATCAGATTCTCCACCTTGAGTGATGGGTGTGAGGAGGGATGAAGGCACCGCCTGTCCAGCAGTGTCTGGTGTGGGGAATGCGTGTTTGTCCATCTGCAGGCCCTCCCCTGTCCTAGTTCTGGCAATCGGCGCCCTACAGTGCCTGCCCTTTGAAGTCTCTTCTTCCCGTGAGTTCTGTGACTCCCCAGCATCCTCCCAATAAACTCCTTTTTGCTCAAATCAGCCAACATTGTTTCCTGTTTGCACCCCAGAACCCTGGCTGGTCTAGGGGGCTCCTGACACCTTAGTGGGGCTCATGAGGACTCCAGGCCGAGGCTGGTGTCCAGGCTTCAGCCCACAGACCCACCGCAGGCTGCGAGCTGCTTGGAGGTCCCTGCCTCTGAACCTTTGCTCTCTGCCTCTCGTGTCTTTCCCCACTCCTGCGTCACCTGGGGAGCTCCGTGTCATTAAGTCTGGCTCACGCGTCACCCCTGCTCAGCCTTTCCTCCCCACCTGCCCCACCCTGGTGAAAGCAAAGAGCACAGGTTCTGCAATCCAACCGGGTTTGAATCCTGGCTCTGCCAGCTTCTAGCTGTGTGATCCCAGGCAAATGATAATAATTAGACTCTGATGTGCCTCAGTTTCCTTAACAGTAAAATGAGGACAATAATAATACCTATGCCACAGTGTTTAAAAATGAGATAGTCGGCCAGGCGCGGTGGCTCACACCTGTAATCCCAGCACTTTGGGAGGCTGAGGTGGTTGGATCACTTGAGGTCAGGAGTTCAAGACCAGCCTGGCCAAGATGGTGAAACCTCGTCTCTACTAAAAATACAAAAATTAGCCGGGCATGGTGGCGGGCACCTGTAATCCCAGCTACTCGGGAGGCTGAGGCAGGAGAATCACTTGAACCCTGGCAGGTGGAGGTTGCAGTGAGCCAAGATCATGCCACTTCACTCCAGCCTGGGTGAAAGAGAGAAACTCCATCTCAAAAAAAAAAAAAAAAAAAAAAGAATGAAATAATACAAGTAAAGCACTTGGTGCATGGTAAGTGCTCAATGAACAATTTTCAAGTAGAACTGACCATTCCCTCCCTTTTTAAGTCTCAGAAGTCCACACAGACCTCCATCATAGCACCTTCAAGCTCCATTCTGTCTGCTCTGCACACTCATTTACACAGTAGCTGTGTAAACTCCAGCTCAGGCTGGAGGCAAGGTTGTATTTGTCTCTGTCCCCCCAGTGTCCAGGCACATCATGGAGTAAGTGGATGTGGTGGTTTCCCACCAGCCTGGGCAGGTGTGCCCCTCCAGTGGGAGCTGGGGACAGGGGCTTCAGAGAGCCTCTGAGTGCCTGGTAGGAGGGGCACAGGTGGAGTCAGGAGTGATGGCACCTGGCACCCTGCCTCAGTCATGAGCCTCCCACAGCACAAATTCTAGTCCCACCAGTGTGCATGTGAGGTCTGAAGCCAGCCCCATGGCTCACACCTGTCCCCATTTCTTGGAGAGTGGACTTCACCCTCCCTCTCCACAGGGCAGTTCCCCACACAGCCTATGGACCCCTCCCTCCTCGCCTGGGTCCTCAGCCTGGTAGCTCACCACCCTTTCAGATGAGGCTTTGGCTCAGGCCTGGTGGTTCTCCCAACACATGGGCCTAGACCAGGCTGCCTTCCCCTCTCCACAGTGTGGCTGACAGGTTGGCAGGCTCCCTGACAGCCACCTGCTTGGGGATCAATCCACCCACATCTGAGACTCTTCTCGAGCCATGGTTTTCTCTTCTGAAAAGTGAGGCCAATTCCATCTCTCTAACGGAGTTGGTCAGGAGGTTGATGTCATATGCAAAGCAGCCAGCAGAGTTCCTCATCACTGATGGCTAGTAGCATTTTACCCAGCCTGTGATTAACCCCTCAAAGGAGGAGATTCATTTTTGTACCTTCTCAACATTCAGGGAAGGGCCTTTAACAAAGTTAGGGCTCAATCAATATTTGTGGAGTTGAATACCCATTTCACAGGCTAGGAGGCTGAGCCCGATTTCCTGCAGCTGCCCCACCTATGAGCAGCAGAGCAGGACTGAAATCCAGGTCCTGAGCTATCTTCTGTCCAAGTCTGAATTAAGCATCTGTCTGTGCTTGGCTGGTGGGACCCTGAGAGGACCCCAGTCCTGTCTGTCTGTCTATCTGCTCATCCTCCTCACGTACGAACTGGTAACCGTGGAGCTTTTCATGCCTCCCAGTGTCCTCTGATGGGCACCAACATGTGGCCATAGTGTTAGAGTTGCTAGATTTAGCAAAAAATACAAGATGCCCACTTAAGCCTGAATCTTAGATAAACAACACAATTTTTAAAGAGTAAGAGTGCCCTTGCCTGCAATCCCAGCACTTTGGGAGGCCGAGGCAGGCGGATCACCAGGTCAGGGGTTCGAGACCAGCCTGACCAACATGGTGAAACCCCGTCTCTACTAAAAATACAAAAATTAGCTACTCAGGAGGCTGAGGCAGGAGAATTGCTTGAACACGGAAGGCAGAGGTTGCAGTGATCCGAGATCGCGCCACTACACTCCAGCCTGGGCAACAAAGCGAGACTGTCCCCAGGAAAAAAAAAAAAAAGGAATAACCGTTTTCCAAATCAGAGAAATAATAGATAGTTTTCTAGTACAAGTATGTTCCATGCCACATATGGGGTATGCATATGTGGGTTGAAAATCCAAAATCCCGGCCGAGCACGTTGGCTCACACCTATAATCTCAGCACTTTGGGAGGCCAAGGCGGGCAGATCATGAAGTCAGGAGATCAAGACCATCCTGGCTAACACGGTGAAACCCCGTCTTTACTAAAAAATACAAAAAATTAGCCGGGTGTGGTGGCGGGCACCTGTAGTCCCAGCTACTCGGGAGGCTGAGGCAGGAGAATGGCGTGAACCTGGGAGGCAGAGCTTGCAGTGAGCCAAGATTGCACCACTGCACTCCAGCCTGGGCAACAGAGCGAGACTCCGTCTCAAAAAAAAAAAAAAAAAAAAAAAAGAAAATCCAAAATCCCAAACTGTGAGCACTGCCCTGACATTTACTGTAGCATTTTGGATTCTGGATTTTCAGATAATGCTAATATTCCAAAATCCTAAGAAATCTGAAATCCAAAACACTTCTAGATAGGCATTTTGGAGAAGAAATTCTCGACCTGCCTGGGTTCAGTGGCTTATGCCTGTAATCCCAGCACTTTGGGAGAGGAGGAGGCAGGAGAATCACTTGAGCCCAGGAGTTCGAGGCCAGTCTGGGCAACATGGTGAAACCCTGTCTCTACAAAAAATACACAAATTAGCTGGGTGTGGTGCCGGGCCTGCAGTTGTAGTTACTCAGGAGGCTGAGGTGGAAGAATCATCTGAGCCTGGGAAGTCGAGGCTGCAGTGAGCCATGAGGGTGCCACTGCACTCCAGCCTGGGCGACAAAGTGAGACCCTGTCTCAAAAGTAAATAAAGTCTCAAAAAAAAATTCATCGTTTATCTGAGATCCCAATTTAACCTGGCATTCTGTGTTTTATTTGGCAACCCTACGTGGGTACACTGGTACCCAGCCCATACCACCGTTAAGACCCACTTTTGTGGTGTGGCAGGGTCTCATGCACACCTTCTCCAGGATTAACAGAGTTTAGACACTTGTCACATGCAGCAGTTGGTGGCTTGCCTCTCTTCTTCACTTCCAGGGCCCTTGGCATCCTGGCCCCGGTGTCTACGCCTTCCACTCACCCTCTGAACTATGGCCAAACAGCCCACATAACAGACACACAAAGATCCCTATGCCTCCTCGTCCCCTGTGGGCTACAGCCCAGGCCCTGTCCTGGGCCCTTCGCAGGACCCCACGGCTCTTGCTTACACCATTCCCTCTTCTGGTCTCCCCTGCGTCCTTGTTTGAGACCTGGCGGCACATCCTGTGTGCAGTCTCTCTGGAGCTCCGAAGCAGAATGCATGGCTCCCTCCTCTTGCAGCCAGGGCTCGCTGTACAAACCTCTGTGTGGCTCATCCCCCCGCACTGTGGTCAGCTGCAAACCTGAGGCCTCCCTCATCTTCCGGAAACTTCTGCGCAGAACCAGGTTGTGTCCATCTATATGTTCCCAAGGCCTATGCCACAGGCAATGTTTACAGGGACCAGTAAGCGCATGAGTGAATTGTATCCTACCACGTGAAGAAGTCTTTGTTTCCTTACCACTTCTTATATTTGGGCCTTTTAGGCCCCTTCCAGTTTTTCTTCATGGTGTAAATCAGCTACTGTGGTCGTCCATGTGAATTACTTTTATTTGGAGTTGTTTCTTTAAGCCGTTTCCAAAGTGAGGTTCTCAGAGGCATGACTCTCCATCGTTCTGTGGATCTTGTTATACGCAGCCAGGTTCTCCTGGTGACAGAGCTACCTATTCTCCAGCAGCCATACCACACTGGAGCTCTGGGACTTTCCAGGGTTACGGGGCCCTCTGCAGAGCTGTCGGTTTATGTCACGTGGTCAGGAATTGTGTAATTTTAGGCTGCCTAGAAAGGTACAATATAACACAGTCACAAGCCCAGGCCACAAGCCCCCTGCCACAAGTCCATGGGGATCTAGAGGCGCAGGTGGACTCAGTGTGAAGAAGGACCATGTCTGTGGTTACTTGGCCAGTAGATGCACAAGATTCTGAAAAATACCAGGGTGAAAAATAGCCACAATTCTATTAACTTCAGCTTTTTTTTTTTTTTTTTTTTTGAGAGTCTCTCTCTGAAGCCCAGGCTGGAGTGCAGTGATGCAAACACACCTGAGTGTAGCCTCAACCTTCCAGGCTCAAGTGATTCTCCCACCTCGTCCTCCCAAGTGGCTGAGACTACAGGCACACGCCACGATGCCCAGCCAATTTTTTAATTTTTTGCAGAGATGGGGTCTTGGTGTGTTGCCCAGGTTGGTCTCTAACTCCTGGGCTCAAGCGATCCTCCTGCCTTGGCCTCCAAAAGTGCTGGGATTACAGGCGTGAGCCACTGCACTCAGCCTCAAAATATTTTTAGCATGTAGTTTGGTAGGACTGCCAGATAAAATACAGGACACCTAGTTAAATTTGAATTTCAAATGAACAGTGAATTGTTTTTTAGTGTAAGTATATCCCAAACATTGTGTGAGACAGATACTGAAAAAGTATCCATTTTCAGCTGAAATTCAGATTTCACTGGGCCTATATTGTATTTACTAAATCTGGCAACTTTCACTTTGAGGGGGTCTGGCTTGCTGGACAGAGCTGGTGATAGATGCTCGCCAGGCTGGAAGCCGCCCCCTAAAAACCAGACCAGGCTAGAAATGGCATAGCGGGGATGGTAGATGTGAGTGACTAGCAGGCTTCTGTCTCTCTCAGTCTCTTAGGGGCAGACAAAGAGCCCACTCCAAGCTGGCCAACAAGCCAGTGGTGCAGCCTGTTGAGGAGCAAGAACCTAAGGGCCCTCAGGCTTCCGAGGAGCGGAACTTGGAGGTGATGGGAAACCCCAGGGCCTCCCAAGGCAGTGGGCAGGGGAGGCAGGAGAGCTGGAGAAATTCTTCCTGTATCTGAATGGAGGCCTGAACCCCCGTCGTCACACCCAGCTTCCAGCTGTCAGGGCGTCCAGGCCCAGCTCCTGGGTTCAGGGCTGAGGAATGGGTGCAGGGGAGTTCAGCACTGGAGGGCCTCCTGGACAGGTCCCATTCATACCTCCTACCAGGCTTTCCCTACAGGGTGGGGGATACAGACAATGGGGCCCCTGAAAGACAGGGAGATGGCAAGGATGGGGGGTGTGGGAGGACCCAGGCTCTTGGGCGAGCAGCCGTGACCCTCTCCAGTCACCTTGGCGCTTTCTCTGCAAAGCCACCTTCCTCAGAACAACTGGAACCCACCGTCACGTTCCTGTTTACACTCCTGAACACCTCTGAGCCCACTGAGCCAAAAGACCCTGAATCGTAAGGCTGCATGAGAGAGAGAGAGAGAGAGTGCCCATGCAGGCACATGCAGGCATGCACAAAACTGGGGGAGGTGGATGGTGTTTCTCCCCACCCCACACCCAGAAACATTCAAACCTGGGCTAGGACTCAGTCCTGGCCCGTGCAGAGAGGAGGCCCAGAGAGGCCTGCTGAAGCCGGGGCCTTTGGCTGGGCACCCCCACACCACCCACCCACTTCCCTCATCCCCTAGACCCTCCGGCCTGACCTTCACTACCCACTTGCTCCAGGGACTCAGAGATCCAGGAGTACCAGTTCTTAGATCAGGAAGACTGGGGCCCCCAGCGGACCTCAAAGGAGATCAGGCAGTTGCAGAATGACTGCATGAGGTGAGCTGGGCGGGCAGATGGGAGCGGGTAGGGTGACAGGGCTTCCCCCGACCAAGGCCAGGCCTGGCTTTCAGGTCAGGGCCCACGTGGCTGGTGAACGGGCATTCAGGAACCCCCACCTTTAATTGTCCAAGAACTTGAGGAGCGTTCAGTCTGGGGGAGGGGCTTGTTCTCTGGATGTCGGGCTCTGGAGCTGGGGTCCACACAATCCCATGGCCGCTCGCCCCTCTCAGGTAATGCTGGGGTCAGAGCCCCGTCTGTCAGCAAAGGTCCTGAGGTGGGGGCAGGGCATGACGGAGGCTTCCAGGCCATAGACCTGAGTGATCAGCTCTCCCATTCATACACAGCTGACCTGGAGCGCCTAGGCAGGGCTGGTTCCAGCATTGGCCCTGTCACTGGCCTGGAGCCACAGAGAATCCTGTTGCAACCCTGCCTACAGCCCAAAGGAGCGGCTAGCCCTATACCACCCACCCCTTCCAAGGGGAGCCTCAGAGGGTTTCTAGCCCACCCACAGAAGCAGCCTGCCCTGCTCTTGCAAAGGAAGACAAAAAGCATAATTAGTCTCTCTCTCGGTCCCCTGCTACCAATCACTCAGGGAGAACAATTCCCATCCCACCTGTGGTTTTGCCGGGACAGGAAGACTGGGCTCTTAGTGAAACACTGGTCCCAGGTGTCTATAGGACCAGGTGGCTGATGCAGGAGGTGGGAGGGGTGGGGAGTGCTGCCTGGAACAAAAGCCTGGCTGAGGTGGGAGGGGTCTGTTTTTCAACCCTAGGCTTCAGGAGTCACTGAACACCACCCAAGTGCACAACCTGGCCCTGGGGGAGAAGCTGCAGAACCTGGTAAGACCCTGAGCCAGGACCCCATTTCTTTGTCTTGCCTCCTCCCTGCCTCCCAGCCCAGCTCTCCTAGAGGGGCCTCAGGTTGTCCTGCACGGCTGGCTACCCACCTCGAACCCTGCAACCCTTTGTCCAGCCCACCTTATTGTATAAGAGCCTGAAGGAGGGAGCCCAGGCCATCCAGGAGGAGGCCCAGGCCATCCAGGATGAAGTGAAGGCCCTGCAGGAGGAAAGCCAGGCCCTGCTGGAGGTGGCTCTGCTCAGGTGTGCGGGCAGCCATGGCGGCGGGGAGGGAAGAGGCGGCTGCCCCATGCTGCTCACTCGAGCTGTCTCTGCCTGCAGTGACCCAAACCCCCGGAAGGCAGGTCTCCTCTTCATGCTGCCTGACCTGCCCCACGACCACAGAGACCAGGGTCAGGCCTGGCCGGGCCCCAGGCCAGAGGTCGGACACCTCCTCGGGAGGCCGCTCCTTCAGCCAGCTCCTCCCTAGATCCCAGAAATAAACTTGGAAGCTAAGCTTCAGCTTCACCAAGTGTCTGTGGGCCCTGGGCTCAGGTGGGGAGCAGGAGGTCACCACGTCCACACTGAGCTCAGCCCCTCAGCCACCCTCTGACATCACCCCCACTCCCTCAGCTCACCCATTCTGCATCTACCCCTCCCTGACATGGCCCTGCCCTCCCCCCACCCCTCACAGAAGGTTCCAGGCCTGGTTGTTGTCAGCCTGGAGATGAGAGCTCAAGGGCGATGTTCCCAAGATAAGCACTGGGGTGAGGCCAGAAAGGGGCCGCAGTCCCTCCCCGGAGGATCTGGGTACCTGCTCTAACTCCAAAGTGCAGAAGGATACTGGGGTGTAGGTGGGGGAGGGATAGGGGAAGAGCCACTAACCATCTGGTGACCTTGGAAAAGTCCCTTCCCCTTTGTAAGTCATGGGGTTGGGGGGCAGAGAGAGGTGGTGGCAACTCCCCAAGGGCCCGCATCCTACACCCCTCAGGCCTGGAGATACATATCGATTTTGAGTTTCACCTCCAACCCAGGAGCCCTCTGGCCCAGGGCCTCCTGGGAGCCCCCAACCCCCCTCCACCAATGGGGTTGCAAAAAAGAATACAAAAAACTGACACGTATATAGTCAAGGGGGAGAAAGCAAGGAATCCTGATAGAAGATTGCTAAATTACATACAAAATTGGTTAATATTCTAAAGGGCATTTATTTTTAAAATCCCATAACCCGGGCCGGTCACAGTGGCTCACACCTGTAATCCCAGCACTTTGGGAGCCCGAGGTGGGCGGATCACCTGAGGTCAGGAGTTTGAGACCAGTGTGGCCAACATGGAAAAACCTGGTCTCTACTAAAAATACAAAAAGTAGCCAGGTGTGGTGGCACGTGCCTGTAATCCCAGCTACTTGGGAGGCTGAGGCACGAGAATCACTTGAATCTGGGAGGCTGAGGTTTCAGCGCACCAAGGTGGCACCACTGTACTCCAGCCTGGACGACAGAGCAAGACACTATCTCAAAAAAAAATTTTTTTTAAATTTAAAATAAAATAAAAAGTCCCATAACTCTAAGGCTTGTATTATTCACTGGGCAGAAATCATTTTGCATCTTAATCAGTTTTCTGTAAAGTAACCTCTAACTTTACAGCATCTAGGTCTAATGGATGGTAAAAGATCCACCATGCCGAATTCCTTCGTTAATCCTCATGTGACACGGAACGGGCTGGGGATGATCATTTTGCCTTATGTTCACTGTAGGGAGACAACAGCCAAGAGGATGGAAATTCAGGTTTGTGGCTCCTCCCCAGGCCTGGTTTCACTTACACCAGACTCCTAGGGATCAGGCCTGGGCAAAGTAACTGATGAAGTGCTTGATTAGTGACTATTTGATTCTGCCCCAGCTTCAGGCTGAATTGAGCTGAGCTAACATCTCTTTTCTTCATATTTTTACATTTTATTTTTATAAATAGAGACAGGGTCTTGCTATATTACTCAGGCTGGTCTCAAACTCTTGGGCTCAAAGAATCCTCCCGCCTCAGCCTGCCAACATGCTGGGATTACAGGCATTAGCTACCGCTCCCAGACTAACATCTCTGACTTAGCAGCCCACCCCTTCTGAGACTCTACCCTCCTCACCTGATGGCTGTAGGGATCCCAGACCTCCCCAACCACCTACTTCCTGACCTGTCCTTGACCAGGGGCCCTGCTGTACAAACAGCTGTCTTGCAATTTTCCCAAAGGGAATCATAGGGTACTGAGGTTGATGATAGTTGGATCAACAGCTAAATCAATTACCCATTTAAGGACTTCTGTCAATAAGGTGCAGTCATCAGCATGGTCCCATTTGATGTTTCCTTTAAAAGGACACAGAGAGACTAATTATGCTTTTTTTTTTTTTTTTTTTTTGCGACAGAGTCTTGTTCTGTAGCCCACGCTACAGTGCAGTGGCGCAATCTCAGCTCACTGCAACCTCTGCCTCCTGGCTTCATGCCATTCTCCTGCCTCAGCCTCCCGAGTAGCTGGGACTACAGGCACCCGCCACCATGCCTGGCTAGTTTTTTATATTTTTAGTAGAGACGGGGTTTCACCGTGTTAGCCAGGGTGGTCTCGATCTTCTGACCTTGTGATCCACCTGCCTCGGCCTCCCAAAGTGCTGGGATTACAGGTGTGAGCCACTGCACCCGGCTAATTATGCTTTTATTTAATTATGTCTCAGCCTGGGACAGTGCTCGAATAAGGTTACATGAATACTGCTTGGCTGCAGGAAATGGAGTCTATTACGGAGCCCCCTCCCCAACCAGCTCCAAACCACAGAAGTGCTTATAGATTCGAATGCATCCTGGCCATGGTTCTGCAGCTCAGGGATCCTTCACTGGCTGTCCTGAGGTCAGTCTCTGCAGCCACTCCTGTTGACACTGCAGCCAAGCAGTCCCAGCCCAGCCCAGAGGTTCCTGTCAAGGAAGGTCCCACAGCAAAGCTGCGTGGGCCCCAGGGTGTTACCTGGTCCTTTCATTCACACACCTTTCTCCCAGTCAAAGGAGGCTACCATGTGAGTCACAAGCTGTGCCCACACCTCCTGGGCCTCTGTCATCAAGGCACTGGGCTTGGGTTAGCAAATCAGCCTCCTCTGTCTGGCTGGCACCATTTCTCTAGTGAGGGGCAGAATGGGATGCCTCTCTCCTGCCTAGTGATGGCAGGTGGGATAGCTTCGTGAATGTGCAGGCGCTGCATTCCACTCTCAGCTCCACCCCTTGCTGTCTGGTGTGACCTTGACTGAGTGCCTGGACACACATCTTCATCTGTAACATGGGGTTCCATTGTGTCCACCTCGGAGGATGAATGATTTAGTGTGGACTTGGTGCATTCCATGTGTTGGCGACTGTTATCTGATCTCCAGTGGATCTACCCCAGCCCCCAAACTGGCTTTGCAGGCCCAGTGGGAGCAGCTCTGAGTACTAGTGTTCCCAGCAGGCTCCCTTCCCCACTAAAGGGCCTGGTATTCCTGCCCAAGAGGGTGGCCAGACCCTGCAGCCTGGCAGGGCCTTCCTCCATCCTGCAACGTCATCCTTTGGGAACACCCAGCACTGAAAGTCTGTTAGATCCCATCCCCATCTTGTGAGGGCACCTGCGCCTGTTACGCAGGTGTCCTATGCATGGCTGCCTTGGCAGTCTGGTGGGGCTTACCCAGAGGGGGTCTGCTTCCCAGGGGTCTCGTGCCCACCTTTTACATCTCTTATTGCTCTGAACACCCCTTGGACAGAAGACAGCTGGAGCAGGAGTGTTGAGTTGCTGTGCTGGCGTAGGTCAGCTTTGCCTCCAATCTACAAATACTTGTTGAGTGCCTCATAGGTGCCGGGCACTGCTCTGGATCTGGGGCTTCGGCAGTGAATAAAACAAAGATGCCTGCCCTGGTAGAACTTACGCTCTGGGAGGGGCAGCAAGAAATAATGAACAAGTAACATGAGGATAGATGCAATGGAGAAAAATGAAGCCACAGAGGAAGAGGAAGCCTGAGGGAGGGGGAGGAATGCAATTTTATTTTATTTATGTATTTTTAAACATGGATTCTCACTATGTTGCCCAGGCTGGTCTTGAACTTCTGGACTCAAGTGATCTTCCTGCCTCAGCCTCCCAAAGTGTTGGGATTATAGGTATGAGCCACTGCACCCAGCCAGGAATGCAATTTCAGATAGAGTAGTCAGGGAAGAGCTCATTGAGAAGTGACATTTGAGCAAAGACACAAAGGACCTGAGGGAAGGAGCCCTGTGGACAGCTGGGGAGCAGGGTTCCAGGGAGCGGGAGCTGCCAACACAAAGGCACTGAGTCAGGAGTGTGCCTGGTAGGCTCAGGGGACAGCAGCAGGCCAGAGCTACAGGAGCCGTGAGTGAGGAGGACAGGGAGGGGACCAGGTCTGAGACATGAAGGGCTCTATGGCCACTGTCATGACTGTTACTCTGAGTGTAAAGGGAGACTTGGAGGGCTGTGAGCACGGTTGTGACATGGCGGACCTGGGTTTCACAAAGATGAGTCTGACTGCTATGTAGAGAAAAAAACTAGAGGGGAGAAGAATACAATCAGAGAGGCCAGTTAAGAGGCCACTGCAGGCTGGGCACGGTGGCTCACGCCTGTAATCCCAGCACTTTGGGAGGCCGAGGCGGGCGGTTCACCTGAGGTTCGGAGTTCGAGACCAGCCTGACCAACATGGAGAAACCCTATATTTACTAAAAACACAAAATTAGCTGGGCATGGTGGCGCATGCCTGTGATCCCAGCTACTCAGGAGGCTGAGGCAGGAGAATCACTTGAACCTGGGAGGCAGAGGTTGCGGTGAGCCGAGATCGCGCCATTGCACTCCAGCCTGGGCAACAAAAGCGAAACTCTGTCTCAAAAAAAAAAAAAAAAAAAAATTAGGCAGCTGGAAATACAAGAGTTCGGGGATAGGTTACATTGGAGACATATACTTGCGGGTTTCTGGTCTATATTTAGTCATTTGTATTGGTACTCTATTTTGCTGTGGTTTTTTTTGTTTTTTTGTTTTTCTCTTGAGACGGAGTCTCACTCTGTCACCCAGGCTGGAGTGCAGTGGCGCGATCTCGGCTCACTGCAAGCTCTGCCTCCCAGGTTCACGCCATTCTCCTGCCTCAGCCTCCAGAGTAGCTGGGACTACAGGTGCCCGCCACCACGCCCGGCAAATTTTTTTGTATTTTGAGTAGAGACGGGCTTTCACCATGTTAGCCAGGATGGTCTCGATCTCCTCACCTCGTGATCCGCACGTCTCCGCCTCCCAAAGTGCTGGGATTATAGGCGTGAGCCACCGCGCCTGGCCTATTTTGCTCGGTTATAATCACTCCAAAACCTAGTAGCCCAAAACCATAAACATGTATTATCTCACACAGTGTCCACAGGTTAAGAATCTGAAAGTGGCTTGGTTGGGTGGTACTGGCTGAGGGACTCTCGTGAGGCTGCAGTCAAGATTCCAGCAGGGGCCGCTGTATTCTGACGGCTTGGCTGGTGCTGGAGGACCCATTTCCAAGTTGGTTTATTCACAGGGCTGGCAAGTTAGTGCTGAATGTTGGCAGGAGGCTTTAGCGCCTCACCATGAGGCCTGTCCACAGGGCTGCTTGAGTGTCTTCACAACATGGCGTCCGGGAGGCCACGTGACTCTGCAGGCACATCCAGGGGCAAGGGTGCAGGCACAGAAGAAGCAGAGAGTGAGTAAGAAGTAACCAGAATGGCGTTTTCCCAGTGGATGTGACCAAAGCAGAGAGGATTGGGGGTTAAGAGGGCTTCCAGGGCCTCAAACTGGGCAAGGTGAGTACACGTGGGAGGTGAAGGAGGGTGGGACGGAGGCGAGTGTGTGGGGCAGGTGGAGAGTGGGGAGGGAGCCAGCAGCAGTGCATTGCTGGTCCTGGAGGATTGAAGACCCCTTGGACCCAGAGCCATTGGGAGAATAAGGCAGGAAAATGAAAGGTGTTCATGTGCTCTAACTACCGTAAGTTATTTCTAGGAACTCCCACAATCCAGAATGTTCTGGGAGGGGCCATACCACCCACACAGCAAAGATGGAGGAAAGAAAATTGACCAAGTTAACGTCTGGTGCCTACAGCCATGTAGACACCAGTGGATTCCAACAGCCTGAGTGGATCTCTTGGGTGTCACACACACAGCTGTTTACACACTCTCCAACACAAACCACAGTCCCAGGTGTTATCACTCAGATGTCACACACTTTTGTCCAGGCGTCCTGTTTGTGACTTCACATGATTGAGGGGTTAAATCCTTCCAGGAGTGGGTGGGGTAGGACCATGGGGTTGCTGCCTCAGTCCCTCAACTTATCAGCTGACCTTGGCATCCCACTCCCCACCTGGTGGTGACTGTCCTGTGTCCTCATAAGGAAGGTGTATGCTCCCTGCACCGATGGGCTTCTGATAAGATCCAAGGTCATATTCTGGGCATCGATAATCACGTTACCAAGAACTGTGGCTTCCTGGTGCACCTCCCTGAAGTCACTGATCACATGACATCCCTTCCCAGCCACCCCTAGTCCTCCCATGCTGACCCTCCTCACCAGCAGCACAAGAGATGGTGGTGCCGGCAAAATGGGGTTGTGAGCAGGAAGGAGGCTGCTCTGAGAGGGGTCTGTGAAATCTCACACACACACACATGCACGTGCACACACACACACACACACGCTCTGCCCTGATCCAGCCCCCAAGCTCTGCAGGCATCTTTGAGCCCATCCATGGGCTGCAACCTGCGAGGCAGAGTCAAGGCAGGATAGGCCATGGGAGGGTGGGAGAAGTCCCAGCTCAAGTCCCTAGGGACCCCCCCAGCCCCTCCTGGCTCTCCGTGAGGTCTGGAAGAGGCTCAGTATGTGTATGGCATACTTGGGGTCTCACTTCCCTCTCAGCCCTTGCAAATGCTGGAACACCTTTTCAGCCTTGGAGGACCCCCTCAGATGTTCCCTCCTAGTCAGAACTCCTCACTCTTTCACTGGGAGCATGGTGATCCTCCCTCTACAGGGCACTTACCACATGGCTGAACCCAAAGCCTGTCTGCCTCGCCTGCTGGATTTTGCTTCCCCACAGCCTTGCATGGCTCTAGTATAGCACAGAATGAACAGTGCTTGCATGTATAAAGGAAGGAATGAATAAGTGAATGGAGGGATGGGTGGATGGATAAATAGGAGGGTGGATGACGGAGTCCAGGCAGAGCCAGGGGATAGAATAGGAAGTCACCTCGCCAGGGAGGCATGGGCTTCCCCTGCTGCATCCTCTGGGACAGCCTCCCTTCCCAGGACTCCCATTCCTCGTATCGCTGGGCTCCCTTCAGGATAGACGCAGAGAGTTCTTCTGGGTCCTCCTTCTTCCTTTAGCTCTAGGCCTTACATTTTCCGGGGTCAGATGAGGGATGAGTAGTTAAAATTGATGAGCTCCCACTACATGTCAGACACTGCACTAGCTATTTCTACAGATGCCATATTTTTTAATGAAAATGACACCATAGCCGGCACGGTGGCTCA
Source organism: Pan paniscus (assembly GCF_029289425.2). Classification (NCBI taxonomy): domain Eukaryota; kingdom Metazoa; phylum Chordata; class Mammalia; order Primates; family Hominidae; genus Pan; species Pan paniscus. The sequence goes on along the minus strand of NC_073258.2, from coordinate 66,286,149 downwards.
CTCCTGTCATCCCAGCACTTTGGGAGGCTGAGGCGGGTGATCACCTGAGATCAGGAGTTTGAGACCAGCCTGGCCAACATGGTGAAACCCCATCTCTACTAAAAATACAAAAATTAGCTGGACATGGTGGTGCACACCCGTAATCCCAGCTACTCAGGAGGCCGATGCAGGAGAATCACTTGAGCCCGGGAGGTGGAGGTTGCAGTGAGCCGAGATCGCGCCACTGGACTCCAGCCTGGGTGTCAGTGGAAGACACAGTCTAGAAAAAAAAAAAAAAGAAAACAGGTGTAGAGAAGCTGAGTGAATTGCCCAAGGTCACACAGCTTACGTCCAGCAAGAAGGGGGATCTCAACTCAAAATCTGCTCAGGCAGGCAGGGCTGGGTATGCTGTAGATCAGCTGCCTTGGAGGGAGGCAGAGGCAGTGAGGGTGGGCAGTGGGCACGGCCCTGCTGTGAACACAGGAGCTCTGAGTTCCAGCCCTGGCTTGGCCTCTGTTTTCCTGGGACACCCTGGATGAGCCCCTTCCCTCTCGGCTTCAGTGTCCCTGGGTGACCTTGCTGCCCTTGGAGAGCCATTCCAGGCAAATGGTGCAGGATGTGGTGGATGTGGATGGCTCCTGGCTCTCACTGCGGGATGTTCCCTCACTCTCCCTGCCAGCTGGGGGTCAAAGGGCAGTGCCACCCATGGGGTAATGTTTAACCAGGCACGACACCCCCTCTATAGGGAATAACCTATAGACCAGTCCTACCCCAGCTGGCCAAGAGTCTGCAGGATGCAGTGGACGAAGGTGTTGGGGCTGGGGCTGGGGGCTGCTGCCCTCTTGGGGCTGGGGATCATCCTTGGCCACTTTGCCATCCCCAAAAAAGCCAACTCACCGGCCCCCCAGGACCTGGACCTGGAGATCCTGGAGACCGTCATGGAGCAGCTGGATGCCCACAGGATCCGGGAGAACCTCAGGTGAGAGGTGGGGCCATCTGCTCCTCCGTTTGCCAGAGGCCCCCTCCCTGATGCTGGCCCTGCCTCTCCCTCTGCCCACCCTGCAGAGAACTCTCCAGGGAGCCACACCTGGCCTCCAGCCCTCGGGATGAGGACCTGGTGCAGCTGCTGCTGCAGCGCTGGAAGGACCCAGAGTCAGGCCTGGACTCAGCCGAGGCCTCCACGTACGAAGTGCTGCTGTCCTTCCCTAGCCAGGAGCAGCCCAACGTCGTGGACATCGGTGAGGTCCTGCCCAGTCTTGGGAATGCCCGGGGGGGGGGGGAGTTGCTGGGCCCAGCCATGATACTGCCACCCCTCCAACAGTGGGCCCCACTGGGGGCATCATCCACTCCTGCCACCGGACTGAGGAGAACGTGACCGGGGAGCAAGGGGGTCCAGATGTGGTACAACCCTATGCTGCCTATGCTCCTTCTGGAACCCCACAGGTGGGCCCAGAACCCCCCCTACTGCCCTGGCCCAGCTCCCTTGGTTCCACCCAGGGTTCTCCCCACCCTGACCCAGGGAACGTGCCTCAACTGGGGCACAGCGCGCCCTCCCGAATTTACTCACCGGGACACTCCATCGCTGCTCCTTTCCTCCATCAGTCATTCAACAAACACTAGTGGCTCTGCTCAAGGCCAGGTCTGTTACAGGGCACCCAGACATGGAGGAAACGAGGGGTGACTGTTCTTGGGGAGCTTACAAGCTCTGGGTGAGGTGGGGGAACAGAATCTAAATTCTCCCTCCTGCCATGCAAACTTCCACCCCCCCTTCCCCACCCACACTTCGCTGGGCCCAGCTCTAAGGATCACCCCCTCTTGGGACTAGGGCCTCCTTGTCTATGCCAACCGGGGCGCGGAAGAAGACTTTAAGGAGCTACAGACTCAGGGCATCAAACTTGAAGGCACCATCGCCCTGACTCGCTATGGGGGTGTAGGGCGTGGGGCCAAGGTGAGTGGCAGCCCCCCAGTGCAGGAGGCCTCGGTGAGGAAGGGGCTGGGCAGTGGACTGGAGGAAGTGAGGGGAAGGGGAAGGAGAAGAGGCAGTGTTGAGTGGGGAACCAAGCCCCAGGGTGGGGCAGGAAAGGCAAGGTGTTTTCGGGTTGTCCCACCAATGGGCTGTGTGGCCTCGGATGCCTCCCTGACCCTCTCTGAGCTGTAGGAAATAAAGGGGTTGAGTACAATTTTCAGGTTTGGTATTCCAGAAGTCTAAGTCCTCCTGTGAAATAGTTTTGAATATTCAACTTAAGTCCCTCATGTTGGCCCTCTCCCTGCCATTTCTTTTCCATCAAAAATTCTGACTAGGGGCCGGGCGCTGTGGCTCACGCCTATAATCCCAGCACTTTGGGAGGCCGAAGTGGGCAGATCACCTGAGGTCAGGAGATCAAGGCCAGCCTGGCCAACATGGTGAAACTCCATCTCTACTCAAAATACAAAATTAGCCACGCATGGTGGTGCATGCCTGTAATCCCAGCTACTGGGGAGGCTCAGGCAGATGAACTGCTTGAACCTGGGAGGCAGAGATGGTAGTGAGCTGAGATTGCACCACTGCACTCTCCAGCCTGGGAGACAGCGAGACTCTGATTTAAAAAAAAAAAAAAAAAAAAAAAAAAAAGACTGGGCGTGGGCGTGGTGGCTCACGCTTGTAATCCTAGCACTTTGGGGGGCCAAGGCAGGCGGATTGCCTGAGTTCAGGAGTTCAAGACCAGCCTGGGCAACACGGTGAAACCCCATCTCTACTAAAATACAAAAAAAAAAAAATTAGCTGGGTGTGGCAGCGTGCACCTGTAGTCCTAGCTACTCAGGAGGCTGAGGCAGGAGAATTGCTTGAACCCAGGAGGTGGAGGTTGAAGTGAGCCAAGATTGTGCCACTGCACTCCAGCCTGGGCGACAGAGCGAGACTCCATCTCTAAAAACAAAAAACAAACAAACAAACAAAATTAATATAAAAAGAGTAGAATGAGAGAGGGGAAGGGATAGTTGGTATTTAATGGGGACCGAGTTTCGGATTTGTCAGATGAAGAGTTCTAGAGATGAATGGTGGTGATGTTGCACAATATGGATGTACTGAATGCCACTGAACTGCATACTCCACATGCTAAGTTTATGTTATGTGTATTTTACCACAATTTTTTAAAAAGTGGGCTGGGCGCGGTGGCTCATGCCTGTAATCCCAGCACTTTCGGAGGCCAAGGCAGGTGGATTACCTGAGGTCAGGAGTTCGAGACCAGCCTGGCCAACATGGTGAAACCCTGTCTCTACTAAAAATACAAAAAATAGCCGCTCATGGTGGCAGGCACCTGTAATCCCAGCTACTCAGAGGTTGAGGCAGGAGAATCACTTGAACCCAGGAGGCAGAGGTTGCAGTGAGCTGAGATCAAGCCATTGCACTCCAGCCTGGGGGACAAGAGCAAGACCTCATCTCAAAAAAAAAAAAAAAAAAAGGTGTCCATAATAAGAGCTGGGAAAAGAGAAAGAAAGAAGGAAGGTGGAGAGAAAGGAAGGAAGAAAAGAAAGGGAAAAAAGGAAAAGGAAAAGAAAAAGAAAGGGGAACAAGCAGTGTAGAAATACACAGATTATTCATTAACCATCACCACTACCCATTTCCAGAACCTTTTCATCATTTCAAACAGAAACTTTATTTAACAATAACTCCCCAGGTCCCTGCCCCAGCCCCTATTCTATTTTCTGTAACCTCAATTCTACTTTCTGTCTCTACGAGTTTGCCTATTCTAGGTACCTCGCATAAGTGAAAGTATAAGATATTTGTCTTTTTATGTCTGGCTTATTTCACTTAACATCTTCAAGGCTCATTGATGTATCAGAACTTTATTTCTTTTTAGGCTGAATAATATTCCATTGTTTTTTGTTTGTTTGTTTGTTGGGGTTTTTTTGAGACAGAGTCTTGCTCTGTCACCTAGGCTGGAGTGCAGTGGCATGATCTCAGCTCACTGCAACCTCCACCTCCCAGGTTCAGGCGATTCTCGTGCCTCAGCCTCCCAAATAGCTGGGACTACAGGTGTGTACCACCACACCTGGCTAATTTTTGTATTTTTAGTAGAGACAAGGTTTCACCATGTTGGCCAGGCTGGTCTTGACCTCAGGTGATCTACCTGCTGGTCTTGACCTCAGGTGATCTCCCTGCTGGTCTTGACCTCAGGTGATCCCACCTCAGGTGATCTGCCTGCCTCAGCCTCCCAAAGTGTTGGGATTACAGGCGTGAGCCACCACACCCGGCCTCCATTGTATGTTACAGCCCACATTTGGTTTAGCCATTCATCTGTTGATGGACACTTGGGCTATTTCCTCCTTTTGGCCGTTGAGGATAATGCTGCTGTGGACATGAGTACACAACTGTGTTATTTTATGCAGCTTCATGGTATTCCACTGTAGGATGTCCCTGTTATTCAACCAGACTCCACTGATAGGCACGGGCTTGGCTGTGCCGAACTGGCCTTTACTGTTGCAAGAGGCACTGCCATAAATGACTTGTGCAAACGTCATCTTGCCCATGGAAGATTGGTCTATCCTGGCTTCCACAGTCGAGGAAGGAGGAAGAGGAATAGGACATATCTGGTCCCGGTCCCTCCCTTACACACAGCCTCCTCTGCCCACTGCAGGCTGTGAACGCTGCCAAGCACGGGATAGCCGGGGTGCTGGTGTACACAGACCCTGCTGACATCAACGATGGGCTGAGCTCACCCGACGAAACCTTTCCCAACTCCTGGTACCTGCCCCCCTCAGGAGTGGAGCGAGGCTCCTACTACGAGTATTTTGGGGACCCTCTGACTCCCTACCTTCCAGCCGTCCCCTCTTCCTTCCGCGTGGACCTTGCCAATGTCTCCGGATTTCCCCCAATTCCTACACAGCCCATTGGCTTCCAGGATGCAAGAGACCTGCTCTGGTGAGTTTGTGCCCTGGGGTGTCCTGCCCAGCCCCCAGTGGCCTCCAGACTTCAAGCCCCACACTCACATTTACCCTGAAGGGCCTCTTCCTCCTCCCCAGTAACCTCAACGGAACTTTGGCCCCAGCCACCTGGCAGGGAGCACTGGGCTGCCACTACAGGTTGGGTCCCGGCTTCCGGGCTGACGGAGACTTCCCAGCAGACAGGTGAGATGCAGCCAGACCAGGTCTCCCTCAGTTGCCCTCTCCCCCAACTCACCTCTCCCCTTCCCTTGTGATGATGTTCCCTCTTTCCACTTCAAAACCTGACCTTTTTCCCTTTCTTCTGTCTCCCAGACCCTCTCCTGACCCCAAAATATGTCTTGTTTTTGGGGAAGCCCGTGAAACAGCTGCTGCTGTTTCCTGCGGGGATTCCCCTGCCCCTCCCACCTCATCTTGACGTCTGCACCCCACGACTCCCTCTCTTGAAGATGCCAAGCTCCTTCCCAAATCAGGGCCCCTGCCACTCCCAACCTGCACCAACCTCCCTCCCTACAGCACCCACTGGCCTCCAGGTGCCCTCTCCTCCCAGGCCCCTTCACCCAGCTGTTCCTGTCCTCCTGGTCTGTCTCACTCAGGAGAGGGAGGCCCCACGAGCACCAGGTCCACATCTGTCGCCGTCATTGCCCAGAGCCTAGTCAGGGACTAAGTACCCAATAAGTACCTACCCAGCGAGTAGGCAGGAGAGCCTGGCTCCAGCCTTGCTGCCTCTCTTGGTACTTCGGGGCCAATGAATGACCTTGCCACGTCACTTTCCAGCTCCGGGCCTCAGTGTCTCCTGCACTGGGTGGGGGGCAGTGGGCAAGGCCAAGAGTCTTCTCACACCCTTCACCCTCCCCAGCCAGGTGAATGTGAGCGTCTACAACCGCCTGGAGCTGAGGAACTCTTCCAACGTCCTGGGCATCATCCGTGGGGCTGTGGAGCCTGGTGAGCCCTCCTCTTGCTGCCTGCACCCCAGGCCCCTGCTCTGCTCTGGATGCCGCTGTCCTCATCCAGCCCTGCCCTTGCCACCACCCAGCCCAGCTCCCCCTGCCCACCTCTCCCTCTCCTCTGGTTCTCTGCCCCTTTTCCTCTGGCCAGATCGCTACGTGCTGTATGGGAACCACCGAGACAGCTGGGTGCACGGGGCTGTGGACCCCAGCAGTGGCACCGCCATCCTCCTGGAGCTCTCCCGTGTCCTGGGGACCCTGCTGAAGAAGGGTGAGGCGGCCCCCTCCCCTGGACCAGGGACCTTCGCCCCCGGAGGTCCCCTTCCTGTTCCACCTCCTCTCCCTCACACTGCAGTGCTCCTTGTGCCATGCCTGAGGGCCCTGGGGGCAGACATGCATGACACCAGCCTTGGCCTGCAGCAGCCCAGTGTGGTACAGGGAATAGACTGTGGGTTGATTCATGTGCCGCTTCCAAGTGCCTCCCGTGTGCCTGGATGGAGCGAGGCCCGATGCTGCTGTGAAGCAGGCAGCGCCCAGGCTCTGCCCTCCGGGAACTTTAGCTCAGCTGGGTCAGGGACGGCAGCCGATTGTTAACTCCGATGTCTCTAATGTCTTGTGTGCCTTTGACGTGGCAGGCCAGGTTGGGACAAGTCTCTCAGTGGAGGCAGCACTTCAGCGTTTCAGTGCTTCAGGGAAGGAGAGGAGGGCAAGGAGGTGGCAGCCGGAAAGGAGGTGGGCAGGGCTGGGCGAGGTGGCAGAGCAGGCAGGGCCAGGCCAGGCTGAGGAGTTTGGAGTTCAGTCCAAGGGTTGTGGGAAGCCGGTGAAGGATTTCACGCAGGAGAGGGACATGATAGAGTCCTCATGTGAAACGGCTCCTGGCCAGGCACAGTGGCTCACGCCTGTAATCCCAGCACTCTGGGAGGCCGAGGCAGGCAGATCACGAGGTCAGGAGTTCGAGACCAGCCTGGCCAACATGGTGAAACCCCGTCTCTACTAAAAATACAAAAATTAGCAGGGCATGGTGGTGTGCACCTATAGTCCCTGCTACTTGGGAGGCTGAGGCAGGAGAATCATTTGAACCTGGGAGGCAGAGGTTGCAGTGAGCTGAGATCGCGCCACTGCACTCCAGCCTGGAGAATGGAGCAAGACCCCGTCTAAAAAAAAAAGCGGGGAGCAGGGGAAGGGCACGCCACATAGGGGGGCCAGGCAGACGCTTGTCATTCCAGGGCTGGAGATGCTGTGGGGCTTGGACCAGGATGGAGGGCAGTGGGGCAGGGACAGGCTGCTGGGCCCGGGTCTGCTGGCTCCAGGGGCAAGAGGGAGGACAAGTCGAGGGCTGTGGTCTAAGCGACTCGACATTAGTGCCATTTAAGAAAAATAACTGGGCGGATCTAGGACAGATCTAGAAGGAAGATGTGAATCTGGGTCTTCCCATATTAATTTCTTGTTTTAGTTTTAGTTATTTATTTTTATAGAGATGGGGTCTCGCTGTGTTGCCTAAGCTGGTCTTGAACTCCAGGACTCAAGTGATCCACAGGCGTTGAGTTCCCACGCCAGGCCCTCTTTCGTTAGTTTTAAAAATTCATGGTAAAATATACATAACAAAATTGACCAGTTTTACGTTTGTAAGTATTTGATTCAGTGGCATTAAGTACATTTCTAAAGTTGTGCAACCATCACTGCCATTGGCTCCAGAACTTCTTCATCTTCCCTTACATATAATATCCCAGAGTGCTAAGCATGGCATTTGAACCGATACCCACTCAACTGTAATTGCACACAAACACGCCACTGCTGTCAAACTCCATCCCCCCGCTTGTATGATATGATGTCGCAGTTCAGAAATGAGACCTGAAGTCTGGCCACAGTGGTTCATGCCTGTTATCCCTGCACTTTCGGAGGCTGAGGTGGGCGGATTGCTTGAGCCCAGGAGTTCGAGACCAACCTTGTGAGACCTTGTCTTTACAAAAAATAAACATAAAAAAATAGCCAGGCGTGGTGGCATGTGCCTGTGGTTCCAGCTACTTCGGAGGCTGTGTGGGAGGAACACTTGAGCCTGGGAGGTTGAGGCTGCAGTAAGCCGTGATCACGCTACTGCACTCCAGCCTGGGCAACAGAAAAGGACCCTGTCTAAAAAAAAAAAAAGAAAAAAAAGAAAGAAAGAAAGAAAGAAAGGAGAGAGAGACTTGAGAGATGACTTGGGGAGTTGGTAGCAAAACAGTCTGTGAAACCACAGGTGTTGCTGAGATCAGCTCAGAAGCCAGGGGTGGAGGGAATGGACAAGCTTGTGGAGAGAGGCTGGGCTTTCGACTTTACCCTTATGGGTAGCGCAGAAATTCCCATATTTTTTTGTTTGTCAAAGTGTTGTATGTTGAAATAATTTCAGACTTACAGAGATGTAAAAATAGTACAAAGAAGCCTCTTATACAGACACTCCTAATATTAATGTTTCATCACGTTTGCTTTCTATCTCTGTATAATATATGGGCCAGGCACGGTGACTTATGCCAATAATCCCAGCACGTTGGGAGGCAGAGGCAGGAGGATCGCTTGAGCCCAAGAGTTTAAGACCAGCCTGGGGAACATACCGAGACCCCTGTCTCTACAAAAAATAGGGGAAAAAAGCCTTGGCTATTTATAATATAACTATATATGTTTTTGTCTGAAGTATTATTATTATTATTATTTTGAGACACAGTCTTGCTCTGTGACCCAGGCTGGAGTGCAGTGGCGCAATCTGGCTCACTGCAACCTCTGCCCTCCAGGTTCAAGCCATTCTCCTGCCTCAGCCTCCCGAGTAGCTGGGATTACAGGCATGCGCCACCACGCCTGGCTAATTTTTGTATTTTCAGTAGAGATGGGGTTTTACCGTGTTGGCCAGGCTGGTGTCGAACTCCTGACCTCAGGTGATCCACCCGCCCCGGCCTTCCAAAGTGCTGGGATTACAGGTGTGAGCCAATGTGCCCAGCCAATTTTCCACAACTTTTTTTTTTTTTAATTTAGACAGAGTCTTGCTCTGTCGCCCAGGTTGGAGTGCAGTGGCGCCATCTCGGCTCACTGCAAGCTCTGCCTCCTAGGTTTGCGCCATTCTCCTGCCTCAGCCTCCCGAGTAGCTGGGACTACAGGCACCCGCCACCACGCCTGGCTAATTTTTTGTATTTTTAGTAGAGATGGGGTTTCACCGTGTTAGCCAGGATGGTCTCAATCTCCTGACCTCGTGATCCGCCCACCTCAGCCTCCCAAAGTGCTGGGATTACAGGCGTGAGTCACCGCGCCAGCCCCCACAACTTTTAAATACTTCCAGCTGGGCGTGGTGGCTCATGCCTGTAATCCCAGCACTTTGGAAGGCCGGGGTGGGTGGATCACCTGAGGTCAGGAGTTCAACACCAGCCTGGCCAATGTGGTAAAACCCCATCTCTACTGAAAATACAAAAATTAGCTGGGCGTGGTGGTGGGTGCCTGTAATCCCAGCTACTCGGGAGGCTGAGGCAGGAGAATCGCTTGAACCTGGGGGGCAGAGGTTGCAGTGAGCTGATTGCGCCACTGCACTCCAGCCTGGTTGATGAGAGTGAGACTCCGTCTCAAAAAAAAGAAAAAAATATTTTTTGAGACAGGGTCTCACTCTGTTGCCCAGCCTGGAGTGCAGTGGTGCAGTCAGCTCACTGCTTGCTCGACCTCCTGGGCTCAAGCGATCCTCCTGCCTCAGCTTCCTGATTAGCTGGGACTACAGGTGTGTGCGCCACCAAGCCCTGATACTTTTTTACTTTTTGTAGAGACAAGGTCTTGCTGTGTTACTGAGGCTGGTCTCGAACTCTTGGGCTTAAGTGATCCTCCTTGCCTCAGCCTCCCAAAGTGTTGGGATTACAGGCGTGAGCCACTGTGCCCAGTGATGACCTTGATAGCAAAATAATTTTTTGGCCCAAGCTCCAATCCAGGATCACACTAGTGATCTGGTTACTAGTTTCCTTTAGTCTATAATAATTGTTTAGCTGTTCTTTGTCTTTCATGATCCTGCTATTATTATCCTATTATTTTGTCAAATAACCCTCAATTTGGGTTTGGCTCATTTGATTTAGATTATATATTTTTGGCAGAAAAAATTGTAAAAATGTATAATTGCAAGCGTGTAATCACATCACACTGAAAAATTCTTCATTTGCTGGTTGCGGTGGCTCACACCTGTAATCTCAGCACTTTGGGAGGCTGAAGTGGGTGGATCACTTGAGCTCAGGAGTTCAAGACTGGCCTGGGCAACATGGAGAAACCCCATCTCTACCAAAAATACAGTAATCGGCCAGGCGCGGTGGTGTGTGCCTGTGGTCCCAGCTACTTGGGAGGTTGAGGTGAGAGGATCGCTGGACCCCAGGAAGTTGAGGGTGTGGGGAGCCGAGATCGCACCACTGCACTCCAACCTGGGCCACAGAGTGAGACTCATTCCCTCAGGCTGGATGCAGTGGCACGATCTCAGCTCACTGCAACCTCTACCTCCCAGGCTCAAGCGATTCTCCTGCCTGAACCCGGGAGGCGGAGCATCCTGCAACCTGGCTTCCACCTCCAGTCCCTATACCCACAGTGTGGAGCCAAATATCTGGATTTGAAACTGGCTCTGCTGCCTACCAGCCGTGTGACCCTGGGAAAGTCATTTAGCTTCTCTCAGCTTCTTCAACTGTGAAATGGAAATAATAATAGTATCTCCCTCAAGGCATTGTTGTAGGGATTGGTTCCACGTGGATAATGCCCTAACAGGAAATGTTCCTGTGTTATCACCAAGTGAAGATGGCTATGGAGTTTGGCCTGGAGGCGGGGGTTGAGGGTGGAGGGTCGGAAGTCTTCCCAGAGCATGCCCACAGAGAGAGAGGGGCAGTAGGCATTCTGGTAGAAGGGACCACCCGACCCTTCAGGGGGCTTGGAGTTGGGGTCAGTGTTTGGTGCGGGAGCCTCCTGGAAGGCCTGGCTGCAGGGTGCCAGGACATCCTGTCACCAGCTGCCCCGCCTTTTCCCGCTCTCCCCTCCTCACGTCAGCAGCCTTTCTCCTAAGGCACCCTAGGATCAGGAGGACCCTGTCCTCCAACCCTCTATCCCCCATTCCCAGGCACCTGGCGTCCTCGCAGATCAATCGTGTTTGCGAGCTGGGGGGCTGAGGAGTTTGGGCTCATTGGCTCCACGGAATTCACAGAAGTGAGTGGCCCTACAGGGTAGGGGATCGAAAGGGGTTCCCAGGACAGAACGGCGCGGGGCTGACGTCGCCCCTCGCACCCGCAGGAGTTCTTCAACAAGCTGCAGGAGCGCACGGTGGCCTACATCAACGTGGACATCTCGGTGTTTGGTATGCGGGTGGTGGGGCAGGAAAGGGGAGGAGACGGCGGGACGACTGGGTGGGTAAAAGAAGGGGCTGGGGCCCAAATAGTCTTTCTCCCCTCCTCCCACAGCCAACGCTACCCTTAGGGTGCAGGGGACGCCCCCTGTCCAGAGTGTCGTCTTCTCTGCAACCAAAGAGGTGGAAGGGGGCAGGCCGGGCGGGGCTGAACTAGCTGGGGCGGGCCGCGTGCGGCGGAGGCCGCACGGGTGGGCGGGGCTGGGGAGTGGTACTCTCTAGATCTGCTGGGGCTGGACTGAGGCTGGGGCAAGCCTCGTCAGGACTGGACCACGGGTGGGCAGGAGACCGGTGGAGAACCCGCCCTGTTGTTGGGGCTGGGGAGGGCCGCGCACCGAGACTAAATTCTCCTTCCGGCCAGATCCGCTCACCAGGCCCTGGCGACCTGAGCATCTACGACAACTGGATCCGGTACTTCAACCGCAGCAGCCCGGTGTACGGCCTGGTCCCCAGGTAAGCCCAGGGACAGAAGGGGGCCCGGAGCGAGGCGGTCCGGCCCAGCGCTCTTTATCCCGGCCCCCTTCCTTCCCGCAGCTTGGGTTCTCTGGGTGCTGGCAGCGACTATGCACCCTTCATTCACTTCCTGGGCATCTCCTCCATGGACATCGCCTATACCTATGACCGGGTGAGCAGGCGCCCCTCCGTCCCTGCCTCGGTACCTTGCTGCATGCGCCCCCTCCTCTCCTTGTGGCTGTTCTCATACAGACTGAACCCTGCACCTTTACTCATTGCTACCTCTGCCAAGTTTCTTAAAAAAATACACACACACACAGAAATACACACACACGTTTTATATAGACGGAGTCCTGCTTTGTTGCCAGGCTGGTCTTGAACTCCTGGGCTCAAACCATCCTCCCGCCTCAGCCTCCTAAAGTGCTGGGATTACAGGTGTGAGCCTTGGTGCCCGGCCTCTGCCAAGTTTAACCTTTTCAAGCACCTCTTTATGCTCATCTATGTTATTTTATCAAATGTAAGATACTACTGATTATAAGATGTGCCATTATGTTATGCAATATTCAGGAAGGGAAAAAAAAAACCACCGCTTCCAACCAGTTGTAAGATGGCATTGCCTGTGAGAAGCATTCTGTTTCCAAAGATCTTAAAATGTAGGGGCGGGGGTGGGAGGGGGGAAGTTAATCTCAGCATTGATTAACTCAGACCATTGGCGTGAGCGTTGGCATGAAGGTAAAAACAAGACAAGGGGTGCAGAGTGCCCAGCTGGCACCTCCCTGTTTGATGCTCCAAAAAGTATGTTCTCCACCTCACAGCCACAGCGATTATTGGTAGTAGAGCTGGGATTTGAATCTATCTGACCCCAAAGCCCCAGGTTCTTCTCCTTTCTGTGAAACTGGAAACTGGCACCAGACCCAGCTCTTCCACTAATTAGCTATGTAATATCAGCAGGTTAACCTCTCTGAGCTTCAGTTTCCTTTTCTGTGGGAATTCTAGAAGCCACCTCACAGACATGGCCAAGATTCAGTGGAGATAATGCCCACATTTTGCAGCTCACTGGAGGTACACCTTCTCCCACTTCCCATCCCAAGCCTGTCACCTCTGGGCTTTGTTCCCCCAGAGCAAGACTTCAGCCAGGATCTACCCCACCTACCACACAGCCTTTGACACCTTTGACTATGTGGACAAGTTTTTGGACCCAGGTGAGGAGGGAGACAAGGGGCATCCTGAGACCAGGACAGGAGAGGCTGAAGACTGAGCCCTGGCCTTGTCACCTTGCCGCAGGCTTCAGCAGCCATCAGGCTGTGGCCCGGACAGCGGGGAGTGTGATTCTCCGGCTCAGTGACAGCTTCTTCCTGCCCCTCAAAGTCAGTGACTACAGTGAGACACTCCGCAGCTTCCTGCAGGCAGCCCAGCAAGATCTCGGGGCCCTGCTGGAGCAGCACAGCATCAGCCTGGGTAGGCACAGCCCTGACCCTGAGGTATGGGGAGCCCTGCACCCCCAGGACTGAGCCACTGCTTGTTCCTCACAGGGCCTCTGGTGACTGCAGTGGAGAAGTTTGAGGCAGAAGCTGCAGCCTTGGGCCAACGCATATCAACACTGCAGAAGGGCAGCCCTGAGTGAGCAAGGGCAGCGGGCAGGGGCTGGGAGGGCAGCACCCAGGGCAGGATACCAGGCTGGTAGCTGGGCTGCTGGCTCCAGGGTGACTGGCAGTTCCTGCCTCCCCACCAGCCCCCTGCAGGTCCGGATGCTCAATGACCAGTTGATGCTCTTGGAACGGACCTTTCTGAACCCTAGAGCCTTCCCAGAGGAACGCTACTACAGGTGAGTCTGTCCCAGAGTCCTGGGAGGTGCCTCCAGGTGGGGCCGGACAATGGCTCCCCACCTGAGATGAGGTGGTCAGCTTCTCTGCCCTTTAGAGTGCAACCCAGCCACTGAAGAAGATGGGAATGTAAGGCTCAGGGAGGGGAGGAAAGTTGCTTGAGGGTCCCTCTGGGAGCTAGGACTGTAACCCACATTTCCTCCCCCCACCGCCACTGCTGTAAGAGCTCCCTGGCCTTCAGAGACAAGTGGACGGGGGTGCTTTTCTGCCTCGCTGCGTACAGGAGCTGAGCCAGTTCTAGGCCCAGGCTTCTCTTTCCTGGCCCCTGACTGACTGACCCTGATCCTGTCCCATTTCTCTTGTCAGCCATGTGCTCTGGGCACCTCGCACGGGCTCCGTAGTCACATTCCCGGGCCTATCCAATGCCTGCTCCAGGGCCAGGGACACAGCTTCTGGATCTGAAGCTTGGGCTGAGGTCCAGAGACAGCTCAGCATTGTGGTGACAGCCCTGGAGGGTGCGGCAGCCACCCTGAGGCCTGTGGCTGACCTCTGACCCCAGCCCTCTTTCTTCAGCCCTCCCTTTACTCCAACCCTCTCCTGCCTGCTTTCCTGAGATGTCCTGGTCTTCCTTGGTGCCAGAAGGGGGCACTACCACAGGACCCTCTCAAGCTTCTCAGGCAACAGCTTGAGGTCCCTGAGGGGAGTGGCAAGCCCTAATGCAACTCACCCTCATCCTGGTGCTTAGGTGGCAGAGGGTGGGCAGCAGGGGACAGGGATGGGATGGCAAAACCACCAACTGCCCTTGGTGGCGGGTGGGTGGAGATGGGATGCATGCCAACCTCAGATGCCAACTCAGGTCATCAAGGCCAAGGACCAGTGGCGAAAGTGAGTCTTGGGGTACCTTAGGCCTTGCCTAGTCTGCGTTCCTCTCCCTGCATGCTGTGTATCCTAACTCCCTACAACAGCCCCTCAAATAAATCACATCTAGTGACTGGTACCAACAAAACAAGTTCCTTTTATTATCTGGAAACCATGGAAAAAGAAACCTAAGTGCTCTGGCCCAGTCCTGGGGCTCTGAGAGGCTCACGCTCCCTCCTCAGGCTGGGGACCCAGGTCTGTCCGCGCCCTCATCTTCCTCCTCTGCCATGACCACCTCCTCCAGGGTACGTCCTCGAAGTTTGCTCTCCACTAACACCTTGCACGTACTGGCAGGCGGTAGCCCTTCCTCCACGTAGCGACCCCTCAGGAACACAACTCTCTCCTCTCCGTCCAAGGGCAGCCCGTGGGCCTGGCACAGGTCCCGTGCTTCCCTGAGTCCATCCAGGGCCAGGAGGTTGACCATGAAGCCCAGAGGCAAGGTCTGGCCCTTGGGGGTGCTAAAGGCACGAGCGAAGCGGGCCAGGGCTTCCCGGCGGGCATGGCCCACATGGCACTGCACAGCACAACTTGGCAGGTAGGGCAGGGTCTGGAGCAGACGGAACAGGCGGGCAGCATTGCCCTCTCGGAAGGCAGCATCTACCGCCAAGGCCTTGCGGAGGGGCGGGCAGGCGCGCAGGGCAGCAGGCAGCTGTAGAACCTCATGCAGGGCTTCCACCGAGCCTGTGAGAGCGGGAAGCCAGAATGAGGACGCCTGGTCCTTACAGGATCAGGCTCATCTCCCCTCCCAACACCCTGTCCTTCCTCTCTACTCGACCACGCCCCTTCTCTAGGCCTAGCCCAACTTCCCTCTCCCCTCTAAGGGCCAGCCTTTGGCTCCTTCCCCAACCTATATTTGAATGAGTGGCCTCAGGCTCTTGACTTCCTGCAGTCCAGATCCTTACTTACAACACTGAAGTGGGCAGGGTTTACGGATTTGGGAAGCTGGCCCAGATAATTGAATGATTCGCCTGAGAGTGTCCTAGGGCGGGTATGTAGTTGAGCCTGACCCCAGTCCAAGTTTTCTGACTTGGATTTCCCACTACCCTGGCTTCCCTGTACCCACAGTTTTGGAAGCCAACTCTGCCCCACTTTCCCCTGACCACCTGGGAAGGCCCCTTCCTTCAGGAGACTCTGCCCCTGCTTCCCTTCTGGAAGAGTCTCAGACACTGGAACCTTGGCCCTCATTTGTAAACTGGGGTTTCTGACCAATAAGTAGGTTGTGAAGTCAACAGCATTTTGTTAAAATTGTATAGGGCAGGGCTTTTTTTTTTTTTTTTTTTTTTTTTTGAGACAGACTTGCTTTGTCACCCAGGCTGAAGTATAGTGGCTCTTGGCTCACTGCAATCTCCACTACCTCCCAGGTTCAGGCGATTCTCCTGCATCAGCCTCCTGAGTAGCTGGGATTACGGGTATGCGCCACCACACCCAGCTAATTTCTGCATTTTTAGTAGAGAGGGCCCAGCCAGAACACAGCTTATTTGGGCACAGTGGCTCATGCCTGTAATCCCAGCACTTTGGGAGACCAACGCGGTAGGATCACTTTAGCCCAGGAGTTTGAGAGCAACCTGGTCAACATGGCAAGACTCCAATCCCTATATAAAAATAAATTTTAAAAAATTAAAAGGAAAGAAAATCATGGTCCTGCCACTACTACTGTTAACCAGTGCTGTGTCAACAGGCAAGTCACCTCACCACCCTGGGCTTCGATTTCTTCCCCCACTAGACCAGGGATAATTACCATGCCTTCTTCAGAGGAACAGTGTGGACAAAAATAAACCATTCACTGGGCATGATGGCCGCACCCGGCTACTTGGGAGGGTGGGGCAGGAGGATCACTTGAGCCCAGGAATTCGAGTGGCAACATGCGAGATCCCATCTCTACAAAAAAAATTTTTTTAAGTTAGCCGGGTGTGATTGCATACATCTGTGGTCCCAGCTACTTGGAAGGCTGAGGCAGAAGGATCCCTTGAGCCCACGAGGTTGAGGCTGCAGTGAACTATAATTAAGCCACTGTACTCCAGCCTGGGCAAGAGTGAGACCCTGTCTCAAAAAACACAAACAGGCCGGGTGCGGTGACTCACGCCTGTAATCCCAGCACTTTGGGAGGCAGAGGTGAGCTATCATTTTGAGGTCAGGAGTTCGAGACCAGCATGGCCAACATGGTGTTGGCCTGTCTCTACTAAATATCCAAACACTAGCCGGGGTGGTGGCGCAAGCCTGTAGTCCCAGCTCTTTGGGAGGCTGACGCAGGCGAATAGCCTGAACCCGGGAGGCGGAGGTTGCAGTTAGGCAAGATCATGCCACCGCACTCCAGCCTGGGTGACAGAGCTAGACTCTGTCTCAAAAACAAAGAAAGAAACAAATAATAAGAGTTTATTGGAATGCATCGCCCATAGAAAGTATCTCTAATGCCTTAAACTTCTGTCTCAGGTATATTCGTGGGCATATGTGTTCTTGTTTGCTTGGTAACCCTGACTGGGCGGGGAGGTTAAAAGAGTTTGAAAATCAGCCGGGCGCGGTGGCTCACGCCTGTAATCCCAGCACTTTGTGAGGCCAAGGTGGGCGGATCACGAGGTCAGGAGTTCGAGACCAGTCTGACCAACATGGTGAAACCCCCGTCTCTACTAAATACAAAAATTAGCTGGGTGTGGTGGCGCGCGCCTGTGATCCCAGCTACTCAGGAGGCTGAGGCAGAAGAATCGCTTGACCCAGGGAGGCGGAGGTTGCAGTGAGCCGAGATCGCGCCACTGCACTCCAGCCTGGGCGACACAGCGAGACTCAAAAAAAAAAAAAAAGTTTGAAAATCACTATTTAGACCAACTCTCCCTTTCCACCCTTGCCCCCTCCACTTTTATTCCTGAGACAACTAAGACCCAGAGGTGGGCCCGAGGTCCCACGTCGGGGCTCGGTGGATCTTGTGCTGTCCTGGGAGGGGGCTAATGGTGAGATGTTAAAGCTAATCCTTCCTTTCCCTACCTCCACTGTCATGGTGGGCTCCTGTCCCCACGCTCTGCCCAGCCGCCAGGATCCCGACTCACCCAGGTTATAGAGCAGAAAGAGGCCCTGGAAGGCGGGTTGGCGGGGGTGCGGCCCGGCGCCCCGCGCGTAGCAGCGCCGCAGCGAGCCGAAGCCCTCCTGCACCTGGGCCTGCAGCAGCACCGGGTCCGCGGGTCCCCGCGCCGCGTCGGGCCCGAGCCGCGCCACTACGGCCAGCAGCGTGGCCAGTGCCGCCTCCAGCACCACCGCTGCCTCGGCGTCGCCCGCTCCCTGCAGCGCCA
The DNA here is from genome assembly GCF_029289425.2 of Pan paniscus. NCBI lineage: Eukaryota > Metazoa > Chordata > Mammalia > Primates > Hominidae > Pan > Pan paniscus. The sequence continues at coordinate 66,268,457 of NC_073258.2, read as the reverse complement.
GGTCCAGGCGCACAGCTCGCAAGCGGTCTGCCACGAAGCTGGCCACCTCGGCGCGGGCGATGTCGGCGCTCTCCGCCACCTCACCGGCCAGGTAGCGCACGGTGGCCAGCAGCACGGAGGGCGGACGCAACTGGCTGGGCGGGGGCCGGGGCTTGCCGGCGGCGGGTCGGCTGTACTCCTTCACCGCGCGCTGCGGATCGGCGCGGGGCGGGTACTGGCGGCAACCCGGCACCACCTCCAAGCGGTGCAGGCGGTGCTCCCTTTCGCGCTGGGCGCGCTCGGCGGCCGGGCACATGTCCGGGCAGGTGCCCACGGGCAGCTCGCAGCCGGGCATGAGGGGGCTGCGGGGAGACGGTGGGCGCTCAGCATCCCGGGGACAGCAGTGCTGCGGGAAGGCACGCGAGGCCGGCCGGGGGTGGGGAGCGGCGGGTCGGGGCGGGGCTGAACCTGGCTGGGCCCGCCTGCCCGCCATGATCCCCGGCCTTCGGGCCGCCCATCGAGCCACCTCTGTCCTCTCACCCGGTCCAGTCGAGTTGGCCTCCCGAGATGCACTGCGTTGTAGTCCAGCTACGCCTCTGCGGCTCCGCGCGCTCTGGGGCGGCTAACGGCCCCAGTCGAGCGCCAAGTTGAGCTTCGCGCGCTCCCCTTAGTGTTTTTAACGTGTAGCCCGGGCCGCTCCCATGATACACCGGTGTAGTCCCTGCCGCAACCAACCGCTTTGTGGTGAGGCGGGGCGGGGCGGGGCTGAGGCCACGCCTTCCAGCCCGCTGAGCAATCAGGATTTGGCTTTGGGGCCTCTGAGACAGGTACCCGGGCTTTGGGTTCCTCTCCTTCGTCCCTTCCACCCAATAAACCGGCTCCATCGGCTTGTCCTGTATTTCCCTGGAGACTATGCTCCCTATTTTCTAGCTCAGGGGCCAGCAAATGTTTTCTGCAAAGGGCCAGGTTGTAAATGTTTCGGGATTTGCAGGCGGCAAAGACTCAACTCTGCAACTGTTTCAACTGCCAGTGTAGCGCGAAAGCAGCTATCACAATACTAAATGAATTAGCCTGGTTGTGTTCCAACAAATTTTATTTATAGACTCTTAAATTTCATATAATTTTCACTTGTCACATATAAATTTCACCTGTCATTGTCACAGAATATTATTTTGATTTTTTTAATCATTAAAAAAAGTAAAAACCACTCTCACAGCCCTTACATTAAAAAGGAGGTGGGCCAGATTTGGCTGCAGGTGGGAGTTTGCAGACCCCAGTTCTAGAGGGGTAAACTAATGGTTTAATGACCACAGCTGCTGCTCACACATCAAGACAGACAGACATGGGCCGGGCGTAGTGACTCATGCCTGTAATCTCAGCACTTTGGGAGACTGAGGCGGGTGGATCACTTGAGGTCAGGAGTTCGAGACCAGCCTGGCCAACATGGTGTAACCCCGTCCCTACTAAAAATACAAAATATTAGCTGGGCGTGGTGGCATGTGCCTGCAATCTCAGCTACTGGGGAGGCTGAGACAGGAGAATTGCTTGAACCTGGGAGGTGGAGGTTGCAGTGAGCCGCGATCACACCACTGCACTCCAGTCTGGGCGACACAGCGAGACTCCAACTCAAAAAAAACCCCCAAAAGACAGGCAGGGTCAGAAGTGTGAGTCCTTGATTCCAAGGTGGCAGGTGTAATCAGGGAGCTAAGAATTCATTATTTTTCTCATTCTTGGTCCAGTTACCTACAGAAATGGCTCCTGTAATTACAAGACCAGGAGGTAGGGCCAGGCCCTGGGGAGAGGAGAAGGGGCTGGCAGTGCAGGAGCAAGAGTCCCAGGGAAGGGCCCACTCCCTGTTAGGGTGGGAGTTGAGACAGGTGCAGGCGCAGGATCTCCTCTGCCCGCTTCAGGTACTCAGCTGCCTTCTTCTTCACACCTTCCTGGCGGGCAGGCAACGGGTCACCTGTGGAGAGAGAATGCTCAGCTGAGGCACCTGGGCACCACTGGCCTGGTCAGAACCCCTGGTCGGGTCCTTTACAATTCACAGAGCATCACCATGTGCTTTTCCCTCCTCTCTGGGGCCCAGCATCCATTCTCCTCAGTCTACAAATAAGAAAACTGAGCCCATGCCGGGCGCGGTGGCTCACGCCTGTAATCCCAGCACTTTGGGAGGCCGAGGTGGGTGGATCACGAGGTCAGGGGTTCGAGACCAGCCTGACCAACATGGTGAAAGCCCATCTCTACTAAAACTACAAAAATTCGCTGGGCGTGGTGGCACGTGCCTGTAATCCCAGCTACTCAGGAGGCTGAGGCAGGAGAATGGCTTGAACCTGGGAGGTAGAGGTTGCAGTGAGCCAAGATTGTGCCACTGCACTCCAGCCTGGGCGACAGAGCAAGACTCTGTCTCAAAAAATAAAAAAAATAAATAAAAATAAATAAAAAATAAAAATTCAAAAATTAGCCAGGCATGGTGGTGGGCGCCTGTAATCCCAGCTAGTCGGGAGGCTGAGGCAGTAGAATCACTTGAACCTGGGGGGCGGAGGTTGCAGTGAGCCGAGATTGTGCACTCCAGCCTGCAACAAGAGCAAGACTCTGTCTCAAAAAAAAAAAAAAAAAAGAGAAAGAAGAAAACTGAGGCCACAAGAGGTTAAAAACAACAACAACAAAAACAACAACAACAAAAACAGAAACAAAAATCTGCCCAGGTTACACAGCTGGTCAGTGAGGAGTAAAAGGGCTCCTGATCCGTGATTTGCTTGTTTTTTTGCTCCCTTCATCACTGCCCCACCTGGGACCCAGGCCTGACCCTCCACCCTCAGTCCCTACTCACTGGGGACTCCCTGAAGCAAGACGTGCACGCCGTCTCGATAGCCCTGGAGCGCAGCAGCGTAAGCGCCTGCCTTCTCATCCCGCAAGGCCTGGGTGATGAGCTCTGTGGCCTGGCTTAGGTAGGCAGGGGTGGGCCCTCCTTCCCCGTCCTCTTCCTCCTCCTGCCCTCCTGGCTCCCAGGGTTCCTGGTCCAGCCTTGCAGACTCCACCTCCATCGTTGCCAGCTCAGCCACATGGGTGGGGCTGGGGGCTGCGCCTTCTGCAGTTAGAAAGGGAGGACTCGGACCAGACTGGCCCTTCCTTTCCCAGGCCCTCTGCCCAACCCCAAGACCTCTTTTGTCCATCAGGGTATCAGCCTGTCCCCAGTAGAGGGGACCAATGCCAGAGCAATCCAGAAGTCGTCTGTGGATCAAAAACTAGCCAGGAGCTATTTGATCGATAGGGTTCACGTGCTTCTGTAAAAACAGCCTTACCTTCCTAATTATGTCTTTAGGTACACACTCTAGTTTGTAAGCTCTGGGTCACTGGTCCTATTTCCCTCTTGACTCCAGTTGACCTAGAAATCCAAAAATCCCCTCCAGAAAGTTTCCCTGAAGGATGCTAGGCCACCACCACCAGGCTGAGGGTAGAAATGCTCCAAGACTTGGAATAATCTTAGAATAGGAGACTTAGAGAATCTCAGGGGTTTTCTGAAGCCTTGCAGTTTCAGCTGAGGCCCCCAAATGTAAAGACAGTGAGTGACAGGTGTCCTCACATTTCCCAGGTAAAGGCTCATTATATCCCCCTGGACTGGCTAAAAGGGGGTCGGACATCCTACCTGCAGCTTACACACGAGGCGACTGGAAATCTGGTGCACCTTTGGTGAAAAGGCCTCTGAGGGGAAGGTGCGGGGGCAGGGAGCATCATGATACCCTATCATCCTGGAGAGGGAAAAAGTGGGTGCCTCTCTAACCCCATCCCTGTGAGTTCCATGAGAGCCCTGAGAAGTCCGGGCCTCCTGCAGGAGGGAGAAGGCACCTCCTGGCTGGGCCTACAGCCCTCCATATATTTCTCAGGGAGCAGAGAGCAGAAGAGTGCCTGGGACACCTGCACACTCGAGTTAAGGAGTTTGCTGTGAAGAAGGGAGACACAGGTGCCCACTCCTTGCCTCAAGAATTCTGGTGGTGAGAGGCTTGTTGGAGGTGCCCACCATGGCAGGGTAGGGAAATAAGGCAGTGTCTGAGCACACTGCAGTTCCAGGCTTTGGGGACTTTTCCCATGGGCTGAGTGAATGTCTCATTGGAGCTGTCTGTGAAGGGTCTTGAAAAGATCCTGGCTGGACACAGTCACTCATGCCTATGATCCAGCACTTTGGGAGGCTGAGGTGGGAGGACTACTTGAGTCCAGGAGCTTGAGACCAGCCTGGGCAACATAGTGAGATCTCATCTCTACAAAAAATCAAAAACTTAGCTGGGCATGATGGTGCATGCCTGTGGTCCTGTCCCAGCTATTTGGGAGGCTGAGGTGGGAGGATCGCTTAAGCCTAGGAGTTGGAGGCTGCAGTGAGCCGTGATCGCACCACTGCCCTCTAGCCTGGTGACAGAGCCAGACTCTGTCTCAAAAAATAAATAAATAAAAATAAAAAAATTAAAAAGGAGAGGAAAAAAAATAGAAAAGCTCCTGCCCAGGCAGCTAGCTGCCCAGCAGGGACTCAGCTGGCACAAGGACAGAGCACTTGGATGCCTGCCACCCAGAGGCCAGGCATAACAGCCCTGTGACACCAACGTTGCCTTTCCCTCCTATTCCTTCTTCCCACTCCCCAACCCTGGAGAGGCAGGAGCAGGAACGGGAGGAGGCAGAACAAGAAAAGTGAAAGAGGCAGGGCATTTTGGCTCACGCCCGTAATCTCAGCACTCTGGGAGGCGGAGGCAGGTGGATCACTTGAGGGTCAGGAGTTTGAGACCAGCCTGACCAAAATGGTGCGACCCTGTCTCTACTCAAAATACAAAAATTAGCCAGGCATGATGGCGCGCGCCTGTAGTCCCAGCCACTCAGGGGGCTGAGGCAGGAGAATCGCTTGAATCCGGGAGGCGGAGGTGGGAGTGAGCTGAGATCGTGCCACTGCACTCCAGCCTGGGCAATCCAGAGCAAGACTCGATCTCAAAAAAAAAAAAAGGGCCAAGCGCGGTGGCTCACATCCGTAATCCCAGCACTTTCAGAGGCTGAGGCGGGCGCACCACCTGAGGTCGGCAGTTTGAGACCAGCCTGACCAACATGGAAAAATCCCATCTCAACTAAAAATACAAAATTAGCAGGCACCGTGGTGCGCGCCTGTAGTCGCAGCTACTCAGGAGGCTGAGGCAGGAGAATCGCTTGGACCTGGGAGGTTGCAGTGAGCAGAGATTGCACCACTGTACTCCAGACTGGGCGACAAAGTGAGACTCTGTCTCAAAAAAAGAAAAAGAATAACAGACATGGACTCTTGCTATATTGCCCAGGCTGGTCTTGAATTCCTGGGCTCAAGCAATCTTCCTGCCTCAGCCTCCCAAAGTGTTGAGATTACAGGTGTGAGCCAATGTGCCAGGCGTTGGCAAATTTTAGAATGAAAAACTCCAGTGTCTCAGAGCTTGGGACTGTCGAGTCCCAGGATCTCACAGCAAGAAGGTGCCCAGGACCCTGACCTCCATCGGGGGGGGCCCTTCTACCTCCAGCATCCCCAAATGCCAGTGGCTCTAGGCCCCCAGAGGGATTTCCCTTTGCAGCTGCCCTTTGAGCTGAGAACTCACTCCCATTGACCAGCAGGCCTCTTGCCTTCAGGATCTGCAGCCAGACCCTGGCTAGTCAGGAAATCCCACCACGAGCTTGCAGGGAAGGAACTAAAATGTCCCAGAGCAGTGTGAGCCGGCTCTTTCCAAAGCCTTCTCAGTGAGATGGCCCCAACATGGGAAGTGCCTCCTTTCCTTCCTCGTGGCTACTTGTTGCACAGGTGCATCCAGCACACCACACCACGTGCCCTGGCACAGGGCTTCTAATTCTCATTGAAGCTGCTATTGGCCCACAGGGCAGCACTGCTGAGGAGACGTCTTTCCCTGATCTGCGCAGGCACTGAGCAGGCTAGTGGGGCTCTGCCCTCCTCCCTGTCCCAAGGACGTCCTGCCCTGGCTCCTTCCCGGCTGTCCCAGCTCATTACCTTCCTTGGAGAAGGGGTCGAAGAGGGCAAGCTCAGCCTCGGTGAGGGGGCCTCGGGCAGGGGAACCAGATGCCTCCTCGGTGCTCTCACAGTTAAAGAGGAGATCCAGGGCCTCCTGGGCAGGGCTGGATGGTGGGGGGTCCACTGAGGAAGAGATAATTGGGGTCATGAATACCTGCGTTTATTTCTCAGCTTTCAAAATAGAATTACTCTCTCCTTAAACCCTTGCAGCAACCATGGGCATAGACAAGCCTGTTATTAGGGTTTGTGCTCATTTTACAGATTAAGAAACTGTAGCACAGAGAAGGAAAAGGACCTGCCCAAAGTTCCTCAGCCAGTTAAGTGATAGACCTGGGACACACACACATTTCTCAGTAAGATCACTGAGGAGGGAGTGTGGCCGCCCTCCCCACTCTGCACCCTCCAGCCCTGGTTCCCTCCTCCCACCCCGATGTACCTGGCACCTCCAATTCCTCGAGGCCCCTCCTTTCTGCAGGGAGCAGTTGGGATAGCCGGGGGTCATCAGGGGGCGGGGTGGGGATCAGAGGGGGTGGCAGGATGTGCAGGTCCCTGGACACCTCCAAGGGTCGGGTCACCTCCCCACCCTGCAGGACAGAAAGATCAGACATGGGGAGTCATGGGGTGCAATCTGGTGGGTGGGTAAGTGGCCCAAGTTCTGGGAAGGTGGAAGGTGCACATACCCGGAAGAACTCCTTGAGCTGGGGGCTGTTGTTGAGCGCAGGTATGTGCACAGTGAAGCGAAGCAGGTCCTCTGCCCCCTTTCGCCGCTCCTCGATCACTGAGGCTTCAAACCGGCCTACAGCCCCCAGGACAAGGAACAGGGGAGAGTGGCGGTGACCCACAGGGGCTTCTGCCCCAAGGCCACTTTTCCTGGTCCTGCCTGAGATGCTCTGAGCAACTCACTGCCCTCCTACCCATTCTCCCAGCAATCTGCCCTGGTTCCTCCTGGGGTGAGGTAGGGGCTTCCAGGAGGATCAATTTCCCTATTCATTCATTTGCCAGATGTTTACTGAGCACCTACTATATGCTAGACTCAGAAGGTGAACAGGGGAGGAACCAGTCTCTGCCCTTGTGAATATCATATCCTACCCAGGGGGAGCTAGGCAGTTAACAAGAAACAAAAGCATTTCTGATGGCTTTGATCTAATGACAAAAGTAAGGCTCAGAGAGGGAAAGTGACTTGCCCAAGGTCACAAAGCAAGGAGCCCCCGTTTATTTTTTGAGAAAAGGACTGGCTGTGTTACCCAGGCTGGTGTGCAGTGGCACGATCTCAGCTCACTGCAACCTCTGCCTCCTGGGATCAAGCCGCCCTCCCGCCTCAGCCTCCCAGGTAGCTAGGACTATAGGTGCACACCATCATGCCTGGCTAATTTTTGTATTTTTTGTAGAGATGGGGTTTTACCATGTTGCCCAGGCTGGTCTTGAACTCCTGAGCTCAAGTGATTACCTTGCCTTGGCTTCCCAAAGCACTGAGATTACAGGTGCGAGCCACAGTTTCACTGCTCTGTCCTAGGTATTTTGCAGAGCAGGCTAACTCTGGTCCAGTTACTGTGCGGCCAGTCTGTGGTACTTCCCCACTGGCCTGGCATAACCTGACAGCAGCAATCCTTTACCTTGCTTCAAAAGAACATCTCGGCCAGGCGCGGTGGCTCACACCTATAATCCCAGCGTTTTGGGAGGCCGAGGCAGGTGGATCACTTGAGGTTAGGAGTTCGAGACCAGCCTGGCCAACATGGTGAAACCCTGTCTCTACTAAAAATAAAAAAAATTAGGTGTGGTGGCGCACACTACTTGGGTGGCTACTTGGCTATTTGGGAGGCTGAGGCAGGAGAATCGCTCAAACCTGGGAGGCAGAGTTTGCAGTGAGCTGATATCATGCCACTGGACTCCAGCCTGGGTGACAGAGTGAGACTCTATCTCAAAAAACAAAAACAAAAACCAATAACAAAAAAGAACATCTCACATGAGTACGCAGACCCAAGCAACTGGTCAGCACTGTCTAATACAGATATGAGCTACATATGCAATTTTAAATTTTCTAGCAGCTACATTAAATAAAAGGAAAAAAGAAACAATTTTTTTTTTTTTGAGACGGAGTCTCACTCTGTCGCCTGGGCTGGAGTGCAATGGCACACTCTTGGCTCACTGCAACCTCTGCCTCCCAGGTTCAAGCGATTCTCCTGCCTCAGCTTCCTGAGTAGCTGAGATTACAAGCACTCGCCACTACACTCAGCTAATTATTTGTATTTTTAGTAGGGACGGGGTTTCACCACATTGGCCAGGCTGGTCTCAAACTCCTGATCTCGTGATTCGCTTGCCTCGGCCTCCCAAAGTGCTGGGATTACAGGTGTGAGCCACCACACCTAGCCACAAGTTAATTTTAATATTTTATTTAACCCAATATATCCCAAATATTCTCATTGCAACATGTAATCAATATACTAAGTATTGAGATGGGCCGGGTGCAGTGTCTCACGCCTGTAATCCCAGCACTTTGGGAAGCCGAGGCGGGCAGGTCAGCTGAGGTCAGGAGTTCAAGACCAGCCTGGCCAATATGATGAAACTCTGTCTCTACTAAAAATACAAAAATTAGCCAGGCGTGGTGGTGCACACCTGTTATCCCAGCTACTGGGGAGACTGATGCAAGAGAATCCCTTGAACCTGGAAGGTGGAGGTTGCAGTGAGCCAAGACAGCGCACTGTACTCCAGCCTGGGTGACAAAGTGAGGCTGTCAACAAAAATAAAAAAGAAAAAGGAAAATAAAATGGAGCTGATAAAGACAGGATTTTTTTTCCTTTGAGATGGAGTTTTGCCTCGGCCTCCCAAAGTGCTAGGATTACAGGCGTGAGCCACACGCCCAGCCCAACAGGAATGTTAAAAGGTGAAATACACAGTAAGGGTTAGGCTACTCTGAGCCTCAGTTTCCCCATCTGTCAAATGAGGTCATCTCTAAGGGCCCTTCCAAACATGACTCTGCCCAGGGTTTCAGGCCCTCTCTATCCAGCCCCCACTGGCGGAGGTCCCCTTTTGCCCAATGCTCCCTCCATCTTTGGCCCGAGTGCCCCAATCTAACACTCACCAAACACCTGGGCCCGGGGGAAAGCAGGGAACTCCTCGAGGCGGCGGAAGAGGTTGCGGTGGGTGTAGGCCAGGTCTCCATGCAGCTTGCGGAAGTCGCTGTACCGCTTCCAGACCACCACCTACGAGGGACATGAGACTTGCCCAGAACCAGCAATGGTGGGAGGCAGCCGCCCCCATGCCCAGCCTGCCCCCAGGGGGTGTGAGGATCAGGAAGCAGCTGCAGCAGCCCCTCGCCCAGGGACAGGGAGGAAGGAGGGCCGATGTCCAAGCAGAGTTACCAGCTGCCCCTTGACAGTTTCCAGATCTGGAACTGCAGAACAGTCCCTCTTCCTCCCAGGAGCCTCACCTCTTTGACATCCTCTGGGTCCTTCTTTGAGATGAACTGAGAAAGAAAGGCAAGAGCTGGTTGAGACCAGAGACTGCCATCTGACACCCTCTCACCCTGTAATGCCCTAGGTGCCTCCTAGTCCCCCTCACGGGGCAGTAGCCTTTGGCCATTGGCCTCTGGCATCAAGGCACCCTGGCTTTAAGCCTTCGTGTGTAATTTTAGCAACTTTTCCTACTATGTACCTCAGTTTCTCCATCTATCAAATAGGAGGACCCCTAAAGGCCCATTTGGACTGCTCCAACCTCAGCCCAACTTTTTTTTTTTTGAGATGGAGTCTCGCTCTGTCGCCCAGGCTGGAGTGCAGTGGTACTCTCTCGGCTCACTGCCACCTCTGCCTTCAGGGTTCAAGCCATTTTCCTACCTCAGCCTCCCAAGAAGCTACAGACATGCACCACCACGCCTGCTAATGTTTGTATTTTTAGTAGAGATGGGGTTTCACCATGTTGGCCAAGCTGGTCTGGAACTCGTGACCGCAAGTGATCCGCCCGCCTCAGCCTCCCAAAGTGCTGGGATTACAGGCGTGAGCACCCGGCCATCAGCCCAATTTTTATCCCAGTTCCTTGAACAGACCAAGTCCCTCCATCTCCTTCTGAAACCAAAGAACCCCAAGCCTCCAAAGAAGGGAGGTTCTGCCTCAGGAACCTCCTTCCCTGCGGGAGAAGATCCTGCGCTTCAGCGCCCTGGACACAGAAGAAACCATCACTGGAGTTGAAGTCCCTGGAAGGGCAGACTTGGGTCTGAGGTGAAAACAAGATTCAGTTTTCATCGTTATGTTCATAATAATTTTAAAATAATGTCCTATGGTTTGGGGTACTTGACAGTTTAATAACATCTCCTATGCCAGGCACGGTGGCTCACACCTGTAATGCCAGCACTTTAGGGGGCCCAGGTGGGCAGATCACTTAAGTCCAGGAGTTTGAGGCCAGCCTGGGCAACATAGTGACACCCAGTATCTGCAAAAAATACAAAAAATTAGCTGGGTGTGGTGGCGTGGCACACCTGTAGTGTGTGCTACTTAGAAGGCTGAGGTGGGAGGATCACTTGAGCATGTTAAGCAGAGGTTGCAGTGAGCTGAGATCGCACCACTGCACTCCAGCCTGGAGAGAGTGAGACCTTGTCTCTCACACACTAAATAAATAAATAAAAACATCTATTTCTTATCCTGGATCCCACTGAGGCAGACATAATTGACATGCCCACTTAAGAGATGAGGAAATGGAGGCTCTGAGAGGTGTGGCCATAGAAGACCACACACTAAGTAAGAAAGATGGCTGGGACTAAAACCCTGGACTTCACTTTTGACAACAGTGACTTGCCTAAAATATTCTGGTAAAAGAAACTATTTAAAAGCCATTGAGTGGCCAGGTGTGGTGTCTCATGCCTGTAATCCCAGCACTTTGGGAGGCCGAGGTGGGAGAATCACTTGAGGTCAGGAGTTCGAGACCAGCCTGGCCAACCAACATGGTGAAATCCTGTCTCTACTAAAAATACAAAAATTAGCCAGGCGTGGTGGCAAGTGCCTGTAGTCCCAGCTACTCAGGAGGCTGAGGCAGGAGAATCACTTGAACCTGGGAGGCAGAGGTTGCAGTGAGCTGAGATCATGCCACTGCACTCCAGCCTGGCAACACAGTGAGACTCCATCTCAAAAAAAAAAAAAAAAATTATAGGCCAGGTACGGTGGGTCATGGTGGCCTGTAATCCTAACACTTTGGAAGGCCAAAATGGGAGGATTGCTTGAGGCCAGGAGTTTGAGACCAGCCTGGGCAACATGGCAAAACTCTGTCTCTACAAAAAAAAAAATTTTTTTTTGAGATGGAGTCTCACTCTGTCACCAGGCTGGAGTGCAGTGGTGTGATCTCGACTCACTGCAACCTCTGCCTCCCGGGTTCAAGCAATTCTCCTGCCTCAGCCTCCCGAGTAGCTGGGACTACAGGTGAGCGCCACCATGCCCAGCTACGTTTTGTACTTTTAGTAGAGACGGGGTTTCACCATGTTGGCCAGAATGGTCTCGATCTCTTGACCTCATGATCCATCTGCCTTGGCCTCCCAAAGTGCTGGGATTACAGGCGTGAGCCACCACGCCCGGCCTCTACAAAAAATGTAAAAATTGAGCTAGGCGTAGTGGTACATGCTTGTAGTCCCAGCTACTCAGGAGGCTGAGGCAAGAGGATGGATTGAATGCAGGAACTTGAGGCTGCAGTAAGACGTGAATCATGCCACTGCACACCAGCATGGGTGACAGAGCAAGACCCCGTCGCAAATAAAATAAAATAAAATAAAAATATAGGCCAGGCGCGGTGGCTCACACCTGTAATTCCAGCACTTGGGGAGGCCGAGGTGGGAGGATAACTTGAGGTCAGGAGTACGAGACCAGCCTGGCCAACACAGTGAAATCCCGTCTCTACTAAAAACACAAAAAGTAGCCGGGTGTGGTGGCACATGCCTATAATCCCAGCTACTCAGGAGGCTGAAGCAGGAGAACTGCATGAACCCAGGAGGTGGAGGCTACAATGAGCTGAGATCACGCCACTGTACTCCAGCCTGGGCGACAGAGCAAGACTCCGTCTCAAAAAATATATACATATATATATTTATATATTATGTGCTTTATATTTTATATTTATTATATATAATACATCATATTATATAATATGTATAAAAATATATCAAAGTAATGCATGTTGCTTGGTTTAAAAAGCCAATGGGAGGCCGGGTGTGGTGGCTCACACCTGTAATCCCAGCACTTTGGGAGGCCAAGGCGGGTAGATCATGAGGTCAAGAGATAGAGACCATTCTGGCCAACATGGTGAAACCCCATCTCTGCCAAAAAATACGAATATTAGCTGGGCATGGTGACGTGTGCCTGTAGTCCCAGCTACCTGGGAGGTTGAGGTGGGAGAATCTGAACCCGGGCGACGGAAGTTTGCAGTGAGCTGAGATCGAGTCACTTCACTCCAGTCTGGGCGACAGTGAGACTCTGTCTCAAAAACAAAACAACAACACAAAAAAGCCACTGGGAAGATTTATTTTTATTTATTTATTTATTTATTTATATTTTTGAGACGGAGTCTCGCTCTGTCTCCCAGGCTGGAGTGCAGTGGCACAATCTCGGCTCACTGCAAGCTCCACCTCCCGGGTTCACTCCATTCTTCTACCTCAGCCTCCCGAGTAGCTGGGACTACAGGTGCACGCTGCCACGCCCGTAAGTTTTTATATTTTTAGTAGAGATGGGGTTTCACCATGGTAGCCAGGATGGTCTCGATCTCCTGACCTCGTGATCCGCCCGCCTCGGCCTCCCAAAGTGCTGGGATTACAGGCGTGAGCCACCGCGCCCGGCCGCTACTGGGAAGACTTATAATAAAAGGTTACAGTTCCTTGCCACATCCTCCCCACCCCAGCCCCACCTCCAGTCTATCTTCCCAGGGACAATCTATTTATTTGCCTTTTTTTTTTTTTTTAAAGTTGTGTGTGTGTGTGTATTTTAATATTGATCCGGGGTCTCACTATGTTGCCCAGGCTCGTCTTGAGCTCCTGATCTCAAGCAATCTGCTGCCTCAGCCTCCCAAAGTGCTGGGATTTACAGGCATGAGCCACTGAGCCCGGCCTTATTTGCATTATTTTTAGGCATGGAAAAGACATAAACGATTTGGGGAAAGCATATTTTAAATAGCTAAGATTCTGCACTTAGATCACTTTGGAAGTGTCCTTATGTGCCTGCTTTGCTTTTAGAGTTAACTAATGCACCAGCTTAATAGTCGCCTGGTTGAAAATTCTAAAAGTACAAAAAATTTACAGTAAAAAGTCTTCCCCCAACTCCTGTCCCCAGTGACACAGTTCCTCTCCCTGGGGACCTTCCTTGTTACCAGTTCTTGTTATCATTCTACAGGTGTCCTGTTTTACTGTTTCATTTTTAATTATTGTCATGGTTTCCTCCATGTCTCTCTATAAATTGTGCTTATGATGTTGTTATCGCTTCATATATCAACTCTAGCCTATCTATCCTCCTGCTGTGACCTTGATATGGCGACTTACTCCTTAAGTCCTTCTGAACTGCATGAATTTTTTTCAACCACTGACCAGTATTATTTTTTGAAAAATTAAAAATGGTTTAACTCGTTAAAGGGAGTTTACGTAACATCAAACAAACCAATAAACAAAACTTACTCTACGAGAATGGAGTACTAATATTTGGATTAAACCAGAGTTTTCATGTTAATTTAGAGAAATTCACAGCCTGATGCCCAGACACTACACTCCGGGCGTGGGCATACACGCCTTGCCTGTCCGGGAACGGCCGTCAACGCCCTTTTAAAAAAGACAGCGCCCACCCAGGACCCCGCCCCCTGGTGGTTAAAGATGTAAACTAAGCCTCGTACTGCAACCTCCCCTTAAAGGGGAAACCCATTTCTGTCGTCTAAAAAGGGAGCAGTGGCTGCACCGCCTTTCCTTAAGGTAAAACTCGGCGCCCCTCTAGTTAAAAGGGTAAAGTACGCGCTGGGCCCCACCTCACCTGCGCGGTTACTTTGTACTCGGTGTAGCCCTTGGGGTGAGTCCTGGGGTCCGACACTGTGTAGTGCCGCAGGAAGTCATCCTTCGCCTGGCGGGACATGAAACCGAGCTGGAGCGGAGCGGAGCGCCGGCCTCCACCTCCTCGCCGTCCCCACCCCTCCGGCCCAGCCTCCGCCGCTGCCGCCTCGCTCAGGCCTGCGCTCTTCTTCCTCTGGCCTAGGGATTTTGTCGCAAGTGACAGCGCTGTTTCTATCCCGGGTGCGCGGCCAAGGGAGCGTCTGAAAAGTTCCTTCTCTGTGGTGAAGCGTAAACCCAGGTCACTGGAAAGATTGGTTGGGAAGGCTGTGATCACTCGTCTCATTTCTGCCGGGTGTTATCAAGCCCACCCTATCCAAGCGTAAACCCTTGTCACAGACCTCCAAACGACTTCTCCCCGCTTCCTAAATCCCTGCTTTCATTCATCCACCCAACTCTTATTGTGTCCAGTATGTACAGGACAACGTCAAATTATTTCCCTGTCTCCCTCCACAGGATTCCCTAATTCATGTTTTCTGGAAAGTAGAGGAAGCAAAGAACGTTGGAGAAGCAGGATGGTGTCATGGGCTCTGAGTCACGACTCTTACTAGCTGTAGGAGTTCCCCTTAACTACTCAGCCTCAGTTTCTCATCTGTAGAATGGAGATGTTTATAATAGAATCTGTGTAGGGCAGTGGAGCTTTTTTGCGATGGGTTTGCTGCCAGAACACAGGTGTCGTGAAAACCACCGTTAAATCAAAGCCAAAATGGGGGTTTGGCGCGGTGGTTCATGCCTGTAATCCCAGCATTTTGGGCAGTGGAGGCAGGTGGATCACTTGAGGTCAGGAGTTCAAGACCAGCCTGGCCAACATGGTGAAACCCCGTTTCTACTAAAAATACAAAAATTAGCTGGGCGTGGTGGTGCACGCCTGTAATTCCAGCTACTCCAGGGGCTGAGCTGGCTGATGGCTTCAGCCCAGGAGGTTGAGGCTGCAGTGAGCTGCAATCACACCACTGCACTCCAGCCTGGGCAACAGAGTGAGACTCCATCTCAAAAGAAAGGGAGCAGGGGAGGGAAAAGACTCAGCTCAACATCGTCATCTGATTTGGGCAAGTCCAGCACTACTGGCCATCTGATCTACAAGTGTGGTGGGATCCACAAAAGAACCATCGACAATTTTGAGGAAGCTGCTGAGATGGGAAAGGGCTCCTTCAAGCATACCTGGGTCTTGGGTAAGCTGAAAGTTGAACGTGAGAGTGGTATCACCACTGATACCTCCCTGCTGGCAATTGAGACCAGCAAGTACTATGTGACCATCATCAATGGCCCAGGATGCAGAGACTTTATCAAAAACCTGATCTCAGGCTAATTGTGCTGTCCTGATTGTTGCTGCTGGTGTTGATGAATTTGAAGCTGGTAATTCCAAGAATGGGCAGACACGTGAGCACACCCTTCTGGCTTACATGCTGGGTGTGAAACTAATTGTTGGTGTTAACAAAATGGATCCCAATGAGCCACCCTAAAGAGGAGAGATGGGGGCCGGGCGTGGTGGCTCACGCCTGTAATCCCAGCAGTTTGGGAGGCAGAGGTGGGTGGATTAGGAAGTCAGGAGTTCAAGACCAGCCTGACCAAGATGGTGAAACCCCGTCTCTACTAAAAATACAAAAATTAGCTGGGCATGGTGGCGGGTGCCTGTAATCCCAGCTACTTGGGAGGCTGAGGCAGAGAATTGCCTGAAACCAGGAGGTGCACTCCAGCCTGGGAGACAGAGGACAGAGTGAGACTCCGTCTCAAAAAAAAAAAAAAAAAAAAGGAGAGATGGGGGAAATCATTAAGGAAATCAGCACCTACATTAAGAAATTGGCTACAACTCTAACATAGTAGTATTTGTGCCAATATCTGGTTGGAGTGGTGACAACAGGCGGGAGCCAAGAGCTCACATGCCTTGGCTCAAGGGATGGAAAGTCACCTGTAAAGATGGCGATGCTGTGGAGCCACGCTGCTCGGAAGCTCTAGATCACATCCTACCAGCTCTTGGTTCTGCCCCTCCAGATGTCCACAAAATTGGTGGTATTGGTACTGTCAGTGTAGGCCACGTGGAGACTGGTGTTCCCAAACCTGGCATGGGTTTTGAGACCTTTGCTCCAGTCAGTGTTAGAATTGAAGCAAAAATCTGTTGAAATGCAGCATGAAGTTGGTAGGCTTAAATACAATACATAGTATTTAGTGCAGAGGAAGCATTGTGAATAGCCACTCTTGTTCCTGGAATTCAGGTGTACAGGTGCGGTGCCTTGGTCTTCAGAAAGAAGCAAAGCATGGCATGGGGCTCATGCCTGTAATCCCAGCACTTTGGGAGGCCAAGGCGGGAGGATCACTTGAGGCCAGGAGTTCGAGACCAGCCTGGGCAACAGGCTGCCCCTGATTTCATGAGAAATTTAAAAATTAGCTGGGGGCCAGGTGCAGTGGCTCATGCCTGTAATCCCAGCACTTTGGGAGGCCAAGTCGGGCGGATTACTTGATATCAGGAGTTCAAGACCAGCCTGGCCAACATGGTGAAACCCCATCTCTACTAAAAATACAAAAATTAGCCAGGTGTGGTGTCGGGTGCCTATAATCCCAGCTACTCGGGAGAATGGGGCAGGAGAGTTGCTTGAGCCCGGCAGGCAGAGATTGCACTTAACCTCCTGGAGGAAATGTCATCCAGGAGCCAGTCAATGCCAGGCAGTGGGTTCTCCCCAGCAGTGGGGCTGCAGCCCTTGACGTACCAGTCGTGGCTGCAGAGAGTCCAGATGCAGGGCCTGGGAGAACAAAGGTGCTGGTGGTGGCCAGTGACCGCAGACCCTTCCCTCCCTGCTCAAGGGTCAGCCCATCCAGGAAGCCTCCCCGGCCCCTGGGAGAGCTTATCTGTTCCCCGGGGCACCTGAGCTCTCTGTACAGTGCCACGCCAGTGCCACCCCTTAGTGTCCCATATAAGAGAGGATCCTGATAGGCGGCACTGCATAGGGCTGTCCCTAACTGTATTGCTGAATGGAATGGGTAGTACTTAGAACAGTGTAGGGAAAAGAGAGATCAGACTGTTACTGTATCTATGTAGGAAGGGAAGATA
Organism: Pan paniscus; assembly: GCF_029289425.2. Lineage (NCBI taxonomy): Eukaryota > Metazoa > Chordata > Mammalia > Primates > Hominidae > Pan > Pan paniscus. The sequence continues at coordinate 66,251,360 of NC_073258.2, read as the reverse complement.
GAAGAAATTTCATCTTGACCTGTACCCTGAACAATTGCTTTGCCCTGAGATGCTGTTAATCTGTAACTTTGCCCCAGCCACTTTGCCCCAACCCCTTTGCCCCAACCTTGAGCTCACAAAAACATGTGTTGTATGGAATGAAGGTGTTTTTTTTTTTTTTTTTTGAGATGGAGTCTCGCTCTGTCGCCCAGGCTGGAGTGCAGTGGCGCCATCTCGGCTCACTGCAAGCTCCGCCTCCCGGGTTCATGCCATTCTCCTGCCTCAGCCTCCCGAGTAGCTGGGACTATAGGCGCCCACCACCACACCTGGCTAATTTTTTGTATTTTTAGTAGAGACAGGGTTTCACCGTGTTAGCCAGGATGGTCTCAATCTCCTGACCTCGTGATTCGCCTGCCTCAGCCTCCCAAAGTGCTGAGATTACAGGCGTGAGCCACCACGCCCGGCCTTGGAATCAAGGTTTAAGGGATCTAGGGCTGTGCAGGACGTGCCTTGTTAACAAAATGTTTACAGGCAGTATGCTTGGGAAAAGTCATCGCCATTCTCTAGTCTCAATAAACCAGGGGCACAATGCACTGTGGAAAGCTGCAGGGACCTCTGTCCTGGAAAGCCGGATATTGTCCAAGGTTTCTCCCCATGTGATAGTCTGAAATATGGCCTCGTGGGATGAGAAAGACCTGACCGTCCCCCAGCCCGATACCTGTAAAGGGTCTGTGCTGACGTGGGTTAGTAAAAGAGGAAAGCCTCTTGCAGTTGAGATAGAGGAAGGCCACTATCTCCTGCCTGCACCTGGGAACTGAATGTCTCGGTATAAAGTCAGATTGTACATTTGTTCAATTCTGAGATAGGAGAAAAACCGCCCTATGGTGGGAGGCGAGACATGTTGGCAGCAATGCTGCCTTGTTATTCTTTATTCCACTGAGATGTTTGGGTGGAGAGAAACATAAATCTGGCCTACGTGCACATCCAGGCATAGTACCTCCCCTTGAACTTAATTATGACACAGATTCTTTTGCTCATGTTTTTTTTTGCTGACCTTCTCCCTATTATCACCCTGCTCTCCTACCACATTCTTCTTGCTGAGATAGTGAAAATAATAATCAATAAAAACTGAAGAAACTAAGAGACCGGTCCCAGTGCGGGTCCTTGGTATGCTGAGCGCCGGTCCCCTGGGCCCACTTTTCTTTCTCTATACTTTGTGTCCTATTTCTTTTCTCAGTCTCTCGTCCCACCTGACGAGATATACCCACAGGTGTGGAGGGACAGGCCACCCCTTCACACAGAACCCTGCAGAGTAAGCAGCTGCTAGGACCCTGTGCCATGAAAACATCTGCCAGTTTTGCCACTTGGATTGGACCCCTGGGGTGGCCTCATTTCCTATCCTTTCCCAACCTGGCACTGCTTCTGAGTTCCTGTAGCCTTCAGGGAAGGCCTCAGCTACCCCTGCCTGATGTGGCCCCCCTCCCACCCTCTGGCTGCACTCCCTCCTACACAGGACTCTATGCACCTCCCCATTTCCCAAGAGCCCTTGCTCTTTTTTTTTTTTTTGAGACAGAGTCTCGCTCTGTCACCCAGGCTGGAGTGCAGTGGCCCAATCTCGGCTCACTGCCAGCTCCGTCTTCCCGGGTTCACGCCATTCTCCTGCCTCAGCCTCCCAAGTAGCTGGGACTACAGGCGCCCGCCACCACGCCCGGATAATTTTTTGTATTTTTAGTAGAGACGGGGTTTCACCGTGTTAGCCAGGATGGTCTTGATCTCCTGACTTCATGATCCGCCCATCTTGGCCTCCCAAAGTGCTGGGATTACAGGTGAGCCACCGCGCCCAGCCGGAGCCCTTGCTCTTCATGCCTGTCCTGTGATCCCCTCTGCCTGAATCTGTGCTGGCCTTGTACAGCTGTTCAGGTTGTCCACTGCACATGGGTTCCTGGCTGCAACAGAGAATTGGGAGCTGAATTTCAGCCCATGTTCCATGCAAAAAGTTGGAGCCCTGGTCTGCAGCTGTGTCTGTTTTTCTAATTCATACCTATGAGAGTTGGATTTCCCCTGGTGAACTGTCTTCCCCTTCCTCTACCTAGAAAACTACTCGCGCTTTACTCCCAGCTTTAATGTGACCTCCTTTAGGAAGCCTGCAGATGGAATCAGTTGCACCGTGTCCCATGCTTCTATAACTTTTTCTGCATCCCTTTGACATAGCCACAGTTCACCATCGACTCCAATGATCCATTCCTTTCTGTCCCCTGCTAGATTGAGGGTCCCAGGTGGTCTCTAACGCTGTTGAATCAACAAATGACTCAGCCAGGAATTGGGGCAAGGAGCGGTTTATTTCACAGCTGAGTGAAGGATGAGGCCCACAGCCTCGGTAGCAGCAGTAGCAGCTCCTCCCCGCCCAGCCCTCTCTTCTTGGTATGGTAGCCAAAGGCCAGGTCAGGAGCCAGAGAGACAGCCAGGGCACAGCCCTCCCGCCATGGGAGCTGGGTGGCCACAGAGCAGCAGCGGGCAGCAGTAGCAGCAGCAGGCTGGGGTGGAGGAGGGGGAGTGTTAGTTTGGCCGGCTGACTCCCAACCCCCCATGGGTAGTGTTTGGTGAAGGTTGAGGGACCTGGACTGCTAGGTGGGGGGCATCTGGAGTGGTTCAGTCAGCTGTGAAAATGCGGCTGGAAATGTCATCCAGGAGCCAGTCGATGCCCGGCAGCAGGTTCTCCCCAGTGACGGCGCTGCAGCCCTGGATGCACCAGTGGTGGCTGCGGATGGAGTCCAGCTCCAGGGCCTGGGAGGACAAAGGTGCTGATGGTGGTGGCCAGTGACTGCAGACCCTGCCTGCCGTCAGCCCCTTCCCTCCCCAGCCCAGAGGAACTCCACGCCTTCCTCAAGGCCCTGCTCCAGGTCATCCCATCCAGGAAGCCCCGCCGGTCCCAGGGAGAGTTTGTCAGACCCCAGGGGCACCTGGGCTCTCTGTCCAGTACCATGCCAGTGCCGCCCCTTAGTGATGTAAATGCAGCATGGGCTCCTGAGCATCCACCAGGATCCGGGCATCGTGCTAGGAGCCCCACACACCCTCTCTCACTCATTCTCCTCAAGCCCTCATGAGCCAGGGATTGTGTCGACCATTTCACCAAGGAGGAAACCAAAGTTCAGAGAGGTTAAGCAACCTGCCTAGGGGAACATAGCTCATAAGTGGCAGAGCCAAGATTTTAACCCTGCTCTTTCTCACTGTGGTGCTTGAGCACTAGAATCATGGTTAAAATGTGGGCTCTGGGGTCAGACACAGGCTTCCTGTCTATTTAGTGGCTGTGTGACCTGGGACAAGTTACCTAACCTCTGTGAGCCTGCTTCACCATCTGTAAAATAATAGTTCTCACCTCATGAGGTGGTTGTGAGAATGAAATGAGTTAATCCATGCAAGGAGCAGAGCATACTGAAAGCACTGACTTGTGCTGGCTGCCGTTAGCCTGTGAACAACGCATGCGCAGCTCTGCCTTCCCCAGGCTGTGGGCCACCCCATGCCTTATTAATCACTGGATCCCCAGTGCCCCACACAGGTCCTGCCACCTAGCAGGGCTAGGCTAATAAATGCTTTTCTTATTATTATTTTACTTCTTTTTTTTTTGAGATGAAGTCTCACTCTTTTCCCACAGGCTGGAGTACAATGGTGCAATCTTGGCTCACTGCAACCTCCACGTCCTGGGTTCAAGCGATTCTCCTGTCTCAGCCTCCTGAGTAGCTGGGATTACAGGCGCACGCCACTGCACCCAGCTAATTTTTGTATTTTTCGTACAGACGGGGTTTCATCATGTTGGTCAGGCTGGTCTCGAACTCCTGACCTCAGGTGATCCACTCGCCTTGGCCTCCCAAAGTGCTGGTATTACAGGCGTGAGCCACTGCACCCAGCCTTTTTGGTTATTTTTAATAAATGCTTTTAAAATAAATAAATGTATGCCCCTTTCCCTCAGCGAGCCTGTCCCGGGGCCTGGACTCACCTCGCGGATGGCGTTAGAGGACAGTGCTCCAGGCAGGTCCTGCTTATTAGCAAAGATGAGGAGGGTTGCTCCAGCCAGGCGCTGGGGGAGAGAAGATAGAGGGGTGGGGTGGGGACTCAGAGGACAGCCTGACCCCTCCTCTAATGGCCCAGAGCATCTGGGGTGAAGGATCGACCTGGAAGATCAAGGTGAGGCCCCGTGGTGGTGGGAGAGGCCCAGGAGTGAGTTTGTGGACGTAGCCATCAAGGCTGGCCCACATGGATGGAGCAGCCCTGGGCCAGGGTTCTGGTTCCAGCCAACCACCACCCAGGGGACACCGCTGTCCCCATGCTCCAGCTTCCTCTTCCATGAACAGGGAGGGGTGTTGCATAAGATGATCCCTGAGCTCTCCGCGGTTCTAGACTGCTCCAATCTGATGACCAGACATGCACAGAGGATGTGAACTCTCCTTCTTCTGGGTTCACACAGCCCTTTAACCGTTCCACTCCCAACAGGCCTCACTGTCCACCTCTGATTCTAGTTGTTTCCACATATGTGTCTGTGATTGGGAGAGATGTGGGTGGACGGGTCTAACCCTTGGGCCTTGACCTGCCTTGACCAGCATTTGACGGCCCTGATCTCATTTGACCTGCTCCACCCACATAGGAGATGTGTGCGGTGTGCCCAGGACAGTCCCCACTCTGCCTGCAGAATCCCCCCTTTCACTCTCACAAGTGTCCTCATTTTCAACTAAATGCAATTTTGTAGCCTGAATCAAACATTGGAACACAAAAAGTATATTAGTGGAAAAACGTGAAATTCAAATAAAATCTGTAATTAAGATAATAGTAATTCACCAGTGTTGATTTATTAGTTTGGACAGGCCACGGTTAGGTAAGATGGGGAAGCAAGGTAAAGGGTATATGGGGGACCTCTGACCTCTGTACTATCTTTGCAAGTGTCCTTCTTTTTTTTTTTTTGAGACGGAGTCTCACTCTGTTGCCCAGGCTGGAGTGCAGTGGCACAATCTCGGCTCACTGCAAGCTCCGCCTCCCAGGTTCACGCCATTTTCCTGCCTCAGCCTCCTGAGTAGCTGGGACTACAGATGCCCGCCACCATGCCTGGCTAATTTTTTGTATTTTTAGTAGACACGGGGTTTCACCGTGTTAGCCAGGATGGTCTCGATCTCCTGACCTCGTGATCCGCCCGCTTCGGCCTCCCAAAGTGCTGGGATTACAGGCGTGAGCCACCGCGCCTGGCCCCTTCCTTTTTTTTTTTTTTTTGAGACAGGGTCTTGCTCTGTCGCCCAGGAGGCTGGAGTGCAGTGGCACGATCACAGCTCACTGCAGCCTCAACCTCCTGGGCTCAACTGATCCTCCTGTCTGAGCCTCCAGAGTAGCTAGGACTATAGGTGCGTGCCACCACCCCCGGCTGAGGTCACACAGCGAAGAGTCAGACTCTTGAGCCAGGCTCCATGGCCTCTCGAAGCTTCATACTGGCCTTGGGTCATCCTCCCTAAAGCCCAGTGATGTGGGTGTCATCATCACCATTTCAAGGCACAGAAACTGATGCTCAGGGTAGTGACGTAGTAACACCACAGGGACGTTAACTCAATCTCAGTCCACAGCATGTGTCCTGCCTCTGGCACCATGGGCCTCCCATGGTGGGGGCCCAGAGAAGGAAGGGATCCTGCCTCTGGTTTCCCTCTGGGGCCACGGGCCCCTCTGGGCATCTGCTGAGAAGGCAGCCACACGTCCATACATGTACACAAAGGGTAGGAGCTGCCCACCTCCTCCACCAGCAGGCTCTGGAGCTCCCGCTGGCAGTCCTGCATGCGCTGGCGGTCTGCGCTGTCCACTACCCAGATGAGGCCATCGGTGCTCTCAAAGTAGTTCCGCCAGTAGGACCGCAGGGACTTCTGGCCACCCACATCCCAGATGTTCAGCTTGAATCTGGGCAAGGAGCGGGTGACAGGAGGGTCAGCTGGGCCCCTCTCCCACCTTCCCTGCCCTGCTCTGGGCTGGCCCTCCCACGGGACCCCTGCTCACCCTCGGTGCTCCAGGGTCTTGATGTTGAAGCCCAGCGTTGGGGAGATGGTGTCAATGTCCTCCCCATTGAACTTCTTCAGGATGGTTGTCTTTCCAGCATTGTCCAGGCCACTGGGGCGCAGCAGGTTAAGGAGAAGTCCCTGTTCTCTGCTAGGTGGTGACATTGTTGCAGAGCCCCTTAGGGGACTCATTATTTCCCACCATGTATCAAACTGAGTTGAGCACATGCCTGACCATAATTGGCCCACAATAAATATGAAAGTATCAAATTATAAATATCATCTCTACTGACCAAAAGCTCCTTAATTTGTTGAACACCTACTATGTGCCAGACCCTCTTCTGGGTGCTAGAGGACAAAGCCCTGCCCTTAGGAAGCTTACACTCTAGCGGGAAGACAGTCAATAAAGTACAAACAAATGAGAAAAGAAGGCCCTGCCAGATCCCGGCTAGCGCCATCAACACAACAGAGAGGCTTTCCAAGAGGGCCATCGGAGGAGGCTTTTTCAGCTCAGGTGCCGGGGAAGGCCTCTCTGAGGTGTCTGGAGCTGAGACCCAAAATACAAGGAGCAAGCTTTTTGAAGAACTAAGGTAAGAACAAATATCTGGAGGCAGCCACCCTCATTTGTTTCTGGAATATTCCAGACCTGCTACTGCACAGTGCAAATTAATGGGTGTGCTTACCTGTGGAAGGAACCACCCTCCTCTATCTTCCCAACACTGCAGCTCAGTTAGGCATGGTGGGGTGGGCGGGTCCTGGTCTCGACCACCTTTCCCTGCTCATCAGAGCTGGGGCGAATGACCTAGGCCCAGGAGAGGGGTGAGGAGGGCATTTCCCCTGAGGCCCAGCCTTAGCCCCTGGAACCTAGCCGCTGATGACCCCCTGCCCCCAAGCCATCATCCATGTTTCCTTCCCCTCTTGATCATCTCCACTGGCTGATGAGCTTGCCGTTCTTTCTCCCACCTTAAAAAGAGCAAATAGGCCGGGCGCGGTGGCTCACACCTGTAATCCCAGCACTTTGGGAGGCCAAGGTGGGTGGATCACCTGAGGTCAGGAGTTCGAAACCAGCCTGACCAACAAGGTGAAACCCCATCTCTACTAAAACTACAAAAATTAGCCAGGCGTGGTGGCGGGCCCCTGTAGTCCCAGCTACTCGGGAGGCTGAGACAGGAGAATTGCTTGAACCCGGCAGGCAGAGGTTGCAATGAGCCGAGATCACACCACTGTACTCCAGCCTGGGCGACTCAGCGAGACCCCGTCTGATTAAAAAAAAAAAAAGAGCAAACAAAGCCCTTGATCTCTCTGCCCCATTTAGTTATTCATTTATATCTTTCCTTTTACAGGAAATCTCAAAATAGTTGTTTGTGCTCACCCCCATTTCTGCCTTCTTGCTCTTTCAAGAACACACTCCCATCAGGCTTTTGCTGCTGCTGTGGCCAAAACTGTCCTTACCAAGGTCAGTCCCCAAAGACCTCCCTGTGGCCCTCTAGTGCTGGGACAGCGCTCAGTCATCTTCTGTTCCCCACTCAGCACCTGATGGAGTGGCTCGCCCTCCTCCCCAGCACATGCGCTGCCCTTGGCACTGGGACACACCCTCACCTGGTTCTGCTCCTCACCTGACTTCATCCTGGTACAACCGGGGTCTCTTCTCTGGCCACGCTCATCCCTGGGTGACCTCATCCAGGATCACAGCTTCAAATACCATCTCTATCCTGATAACACCCAAATGTGTACCTCCCACACACTGGACCTCAGTGCCTGCATCCAGCTGCCTGCCTGACACTTCTGGGCTGTCTCGGAGGCATCTCACATGGCACACACAGGCACACACAGGGTTCTCATCTCCACCCTGAACCTGCTCCTCCCCCAGTCCTCTCCATCTCAGCAAATGGTTCCTCACCCTTCTAATTGCTCAGGCCAGAAACTTCCATGACCTCACTACTTCCATCCTGGTCCAAGCCACCATCCTATCTCGCCTGCGTCACTGCAGTGGCCTAACTGGTCTGCAATTCCTTCTCTCCACTGCACTTCTCACTGAAAGGGAAAACCAAAAACCAAAAGGCCCTAGGTGAGGGGGTTCCCAGTCAACGCTCCTCCTCCCCACTCCAGCCATACTGCCCTCCTCACCAGTCCTCTGAACACGCCAGTTAGTCCTCCCAGGGCCTCTGACTTGCTGTTCCCTTTGCTTTAAAGTCCCCCCACCCCCCCGAATTGCTATATGGTTCAACCCTCGCCTCCCTCATGTACTCAATTGTCTTTTTTTTTTTTTTTTTTAACAGAGTTTCGCTCTTGTCACCCAGGCTGGAGTGCAATGGCGTGATCTCAGCTCACTGCAGTCTCCGCCTCCCGGGTTCTGGCAATTCTCTTGCCTCAGCCTCCCAGGTAGCTGGGATTAAAGGTGTCCACCACCACATCCAGCTAATTTTTGTAATTTCAGTAGAGACGGGATTTCACCATGTTGGCCAGACTGGTCTCAAACTCCTGACATCAGGTGATCCATCCACCCTGGCCTTTCAAAGTGCTGGGATTACAGGCATGAGCCACTGCGCCCTGCCATCATACAGTGGCCTTCTTTGACCACCCTAAATTGCATTATTCTCCATACCTATATACGTAGTGGGAGTTCATCCTGGAGCAGTATAAGGCCCTGTTCCCCAGAAGCATGGTCCAAAGCATGGCCCATATATATATAGTATGTATGGAGAATATATATATGTATAAATAGAAACAGGGTCTCACTATGTTGCCCAGGCTGGTCTCAAACACCTGGGCTCAAGAGAGCCTCCCACCTCAGCCTCCCAAAGTGCTAGGGTTACAGGTGTGTGCCACCGCACCCAGCCTCTATTACATATTTTACTTACTTCCTGTGTTATCATCTTTCTACCCGCGGGCAACCCCCCCCGCCCCACGCATTACAGAATTTCCATGAAGGTAAGATTTTTTTGTTTTATTACCCTGGGCACTAGGACAGTGTCTAGCACATATTAGGCACTCAATATTTATCAAATGAGTGAACTGTATGCTTTTCTTAGAGCTCTTTAAAGCAGACATGCGGCCCGACGCAGTGGCTCACGCCCATAATCCCAACAGTTTGGGAGGCCAAGGCGGGTGGATCACTTGAGGTCAGGAATTCGAGAACAGCCTGACCAACAAGGTGAAACCCCGTCTCTACTAACAATATTTAAAAAAATAGCCGGGCGTGGTGGCGGGCACCTGTAATCCCAGCTACTTGGGAGGCTGAGGCAGGAGAATTGCTTGAACTCGGGGGGCGGAGGTTGCAGCGAGCTGAGATTGTGCCACTGCACTCCAGCCTGGGCAACAAGAGCGAAACTCCGTCTCAAACAAAATAAAACAGACATGGGCCGGACTCCGTGGCTCATGCCTATATTCCTACAGTTTTGGGAGGCTGAGGCAGGAGGATCACTTGAGCCTAGAAGCTGGAGGCTGCAGTGAGCCTTGACTGTGCCACTGCACTCCAGCCAGGGCAACAGAGCAAGACCCTGTCTCAAAAAACAAAACAGTCATGATGTGATTATTAAGTTATATGTGCACGTAAGCGTCTTATCTCCCCAGCCATTCCCCCGCGGAGCCTGGCACAGAGCTGGGGGAACAGGTGCGGGCGCCTAACTGGACTCAGAAGGCGCACAGGGCGCACGGGACACTCGGGCCCACACACACACATCCTCAGCCGCAGGGACAACCACGGGCCGCGTAACACCAAAGAGACGGACTGTTGGATCCACGCTCGAAAGGATCCGCGGAGCCCACACGCGCCACCCGCCACCCCGCACGCCCCTGGGATTCGGAGCTCGAGGGCGGGGCCGGGGCCTGGAACCCTCGGGCCCGGGGGAGGAGATCAGAGCCGGGAGGGCAGCGGCCCCACGCTTGGGCCAGGCCGCCGGGTGGTGGCGTCCGAGTTATCTCCGGGACCCACCACCCCTGACACTCGGGCCGCCCAGCCCCGCCGCTGCGCCTGCAGGACCGCTTCTGCGGCCCTCGGAGCTGGCCCCTGCCCCAGTCCGGGGGTGCGGCTCCTCCCGGCCCGCCGGGGCGATTGGTGGGGCCCACGTGGTGACGCCAGGGGCAGTTGGGACGCGCCGGCCGCCGCGTTCCGCTCCCGACAGGGGGCGCCCGGCACCGCCCACCCGGCTGGACCCCGCTACCCTCGCGGCTCCGGCGTCCGGTAGGATACAGCATGAGCAGTCGCAGCTCCCGCTCTTTCTGCTTCATCTTCTTCAGAATGGTCAGGAGCCCCATGGTCCCCGGAGCCCCCTCCCGGCCGCCGTTTCTTCCCAGTCCCGGGACCCCGCTCCCGGTTCCTGTTGGCTATCACGCTCGCCGACGGCATAGCCGATTGGTCGGACGCTCGTTTGGTCCCGCCCTTGCCGCACGTGACCGCGAGGTCGCCCGCGCAGCTGCTGCGAGGGTCCCTCTAGCGGCGCGGGGGGTTTCTGTGCTGCCTCCCGCCCTGACGCTGCGCCTCCCGAGGGCTGAGGCTGGGGGAGCAAGGGCGACTCCCCCACCCTTTCCCCTGCCGGACTGGGGCTCTTGGCCGGAGCGGAAACCTTGAAGTTCCTGAGTTGCATCTTGGCTGCGTCTGACCTGAGAGTCAGAACCCAGGGCCCCCAGGTACGGACGAACTCATCCTGGGGCCAGTGTAGGCCCCCGTTCCCAGCAACACAGTCCAAATCCTGCTCATCTGGGCCCTCGGCATCATCCTCTGACAGAGCGGAAAGTTGGGCCTCCCCCTACCCGGCTCTGGTGGCTCTCAATTCAGGGCGGCGGTGTCCCCTGGAGGCCGTTCGGAAACATGCGGGGCGTCCCTGGGTTCCAATGACGGAATTGTAGTCCCGCCCCAAAGGCTGCCCCCACCCAGAGGCCCAGCGTTTCCCTGTAGAGAAGCACAGTTCCTACTTTTGCAGATGGAAAAACTGAGGCCCAGAAGGTGCTTAGCACAGTGGCTGGCATGTAGTAGGTGCTCAATAAATATTTGTTGTTGAATGAATGGCTTTGTCCAAGAGTTTCATTCTTTACTTTAGCGCTCAAGAAGTCCAGAAGAAGTGAGGAAATAGGTCAAGGACCAAGCCCTTTTGTAAACTCAGGAGACAGCCTTATTGCTGCAGGTAAGTGTGAATAGGCAGCACGGAAGAGCCTCTCTCATGCTTGGGAAAGAGCTGTCAGCACCAGCTGAGGACAATAGTTAACTCCTGTGTAACTGTTTGCAACGCACTTCACGTGTTCAGCTTCATCCTCCCTGCAACCCTGAGAGGTTTATATTCTTTTCGTAGCTATGATAATGGAATCCAGAGTGTTTAAGGAGCATGGGTGAGATTCAAACTCAGGTCTAGTAAATGGTAAAGCACAATGTCTTCATGCCTCCATGAAGTTTGCCTAGAGAGAGGTCTGGAAGAAGCTGGAGCTTCCCATCTTGCAGAAAGGGGCTTGTGGTCAGAGGAGGGCTGAACAGATAGGCTGCCTGAGTGGGACCCTTCGGTCAGCACCATTTACCCTCCATCACACACACACAAAGGAAGAAAGTGAGCATATCGCCTACCCAGAGGCTTCGAAATGCAGCTAAGATCAAAATGGGAAATGCTGGCCGGGCGCCATGGCTCACGCCTGTAAACCCAGCACTTTGGGAGGCCGAGGCAGGTGGATCACGAGGTCAGGAGTTCAAGACCAGCCTGGCCAACATGGTGAAACCCCGTCTCTACTAAGAATACAAAAAATTAGCTGGGCGTGGTGGCGGCACCTGTAATCCCAGCTATTCGGGAGGCTGAGGCAGAGAATTGCTTGAACCCAGGAGACGGAGGTTGCAGTGAGCCGAGATTGTGCCACTGCACTCCAGACTGGGCGACAGAGTGAGACTCCGTCTCAAAAAAAAAAAAAAAAAGAAAGAAAGAAATGTCTAGAGGTAGGAGCCTGCCATCCTGCTTCTAGGAGCCAGCACCACATTCTGGCACTGCACAGGAACAACGAAGTTCACTGTGGCATGGTTTGGAACAGCAAGAAATTGGAAAAAACCTAAGTGCCTCCAGTGAGGGCAGGTTACCTGAGCCGGGGTAGGTGCATGTGAATTCATGAAGCCCTTAAAACAGTGAAGTGGGCCAGGCGCAGTGGCTCATGTCTAATCCCAGCACTTTGGAAGGCAGAGGTGAGTGGATTGCTTGAGCCCAGGAGTTCAAGACCAGCCTGGCCAACTTAGGGAGACTCCCATCTCTATAAAAAATACAAAAATTAGCCAGACATGCTCACTTCAACCCAGGAGGCGAAGGTTGCAGTGAGCTGAAATTGTGCCACTGCACTCCAGCCTGGGCGAAATAGTCTGTCTCAAAAAAAAAAAAAAAAAATTAGGTGTAGTGGTGCACATCTGTAGTTCCAGCTACCTAGGAGGCCAAGGTGGGAACCAGGGAGGATAAGGCTGCAGTGAGCCGTGATCATGCCACTGCACTCTAGCTTTCATGACAGAGTTAGACCCTGTCTCAAAGAAACAGAAAACAGTGAGGTGGAGCTGTAAGATACCAGTGTGGAAAGATGTCCGCGCCATATTAAATGAAAAACAAAAACAAAAATTCAGTCCTCTTTTAGTTTTAAAAATAACATAAACTGGAAATATGCCCACTTAGCAATGTTTTTTAATCTATGAGATGCATTCCATTAAGGAAGTGGATTGTAAAATTAGTGTCACAAATAGGTTGAACTGTATGAAATTGCCCATATTTGACAGTTTTGATACACAGATGTATTTCAAATGGTTCAACCTAGTAGCATTAACAAAAATGAAATAGAATGAACAGAACTGAAAACATTACTACCTTTACCCACGTAGTAAAGCTAAGTAGCGTTTGGTGAAACATTTGTTTTAGATATTTATACAGATATGTGTACTTCTCACTGTGAATCACAGTCACAAAAGTTTGAAAATCAGGGCAATGAAGTTTGGGAGAACATAAAATTATTACCTTGGGTGTGTCTATATTTTCTTTTTTTCTTTGAGACAGAGTCTGGCTCTGTCACCCAGGATGGAGTGCAGTGGCACAATCCTGGCTCACTGCAACCTCTGCCTCCCAGGTTCAAGCTATTCTCCTGCCTCAGCCTCCTGAGTAGCTGGGATTACAGGCATGAGCCACCATGCGCGGCTAATTTTTATATTTTCAGTAAAGACAGGGTTTCACCATGTTGGCCAGCTGGTCACAAACTCCTGGCCTCAAGAGATTTGCCTTCCTCAGCCTCCCAAAGGGCTGGGATTACAGGTGTGAGCCACCGCACCCAGCCTCGGATTGTTTTATTTCCTACCAGTAGCATTGAAAGAACTTGTTCAAATGTCTGGCTTAAAGTCTTGCCTGTCCATGCTGTTGTTCCCAGGGGCCACATAGTAGAATTTCAGTGAATAGAAATTTAAAAAATAAAAATAAACAACATCCAAGCTCTGTGAAAAAGGGGGAGTTCAGGAAGTAACTATGTTTAGCTTTTTTTTTTTTTTTTTGAGACAGAGTCTTGCTCTGTCGCCCAGGCTGGGGTGCAGTGGCACGATCTCAGCTCACTACAAGCTCCGCCTCCCGGGTTCACACCATTCTCCTGCCTCAGCCTCCCGAGTAGCTGGGACTAAAGATGCCCGCCACTACGCCTGGCTAAGTTTTTGTATTTTTAGTAGAGACGGGGTTTCACCATGTTAGCCAGGATGGTCTCGATCTCCTGACCTCGTGATCCGCCAGCCTTGGACTCCCAAAGTGCTGGGATTACAGGCGTGAGCCACCGCGCCCGGCCAACTATGTTTAACTTTATAAACATATTTTAGAGACTGGGTCTCACTCTGTCACCCAGGCTGGAGTGCAGTGGCACAATCATGGCTCACTGCAGCCTCAAGCAGTCCTCCCACGTCAGTCTCCTGAGTAGCTGGGACTACAGGTGCATGCCATCAAGCCCGGCTAATTTTTTAAATTTTTTTGTAGAGACGAGGGTCTCGCTGTGTTACCCGGGCTGGTCTTGAACTCCTGTGCTTAGGTGATCCTCTCACCTCAGACTTCCAAAGTGCTGGGATTACAGGCATGAGCCACCCCACTTGGCCTGTGTTTAACTTTTGAAGAACTGACTGTAGCTAGAAATTGGGTGGAGAGGCGTTTAAAGACAAGTAAGGGGCCTCATTACGAGCTGTGTTTTCATTTGCCTCATGGAAAGGAGGAGAGCTCTTTTTTTTTCTTTTTTTTTTTTTGAGACGAAGTTTTGCTCTTGTTGCCCAGGTTGGAGTGCAATGGCAAAATCTCGGCTCACTGCAACCTCCATCTCCCAGGTTCAAGCGATTCTCCTGCCTCAGCCTCCCAAGTAACTGGGATTACAGGTGTGCACCACCACACCTGGCTAATTGTGTATTTTTAGTAGAGACGGGGTTTCATCATGTTTGTCAGGCTGGTCTCAAACTCCTGACCTCAAGTCATCCACCTCGGCCTCCCAAAGTGCTGAGATTACAGGCATGAGCCAATGCACCTGGCTTTTTTTCTTTCTTTTTTTTTTACTTTCAAGCAGAGGAGCAGAAGAGCACTCTTAAATAAAATCTTTGGGAAATACCTTTGGAAGAAAACTAGGAAAGAAGATGTATAGAGCTGTAGTTATATATAACTGTGAATATGAATATATATATATATATATTTTTTTTTTTTCACAAGAAAGAATCGTGAAATTAAAATACCCAAATCGTGACATCTGTGAAACCTGCTTTTGAAGGGGAAACTTCTTAGGGCCGAATAAGTGGCTTGTAACTTGAGGATAGAGATCTACAGCCTTTTAACAAGGCATGTTTACCCAACGTCTAGAAAGAAAAATTTGGCATTATTATTATTTTTAAGACAGGGTCTCACATTATTATTATTATTATTATTTTTGAGACAGGGTCTCACTCTATCACCCAGGCTGAAGTGAAGTGGCACAATCACGGCTCACTGCAGCCTTGATTTCCCTGGGCTCAGGTGATCCTCCCATCTCAGCCATCTGAGTAGCTGGGACTAAAGTTCTGTGCCACCACACGCAGCTAATTTTTGTATTTTTTGTAGAGACTGGGTTTTGCCGTGTTGCCCAGACTGATCTCAAACTCTGGGCCCCAAGCAATCCTCCCATCTTGACCTCCCAAAGTACTGGGATTACAGGCGTGACCCACTGTGCCGGGCCTGAAAATTTGGCATTATAGTTTTAATTTTAAAAAGTAAATCATTTTAATCAGCCATTATATTTCATGGATTACCTTTATAATAATAAGAAAAGTAACAAAATTCTATATTCTGGAACCAGAAGGAAAAAAGGCCGGGGGAGAAGACTCTGCTTAAATTAGAACTGCTGGCCATTAAGCATTAGCAAGGAGTATACCCAAGTATTTTATTTATTTATTTATTTATTTATTTATATATCTAAATATTTATTTTTAAGTTTGCTCTAGACACACAGTTTCTGTGTGTGTGTGTGTGTTTGAGACAGGGTCTCGTTCTGTCATCCAGGCTGAAGTGCAGTGGCATGATCACAGCTCAGTGCAGCCTCGTCCTCCCAGGCTCACATGATCCTCCCACCTCACCATCCCAAGTTGCTGGGACCACAGGCACATGCCACCATGCCCAGCTATTTTTTTATTTTTAAATTTTTTTTCTTAAATAATGATGAGGCTGGGCACGGTGGCTCACGCCTGTAATCCCAGTGCTTTGGGAGGCCGAGCTGGGTGGATCACTTGAGGCCAAGAGTTTGAGACCAGCCTGGCCAACATGGCAAAACCTCGTCTCTACTAAAAATACAAAAAATTGGCCGGGTGTGGTCACGCGCACCTGTAGTCCCAGCTACTTGGGAGGCTGAGGCACGAGAATCACTTGAACCCTGGGGGTGGTGGGCGGCAGCGGAGGTTGCAGGGAGCCGAGATTGCGCCACTGCACTCCAGCCTGTATGAGACAGAATGAGACTGTCTCAAAAGAAAATTTAAAAAAAGAAGGAGCAAGTTATGATTGTGTTCATGTGTGAGAAGCAGCACTTATATCTGGTGTAAATTGCTCCAGATTTCTTACACTTATAAAGGAGTCTCACGAAGAGATGGGAAATTGGGTTCTCTGGATTCTTAGTTTTCCCTGTTTAACCCTTCACTGTCATTTGTTGCCCTCTGTGGACTTGCCTTATTTTTCTGCAGTGTTGCAGCAAGTGAAGTATTCTTCATGCAGCTTCTCATGAAACCTTCACCGGGAGGCGGCAGATATCTGTGTTAGAGGAGTCTCTTTCCCTTATAGATGATCTAAGTTAAATTACTACCAAGTCTAGAGTGCACCAGCTTCAGACATGAGGCCCAAACGATGTCATTGGGAGTCAGACTCTTCCTCTATCTGCTGTCCTCCGGGCTGGCTACATTCTCAGGCAGAACCCGCTCATGGGAGTAGGACGGCCACCAGAAACACCAGCTTAGTATCACCCCAGGGGGGCACATCCCCAGACCCTGTCACTTTCCCAGTAACTCCAACAAAACTCCCAGGCCTGTCCTTCCTTGGTCTGGCTTGGGTCATGTGCCTATTCCTGACATCAATCACTGTGACCAGGTGAGATTGGCAAGGCCAGGGCCCCAGGCCCGTGCTGGAGTGCAGGGTTGGGGTCACCTTGTTGCCCAGGCTAACCTCAAAATCCTAGGTTTAAGTGATCTCCCCACCTTGGCCTCCCAAAGCGTTGGGATTACAGGCGTGAGCCACCATGTCCGGCCTATTTAATTCTTTTAACCTACATTGTTTGTATTAGATTGTTTATAATAAAGTTACAGTTTTAATGAGAAGACAGAAAACCTGTTTTCCCTCTCTGATAAGACAATCTAGGATGCCAGTCTTATTTTTTGGACCACATGCCTGTGACAGAGGCACCAGCAAGCACGTGCTGGCAGCTTACCCAAGTGTAGGTTTTGTCCTACTAATTAATAAGCAAAGAACTGGAAGCACAGAGATGGCAACTGCATAGAGACCATAGTTCTGCCCTCCCACTGCTAATCTTCCTGTAGGTTTTTTTTTTTTTTTTTTTCTAGACAGTCTCACTCTGTCACCCAGGCTGGAGTGCAGTGGCGCAATCTTGGCTCACCGCAACCTCCACCTACCAGGTTCAAGCGATTCTCCTGCCTCAGCCTCCCGAGTAGCTGGGATTACAGGCATGCACCACCATGCCTGGCTAATTTTTGTATTTTTAGAAGAGATAGGGTTTCACCATGTTGGCCAGGCTGGTCTTGAACTCCTGGGTTCAAGTGATCCACCCAGCTCGGCCTCCCAAAGTGCTGGGATTACAGGTGTGAGCTGCTGTACTCAGCCTATGTAGGTTTTACATATCCAAAGGCAGCCAGGTCCTCAGTGCTGGTCAGTGATGATTCAGTGGGTGTGTACATCCTGCATGCCACTGCTGCATGCCTCATAAGACAAGTCAGAGTGTTCAAGCATCTGCATTACAGGTCTTAGCCCAGCTGTCTGTGTGGGAGGCAGCAGAGGCATCCTCTCCAACTCCAGATGACAAAAGGAGGTGTTATTCACCACACAAAGGCACATGACATCTGCAAGCTTTTCCAGAACCTTAGGAGGTAGAAAGGACTTGAAAATCTGAGATCTTCCAACAGCCATGTGCTCGTACACCTCACCTGTTGCCTGTGGCCCCTCAGGAGCAAAGCTGTGCTAGATGCTTCTTGCCTCCATGGGGCCAGGCCTGGTGAATGAACGCAGGAGCGCAGCTGCTGCCCCTGGTTGCCCGTGTCCTGCTGTGCCCTCACTCCGGAACCTAAGAGGCAGGTACCACTCTTCTCTCCGCATGACAGACCCCCCCCACCACACTCACCTGGATCGCTGCAGCAGCCTCCTGACCGGCTTCCCTGCTCCCCTGCTCCAAGGCACAGGGACCCTTTTTTATTTAATTAATTAATTATTTATTTATTGAGACAGAGTCTTACTCTGTCACCCAGGCTGGAGTGCAGTGACGTGATCTTGGCTCACTGCAACCTCCGCCTCCTGGGTTCAAATGATTCTTGTGCCGCAGCTTCCAGAGTAGCTGGGACTACAGGCATGAGCCACCATGTCTGGCTAATTTTTGTATTTTTAGTAGAGATGGGGTTTCATCATGTTGGCCAGGCTGGTCTCGAATTCCTGACCTCAGGTGATCCACCTACCTCGGCCTCCCAAAGTGCTGGGATTACAGGCATGAGCCACTGCGCCCGGCCAACCTTTTTATTTTTTATTTTTATTTGTTATCATTATTATTATTATTTTGAGATGGAATCTCACTCTGTCACCTAGGCTGGAGTGCAGTGGCGTGATCTCGACTCACTGCAACCTCTGCCTTCTGGGTTCAAGCGATTCTTCTGCCTCAGCCTCCTGAGTAGCTGGGATTACAGGCATCCACCACCATACCCAGCTAATTTTTGTGTTTTTAGTAGAGACAGAGTTTCGCCATGTTGGCCAGGCTGGTCTCGAACTCCTGACCTCTGGTGATCTGCCCACATCTGCCTCCCAAAGTGCTGGGATTACAGGTGTGAGCTACCATGCCCAGCCTATTTATTTATTTTGAGACAGAGTCTTGCTCAGTGGTGCAATCTCGGCTCACTGCAGCCACTACCTCCTGGGTTCAAGTGATCCTCCCACCTCAGCCTTCCAAGCATGCGCCACTATGTCCGGCTAATTTTTGTATTTTTTACAGAGGTGGGTTTTCATCATGTTGGCCAGGCTGGTCTCGAACTGCTGACCTCAAGTGATCCTTCTGCCTCGGCCTCCCAAAGTGCTGGGATTACAGGTGTGAGCCACCAAGCCCGACCAGGGACCCTTTTAACCTATGCGTCAGATCATGTTCTCCTCTGCTCAGAGCTCTCTGGTGCTCTCTGTATCTTTCAGAGTAAAAGCCCAAGGTTCTCACTGGCCTATGAGCCCCTGCGTGAATGGCCCATGGCCTCCACCCCAATCTCTTGCTCCCTGGACCCTGCCAGTCCCAGGAGTCCACTACACCACTCTGCCCCCGACCCCAGCCAGTACCTCACTGTCACGGCTCTCTCGTCTTTAATTCTTTGCTCAAAAGTCCAATGTCAGAAACAATTTTTTTTTTGTTCAAATATCTCAACGAGGCTCAGTCTGACCCCGCTATTTACATGTGAAATCCCCTACCCCACACTCCCCATGGCCCTTACCTAGCTCTCTTTTCCCCGTGGTACCTGTGGACTCCCACCAGACTAGATAATTCACTTAAGGTAATTATCGTCTCCCTGCTCCTCCCTAGGATGGAAATTTCACAAGGGCAGGATTTGGATCTTTTTTTAAAAAACAGATGTCTCCCAGCACCTAGAGCAGGGCCTGCCACATAAGACATGCTCAGGAAATAGTTGCTGCGTGATAGAAATAGGGATAGAGGTTTGTGAATTGCTTTCTAGCTGCTCACACGGACAGGAAGCAGCAGGGCTTCACCAGCCTTGTTCTTACCATCAGGTTTCTCAGCCCCCCAAACTGAGGCAGACCCAGCTCCCACTCTCTGAGATCCTCACAGATGCCAACTCCCACACCAGGCCCAAATCAAAAAAGGCATCTTGGCTGGGCACGGTGGCTCATGCCTGTAATCCCAGCACTTTGGGAAGCTGAGGCAGGTGGATTACCTGAGGTCAGGAGTTTGAGACCACCCTGACCAACATGGCGAAACCCCATCTCTACTAAAAATACAAAAACTAGCTGGGTGTGGTGCAGGGCATGGTGCTGGTCACCTGTAATCCTAGCTACTCGGGAGGCTGAGGCAGAAGAATTGCTTGAACTCGGGAGACAGAGGTTACAGTGAGCTGAGATTGTGTCACTGCACTCCAGCCAGGGCAACAGAGCGAGACTCTGTCTCAAAAAAAAAAGGGCATCTCATAGGTACTGCCTCCCGACGGGTGGTGGGAAGGGAAGACTGAGCCCTGTAGTGGAAGGCAGATGGCAGTGCTGGGGGAGGTACCCAGGTCTCTGTCTGCAGCACCAGCCTCGGTTCATTGCTAGTCCCTTGTTTAGAAAAAGGCCTCCCAAAAGGCACAGGCAGGCCCCGGCCTCCAGCACAGCAAGAAGGACCCTGAGAAGTCATTGTCAAGTTCCTTCATTTTATTTTATTTATTTTGAGACAGGGTCTCACTCTGTTGCCCAGGCTGGAGTGCAGTGATGTGATCTCAGTTCACTGCAACCTCTGCCTCCCAGGCTCAAGTGATCCTCCCACCTCAGCCTCCTGAGTAGCTGGTACTACAGGCTCATGCCACCATGCCCAGCTAATTTTTGTTTTCGTTTTTGGGTTTGTTTGTTTGTTTGTTTGTTTGTTTGGTAGAGATGGGGTCTTGCTGTGTTGCCCAGGTTGGTCTCGAACTCCTGGGCTCAAGTAATCCTCCTGCCTTGGCTTCCCAAAATGCTGGGATTATAGGTGTGAGCCACGGCACCTGGTTAAGTTCCTTCATTTTACACATGAGGAAACAGGTCCAGAGAGGGCACAAGGCTGTCTGAGACCTCGAAGCTTGGTGAACGTGAGCTGCAGGTGAACTCAGTTCTCCAGAGGACCCCATCCCCAGACTTCCTTCTGGATGGGGCCCCCTTTCCAGCTCCTGGGACCCTGGTCTGGGGCCTCTGGGAATCAGTCCTGCTCCTGCAGACCAGCAACAGGTACAAATGCTCCCTGCCGTCTAAGGGTGTCCTGTGCCCCCGTTATTCCACTCCAGGCCCCAAGATGTTTTCTGGATCAGCGAGGAATAAGATGAGAAGAGCACGTGGAGGCTGCAGCAGAACCTGGGTCTGCCTGTTTCTGCCGCCTCCTTGTACTTGGCCAGTTCCCCACTTCTTGCCAGGCCTCAGTTTCCCCAGTTGCAAAACAAAGAAACTGGAGAATCTCTGGAGTCCTCTGGCTGTGACTGACTGCTGACTTGCATGGCAAAAGCTCTCCTGCACCCTTGGTGCTATCCTTGGTGCTATCCTTGGTGCTGGTTCTGCCAAGGGCAGCACTGCCTTGTCTGTTGCATGTTGAGTCGCTAGCTAGTCTGGGTTGGGCTTCATTTCCCACCCCACTGCACCCCAGCCAGCCCTCCAGTCCCTTGCTCTGTGAGCTCGGCTGGCCAGTTCCCGGCACCAGCCTCCACATGAGGCCCTCCCGTCTTTAGGGGTAACTAGGACAAGAGCGAGGGACTTATCCTTTCTGAGGTCACTGGTGACCACTTTCCATACTTTGTTTCAGTCATGATGGCAGCCCTGGCGAAGTGAGGGAATTATCACCATTTTACAGACAAGGACAATGAGAACCCAGAGAAACCAAGGGCCTTGTCCAAGCTCACACAGTAGCAGGACAGAGCAAGGATTTGAACCCTGGTCTTTCTGGGGCTTGAACCGCCTGGGAAAATCTAGGAGCTATGGTTGCAACTGCCATTTGCAAACAAACAAAGCCCTGGGATGCTCTCAGACTCTTCAGAGCTCAGCTGTTTATAATTTAGACTGCCTTCCCATTTCCAGAAGTTCCAGACCGCTTCCCAGAAAGATGTGTAAGTACATTAAAGGAATGGCAGAGACTCAGAAGCTCAAGGCATTGGAGGTGGCAAAGGGCCAGCAGGACTGGGGGTTGGGGAGGGGAGTGAGCGTGGGAAGGTGCACCGAGGACCGGGCAGTGAAGAGCCCCATAGAGCCCAGGGGAAGTCACTTAGTTCCTGGGAGGCCCAGCTATTTGCAGACTCCAACTTTTTTCATTTTTATTTTTTGACACAGAGTCTCTCTCTGTTGTCCAGGCTGGAGTGCAATGGCACAATCTCGGCTCACTGCAACTTCTGCCTCCCAGGTTCAAGCGAATCTCCTGCCTCAACCTCCTGAGTAGCTGGGAATACAGGTGTGTGCCACCATGCCTGGCTAATTTTTGTATTTTTAGTAGAGACAGGGTTTCACCAGGTAGGCCAGGCTGGTCTCGAACTCTTAATTTGCCAACCTCAGCCTCCCGAAGTCCTGGGATTACAGGTGTGAGCCACCGTGCCCCGCCCAGACTCCATCTTTAATGAGCGCTGAAATGTGGTATGCACAATGTGCTGAAAGCAAAAGTCTGTTCTTCTCTCCCCACGCCCTGGGGAGTCTCCATGATGTGGCTTCCCCTGTCCCTGCCCAGCATTCAGTACATCTGGAATCATCCTTTGGCAAGCCCTTGCTTTCCTGTCCACGGGTCCTTGACTGCTGGGACCTTCCTCCGCATCTTGAGCAGTGTGAAATAATGGACAGGAAGAGTGCCGGGCTTAGTATCAGAGACACGGGGGAATTGGAGTCCATCTACCTGGGGAGGTGACCAGAGCCCGGGACGTGCTGCTGAGTGGCAGCTTCCTCATGTCGGAAGCTGAGCTGAGGTTGTGGGATCAGCTGGCATCTACTCACCCTTCTTTTGCCAACAGTAACCCGATGCCCTGGGGAACTGCCCCTTCTTCACCCCTAGTCCTTATGGTTTAGATGGGGCTCACCCCAACCCTGGGCTCCAGGATGGGCTTGAGGCCCTGGCCTTGCCAATCTCACCTGGTCACAGTGATTGATGTCAGGAATAGGCACATGACCCAAGCCAGACCAAGGAAGGCCAGGCCTGGGACTTTTGTTGGAGCTACTGGGAAAGTGGGAGGGGCTGGGGATGTGCCTGCCCTGGGTTGCTGTGAAGCTGGTGTTTCTGGTGGCCATCCTACTCCCATGAGCGGGCTCTGCCTGAGAATGTAGCCAGCCTGGAGGACAGCAAATAGAGTAAGAGTTTGACTCCTGATGACATCGTTTGGGCCTCGTGTCTGAAGCTGGTGCACTCTAGACTTGGTAGTAACTTAACTTAGATCATCTAATAAGGGAGAGAGACTCCTCTAACACAGATATCCGCTGCCTCCTGGTGAAGGTTTCATGAGCAGCTGCATGGAGAATACTTCACTTACGGCCGGGTGCAGTGGCTGATGCATGTAATCCCAGCATTTTGGGAGGCTGAGGCGGGAGGATCATGAGGTCAGGAGTTCAAGACCAGCCTGGCCAACATGGTGAAACCCTGTCTCTACTAAAAATACAAAAATTAGCTGGGCGTGGTGTTGCACATCTGTAATCCCAGCTACTCAGGAGGCTGAGGCAGGATAATTGCTTGAACCCAGGAGGCGGAGTTTGCAGTGAGGCAAGATCGCGCCACTGTACTCCAGCCTGGGTGACAAGAGCAAAATCCTGTCTCAAAAAAAAAAAAAAAAAGGCTGGGTGCGGTGGCTTACGCCTGTAATCCCCACACTTTGGGAGGCCGAGGCAGGTGGATCACTTGAGGCCAGGAGTTGGAGACTAGCCTGGCCAACGTGGCGAAACCCCGTCTCTGCTAAAAATACAAAAATTTTGCTGGGCGTGGTGGTGCCTGCCTATAGTCCCAGCTACTTAGGAGGCTGAGCCAGGAGAATCGCTTGAACCCAGGAGGCAGAGATTGCAGTGAGCTGAGATCCCACCACTGCACTTTAGCCTGGGGACAGAGCAAGACTCCATCAAAAGAAAGAAAGAAAGAAAGAGAGAGAGAGAGAGAGAGAAAGGAGGGAGGGAGGGAGGGAAACACAAGCCTGTTGTTACGTGAATAAAAATTAATCAGATATGTATTGAGTGCCTTTGTTAAGTTTAACAGATGTTTATGTGACTTAACTGTGGGCTGTGCACTGTTCTAAGCCCTTTACATAAATTACTTAAATCCTTCTATTATTATCCCCATTGGCCAGGCACGGTGGCTCACGCCTATAATCCCAGCACTTTGGGAGGCCGAGGCTGGCGGATCACCTAAGGTCGAGACCAGCCAGGCCAACGTGGTGAAACCCCGTCTCTACTAAAAATGCAAAAATTAGCTGGGCATGGTGGCACGCACCTGTAATCCCAGCTACTTGGGAGGCTGAGGCAGGAGAATCACTTGAACCTGGGAGGCGGAGGTTGCAGTGAGCCGAGATCGCACCACCGCACTTCAGCCTGGGAGACAGAGCAAGACTCCGTCTCAAAACAAAAAACAAAAAACAGGCCGCGTGCAATGGCTCACGCCTGTAATCCCAGCACTTTGGGAGGCTGAGGCTGGCAGATCACTTGAGGTCAGGAGTTCGAGATCAGCCTGGCCAACATGGTGAAACCCCATCTCTACTAAAAATACAAAAAATTAGGTGGGTGTGGTGGCACACACCTGTAATTCCAGCTACTTGGGAGGCTGAGGCAGGTGAATCACTGGAACCCTGGAGACAGAGGTTGCAGTGAGCCAAGATTGTGCCACTGTACTCTAGCCTGGGTGACAGAGTGGGACTCCGTCTCAAAAAAAAAAAAAAAAAAGGGACAGGGCTTCAGGGCATTCTGGCTTCTCCCAAAACAGTGGTGTGACTTTCTCTTCCCTATAATTCAGTTTATTCATTGGTGAAATGATGAAGTTGGTTGGGGGGAGCCCACAAGGAACCCAGGGCAGGTCCTATGGGAATGAGTGAAAAGTTTCTTTCCTCAGGAAAGTTTTGGGGTTCCTGGGTGGCAAGCTGCCTGCTGGACTTTAATTAATTAATTCATTAATTGAGCATCTATTACGTGAAGGCAGTGTTTGAAGCACTGGGGATCCTTCAAAGAACCAGTCCTGCCATGTAGGAGCTCATTGGTAGCTGTGGTATTTGGGAGGCCTCCAACCCTCCACCCACTGGGGCTGCTGGCTCTGGACTAATGGACCAGGCCTTTCCAAGCAGAGTGTGGAGCAGGACTGAGGCCTAGAAGAGAGAGGTTGTGTTCTCCCTGCAGCTCTGCCCCTCCCGTGGAGTGACCTTGCCCCTCTGGGCATTAGTTTCCTCACCCTCTTTTATGAACTGAAAGTTTGTGTTCCCCCCCCAAACTCACACACTGAAGTGCCAACCCTTGGTAAGATGGTATTTGGAGGTGGGGCCTTCAGGAGGTAATTAGGCTTAGATAAGGTTGTGAGGGTGGGACCCTACAATGGGATGAGTGTCTTTATAAGAAGGCAGAGAGACCATGTGAGAATACGGCAAGAGTGCCACCATCTTCCAGCCAGGAAGAGGCCTTGCCAGGAGCCAAACCTACCAGCACCTTGCTCTTGGATTTCTCAGCCCTCAGAACTGCGAGAAATAAAAGGCTGTCATTAAGCCACCCAGTTTCTGGTATTGCATTATAGCAGCCTGAGCTGACTGAGACACCGTCTAAGGCGAGGTCATATTGGATGGTCCCACCAGCCTGGGAGAAGTCTCCCACAGCCATTCCTAGTTAAACATTACCCACCCTACCTCCCTCCCTCCCTGCCACTCCCTCTCCCAGCTGCCTCCTCAGGGAGCCATAAACGCTGCCTTCTTTGGTCTTCTCCCAGGGCTGTGGTGTTCTGGGAAGAGCTACACCTGCTGTCTCACCTCTGCCAGAAGCCAGGGTCTGGAGAAGAAAGACTGGGGGTCTGGGGCAGGGGCTGGGATCTGGAGTGGGACACTCAGGCCTAGCCCCTCCACACACACACACACACAAGCACACACGGGTGTTTCTTCGTAGTCACATCATGCACAAGGTGCCTGCAGATCCTCCCAGGGGAGCTCATGGGCTGGCTTAATGAGCCCTTCAGGTGCCTGCCTCAGGCAAGATGCCCCAGCCTTCCTGGTTTCCAGGAAACAATAATTCAGAGAAACAGGGATGGCCTCACTGCGTGGGGCATCCCACTTCCGCCTCTGCTCCCAGGCCCCTCAGAAGCTAGGAGGGCAAGGCCCAGCTCTTATGCCCAATCTCACCCACCCAGGCATTTTAAATTAGGAGCCTGCATTAATAATCTTAGAATCCAGAATATGACACCACAAATTTCAGGAGGGGGAATCTTTGCCACATAGTACTTTACAATATCCCAAGAGCTTTCTTCTCATCTCATTCTTTCCCATCTTCAAAACAACTGTCAAATAGGTATCATTTCTTTGTGATCACCAGCATATCTTTGAAGACACTGAGGCTCCAGGTGATAAACTGGGTGAGTGGAGTGCCAGGACGGAGAGTCAAGTCTTTTGTCTCTGAAACCCAGACTTGTTTTATGCCTGGTTCTAGGGATAGTAGGGGACTGCACTCTCCACACCTCTGCCCATAACAGGCATCACTAATCGATCATGGTGTGGCAGACATTGCTAATCAACTGCAGTACTCTTTTTTTACTAAGCTCAGAGGTGTCCATGAACTCTTTAAAACAACATTCCAGCCACCATCACCTATCAGAAGATCATATCTGTATTTGCCATTCTTGTGATACCACATCATCAGCCATGAGCCCTCAGGTCTCAGGTACAACTCCAAGATGCTCTAGTCACCAGACCATAGGACTCTACATACTGCATGCATGCTGTTCTTGGACAGGAATTACTGGCCCCTCTGGCCCCCAAACAGATGCCCCATCCAAGTGTCCCTCTTAGAGTTACAACAAGCATGCAGGTATGCCCGGGGCTTCAGGGTTTGCTAGGTCTTTATTTTTTAATTTTTAATTAATTAATTTTTTTTGAAACAAGGTCTTGCTCTATTGCCCAGGCTGGAGTGCAGTGGCACGATTATAGCTCACTGCAGCCTTGAACTCCTGGGCTCAAGTGATCCTCTCATCTCAGCCTCCTGAGTAACTGGGAATACAGGTGTGTGCCACCATGCCCAGTTATTTTTTTTATTTTTAATATAGATAAGGTCTTGCTATGTTGCCCAGGCTGGTCTCAAACTCCTGAGCTCAAGTAATCCTCCTGCCTTGGCCTCCCAGAGTACTTGGATTACAGGCATGAACCACTGCATCTGGCCTAACAAAATTGTTTTTATCCCCACTTTACAGATTTGGAAACAGAAACACAGATGAAATTACAAACCCAAGTCACATAGCTTGGAAGCTGGGCTCCTAACCACTGGACATCAATCTTTCCACTGCTTCGTGGTCTGTTGTATGAAAACAGTAATGTATCCATCTGTTCTATCCAACAGCCATTGCTTAATTTTGCAGACATGCTTCCATAGTGGTCTCAGAAGGTTTGGGGGTGGTTGTATTACCTGGCTTAGTTCCTGCAATGAGCCTGGGAGTGGGTAGTTGTACCATCCTCCAGCCCATACCCTTACAGATGAGAAAACTAGGGCTCAGAGAAGGAGAGTCACTTTCTGAAAGTTGGACAGCTCCAATGTGTGCTGTGATCCAGAGTTCCCCCAATTCCAGAGCTCAAGGGCTCTCTCTACCCCACATGAGCATCGGTCCCCACTGGCTTCTTCTCTCATCTCAGTCCCTGGCCGCCTGTCCTCCCTCCCCTGGAACACCCTCCTCATACCTGGCCTTTGGTCTACCCTCCTCTCCACCCTCCACCATCCTCTTTCCAGAGAAGGGGCCCAACCGGAAGGCCAGTTCATGTTAGGAAATTCTAGCCACGTGAGCAAGCCTGAGCCAGGGATTCTGAGCAGCTGGTGGCTTTAGGAGAAACTGAAACTTGGCCCTCTGGGGGCGGAGTGGCCACTGGGGATTTAAAGAGCTGCCACTTCCTTAGGCCTCCAGAGGGCACTGGGAAGTCACAGCTGCTGAGGGACCACTCTGCTCCCCCGCCTAAGCCATGCACCTCTGTGGGGGCAATAGGCTGCTGACCCAGACAGTGAGTACAGGGGATTGGGGATCGGGGATGAGAAGGGGAGCTGGGATCCCGTCCTCAGTGCCCAGGCAGTGAGGGCTGCAGTCGGGAGCTCCTAGTCCCAGCTCTATACTCTGAGCAGTGTGACAGAGGGCTCTGCATGCCCCTCTCTGGGTCTCACTTTCCTCCCCCGAAGTCGGGATTGGATTGGAATGAGTTGTTTCCAGCTCTCACATTGCAGATCCAGCCTTCGGTTTAGAACTTGGCCTCTGTGTACTTGCTCTCTCCTAACGTACCTGGTCCCCCCTCACTACACTCACAGCAGCCTTTCCTTCCTTCTCCAAATAACCCAGGCTGGCTCATGCCTGTAATCCCAGCCCCTTGGGAGTCTGAGGCCGGCAGATAACATGAGGTTAGGAGTTCAAGATCAGCCTGGCCAACATGGCGAAACCCCATCTCTACTAAAAATACAAAAATTAGCCAGGTGTGGCAGGGCACGTCTGTAGTCTCAGCTACTCGAGAGGCTGAGGCAGGAAAGTTGCTTGAACCCGGGAGATGGAGGTTGCAGTAAGCTGAGCTCATGTCACTGCACTCCAGCCTGGGCGACAGAGAGAGACTCTGTCTCTATAAAATAAAATAGGCCGGGCTCAGTGGCTCACACCTGTAATCCCAGCACTTTGGGAGGCTGAGGCGGGCAGATCACCTGAGGTCAGGAGATTGAGACCATCCTGGCCAACATGGTGAAACCCCGTCTCTATTAAAAATAGAAAAATTAGCTGGGCGTGGTGGAGGCGCATGCCTGTAATCCCAGCTTCTCAGGAGGCTGAGGCAGGAGAATCACTTGAACCTGGGAGGCGGACGTCGCAGTGAGCCAAGATCACGCCACTGCACTCCAGCCTGGGCGACAGAGACTCTGTCTCAATAAAATAAAATAAAATAAAATAAAATAAAATAAAATAAAATAAAATAAAATAAAATAAAGTAAAGTAAAATAATAAATAAATTCCCTGGGCCATGGTTTCCCTTGGAGGCTCTGCTTATCTCACAGGAGCCCCCTTCACTCACCGTGGGTCCTGTCTCAGCCTTTAGTTTCTTGGTGCCCCAGTGTCTACAGTGAGCCCGCTGTGGACATGGCCCAAGGGAGCATATGGCCAGGATGGAGCTGTGGCAGGAGCCTAGGAGCATTCAGAATCTGCAGCCAGGGCGGCCAGGGCCTTGCCTGAGGTCCTTACCCTCAAAACACATACCCCAGAGAGACTGGGGGCGGGGGCTGGGCTGTGAGCTCTCCAACAGTCCCTCTTGCTCTGACTTTGCAGAGCTCTGGACATTTGGGTAAAATATTTTATCTAAGTTTCATTGATCCCAGGGTACAAGGTGGTCACAACCTTTGAGTCCACTCTTCCACCGGAATAAACCCTTCATTCATTCATCCTTCGCTACCACCCCACTACAATGTGAGCAATTTCAGGGCAGGGATTTGTGTGTATTTTGTTTGCTATCGTGTCCCTCTAGCTTACTGCCTGGAACATAGTAGGTGCTTATACATGTTTGTTGAGTAAGTGAATATCTGCTTTGGGCTTGAGCTGGGCATGAGCACAGAGAACCACATCTGCCCTCATGGAGCTCACAGTTAGGAAAGTTCACACCTTGGTGTGGAAATCATGGCAATGAGAAGAATGGAAGCTGAGCTTTATGGCACGCCGGCTCTGGGCTGCCTGCCGCATGGGCTTTAACCCTCTGCTGTGGTGCTTCCATTGCAGGGATGGGGCGATTGGGTTCAAGAATATGGGGCTCGTTTGGGCGCGGTGGCTCACACCTGTAATCCCAGCACTTTGGGAGGCTGAGGCTGGTGAATCACCTGAGGTCAGGAGTTCAAGACCAGTTTGAGATGAGCCTGGCCAACATGAGGAAACCCCATCTCTACTAAAAATACAAAAATTGGCCAGGAATGGTGGCAGGTGCCTGTAGTCCCAGCTACTTGGGAGGCTGAGGCAGGAGAATTGCTTGAACCCGGAGTCAGAGTTTGCAATGAGCCAAGATAGAGCCGCTGCACTACTCCAGCCTGGGCAACAGAGTGAGACTCTGTCTCAAAAAAAAAAAAAAAAGGAAAAAAGAATGTGGGGTTTGAAGTTGGCTCTGTCTGAGTTTGAATCTCAGGCTTCCCATCTTCCCTGCTTGCCCTCCCACCCTCCACATGAGCGGTGAGCAGGACACAGGGGTGAGGGTGGCGTTCCAACAAGGTGTGCAGTGCCTGCTATAGGGGGTGTGGGTGCCAAGGGAGCTTCTGGGAGATAAAAGACCCTTGGGAACTTGACTCAAGGGGAAAGACTTGGCTTTACAAATGGCGGGCCAGGACGGAGGGCACAAGGCCTGGCTGGGCCCCCTGAGTCCTCTGCCTCATGCCCCACAGGACCCCAAGGAGCAACAAAGGCAGCTGAAGAAGCAGAAGAACCGGGCAGCCGCCCAGCGAAGCCGGCAGAAGCACACAGACAAGGCAGACGCCCTGCACCAGGTGTGGACAACCCCTAACCCCTTTCCTTGTCTCTGGCTCCACTTACTGGCCCAGCCACCTCTTCTCCATCCCACCTTTGAGCAGACCTCCCCCAAACTCCTGTATTTTTCTAGGTCACCTGAGTTTGGGATGAGAAAAGGGTCCTGTGGCTGACATTTGGAAAGTTCTGGGTGTTGAGTACAAACCATGTGCCAGGTACACACCAGGCTCCAGGGACACAAAGGGTCATCCTCAGCCCAGCCGTGTCCTAAGGTGTCCACAGTCTAGGGGAAGGAAGACAGGAAGTGGAGGCAAATAGGGAGACCCCAACACAATGGCCAGCTGAGACACTGGTTAAAATGCAGATTCCAGGCTGGGCACAGTGGCTCACACCTGTAATCCTAGCACTTTGGGAGGCTGAGGCTGGAGGATTGTTTGAGCCCAGGAGTTCAAGACCAGCCTGGGCAATATAGTGAGACTCTGTCTCTACAAAAATTAAAAAATAGTTAGCTGGGCGTGATGGTGCACACCTGTAGTCCCAGCTACTCAGGAAACTGAGGCAGGAGGATCGCTTGAGCCCAGAAGTTCAAGGCTGCAGCGAGCCATGATTGCACCACTGCATCCAACCTGGGCAACAGATTGAGACCCTGTCTATAGAAAAAAAAAAGTGGATTATTCTTCCTCTGCCAGGTCCCACCTTATGAGGCCAGGTGGGCCCAGGGACCTGCACGGTGATTTGTGATTAATCACCTGGGGGTCAGAATTCAGGAGGTGACCAAGACCATACTGTGAGAACTCTGGTTCAGGGTTAAAATGGGCAGGGTTTCCAGTCCCAGTTGCAAGTTGCTTCCTTTACTGAGCTTCATGCTCATCTGAAAATACCATAAACAGTGGCTTAAACAATAGACATTTATTTCTCACAGTTTTGGAGGCTGGGAAGTCCAAGATCAAGGTGCCAGCCAATTCAGTTCCAGATGAGGGTGCTCTTCCTGACTTGTAAGTGGCTGCCTTCTCGCTGTGTGCTCATGGCCTCTCAGTGCACGTGAGAGGACAGAGTGATCTCTTTCCCTTCCTCTCCTTTTTGGGATTTTTGTTGTTGTTGTCATTTTTGAGACAGAGTCTCGCTCTGTTGCCCAGACTGGAGTGCAGTGGCGCCACTTGGCTCACTACAACCTCTGCCTCCTGGGTTCAAGTGATCCTCCTGCCTCAGCCTCCTGAGTAGCTAGGATTACAGGCATGCGCCACTACGCCCACCTAATTTTTGTATTTTTAGCAGAGACGGAGTTTCACCATGTTGGCCAGGCTGGTCTCAAACTCCTGGCTTTAAGTGATCTGCCCGCCTCAGCCTCCCAAAGTTCTGGGATTACAGGCGTGAACCACTGCACCTGGCCCCCTCCTTTTTGTTTTAATTTTTTATTCATTTATTATTTATTTATTCTTTCTTTTTTATTTCTTCATATTCTTTATTTTTTAATAGAGATGGGGGTCTTGCTATGTTGCCCAGGCTGGTCTTGAACTCCTGGGCTCAAGCAATCCTCCCACCTCCACGTCCCAAAGTGCTGGGATTACAGGCGTGAGCCACCATGCCTGGCCTCTTCCTTTTTTTTTTTGAGAGGGTCTTACTCTGTTGTCCAGGCTAGAGTGCAGTCCACGATCCTGGCTCACTGCAACCTCAGCTTCCCAGGCTCAAGCGATCCTCTCCACCTCAGTCTCCCGAGTAGCTGAGACTACAGGCATGCACCATCACACTTGGCTAACTTTTGTATTTTTTGTAGAGACAGAGTTTCTCCATGTAGTCCAGGCTGGTCTTGAACTCCTGGACTCAATTGATCCACCTACCTCGGCCTCCCAAAGTGCTAGGATTACAGGCTTCAGCCACCGCTCCCAGCCTCCCTTCCTCTTCTTATAAGGCCACCAATCCTATCAGATTAGAACCCGATCCTCTATCCTAGGACCTCATTTAATCTAAATTACCTTCTAAGAGCCTTATCTCTAAATGCAATCACATCGGGGGTTATGGCTTCAACACATAAATTTTGTAGGGAACACAATAGAGTCCATAGCACATAGGTAGTGGCATTGAGTGGTCTAAAGAGGAGATGAGCCAGGCGCGGTGGCTCACGCCTATAATCCCAGCACTTTGGGAGGCTGAGGTGGGTGGATTACTTGTTGGCCAGGAGTTCGAGACCAGCCTGGCCAACGTGGTAAAACCCCATCTCTACTAAAAATACAAAAATTAGCCAAGCATTGTAGCTAATTAGGCAGCCCCAGTAGCTGGGATTACAGGGATGTGGTAGCTAATTAGCCAATCCCAGTAGCTGAGGCAGGAGAATTGCTTGAACCTGGGAGGTGGAGGTTGCAGTGAGCTGAGGTCGTGCCACTGCACTTCAGCCTGGGAGACAGAGAGAGACTGTCTCAAAAACAACAACAACAACAACAAAAAAAGGCGATGAAGCCTGAGCTTAAGGACAAATGGGCGTTTTCCCAGAGGATGAAGGTAAGAAAACGCATTGCGGACAAATGACATAGTGCTGGCACAGGCGTGGGGAGCAGCACCCTGTAGACCAGGTGAGAGTGAGGACTGGTGCTCAGAATGGTGCCTAGGAGACCCACGCATCCGTTTATTCCTTCCTTCTGGAAATGCCTATTGAGCGTCTCCCGTGTGCCAGGCACATTTCTAAGCACTGGATATAGAGCTGTAGACACAGTAGACAAACGCCCACCCCAGCCCCACCCACAGGGCTCATATTCTCCTGGGGAAGCCAGACCCACAAACAAAAAGTCCCTAGAGTGGTCAGGATGTCAGATGGTGTTAAATCCTGTTGGGAAAACTAAAGCAGAGAAGAGGGAAGGGACGAAATTGAAATTGTTACTCCTTGAGCCTCCTGAAGGTGGCAAACGAATGAATAAATGAATGAGTGAGTGACTCCGTTCCTGGAGGTGAGTTGAAGCCTTTGGAGAATTTAGGTGAAGGGTGGCTTAATGATACATTTTAGAAATGTCCATCATTCCGGCCAGGCACATTGGCTCACGCCTGCAATCCCAGCACTTTGGGAGGCCAAGGCTGGCGGATCACGAGGTCAGGAGTTCGAGACCAGCCTGACCAACATGGTGAAACCCCATCTCTAGTAAAAATACAAAAATTAGCTGGGCATGGTTGTGCACACCTGTAGTCCCAGCTACTCGGGAGGCTGAGGCAGGAGAATCGTTTGAACCTGGGAGGCGGAGGTTGCAGTGAGCCAAGATTATGCCATTGCACTCCAGCCTGGGCGACAGAGCAAAACTCTGTCTCAAAAAAAAAAAAAAAAAAAATTCATCATTCCACATGTAGAAACCAGCGTGGGAATGGGGCTGGTGGCTTTCAGGCTGAGTCCAGGGCCGGGCGCGGTGGCTCACGCCTGTAATCCCAGAACTTTGGGAGGCCGAGGCAGGCAGATCACGAGGTCAGAAGATCGAGACCATCCTGGCTAACATGGTGAAACCCCGTCTCTACTAAAAATACAAAATATTAGCCAGGCGTGGTGGCGGGCGCCTGTGGTCCAGGAGGCTGAGGCAGGAGAATGGTGTGAACCTGGGAGCTTGAGCTTGCAGTGAGCCGAGATCGAGCCACTGCACTCCAGCCTGGGCGACAGAGCCAGACTCCATCTCAAAAAAAAGAACTTTGAGTCCAGGGCCAAAACCACATTTTTATGCAAAACATCTTTGCAACTTCTTCTTTCAAAGTGTCCAGAAAAGGGGGTGGGGGGACTGAAGGAAGTCGTTCAATTTATTCAGCCCTGTGAGATGTGGATATAAAATTCTTTCTGCATTTTTACCATTACTGTCATCATAAATGGTTATTTAGAACTGCACATTGATTGTGTCTCAGGGGTTCTCAGAACCGGCGTTCAGCAGAACAGAACTTAATAAATGCTGATTCAGGGATGCAGAATCGAACACACTCATGCTGTCAACCTGTAAAACAATCCCCTGAATCCTCCCACAGTGCTCGTAGGGGCGAGTTCTGGGCCCTCAAAAGGGCAGTGGCAATAAGCAATCTAGGACAGAATGACATCAAGGTGGCCACGGGAAGGCCCTGTTGGGATTTGCACAGAGAAGGGCGGCGGAAGGGTGTCCAGGCAGAGGAAACAGGAAATGTGGCCGGGAAGCAGAGTTCATGTGAGGGTCAGGAAGGGAGGGGAGCAAGAAAGAAGGCGAGAGAGAGGAGACCGGAGGTCTGAGCTGCGGCCACTACACAGGCCTGGAATTCTACCACAGGGAATTTGGTGGGCGCCTCTAAAGGGCTTTAACCTGCAATTAATGACATGGTTGCTGAATGGCTCCTGTGGGCAAGAGAATAGGTGGTTTGGGGGACACACGGGTTGGAGGCCCGTGGATATCCCAGGTGAGAAATGGCACCGGCTCAGGGCACTAGTGGTGGGATGAGAGCGCGCGGATCTGAGCCCCCTTCAGAGGGTGGGACAGGGGAGACTTGGTAGGTGGTTATGAAGGGCTGGCCAGAGAGTGGCCAAGAGACCCCACTTGGCTATTCCAATGGTGGTGGCATCTTTCTCCTGAAGTTGAGGACCCTGGAAGGGGCTAAGGCTCATGCGGGGCCCCTGACACTGGCTGAGGTTCCCCTCCCCGCCCATCTGCTTGTCTGCAGCAGCACGAGTCTCTGGAAAAAGACAACCTTGCCCTGCGGAAGGAGATCCAGGCCCTGCAGGCCGAGCTGGCATGGTGGAGCCGGACCCTGCACGTGCATGAGCGCCTGTGCCCCATGGATTGTGCCTCCTGCTCAGCTCCAGGGCTCCTGGGCTGCTGGGACCAGGCTGAGGGGCTCCTGGGACCTGGCCCACAGGGACAACATGGCTGCCGGGAGCAGCTGGAGATGTTCCAGACCCCGGGTTCCTGTTCCCCAGCTCAGCCGCTGTCTCCAGGTCCACAGCCTCATGATTCTCCCAGCCTCCTCCAGTCCCCCCTGCCCTCACTGTCCCTTGGCCCCACTGTGGTTGCTGAACCTCCTGTCCAGCTGTCCCCCAGCCCTCTCCTGTTTGCCTCGCACACTGGTTCCAGCCTGCAGGGGTCTTCCTCTAAGCTCAGTGCCCTCCAGCCCAGCCTCACGGCCCAAACTGCCCCTCCACAGCCCCTCGAGCTGGAGCATCCCACCAGAGGGAAGCTGGGGTCCTCTCCCAACAACCCTTCCTCTGCCCTGGGGCTTGCACGTCTGCAGAGCAGGGAGCACAAACCTGCTCTCTCAGCAGCCACTTGGCAAGGGCTGGTTGTGGATCCCAGCCCTCACCCTCTCCTGGCCTTTCCTCTGCTCTCCTCTGCTCAAGTCCACTTCTAACCTGGTCTTCGGAGCTGGGTTGGCCCCTTCTTTGGGCTCAGGAAGCAGCCTTAGCACACGGGCCTCTCCTCCCTCGCTACTGGGTGCTGCCCTGCGTGGCTGACCAGCTGGCCCAGGATTTCACAGTCGAAAAGGAAGCCACCACTGATGCCTCCCACTGTGACAGGCCCTGTCACCACCAATATCTTATTTCAACCTCACAGTTGACCTGAGAAATCGAGATTATCACTCCACTTTTTCAGACAAGGAAACTGAGGCTCAGGGAAGCCAAGTGACAAGTCCAAGGTCATGAAGACTTTCTTGGAGCTCGAAACACCACCCTCTGCTCCTCCTTCTCCTGTCCTGGCCCAGGCATCCTAGGGGCTGAAATCCTGGAAACCGTGGGCTGGTGTGAGAAGGTTTGCATGCTCAGAGCAGAGAAGGGCTCTCCCCGCTGCTTCGTGATTCCAGGGCCAGAGCCATGCAGTCCCAGAAACCCCAACCTAGCTGGGGCAGGTCCAGAGTCCAAGCCCTGGTGGGTAGAGGCCAAGCAGAAGCCCTGAAGTGGACTCTTGCTTCCCCTAGTAGTGTTTTCAGTGCCAAGAAGCTGAAACTGTGAGCTGGAGTTGGGGAGAGGCCTGGAAGAGGACCATCTGGGATTTCTACAGCCTGGGTACCCATAGCCACACCAAGGCTTCTGGGAGATTCTGCAGGGTCAGCTTTCCAGGCTGTTCCCAAATAGCTCCCTGCCTCCCCACTGCCCCTAAAGCCACAGCAGAAGAGCCATTCATCTCATAAACAAAAAGGAAGAGGAAAGAATGAGGAAGGACCCTGTGCAACGTTATTTGCAGGCAGGGATGGGCTTGTACCTGACAGCACCCACCCCTGTGTGGCCCCCAGGCCCCCATCACCCTCAGACCCCTCCTAAGCAGTTCCCTCATTGCTCTTTGGCCTAGGCTGACAGCAGGAAGAGCAGGGCCCAGGACCCGGTGGAAGTTCAGTTTTGGTGTCTGCTTCAAGAGGGGGTTTTACACTCTGATTCCAGGACAAGCACTCTGAGGCGGGTGGGGGAGAGAAACCCTGGCTCTTCACCCAGGTTTCACACACATGTAAATGAAACACTATGTTAGTATCTAACACACTCCTGGATACAGAACACAAGTCTTGGCACATATGTCATGGAAATAAAGTGTTTTGCAATCTTTTCTGCTTTGCCTAGTTACTTAAACCTCTCTTTGTAACCTACAGAGTCTTTGAAAAAAGAGAGAATAATAGAGATGGGCAACCCCTCATGAACCAGCTAATTAATCTCCCTCCAATACTACAGATGAGGAAACTGAGGCTCAGAGATGAGACGGACTTGCGCAGGTGTATTAGTCAGTGTTCTCTAGAGAAATAGAACCAATAGAGTGTGTGTGTGTGTGTGTGTGTGTGTGTGTGTGTGAAGACAGACAGAGAGTTTTTTTTTTAATGTTGTTTTTTTTTTGAGATGGAGTTTCACTCTTGTCACCCAGGCTGGAGTGCAATGGTGCAATCTCGGCTCACTGCAACCTTCGCCTCCCGGGTTCAAGTGATTCTCCTGCCTCAGCCTCCCAAGTAGTGGGGATTACAGGTGCCCACCACCACACCCAGCTAATTTTTTCCTTTTTTTGAGACAGAGTCTCGCTCTGTCGCCCAGGCTGGAGTGCAGTGGCACAATCTCGGCTCACTGCAAGCTCCGCCTCCCGGGTTCACGCCATTCTCCTGACTCAGTCTCCTGGACTACAGGCGGCTGCCACCATGCCCGGCTAATTTTTTTTTGTGTGTGTGTATTTTTAGTAGAGACAGGGTTTCACCATGTTAGCCAGGATGGTCTCGATCTCCTGACATTGTGATCCGCCTGCCTCGGCCTCCCAAAGTGCTGGGATTACAGGCATGAGCCACCACACCCAGCCTCACGCCCAGCTAATTTTTGTATTTTTAGTAGAGATGGGGTTCCACCATGTTGGCCAGGCTGGTCTCGAACTCCTGACCTCAAGTGATCTGCCCGCCTTGTCCTCCCAAAGTGCTGGGATTACAGGCGTGAGCCACCACGCCCTGCCAAGAGAGACTTATTTTAAGAAATTGGCTCATGTGATTATGGAGGTTGGCAAGTCCAAATTCTTCAGGGTGAATTGTCAGGCTGGAGCCCCAGGAAAGTGCTGCTGTTGCAGTTCAAGTCCAAAGGCCACCAGCTGCAGAACTTACTCTAGCTTGGAAAAGGTTAGTCTTTTTGTTCTATTCAGGCCTTCAGTCGATTAGATGAGGCCCACCTACATTATGGAGGGCAACCTGCTTTATTCAAAGCCCACCAACTTCAATGTTGATCTCGTCCAAAAACACATTCACAGAAACATTCAGAATAATGTTTGACCACATATCTGGGCACTGTGGCCCAGCCAAGAGGACACATACAAGTAACCATTGTGCCAGGTTCACATAGCAAAGGGAAGTCACAGGGCTGTGGATGGCAGCAGAGCCAT
This sequence comes from Pan paniscus, assembly GCF_029289425.2. Classification (NCBI taxonomy): domain Eukaryota; kingdom Metazoa; phylum Chordata; class Mammalia; order Primates; family Hominidae; genus Pan; species Pan paniscus. The sequence goes on along the minus strand of NC_073258.2, from coordinate 66,213,514 downwards.
GGTCACCAGCGATTCAGGGAAAGCAAACAGGTGGGAGGGAAGCGAAGGTGCTGTTGGTTAGAGGTGGGCTGGAGTCTGGGACAGGATTCAACATACTCTGGGCACGAGGACTCAGTGGAGGATGAGGACAGCATGGTCGTGCTGTATCTGTATACCCTAAAGTATAGTAGGCTCTGTGCTGTTTTACTTGGATTAACTCAATGATGCCTCTAGTAACTCTGTGATGTATGCTTCTCAACCCCACTGTTCAGAAGAGGAAACTGTCTTTGAGCTAGAGCTGTAAGAAAGAGAGAGAAAGGGAAACTGAGGTCCAGAGGTAGTAAGTAATAAGTCCAAGGTCACATAGCTAGGAAACTATATAGACTTGGTTCAACAATCAGGAACCCTTAGCTGCAGGCAACCCAGCCTTCAACCTTCCTGGATTCTCATTGCAGGCCCACACTTCAGGGGCAGCACATGCTAATAGATATGACCCAAGAAGGTAAAACTCTACCCCACCCTCAAACAAATAGATGGGAGTGATTCAATTAATGCTGGTACACTCATGTGATGGACTACTGAAAAGCTGAATAAAGAATGCTTGGCCAGGCGCGGTGGCTCACGCCTGTAATCCCAGCACTTTGGAAGGCCAAGGCAGGCGATCATGAGGTCAGGAGTTCAAGAGCAGCCTGGCCAACATGGTGAAACCCCGTCTCTAATAAAAATACAAAAATTAGCTGGGCATTGTGGCGGGTGCCTATAATCCCAGGTACTCGGGAGGCTGAGGCAGGAGAATTGCTTGAACCCGGGAGGCAGAGGTTGCAGTGAGCCGAGATCGCACCACTGCACTCCAGCCTGGGCGATGGAGCAACACTCCATCTTGGGCGGAAAAAAAAGTTACTTGGGTGGCTGAGGTGGGAGGATTGCTTGAGCCAGGGAGGTGGAGGCTGCAGTGAGCCATGATCGAGCCACTGCACTCCAGTCTGGGTGACAGAGTGAGATCCTGCCTCAAAAAAAAAAAAAAAAAGAGAGAGAGAGAATTCAAGGGAAGGGTCTCTCAGGAGGTGTCATTCAGGATGAGACCTGACAAGATGAGAATGACAAGAGAGAGTCAGCCATGCAAAGATCTAGGGAAAGAACATGCCACGCAGAGGCAATACCATGTGTAAAAACTCCAGGTCTGGAAAAAGCGCTAAATGTAGGCTGGGCACGGTGGCTCACGCCTATAATCCCAGCACTTTGGGAGGCCAAGGTGGGCGGATCACGAGGTCAGGAGATCGAGACCATCCTGGCTAACATGGTGAAACCCTGTCTCTACTAAAAATACAAAAAATTAGCCGGGCGTGGTGGCAGGCGCCTGTAGTCCCAGCTGCTCAGGAGGCTGAGGCAGGAGAATGGTGTGAACCCGGGAGGTGGAGCTTGCAGTGAGCCGAGATGGCGCCACTGCACTCCAGCCTGGGCAACAGAGCGAGACTCCGCCTCAAAAAAAAAAGAAAAAGCACTAAACATGTTGGAGGAACAGAAAGGAGTAGGCCAGCTGGGCGCAGTGGTGCACACCTCTAATCCCGGCACTTTGGGAGGCCGAGGTGGCTTGAGCCCATGAGTTTGAGACCAGCCTGGGCAACAAAGCAAGACCTTGTCTCTACTAAAAATTCAAAGAATTAGCCGGGCGTGGTGGCATGCACCTGTAGTCCCAGCTATTCGAGAGGCTGAGATGGGAAAATTGCTTGAGCCCAGGAAGTCAAGGCTACAGTGAGCCATGATCATGCCCCTGCACACTGGGTGACAGAGCAAGACCTGTCTCAAAAAAAAAAGAAGAAGAAGAAGAGAAAAGAAAGGAGGAGGAGAATCAGGGAAGAGAAAAGGAAAGATGAAGTCTGAGAAGAGGCCAGAAAAATTGTGTAAGCCAAGAGAAGGATGTGAGATTCTTCCTGTGTGAGTGGGAGAATTTTTTTTTTTTTTGAGATGGAGTCTCGCTCTGTTGCCCAGGCTGGAGTACAGTGGCGCGATCTCAGCTCACTGCAAGCTCTGCCTCCCGGGTTCACGCCATTCTCCTGCCTCAGCCTCCCAAGTAGCTGGGACTACAGGCGCCTGCCACCACGCACAGCTAATTTTTTGTATTTTTAGTAGAGACAGGGTTTCACCGTGTTAGCCAGGATGGTCTCGATCTCCTGACCTCGTGATCTGCCCGCCTCGGCCTCCCAAAGTGCTGGGATTACAGGTGTGAGCCACCACACCCAGCTGTGAGTGGGAGAATTTTAAACAGAGATGTACACTGATTTTTTTTTTTTGAGACGGAGTCTTGCTCTGTTGCTCAGGCTGGAGTGCAGTGCACGATATCGGCTCACTGCAATCTCTGCCTCCCAGGTTCAAGAGATTCTCCTGCCTCAGCCTCCTGAGTAGCTGGGATTACAGATGCCTGCCACCACGCACAGCTAATTTTTTATATTTTTGGTAGGGACAGGGTTTCACCATGTTGGCCAGGCTGGTCTCGAACTCCTGACCTCAATTGATCCAGCCACCTCAGCCTTCCAAAGTGCTGGGATTACAGGCGTGAGCCACCGTGCCCAGCCTCTGATTTTTAAATTCATTTAAAATATATTCAGCTCCTCTTTTCAAACACTATCCTAGGCATTTGGGATAAAGAAGAGAACAAAACAGACAAAAATGCTTATATTTAATAGGGAAGCTGGGTCAAGAGGGGTAAGACAAGAAAAGAGGAATTGAGAGGGTCAGGGTGGAGAAGGTACAATTTAAAATAGGGTGGTCGCCCAGGCGCGGTGGCTCATGCCTGTAATCCCAGCACTTTGGGAGACTGAGGTGGGAGGATCACTTGAGGTCAAGAGTTCGAGACTAGCCTGGCCAACATGGCAAAACACCGTCTCTACTAAAAATACAAAAATTAGCCATGTGTGGTGGCAGGCACCTGTGATCCCAGCTACTCAGGAGGCAGAGGCACAAGAATCACTTGAACCTGGGAGGTGGAGGTTGCAGTAAGCCGAGATCGCGCCAGTGCACTCCAGCCTGGGTGATAGAGCGAGACTCAGTCTCAAAAAAATAAAATAAAATAAAATAAAATAGGGTGGTCAACGTCAGTTCAATAGGAAGACAGTATTTGAAGCCAGGTGTAGTGGCTTCAAATCCAAGCACTTTGGGAGGCTGAGGTGGTCAGATCACTAGAGGCCAGGAGTTTAAGACCAGCCTGGCCAACATGGCAAAACTCAAACTCCTTCTCTACTAAGAATACACACACACAAAAAGAAAATTAGCAGCTGGGCACAGAGGCTCACGCCTGTAATCCCAGCACTTTGGGAGGCCAAGGTGGGCTGATCACCTGAGGTCAGGAGTTCCAGACCAGACTGGCCAACATGAAACCCCATCTCTACTAAAAATACAAAAAAAATTAGCTGGGCATGGTGGAACATGCCTGTAATCCCAGCTACTTGGGAGGCTGAAGCAGGAGAATTGCTTGAACCCAGGAGGCAGAGGTTGCGGTGAGCTGAGATCATGCTATTGCACTCCAGCCTGGGCAACAGAGCAAGACTCCATCTCAAAAAAAAAAAAGAAAGAAAGAAAGAAAAGAAAAAAGAAAATTAGCAGGGCATGGTGGCACATGCCTGAAGTCCCCACTACTTGGGAGGCTGAGGCACAAGCATCTCTGGAATCCAGAAGGTGGAGGTTGCAGTGAGCAGAGATCACGCCACTGCACTCCACCCTGGGTGACAGAGTGAGACTCCGTCTCAAAAAAAAAAAAAAAAAAAAAAAAAAAAAAGGCAGAGGACATTTGAGCAAGGTCTTGAAGAAGGCAGTGAATTAGCCAGGTGGAGACGAGTTCCAGGCAGAGGAAACAGCCAGTGCCGAGGCCTGGGGGCAGGTGTGAGCCTGAAACATTTGAGCCAGGGGGCTGGTGTGGCTGGAGGGAGGGAATGAAGGAGGGTCAGAGATGGTCAGTTGGTCAGGGATAAGGTCAGAGAGGTAACCAAGGGCCAGATCATACAGACCACTGCAAGGGCGTTGCCTTTTTTCCATGAATCAGGGAGCCCGACATTTAAAAAAGATCAGATTGTTCAGGGGTGTGAATGGAAGCAGTGAGGTGGTAAGAAGAGGTCAGCCCATCTGACAAGGGATTAATAACCAGAATATATAAGGAGCTCAAACAACTCTGTAGGAAAAGATCTAATAATCTTTTTTGAAAAATTTTTCTTCCTATTTTCTTGAAAGAAACCTAATAATCTGATTTTAAAATGGGCAACAATTCTGGGCACAGTGGCTCACGCCTGTAATCTCAGAACTTTGGGACGCTGATGCAGGCAGATCACTTGAAGTCAGGAATTTGAGACCAGTCTGGCCAACATGGTGAAATCCTGTCTCTACTAAAAATACAAAAATTAGCCAGGTGTGGTGGCAGGTGCCTGTAATCCCAGCACTTTGAGAGGCATGTGCCTATAATCCCAGCTATTCGGGAGGCTGAGGCACGAGAATTGCATTAACCCAGGAGGTGGAGGTTGCAGTGAGCTCGGATCATGCCACTGCACTCCAGCCTGGGTGACAGAGCAAGACTTCATCTCAAAAAAAAAAAAAAAAATCAAAAAAAAAGGTGGGGGGAGGCAAAAGATTCCAGTAGACATTTCTCAAAAGAAGATATACAAATGGCAAATAGACATATGAAAAGGTGCTAACATCATTAATCATCAGAGTAATGCTAATGAAAACTACAATGAGATATCATCGCACTCCAGTTCAAATGGCTTATACCCAAAAACAGTCAATAACAAATGCTGGCGAGGATGTGGAAGAAAGGGAACCCTTGAACACTGTTTGTGGGAATGTAAATTAGTACAACCACTATGGAGAACAGTTTGGCGGTTCCCCAAAAAACTAAAAATAGAGCTACCATATGATCCAGCACTCCCACTGCTGGGTATAGATCCAAAAGAAAGGAAATGAGTATATCGAAGAAATATCTGCACTCCCATGTTGCAGCACTGTTCACAATAGCCAAGATGCGGAACCAACCTGTGTCCATCAACAGAAGAATGGATAAGGAAAATGTGATACATATACACAATGGAGTACTATTCAGCTATAAAAAGAATGAGATTCTGTCGTTTGCAACATGGATGGAACTGAAGATCATTATGTTAAGTGAAATAAGTCAGGCACAGAAAGACAAAAATCACATGTTTTCACTTATTTGTGGGATCTAAAATTCAAAATAATTGAACTAATGGAGATAGAGAGTAGAAGGATGATTACCAAAGGCTAGGAAGAGGATTGGGGGTGGGTGGGGGGAGGTGGGGATGATTAACAGATACAAAAAAAAAGTAGAAAGAATGAATAAGACCTACTATTTGATGGCATCTAATAGGGTGACTATAGTCAATAATCATGTAATTGTCACTTGGAAATAATTAAAAGAGTGTAATTGTATTGTTTGTAACACCAAGGATAAATGCTTAAGGGGTGGATACCTCATTCTCCATGATGTGATTATTGTGCCTTGCATGCTTGTATTCAGAACATCTCATGCATGCCTACTGTGTATTCACAAAACTTAAAAACTGACAGAAAAGAAGTGGTCGGATTCAGGGTGTGCTTTACAGATACAGCTGATGGGATATGCTCATGGATTGAGTGTGGTGAAAGGGAGGAAGGAAGGATGACTGAGATTTGGGACCTGAGCAATTGATGGTTGGTGGTGCCAAAAACCAAGAAAGGCTGGAAGAGGGGCAGTTTGGGGTTTGGTGGTGGGGATCAGGAGCCCTGTTTTGGCCATGTTAAATTTGGGATACCTATTTGACATCCAACTGGTTTAAATAAGAGTCTGGAGTCTGGGAAATGTCAGGACTGGATAAATAAATTTGGAAGCCATCAGTAGGTTGGTGGACAATGAGAGATGGGCAAGATGACCTCTGAGGGCCTTTGCAGCCTGTGTTTTCTTGTGCGCCCAGAGCTCTCAGCCTGATAGTCTTTCCCTTATCACTCCTTCATGCCCAGAATTTGCCCCCATCCTTCCTTTTTTTTTTTTCTGAGATGGAGTCTCGCTGTCGCCCAGGCTGGAGTGCAGTGGCGCGATCTCGGCTCACTGCAGGCTCCGTCCCCCTGAGTTCACGCCATTCTCCTGCCTCAGCCTCCCGAGTAGCTGGGACTACAGGCGCCCGCCACCTCGCCCGGCTAATTTTTTCTATTTTTAGTAGAGACGGGGTTTCACCGTGTTAGCCAGGATGGTCTCGATTTCCTGACCTAGTGATCCACACGCCTTGGCCTCCCAAAGTGCTGGGATTACAGGCGTGAACCACTGCGCCTGGCCCCATCCTTCCTTTTCAAATGCTCCTTTCTCCAGGAAGCCTCCTGTAATCTTCCAAGATAAAAGTGACCTGCAGGCCCAGCGCGTTGGCTCATACCTGTAATCCCAGCACTTTGAGGGGCCAAAGCGGGCAGATCATCTGAGGTTGGGAGTTCAAGACCAGCCTGACCAACATGGAGAAACCCTGTCTCTACTAAAAATACAAAATTAGCCGGGCATGGTGATGCATGCCTGTAATCCCAGCTACTCGGGAGGTTGAGGCAGGAGAATCGCTTGAACCCAGGAGGCAGAGGTTGTGGTGAGCCAAGACCATGCCATTTTACTCCAGCCTGGGCAACAAGAGCAAAAATCCATCTCAAAAAAAAAAAAAAAAAAGTGACCTGCTTTCCTCTCCATGCCCTTCCTGTGCTTTTCTGTCATCTTCCTTTTTGTGTGACTGTGTCTTGCTACCCTCTTCCCTCCCTCAATGATAGCAACCAGTGTGGCACATAATGATTATGATTATTATTATTACTGAGACAGGGAGGCCCAGGCTGGAGTGTAATGGCACAAACACAACTCACTGCAGCCTTGACCTCCCAGGCTCAAGTGATTCTCCCTTCTCGGCCTCCCAATGTACCAGATTTTCAGGCGTGAGTCACCACACCTGGCAGACACATAATGAATACTTTTATTTTTTAATTTTTTACTTTTTAAAATTTTTGTTAGAGATGAGGTCTTGCTATGTTGACCAGGCTGGTCTCGAGCTCCTGGCCTCAAACGATTCTCCCATCTCGGCCTCCCAAAGTTCTGTGGTTACAGCCATGAGCCACTGTGTCCGGCCAATGAGTAGTTTTAAAAAGCCTATGCTGGCCGGGTGCGGTGGCTCACGCCTGTAATCCCAGCACTTTGGGAGGCCGAGGTGGGCAGATCACGAGGTCAGGAGATCGAGACCATCCTGGCTAACACGGTGAAACCCCGTTTCTACTAAAAATACAAAAAAAATTAGCCGGGCGTGGTGGCAGGCGCCTGTAGTCCCAGCTACTCAGGAGGCTGAGGCAGGAGAATGGCGTGAACCCCAGGGGATGGAGCCTGCAGTGAACCAAGATCGTGCCACTGCACTCCAGCCTGGGCGACAGCGAGACTCTGTCTCAAAAAAAAAAAAAAAAAAAAAAAGCCTATGCTTTCGGAGGCAGTGGAGCATAGTGGTTAGTGGTGAAACAGCTTAGGCTCCAGGGCCAGACAGGATTAGGTTCAAATCTCAGCTCTATTATTTCCTCATTCAACTTCAAGACTGAGCTTTCTCATCTGGAAAATGGAGATTTAAAAAGGTACCCACCTACAGTCCACCCAACATATATGTGTGTGTGTATATACACAAATATATGAATGTATAATGTAGATAGGTGATATGGTTTGGTTGTGTCCCCACCCAAATCTCAACTTGAATTGTATCTCCCAGAATTCTCGCGTGTTGTGGGAGGGACCCAGGGAAAGGTAATTCAATCATGGGGGTCTATCTTTTCCGTGCTATTCTCGTGACAGTGAGTAAGTCTCACGAGATCTGATGCGTTTATCAGGGGTTTCTTCTTTTGCGTCTTCCTCATTTTTCTCTTGCTGCTGTCATGTAAGAAGTGTCTTTTGCCTCCCGCCATGCTGAGGCCTCCCCAGCCATGTGGAACTGTAAGTCCAATTAAACCCTTTTTCTTCCCAGTTTCAGGTATGTCTTTGTCAGCAGTGTGAAAACGAACTAATATGATAGGTATAATAGAAAAGTATATGTTCAGCCAGGCATGGTGGCTCACACTTGTAATCCCAACACTTTGGGAAGCCAGGTGAGAGGATGGCTTAAGCCCAAGAGTTCAAGACCAGCCTGGGCGACAGAGCGAGACTCTGTCTCAAAAAAGAAAAAGAAAATTCACTGAGCTACACATTTATGATCTGTGGTGGGTTTTTGTTTTGTTTTGTTTTGTTTTTTGAGACAGGGTCTGGCTCTGTCGCCCAGGCTGGAGCATAGCGGTGGGATCTCGGCTCACTGCAAGCTCCGCCTCCCAGGTTCACGACATTCTCCTGCCTCAGCCTCCCGAGTAGCTGGGACTACTGGCGCCCGCCACCACGCCCGGCTAATTTTTTGTATTTTTAGTAGAGACGGGGTTTCACCGTGTTAGCCAGGACGGTCTCGATCTCCTGACCTCGTGATCCGCCCGCCTCGGCCTCCCAAAGTGCTGGGATTATAGGCGTGAGCCACCGCGCCCAGCCTGACCTGTGGTTTTTTCTATTATGTCTGGTTACTTTGGAAAAAGAGGGTTGCGTGTAAGGAGTAGCTCACAGTCCCTGGCATATAGTAAGTGTTCAGTAAATGTTAGCTACTCCAAATGAATGAAAAAACTCATGATTTGCCCCCACGTGAAAGCCATTAAAAATCAGAACCATGGACAGATCAGAGCCTGTGCTCAGGGAGGGTTGAAGGAAAAACCTCAGGTCTGATATGGGGGACCTGAGGCAGGAAGGAATCTGAGACCTTTCCTCTTGGATTAGTGGTTCAGTGCCTTCTGGGGGCATTCCCATCCTGCAGGAGAGAGACTATTCCTTGGGGACTGTAAGTGTCTGTGTGTTCCTGCAGAAATGCATGCCATTTTAAAAGGTCTACAACCCCGTTTTTCAAAGCAGAGAATGCTGAAGTCTCTCCAGAGAGGCCAGTCCTGCCTCCACTACATCCGACAGCGTACCCAGGCCCTTGCAAGCTTTCCTCCTTGTGTCTTGGCTTCTGTTTATCTGGTGAGGGGGCGGACAGGGAAGAGATTCCAGTCAGGGTAAAAATAACCTAGGACAGATCTCTCAATCATGCCAAGACTCCTGAGTCTGACTCCCTGGGGTGGGCCTGGACCCAGTGTCTACAACAGTTTTCATGGATGATTCTTGGGAACACTTGAGCCTCTAACAGCTCAGTCTTTTGAGTTAGATTCAAACACAAAACATAGCCAAAGAGAGCTCTACTGAGGGATCTCTGTGGTTGGGGAGGGGACTCCCGGGTTAGTGGTTCACCTCCTTCTTGGAAGTTTCACCTCCTTCCTGGGGTCCTCTGCTTCTGTCCTGTGACAGCCACCAACCGCAGGAATCAGCTCGTGTTACTAAAACTGCAAAAAGGCCTTCAAGGTCTGGGCTGAGCCTGGAAGGATTTGGAGGCCTCTTTGAGCAAACCTATCCCACCCCATCACCTCCTCAATCTCCACAAGGCTCATACCTGGATGGTCAATGGGTTTCACAGCCTTACTGTGAGTCAGACACCCAACACACAGAGAGGGAGTGGTAAACTGAAGACTGAATTACACTACCCTAAGGGTGGGGGCAGATCCCCCTGTCCCTACCCCCAGGGTTGCCTCTCTGAGTCAAGTCATTTCAATTCCCCATGGCCCCGTCAGACCAGTCTCTGGCTGGTCAGATTTTCTGAGCTGAGGCCCATTGCCTGGCAGGTAATTGACCTGGGAAGCCCAAAGGGAGGTGGTAGGGGTTGGGGAGCCCCAGGTGCTGCAGGAAATGGAGCTGTTGATTAAGTGGCTCCTTCCCTCAGCCTTGGAGGCTGGGAAGCTGCACAGGCCCAAGAAGCAGCAGCAGCTCTCTAAGGAACAAGACCTGGTTCTGACCCTCTCGGGGAGATCATGGGTCTGCAGAGCATTTCCCTAAGAGCTTCAGGGGCTGGCTGTTAATGGGGGCCCTATTCCCAGCACTCAATTCTTCCTCAGTAGGTGCTAGGCTTCTTCCTAGGACAGGATTTGTTTTGTTCTCTGGGGCTCTCAGACTGAACTGCTTAGGGGGAGGAAAGCCAGTTACAGAATGTGACAATGTGACCAGGGCCCCTCTGAGAAGCCTTTCTGGGAGTCCCTGGGAGAAAGGGACCAGGAGAGGGCTGGGCATGGTAGCTCACACCTGTAATCCCAGCACTTTGGGAGGCCGAGGCAGGCGGATCACCTGAGATCAGGAGTTCCAGACCAGCCTGGCCAACATGGTGAACACCCGTCTCTACTAAAAATACAAAAATTAGCCGGGTGTGGTGGTGCACACTTGTAATCCCAGCTACTTGGGAGGCTGAGGCAGGAGAACTGCTTGAACCCAGGAGGCAGAGGTTGCAGTGAGTCGAGATTGTACCACTGCACTCCAGCCTGGGCAACAGCGAGACTCCATCTCAAATAAATAAATAAATAAATAGCCCAGGCACAGTGGCTCACGCTTGTAATCCCAGCACTTTGGGAGGCCGAGGTGGGTGGATCACCAAAGGTCAGGAGTTAAAGACCAGCCTGGCCAACATGGCAAAACCCCATCTCTACTAAAAATACAAAAAAAAATTAGATAGGCCTGGTGGTGGGTGCCTGTAATCCCAGCTACTTGGGAGGCTGAGGCAGGAGAGTTGCTTGAACCCAGGAGGCAGAGGGTGCAGTGAGCCGAGATCGTGCCATTGCACTCCAGACTGGGCGACACTGGAACGACACTGTCTCAAAAATAAATAAATTAATTAAAATAAATAAAGGGACCAGGAGAGGGTAAAGTAATCCTGCCTCCAAGTCAAAGGAGTGGGACAGTAGTCAAGACCAAGGACATCCCTTGAAGGGTCAGGTGGTCAGATGGTTGTGATAAAGCACAGGAATCATGGTCCCTTGAGAGTGTCCCCGCCAGAGCTTGATTCTCAGAAGCACTTGAACTATACCCACAGCCACATGTAAAGAATGTTTCATCCAAAGTTTATCTGAGTATGGTCCCTTCCACCAGCAGCAGCAGCAGCAGCACCTGGGAACTTACTTGTTCAAAAGGCAAATTCTCAGACCCCCAGATCTACTAAATCAGAAACTTGGGGGCTCGGTCCAGCAATCTACAAGCCCTCTAGGTAGTTCTGATGCATGCCCAAGTTTGAGAACTAATACTGGTGTAATCTGACAGGACTCCAGAGCTGGATTGCCCAGTAAACTTCCTTCATTTGAAAATTCATCAACATTCATCAAACATGGGTTAGCACCTTCTATGTGCTAGATCCCTTGTCAAGCCACATAAGAAGCCCAAAGTGGCCGGGCACGGTGCCTCACACCTGTAATCCCACCACTTCGGGAGGCCAAGGCGGGCAGATCACGAGGTCAGGAGATCGAGACCATCCTGGCTAACATGGTGAAACCCCGTCTCTACTAAAAATACAAAAAATTAGCCAGGCGTCGTGGTGGATGCCTGTAGTCCCAGCTACTCAGGAGGCTGAGGCAGGAGAATGGCGTGAACCTGGGAGGCAGAGCTTGCAGTGAGCCGTGATCGCACCGCTGCACTCCAGCCTGGGCGACAGAGGGAGACTCCGTCTCAAAAAAAAAAAAAGCCCAAAGTGGTGTAAATTGCAGTTCCCACCCTCCAAGCAGACTGGCCAGTCAATACAAGGAAAGGCAAAAAAAAAAAAAAAAAAAAAAAGGGACCTGATCTTCTGGCTAGGGGGATTACAGAGGGCTTCTCAGGGGAGGTGGCATTTGGGCTGGGCCTTGAAGGATAAGTAAGAATAAGCAGGCAGAAAATGAAAATGAAAATGAAAATGAAGAAGCCAGGTTCCAGGAACTTTTTTTTTGCGGGGGGGCTCGATCTGTCCCCCCAGGCCAGACTGCAGTGGCATGATCACAGCTCACTGCAGCCTTGAACCCCTGGGCTCAAGCAATCCTCCCCCTCAGCCTCCTGAGTAACTGGGAATACAGGCATGCACTTCTATGTCTGGCTATTTTTTTTATTTTTTTGTGGAGATGGAGTCTTACTATGTTGCCCAGGCTAGTCTTGAACTCCTGGCCTCAAGAGATCCTCCTGTCTCCCAACGTGTTGGGATTACAGGTGTGAACCATCACGCCTGGCCTCAGGAACATATTTCTGAGACCAAAATCCAACTTTTAAGAGCATCTCATTGCTGTAGGGATAAATTCAAGTACCTCAAGTACCTCAGCACAAGCTTCTTCGTAGTCTAGCCCCTGTGTCCCCCCTCAACCATATCTCCTGCCACTCCACACCTGTTTCTTTTTCTTTTCTTTCTTTCTTTCTTTTTTTTTTTTTTTTTGAGATGAAGTTTCACATTTTTTGCCCGGGCTGGAGTGCAATGGTGCAGTCTCAGCTCACTGCAACCTCCACCCCCTGATTTCAAGTGATTCTCCTGCCTCAGCCTCCAAGTAGCTGGGATTAAGGTGCATGCCACCTTGCCTGGCTGATTTTGTGGTGTGTTTTTTGTTTGTTTGTTTTAGTAGAGACAGGGTCTCACCATGTTGGCCAGGCTGGTCTCAAACTCCTGACCTCAGGTGATCTGCCCGCCTCCGCCTCCCAAAGTGCTGGGATTACAGGTGTGAGCCACCGCACACGGCCACCTGTTTCTTATAGTTAAGTAACACTGAACTTCTTGGAGACAGACACACACACAGCATGCTATTTTTTGTTGCCAGGCTTTTGCCATGTGCTGGCTGGCTTGACAGATCTGGTATATGTGCTTTCAATTCTGTTGTCATCTGCGAGCGTTGCTGTTGAAATGTTCCAGTATGGCAGGCTAAGTCTGAATCCATATGAGTCTCTTTAGCACTGTAAATTGTTTCTGAGTTAGGGTATAGGTTTATTAATTCTCAAGAATCCCAAGGGCCCATAAAAAGGTGCTCAACGTTATTAGTCGTTAGGGAAATGCAAATTAAATCTATAACTAGATACCACTACACATCTATTAGGATGGCAAAAAATTTTTAACTGAAAATATCAAGTGCTGGCAAGGATGCAGAGCAATTCTCACACTCTGCTGACAGGAGTGCAGAATGGTACAGCCACTCTGGAAAACTGCTTCGCAGTTTCTTTCTTTCTTTTTTTTTTTTTGAGATGGAGCCTCGCTCTGTAGCCCAGGCTGGAGTGCACTGGAGTGATCTCAGCTCACTGCAACCTCTGCCTCCCAGGTTCAAGCAATTCTCCTGCCTCAGCCTCCAGAGTAGCTGGGATTACAGGCACGTGGCCACCATGCCCAACTCTAATTTTCGTATTTTTAGTAGAGACGTAGTTTCACCATGTTGCCCAGGCTGGTCTTGAACTCCTGACCTCGTGATTTGCCTGCCTTGGCCTCTCAAAGTGCTGGGATTACAGATGTGAGCCACTGCGCCCAGCCCCCCACTCCCCCCGATTTTTTTTTCTTTTTTGAGACTGAGTTTTGCTCTTGTTGCCCAGGCTGGAGTGCAATGGTGTGATCTCAGCTCACTGCAACCTCTGCCTCCCGGGTTCAAGAGATTCTTGTGCTTCAGCCTCCCGAGTTGCAGGGATTACAGGTGTGCCCCACCGTGCCTGGCTAACCTTGTTTTTGCTTTGTTTTGTTTGAGACGGAGTCTTGCTCTGTCGCCCAGGCTAGAGTCCAGTGGCGCAATCTCGCAAACTCGGCTCACTGCAAGCTCCGCCTACCGAGTTCACGCCATTCTCCTGCCTCAGCCTCCCAAGTAGCTGGGACTACAGGCGCCCGCCACCACGGCTAGTTTTTTGTATTTTTTGTTATTTTTAGTAGAGACGGGGTTTCACCGTGTTAGCCAGGATGGTCTGGATCTCCTGACCTCGTGATCTGCCCGCCTTGGCCTCCCAAAGTGCTGGGGTTACAGGAGTGAGCCACCGCGCCTGGCTAAGCTTGTATTTTTACAAAATAGAGATGGGGTTTCACCACATTGGCCAGGTTGGTCTCAAACTCCTGACCTCAGGTTATCCACCCACCTTGGCCTCCCAAAGTGCTGGAATTACAGGCATGAGCCACCGTGCCCGGCCCTGTCTCTATTTTTAAAAATAAGATTTAAGGAAAAAAAGTGGGAGTGCGAGTGCGTGTGTGTGTGTGTGTGTGTGTGTGTGTGTGTGTGTAACAGGTCTCGCTTGGTCGCCCCGGCTGGAGTGCAGTGGCGCGATCTCGGCTCACTGCAGCCTCGGCCTCCTGAGCTCAAGAGATCCTAAATTTGGGGCATTAATGCCTGCTGCAGAGCATATCGCCGAGGAATAAAGGAAGGTACCCTGCATAACGCCTAGCACACAGTAAGGACTCTGCAGTCGCTAGTTCCCGACCACACCACGCTAAAGCAGGCGCGAAATAAACAATGGGCTGGTAAATCCAGGAGGGACCTGAAGGCGCCAAGGCGTCCGGTGGGTGGGGCCGCGCGCGTCCTCTCGGTGTCGACAATGAAATGCGCACGCGCAGACCGCGGCCAGGCCTTGGAGCTGCGCCCGAAGGGGCGGTGGGAAGCGCACTTGCGCGTGCGCAGAAGGCCTGGTGGGTGCGCGGCACGAGCCCCGAAGTCGCTTAGGAGCTGACGAGCCAGTCCCTCAAAACGACTTCGTTCGAGGTTGGCGCCCGCCTTTTTCAGAGAGCACTTCTTAGTGGGTATTCCGTCCGGGGCCACTTTTCTGAGGCCGAAGGACCCCTAGTCAGTGTGTGAGACATAGCTTGGCCGAGCCTGGGAACCACCTGGGGCTGAGGTAACGGCACACGACGGCCCGGGCCCTCGGGAAGTTGTCTTTGCGTTTCTGTTTATTTCTGAGGGAAGTTTCCGGGCCGGGCTCCACCCTCCGCCGCCGAAGTGCAGTCCCCCCTGCCCCCTGAGGTCCCTTTCTCAGCGCCGGGCTCTCGGGACACCCAGCAAGCTCGCCCAGGGTGCAGGCCGTGCCACTGCAGGGCTCCCACGGGGAGGCCGCGGGACCGGAGCGCGGGTCGCAGGCCGGGAGCGTGCGAGGTAGACCGGGGGGCTCCAGGCCTGTGTCCCCTCCCTCGGGCGAGTGACCGGCACACAGTACGGGGACCCTGCTGTCGTCCGCCGACTCCAGAGACTGCCCTTTCCCCACTCCACACCCAGCGCCTCACCCTCCTCCTCCTCCCCCGCCCCCCCGCAACTTCCTCCCTCCTTTTTTTTTTTTTTTTTTGAGACGGGGTCTCGCTATGTCGCCCAGGCTGGAGTTCAGTGGGGCGATATTGACTCACTGCAACCTCCGCCTCCTGGGTTCAAGCGATTCTCCTGCCTCAGCCTCCTGAGTAGCTGAGATTACAGGCATGCGCCGCCACTCCTGGCTAATTTTTGTATTTTTGGTAGAGATGGGGTTTCACCATGTTGGCCAGGCTGGTCTTGAACTCCTGACCTCAAGTGATCCACCCGCCTCTGCCTCCCAGAGTGCTGGGATTGCAGGTGCCCGCCACCATACCCGGCTAATTTTGGTGTTTTTAGTAGAGACGGTTTCACCATGTTGGCCAGACTGATCTCGAACTCCTGATCTCAGGATATCCACCCGCCTCGGCATCCCAAAGTGCTGGGATTACAGGTGTGAGCCGCTTTGCCCGGCCACACCCCACCTTCTTACCACAGACTTTCCCCAGGAACTAAAGTGCTCCTCTGGTCTATACCCACCCTCCAACCCCAGCCTAGCTGTTGCCATGAAAACAAGATTTTTTCCACTGAAACATTTCCTGTCACATCATGTCTTGATTTGAATGAGTTTCTGGCTTTCAAATGCCTGATTGCACCTTGCAAGTAAATATGAGTCATGGCACTGAGATCTCTGTGCCACTCCCCAGAGCCTTGATTGAATCTTGGCATCTGGGCAAGTGGGCAGAAAGATGCCAGCAGGTATACTTTGCCGAACATCCTTTTCTTTTTCTTTCTTCTTCTTTTTTTTTAAGACAGTGTGGGCCAGGCACGGTGGCTCATGCCTGTAATCCCAGCACTTTGGGAGGCTGAGGCAGGTGGATCACGAGGTCAGGAGATGGAGATTATCCTGGCCAACATGGTGAAACCTCGTCTCTACTAAAAATACAAAGATCAGCCGGGTGTGGTGGCAGGCCCCTGTAGTCCCAGCTACTCGGGAGGCTGAGGCAGGAGAATCGCTTGAACCCAGGAGGTGGAGGTTGCAGTGAGCCAAGATCGCACCATTGCACTCCAGCCTGGGCAACAGAACAAGACTCCGTCTCAAAAAAAAAAAAAAAAAAAAAAAGACGGAGTCTTGCTCTTGTCCCCCAGGCTGGAGTGCAATGGTGAGATTTGGGCTCACTGCAACCTCTGCCTCCTGGGTTCAAGCGATGCTCCTGCCTCAGCCTGTCAAGTAGCTGGGATTACAGGTGTCTGCCACCGCACCTGGCTAATTTTTGTATTTTTAGTAGAGATGGGGTTTCACCATGTTGGCCAAGCTGGTCTCGAACTCCTGACCTCAGGTGATCCACCCACTTTGGCCTCCCAGAGTGCTGGGATTACAGGCAAGTGTCACTGCGCCTGGCCCATCCTTCACTTTTTTGAACTCTAGTTCCTTCATGTATGTATCTGCAGGTAGGAAGCCAGTTTCCAGCAGTCTTATCTAGACTCTCTCTTTGGCTATCTCATTGGCATCTCAAACTTCAGCATCTCCAGGTTACAGACTCAACATCTTGCCTTCAAAAATTTACTTTCCAAGGCTCCTGTTTTCAGAAAATGGTGCTTTTACCTCTTCAGTTAGTTGCTCAAGCAACCAGGAGTCATCGCTCTCCCTCACCTTATCAAGTCACCAGGTCATTACTGAGGGAGGAGAATCGCTCGAACCCGGGAGGCGGAGGTTGCAGTGAGCCAAGATCGCACCGCTGCACTCCAGCCTGGGCAACAGAGCAAGACTCCATCTCAAAAAAAAAAAAAAAGGCAGAGTCTTGCCTGCCTCAGCTTCCTGAGTACCATCTTCCAAATCAGTCCACCTTTCGTCATCTTCACTTTTATCACTGTAGACCAGGCTACTGTCAGCTTCTGCCTTGAGCCGTAGGAGGCTCCTAGCTGGTCTCCTTTCATCTGTTCTTGTTCCGGGTTGTTTCCCACATTGCAGCCAGGAGGGATTTTTTTTTTTTTTAAGTCACAGCCATCTGGTCATGTCGTTTTTTTTTTTATTATACCCTTCAGTGCCTTCTGATTGCTCTGACAACAGATTCCACAATCCGTAACCTGGCTTATAAGGAAGGCCCTCATCCCTTCTCTATAATTTCTTCCTGGATGATCTCATCATCTATTCCAGTAGTTTCACATACCATCTAAACACTGGTGACTCAAATGTATATTTCCGTTCTGATTTCTGTCCCTTACACACTAGGAGACTGCCTCCTCGGTATATCCACTTGGATGTCTCATAGGCCTCTTAGACTTAAAACATAACTACTAATTTTCACTGCTCCCTCCCACCCCAAATCTCTTTCCCTAGAATTATTCCCCATCTCAGTAGAGTATGTACCATTGTCTACCTAATTGCAAAGGCAAAAAATCTGAGAGCCATCCTTGATTCCCACATCTAGTCCGTTAGTTAGTCTAAAGTATATCTCAAATCTATTTATTAATTTCTAAAATCCCAAGTCCAAATCAGCAGCATCTTTCTCCTGGACGACTACAGAAGCTTCTTAACTGGTCTCCCTACTTCTCCTCCTGTCCCCTTACAGTTCATCTTCCTTTCAGTCACCAGATATTTAGATATTTTGGACCAAGCTTGGTGGCTCATGCTTGTTTTTTTTTTTTTTTGAGACAGAGTCTCGCTCTGTGGCCCAGGCTGGAGTGTAGTGGTGCGATCTCGGCTCACTGCGAGCTCCACCTCCTGGGTTCGTGCCATTCTCCCACCTCAGCCTCCTGAGTAGCTGGGACTACAGGCGCCCGCCACCACGCCCAGCTAATTTTTTTTTATTTTTAGTAGAGATGGGGTTTCACCATTCACAGGATGGTCTCGATCTCCTGACCTCATGATCCGCCCGCCTCAGCCTCCCAAAGTGCTGGGATTACAGGCGTGAGCCACCATGCCTGGCCTGGTGGCTCATGCTTGTAATCCCAGCATTTAGGGAAGCCGAGGTGGGCAGATCACTTGAGCTCAGGAGTTCGAGACCAGCATGGGCAACATAGTGAAACCCCATCTCTGCAAAAATTAGCTGGGTATAGTGGTGGGCACCTGTAGTCCCAGCTACTTGGGAGGCTGAGGTGGGAGGATTGCTTGAGCCTGGGAGGTTGAGGCTGCACTGAGCTGTGATTGTGTCGCTATACTCCAGCCTGGGCGCCAGAGAGAAATCCTGTCTCTAAAATAAAGTTAAAATAGATATTTAGATATTTATAAAGCATATAACAAATCATTTATCTCCCCTTTATAAAATCCTTGGCATAAAATCTGGACTTTTTACAGTGGCCTACAAGCCTTACACGATCTGGTCCCTGCCTAACACTCCAGCTTCATCTCCCTCCTCTCTCTCTTCATTCTCAATGTTCTAGCCACACTGACCTTTCTGTACATTAAACTCATCACAGACATCTGCGCTTGCTGATTTTTCTGCTTGGAATGCTTTTCCCCGTGATCGTTGCTCCTTTCCATGAAGGCCTCAAGTCAGTTGTGATTTATTCTGAAAGGCCATCACTGGCCATACTAGCTAAAGCAGCCTTCTAGTCATCCTAAATAAAACCACATATTATTTTCTTGATGCTATTTAGAGTACCTCAATTTATATTTGTTTATATATTTATATGTTGAATGTTGCTCTCCACACCTCCTGAAATGTAAGCCCTTAAAGACGAGGGATCATGTCTCTCTTGTTACTTACCATATTAGTGCCCAGAACAGTGCCTGATACACTGTAGGGTCTCAGATATGTGCTGACTGACTCACTTATCAGTATAGTCTCACCTTGTAGCATTGTCTTTCTTGCCCACTGTGTTCGGGTTACTGTACTTCTCTCTTTTGAAAGTGCCATGCTTTTTCTCAACTGAGTACTCTTGTACCTGCTATTTCCTCTACCCACCCCAGACCCGCCATCCATTCTCCATTTGTGCCTCACTAGCTCATATTCTTCCTTTAGAAATTAGTCACTTACTTAGAGTGGGCTTCCCTGACATGTTACGGGGAAACCAGCACTTTGTTTCTTTTTCCTTTTCTTTTCTTTTTCTTTTTCTTTTTTCTTTTTCTTTTTTGAGACAGAGTTTCGCTCTTGTTGCCTAGGCTGGAGTGCAATGGTATGATCTCGGCTCATTGCACCCTCTGCTTCCTGAGTTCAAGTGATTCTCCTGCCTCAGCCTCCAGAGTAGCTGGGATTACAGGCGCCACCACCACGCCCGGTTAATTTTTATATTCTAGTAGAGGCGGGCTTTCACCACGTTGGCCAGGTTCATCTCGAACTCCTGACCTCAAGTGATCTGCCCGACTCAGCCTCCCAAAGTGCTGGGATTACAGGTATGAGCCACAGCACCTGGCCTTTTTCTTTTTTTTATATGATACAGACGAGGGCTCACTGTGTTGCCCGGGCTGGTCTCGAACTCCTGGGCTCAAGTAGTCCTGCCTCAGCCTCTGAAAGTGGGATTACAGGCATGAGCCACAACACCTGGCCAAGTATATCTTTCTATAAACCTAGCAAGTACATTTCTTTTTCTTTCTTTCTTTCTTTTTTTTTTTTTTTGAGACAGTCATTCTGTCGCTCAGGCTGGAGTGCAATGGTGTGTTCTCAGCTCACTATAACCTCCATCTCCCGGGTTCAAGTGATTCTCCTGCCTCAGCCCCATGAGTAGCTGGAATTACAGGCACCCGCCACCATGCCCAGCTAGTTTTTGTATTTTTAGTAGGGACTGGGTTTCACCATGTTGGTCAGGCTGGTCTCGAACTCCTGACCTCAAGTGATCCGCCTGCCTCGGCCTCCCAGAGTGCTGGGATTACAAGGCGTGAGCTACTGCACGCCTGGCCACGAGTACAATTCTTATCTCCTTAATATCTCACCAGAATTGGATTAAGGTTAGTAAAATTTGCCCTCTTTATATAAAAAGTCCTTTTCTTTTTTCTTTTCTTTTCTTTTTTTGAGATGGAGTCTCACTCTGTGTTGCCCAGGCCGGATTGCAGTGGCAGAATCTTGGCTCACTGCAACCTCCGCCTCCTGGGTTCAAGCAGTTCTCCTACCTCAGCCTCCCGAGTATCTGGGACTACAGGCTTCCACCACAATGCCTGGCTAATTTTTGTATTTTTAGTAGAGACAGAGTTTCACCATGTTGGCCAGGCTGGTCTTGAACTCCTGATCTCAGGTGATCCTCCTGCCTTGGACTCCCAGAGTGCTAAGATTACAGGGGTGAGCCACTGTGCCTGGCTGTATCAATTGTTAAAATTGCTTTCTTTCTTTCCAGCTAAGGATATTCTCTCCATCATTTGCCCTTCTGAAACTACTGCTGCTGCTGCTTTTTTTTTTTTTTTTTTTTTTTCATTTTTAATCTTCTTCCTTACATGTACTGCTTCTGGGCAGCTCACCCAATGGTGTAATCAAAAAAATAAAATGTCCTTCCTTGCTTGTAGTTTTACATCCAAGTGCTTTTTGGGTTCCTGTGGTTGGTAGGATATTTTAGAGTGCTGCAGTGAATTCAGCATGATGTGAATTCTTTTTTTTTTTTTTTATTTTGAGACCGAGTCTCGCTCTGTTGCCCAGGCTGGAGTGCAGTGGCGTAGTCTCGGCTCACTGCAAGCTCTGCCTCCCAGGTTCACGCCATTCTCCTGCCTCAGCCTCCTGAGTAGCTGGGACTACAGGCGCCTGCCACCACGCCTGGCTAATTTTTTGTATTTTTAGTAGAGATGGGGTTTCACCGTGTTAGCCAGGATAGTATCGATCTCTTGACCTCGTGATCAGCCCGCCTCGGCCTCCCAAAGTGCTGGGATTATAGGCATGAGCCACTGTGCCCAGCCGCATGATGTGAATTCTAAGGGACAGGTTAATTTTCATGTAACAAGCCACAAATGCTGGACAGGGTGGTGAGGTGAGATGCTATTGCATTTCCAGAATAAGGAGCACATCCTGGACCTATTGGCCAAAGGTCGTTTTTCATTAGCTCTTAGGATGGTTAAGGTGAAAGGGGAAGATGCATTTTTGTGCAAAGAGTAACTTAAGAGTAACTTAAGTGCAAAGAGTAACAAAGAGAAACTAAGTTAACTTAAGAGGTTAATTTAGACTCCTTTCTGGTTTATTGAGTTACCCACTGAGGCCTTTTGATCTCACTTCAGAACAGCTTCCTAATTCTCTGTTAGGTTTAGTTATCCCCCCTACCCCCAAACAAGGTTTAGTTATTCCTCCTACTCCCACCAAACAAAACAAAATTAAGTTTGACACAGTTCTAAGGGCAAATCCATTCCTGCACTAGTGGCATTTTAAAGGTTGTGTCTTACCAGAAAGGGCAGGAAGAAACCTATGAGAAAACAGAATGATGTCAATAAACATGGAAGTATTCTGGGTAGTCTTATGTCATTAGTCTCTTCCTGTTCCATATTTTAACACTTATAAAAAAGACTTTATCCAGTAATCTGTGTACTAAGTACTAGAAAAAACAATTATACATGCATTATTTCACTAATCATCCTAATCACCATGCAAGGTGAGAAAACTGAGAATAATAGAGCTTTATGACAAGCAAATGTGGATGTAACCCTTTATGTCCAAAATTATAATTCTAAGAAGCTTTAATCAAAAAGCTTACATTAGGCCGGGTGCAGTGGCTCACATCTGTAATGCCAGCACTTTGGGAGGGCAAAGTGGGTGGATCTCTTGAGCTCAGGAGTTTGAGACCAGCCTGGCAACATAGCGAAACTCCATATCTACAGAAAATACAAAAATTAGCCAGGTGTGGTGGTGGGTGCCTGTAGTACAAGCTACTCGAGACACCGAGGCATGAGAATTGCTTGAACCTCGGAGGCAGAGGTTACGGTGAGCCGACATCATACTGCAGCATGGGTGACAGAGCGAGACTCTGTCTCAAAAAAAAAAAAAATAATTAAATTTTGCTTTGATGTTTTTGTATCCAGAATGAATTGCCTTTGTCACGCAGAATGGTGAGCGCGACCAGGGTTACAGTTTGGTAAAATGACTGACCGAGTGATATGTTGTAATGAAAAACGTGTGTGCCAAAGAAGTCAACAATCTTGAGGGGCTAATCTTGGATTATGTAACTTTGTGGAAGTCATTTCCTTCTTTGGAGAAGTCACTTCCCTATCATCCCCCACCAAAATGGAAGGCATTTCCAGCTATAGGCGTTCATGAGTCTCTAGTTGGACATACAGGCTGAATCTACTTCAGCAAAGGTGGACAGACCTCTGAGACCAGCCAAGGACTTTTGAAAGTGAAAGGAGGCTGGGTGCGGTGGCTCACACCTGTAATCCCAGCACTTTGGGAGGCTGAGGCAGGGAGATCACCTGAGGTCCGGAGTTCAAGACCAGGCTGGCCAACATGGTGAAACCCTGTCTCTACTAAAAAAAAAATACAAAATTTAGGTGTGATGGTGCATGCCTGTAATCCCAGCTACGTGGGAGGCTGAGACAGGAGAATCACTTGAACCTGGGAGGCAAAGGTTGCAGTGAGCTGAGATCGTGCTACTGCACTCCAGCTTGGGCAACAGAGTGAGACTCCGTCTCAAAAACAATGTGGAAGGAGCAGCTAGTCATCTGTCCTCAATCTCATTTCTAAAACACAGGTGTTGGATTCATAGCATCAGATTTTCATATTATATTTTGTTACCCACACTCATTAATGGTCTTGAGATGGGGTCTTGCTCTGTTGCCCAGACTGGAGTGCAGTGGCGCAATCTTGGTTCATCGCAGCCTCCACCTCCCCGGGTTCAAGCGATTCTCTTGCCTCAGTCTCCCAAGTAGCTGGGATTACAGGTGCCCACCACCATGTCCAGCTAATTTTTGTATTTTTTGTAAAGACGGGGTTTCACCATGTTGGCCAGCCTGGTCTCAAACTCCCGACCTCAGGTGATCCACCTGCTGCAGCCTCCCAAAGTGCTGAGATTACAGGCGTGAGCCACTGCGCCCGGCCCAGTCAATGTATTTTGAATAAGTGCTTATGGAAGCTCTTTTATTTCTCAACACTGTGAAAGACTTTATCAGCTGTCACCAGACATATTTAGTAGCAGAGTGCTAAATCATAAGCTCCTTCTGCCTCAGTAGTCAATATTATTATCCTCATATAGCATTTGGCCCTGCTTCAGGTTCTATGCACTGACCCAGATGTTTATGTGAAGCAAATTACCAAAACCTTGAAAAATAATTTTCCTTCAAACATCAGTCCCTATGTGTCATTTACATCTAATTCTTGGGTATTTTCAAGGAAAAGTTCTTGGTTGGAATTTGTCAGATTTTGCATTGAGATTAAAGCTAATCAGTTTTGCACGTATGTGCTGTCTCAAGAATTGATTTCCTGGAAAGTAGTGCTCTCTTGAATTTGCTTTTTTTTGTTTGTTTTTTTGAGATGGACTCTCACTCTGTCCCCCATGCTGGAGTGCAGTGGCACAATCTTGGCTCACTTGCAACCTCCGCAACCTGGGTTCAAGCAATTTTCATGTTTTAGCCTCCTGAGTAGCTGGGATTGCAGGTGTCCCCCACCACGCCCGGCCAATTTTTGTATTTTTAGTAGAGGCGGGGTTTCGCCACATTGGCCAGACTGGTCTCAAACTCCTGACCTCGGGTGATCTGCCCACCTGAGCCTCCTAAAGTGCTGAGATTACAGGCGTGAGCTACCATGCCTGGCCTTGAATTTGCTTTTCTAGTGAAGCATTAGGGAGAAACTCTTCAAATCTATCGTAAGTGCTAACGTTTATATAATACTCTGGAATTTACAAAGTAGCTACTTACAGCATTATCTCATTTAATCCCCACATTCCAGGGGTCGTTGGAATCCCCATTTGTAGACATAGAAACTAGGAAATGAAGAAGTTAAGTGACTTGCTCAGGGACTAATGACTAATAGAGGCAGAAGCAGGACTCAAGCCTTGGTCCTCCAATTCCATATCTTATGTCTTTTGCACTATCCCATACTGCCTGTAAGTTTTCTTCCTTTGTTTTAAAGCCATGATTTGTGGTCACCTAAAAATGCGTGGAGAGTCTGACCCTTCATAAGCAAGATCTCATCAACTTAATAATAGTTACTGGGACGTAATATCACCATGGCCACAGTACTCAATGTTGGAAAATAACCCTGTGAAATATTTGAACCATTACTCCTATGTGGTTGTTTGGGATACACTGTCTAATCTTTATTTTCAAATGAGGTAATTAGTGTATGGTGTTTGTTTCTGAATCGGGCAGCCAGCAATTAACAGGAACAGGCCCTAGCTAGAAGAGGGCTGTTTTTTCTTCTTTCAGACAGCCAGCTGTGGTACAGCACATGAAATTTCCTCTTCGGACTGTCATTTCCAGCAAATGTCCTTCATTTCCTTTGCTCTGATGCCCCATCCCTCTGTTAGGGGTGGGGCGGGAGGCAAGTTATTGCATCCTAGTAGAATCCCCTGGCCAGATGGCAGTGGTTCATGCCTGTAATGCAGCACTTTGGGAGGCCGAGGCAGGAGGATCACTTGAGGCCAGGAGTTCAAGACTAGCCTGGGCAACATAGTGAGACCCTGTCTCCAAAAATTTTAAAAATTAGCTGGGCATGGTGGTATGCATCTGTAGTCCTAGCTACTCTGGAGGCTAAGGTGGGAGGATCCCTTGAGCCTAGGAGTTTGGCGCTGCAGTGAGCTATGAGTATACCACTGTATTCCAGCCTGGATGGCAGAGCAAGACCCTGTCTCTTAAAAAAAAAAAAAAAGAAAAGAAAAAAAAAAGAGCCAGGCGCAGTGGCTCACGCCTGTAATCCCAGCACTTTGGGAGGCCGAGGCGGGCGGATCACAAGGCCAGGAGATCGAGACCATCCTGGCTAACACGGTGAAACCCCGTCTCTATTAAAAATACAAAAAAATTAGCCGGGCGTGGTGGCGGGCGCCTGTAGTCCCACCTACTCTGGAGGCTGAGGCAGGAGAATGGCGTGAACCTGGGAGGCGGAGCTTGCAGTGAGCAGAGATCACGCCACTGCCCTCCAGCCTGGGAGACAGAGCAAGACTCCGTCTCAAAAAAAAAAAAAAAAAAAATTGCCGGGCGCAGTGGGTCATGCCTGTAATCCCAGCACTTTGGGAGGGCGAAGCAGGCAGATCACCTGAGGTCAGGACTTCAAGACCAGTCTGGCCAACATGGTGAAGCCCGTCTCCACTAAAAATACAAAAATTAGCTGGGCGTGGTGGTGTATGCTTGTAGTCCCTGCTACTCGGGAGGCTGAGGCAGGAGGATCACTTGAACCTGGGAGGCAGAAGTTGCAGTGAGCCGAGATCATGCCACTGCACTCCAGCCTGGGTGACAGAGTGAGACCCTGTCTCAAAAAAAAAAAAACCACAAAAACAAAAAAAGAATCCTTGGAAGAATTAAGAGTTAAATTTCTGTGGCAGCAATGTAAGTCTAACCAGGTGGGCTCACCGCCTACTGAGAAGAGTCATCTGGCACTAAAACATCAAAACTAGCCTGGGTTCCTGCCATGCCTTTGGTATGGGGCATCAGTTTTTTCTCAGGATATGATCAGTATTTCCCCTCCGGGGACTTTGCAGTTGGCACAACTATTTCTTTTCATTTTTGACTGCAATTCTAGTCTAAATAGTCTCATGGGCTCTGGCTCCACTCATGTCATTCTAATCTCAGGCAGCCAAGATCAGACACTGGGGTATCTCTTTACTGGCAGCCCCAGACTTGAACTTTGGAAATTGTGGGAAATTCCATTCTTCGGGCACATAGAACTTGTGACTCTACCATGGAAGAGTTTCTACCATAGAAAATTTTTCCCTGCTGAGTAGAAATGGCATCAGAATAATATGGAGAAAAGCATAATGAAAATAGTCCTTTATGTGTATATGATATTTTACTGCTTAAAAAGTGATTTTATGTTTATTATCTTGTTTTTTCCTCCTTACAACCCCAGGAAGCAGACTGGCAGAGTGGTTAAAGAATATCAATTCTGGATCTGTATTGCCTTAGTTTAAATTCAGATTCCAACATTCATAGCTATGGGCAGTTTAATTCATTCCTCAGTGCCTCAGTTTCCTCACCTATCAAATTTAGACTTATAGGCTTGTTGTGAGGATTAAGTGAGATTAAACTTAGAATAGGGCATGGCAAAAGTTGTTATTGAGAGTTGTTATTGTGTAAGTAAGAAAACTAAGGCTCAGAAATTAGGGACATTGGACTGAGATTCAAACTCAGATTCTCTTTATTTTGGGCCCATTCTGTCGACTGCATCTCAGCTGCCTCTGAAACCAATACCATGTAATTTTTATACTTGTACTGATGTATATAACTAGTTTTGATCCTTAGGAACTCTGGATCTCCTCTAATTATTTATTTTTATTTTTTCCGTCTCTCCCCTTAACTCCCCACAGAGACAACCTTAAGTGGACAGAGATTCTAGAACAGGAGAAATAAAACAGTAAGTGCTAGGGGTATAGTAGGCACTCTTGGAACACAGGGAAGCCTCACAAGTGGGGGAAAGGAAGAGTAATTGATAGATCTGGAAAATAAGCCATTCCTTGGTGCCACTCAAAAACATGAGTGTACATCCTTATTTGCTACATTGGTTGTGGCAGGAAGTTGTAGTAATACCTTAATTTCATCTAAAATTGATAGCAAACGTCCTCCTAATTGGCTTGTAATTGGTGTATCCTTTGGATTGTGTCATTATTTAACTTGAGCCCTCTCTGTATCCACTGAGATTCCAGTGGAAGTGGGGATGGGAGAGAAGAACAGATTCAAGAGATACTTGGGAGAAACATTTAATTCTAACAAAGACTCTGAGTCATCAGGGCGGATACTAGTATCATTAGTCTTCTTGAAGGGAAATGATTTGCATAAGGTCATAAATGATCAAACTTGAATTCTGGGCTTTTGACTGCAAGCATAAAGATTATCCCGACACACTGTATTCTCCCCATGCAGGTAGGAGAATGTTCCAAGTGATGATCCTGGTACGTAGGCAGTAGTGCTTAGTGTTGGACATTTTACTCATGAAGAGATGTTACAGATTGGGCAGGTTCCCTTTCCTGTAAATAAGGAACAATCGTTAGCTTTTTAGTAATTCTCTTTCTATTTTATTTAGGCTATCGTTTGGGAGCAATGAGTTTAAAACCCTTTACCTACCCGTTTCCAGAGACGAGGTTTCTTCATGCAGGACCCAATGTGTATAAATTCAAAATCAGATATGGGAAGAGTATCAGGTAATTTCAAAGGTAGGAGGGTAGCCTATACAAACACCAGTTAGTGCTAGTGCATTCCCACAGGTCACCTCTTCTTTACCTTCACCCAGTTCAGGAAACTGGTAAAGTAGCATCTTGCAGGACTGTCTTTCCCAGGAATTTTATATTCAGTATATATATTATTCATATGAGTTTCTAAATGAGGGACAACTTTTTTTTTTTTTTTTTTTGAAGAGAAGCAGATCTCGCTATGTTGTCCAGGCTAGTCTCAAACCCCTGTCCTCAAGCAGTCCTCTCACCTCTGCCTCCCCAAGTGTTGGGATTATAGGTGTGAGGCACCACACCCAGCCTAGGACAACATATCTTTGAAGCAGTGTTTCTCAAAATTTTACATCTCAGGGCTGGGCATAGTGGCTCACACCTATAATCCCAGCACTTTGGGAGGCCAAGGTGGATGGATCACTTGAGGTCAGGAGTTCAAGACCAGCCTGGCCAACATGATGAAACCTTATCTCTACTAAAAATACAAAAATTAGCCAGGCATGGTGGTAGGAGGCTGAGGCAGGAGAATTGCTTGAACCTGGGAGATGGAGGTTGCAGTGAGCTGAGATTGTGCCACTGTACTCCAGCCTGGGCCACAGAGTGAGACTCTGTCTCAAAATACATATATATATTTTCATCTCAACTCCCTTGCAATTTTTCTTTCTTTTTTTTTTTTTTTCTCCCAAGACAGGGTTTCACATGTAGTGGTGTGGTCACTGCAGCCTTGACCTGCTGGGCTCAAGGGATCCTCCCACCTCAGCTTCCAGAGAAGCTAGGACTACAGGCATAGTGCCACCACACCAGGCTAATTTTAAAATTTTTTTTGTAGAAATGAAGTCACTATGTTGCTCAGGCTGGTCTCAAACTCCTGGGCCCAAGGGATCCTCCCTCTTTAGCTTTCCAAAGTGTTGGAATTCCAGGCATGAGCCACCAGCACCCACCTTGCACTCTTTAAAATTATTAAGGACCCCAAAGAGCTTTTGATTAATCTGTCAATATTTGTCATAAAAATTAAAGCAAAAATTTGGCCAGGCACAGTGGCTCATGCCTGTAATCCCAGCACTTTGGGAGGCCGAGGCGGGGGGGGTTGGGGGTGAATCATGAGGTCAGGAGTTCGAGACCAGCCTGGCCAACATGGTGAAACCCCGTCTCTACCAAAAATAAAAAAAAATAGCTGAGCATAGTGGCAGGCGCCTGTGATCCCAGCTAACCAGGAGGCTGAGGCAGGAAAATTGCTTGAACTTGGGAGACGGAGGTTGCAGTGAGCCGGGATGGTCCCACTGCACTCCAGCCCAAGCAACAGTGTGAAACTCTGTCTTAAAAAAAAAAAAAATCACAGCAAAAATTTAAAGCAGTGTGTTTATTAATTTAAGAATAATATATGCAACAAATACAGTATTATTAAAGTTATATTTAGTGAGCCAGGCAAGATGGCTCACGCCTGTAATCCCAGCTATTCAGGAGGCTGAGGCAGGAGAATCGCTTGAACCCGGGAGGTGGAGGTTGCAGTAAGCCGAGATCTTGCCACTGCACTGCATTTGATCAAACCCAGCATCTCACCTTTTCATGATAAAAACAATTAAAAAAAAAAAAACAGCTGGGTTCAGTGGCTCACATCTGTAATACCAGCACTTTGGGAGGCCAAGTCAGGCAGATCACCTGAAGTCAGGAGTTCAAGAGCAGCCTGGTCAACATGGTGAAACCCTGTCTCTACTAAAAATACAAAAATTAGCTGAGCATGGTGGTGCAGACCTGTAGTCCCAGCTACTCGGGAGGCTGAGACAGGAGAATCAGTTCAACCTGGGAGGCAGAGGCTGCAGTGAGCAGATCGCGCCGCTGCACTCCAGCCTGTGCAACAGAGTGAGACTGTCTCAAAAAAGCAAAACAAAACAATAAACTAGAAATAGAAGGGAACTTTTGGCTAGGTGCAGTGGCTCACTCTTGTAATCCCAGCACTTTGGGAGGCTCAAGTGGGAGGATTGCTTGAGCGTAGGAGTTTGAGATCAGCCTGGGCAACAAAGTGAGACCCCATCTCTACAAAAAATAAAAGAAATTAGCTGGACATGGTGGTTTGCACCTGTGATCCCAGCTGCTTGGAAGGCTAAGGCAGGAGGAATCGGTTGGCCCAGGGAGTTGAGGCTGCAGCTAGCCATGACTGCACCACTGTACTCCAGCCTGGGGAACAGAGTGAGACCTTGTCTCAACTTCAAAAAGAGAGAAAAAAAAAAATCAGGCCAGGCACGGTGGTGGCTCACGCCTGTAATCCCAGCACTTTGGGAGGCCGAGGCAGGCGGATCTTCTGAGGTGAGGAGTTTGAGACCAGTCTGGCCAACATGGTGAAACCCCATCTCTACTAAAAATACAAAAATTAGCGAGGCGTGGTGGCGGGTGCATGTAATCCCAGCTACTTGGGAGGCTGAGGCAGGAGAATCGCTTGAACCCGGGAGGCGGAGGTTGCAGTGAGCCGAGATTGCGCTATTGCACTCCAGCCTGGGCAACAAGAGCGAAACAACATCTCAAAAAAAAAAAAAAAAAAACCCCAGCTTATATGTATTTGTAGTT
This sequence comes from Pan paniscus, assembly GCF_029289425.2. Classification (NCBI taxonomy): domain Eukaryota; kingdom Metazoa; phylum Chordata; class Mammalia; order Primates; family Hominidae; genus Pan; species Pan paniscus. The sequence continues at coordinate 66,183,619 of NC_073258.2, read as the reverse complement.
TGGAAAGGTAGGACTATATTAGTAGCCCTCTCAGATCATTGTGGATATTCTTTGACCCTGTGACAAAACTGGACAAATCGTAGTTTGGGTTTTTTTTTTTTTTTAATGGTAGTTATTTTTAAGATTAGTTGCAATGTGGAATCTGAAATTATGTCATGAACTTTTTGAACTCTGTTACATTAAAATCCACTGGTCTTTGTTGTTCTTTGAATGAATGTTTGACCTAGGATGATTTTTGTTTTTGTTTTGTTTTGAGACCGCGTTTCACTCTTGTCACCCAGGCTGGAGTGCAATGGTGCGATCTTGGCTCACTGCAACCTCCACCTCCCGGGTTGAAGTGATTCTCCTACCGCAACCTCCCAAGTAACTGGAATTACAGGCGCCCGCCACCACGTCCAGCTAATTTTTTGTATTTTTATTTTTATTTATCTATTTATTTATTTGAGATGGAGTTTCATTCTTGTTGCCCGGGCTGGAGTGCAATGGTGCAATCTCAGCTCACCAAAACCTCTGCCTCCTGGTTCAAGCAATTCTCCTGCCTCAGCCTCCCAAGTAGCTAGGATTACAGACATGCACCACCATGCCCAGCTAATTTTTTATTTTTAGTAGAGATGGGGTTTCTCCATGTTGATCAGGCTGGTTTCAAACTCCCGACCTCAGGTAATCCACCCACCTCGGCCTCCCAAAGTGCTGGGATTACAGGCGTAAGCCACCGCACCGGGCCTTTTTTGTATTTTTAGTAGAGACAGGGTTTCACCACGTTGGCCAGGCTGGTCTCGAACTCCTGACCTCAGGTGATCCACCTGCCTTGGCCTCCCAAAGCGCCGGGATTAACAGGCGTGAGCCACTGCGCCTGGCCTGACCTAGGATGATTTTGTAACATGATGTGTTTCACTGGTCATTTGGAATATTTTGGTTCACTGAATTATGCACATCCTCCAAATATTGATACATTTCATTATACAGTATCGAAAAATATTTGTTAATATCACCACAGTCTTAAAAGTGTTGACCTGTTTGGAAACTGTCAAACTCAAAATGGTGGACGGAAATTTTCCAAAATTTAAATTTTCACTTGAAAGCCCAAAATTTATTGTTGACAACAAGTATTGTCAGTTCTTTTCCTTGAGTTGACATGCCTATTTTATTCATTTTTAAGAAAGTGTCTGTCAAACTTCCAAGTATGAATAACAACCATAGTCTGTCTGTTAGCTGATCATTCAAGTAAAATATTCCATGAAGAAAAGCAGACAGTTCAGTTTGCAGCTTAAACAGTCACACAAGTGAGTTTCCCTAAAATAACTATCATATTTTGGTATGCAGCAGAAGCGCTTTATGCATACTTCGTGTTTTATCACATAACATTTAAAGAGACATGTAGTTAAAGATTGAGATTTTATAAAATGATTGCTTTTTTTTTTTTCTGCTTCCTCAAGGATATTCAGTGAAACTGGATTTTTTTTTTTTCCTATGCAGCAGTAAAGATTTCTTTGACTGATAGTACAGCCTAGTGCAACTGGCTAGATTTGTTTTAAGGCATTGGCAATTTTGCCCACCATTGCTTTTGCAATCATGGTTACAAATATTAACACAGTGAGAAAGGCAAATAATACCTTAGTATTATTATGAAAATAGTTTTACCCTTGAAGACCCATTGAAAGGGTCCCCAAAGCACACTTAAAGTACAACTGTTCTAACCAATGATTAACTTTCACAGTGGGAATTTCAGGTCTTGGCAGGTTGAGAAGTCATTTTATACCAATGTTCAGACCACGCCACCTAGGTGATCACTTCTTCCCCATGAGCACTGGGTCAGCATACACAGTTTTACTTATGTCATGTTTCTTTAGCTCAGTGGAAGTGTTATTTTTGCCCTAGTAGAGTCTACTCTCTCCAGAGCTTTCCTTCATGTCTTACTTGTCTCTTGTCTGTTTACCTTCTAGAGGAGAAGAGATAGAAAATAAGGAAGTCATCACCCAGGAGCTGGAGGTAGGGAAAGAAGCATACGACTTCTGGAAAAGTTACTCTTTAAGCTAAGGATGCATCCACATTCAGGTTTTAATTATTTCCTACAAACTGAGTCACAACCTCCACTTGATAACTTGGCTTCCTCCTGCTACATCTCCTTTGCAAAGGAACTTTATGTTTTTCCATGGGAATTTAAAGCCTGTATTCTTTCTCAGTTTTCCTAGTTGAAATGTCAGCACCTTTGAGGCTGAGAGCTTTTTGTTTTCACCAGTTTCCAGCCTTGGGCAGCTCTCTTTTGTTGCAGCTGGCATAGAGAAAGATTCCGGAGGACTGCCTCCTTCCAGGGTTCTGGGAAACCTCACCATCCCAACCACTGCCTGGTACTTGACATTCAGGAAACTCGACTGTAAATACACAGACAAGGTTGCTGTGTCTTCATTTAAATTGGCAACATTTGCAATTGCCTTACTCCGACTTCATTTTCATTCCTTTCTACCCGGTTCCTCTAGCTTTAGGTTTTCCTACAGAAGAAGACTGAGCAGGTGATCAACTTTACAAATTGGTGGAAGCAATGGACAAGGAGTTAGAGTTCTGGGGGTTGGCCCTGGATTCCAGTCCTGGCATAGCCACCACTTAGCTGTGTGACCGTTGGCAAATCATATATCAACTTGGATCTTAATTTCCTCATTTGGAAAATGAGAGGTCTAAACTAGCTTTTCCTCTTCTGACTTCACAATTCGGTGATTTGTGACTATTGTGATTTCTTAAGACATATGCCTCCACATTTCAAAGCAATTAAACTTAAACACAAAACTCTGTGAAACCAAAACTGAGTCATACCCTTAAGAAGGTACCTCTTTGGCTAAGTGTTAAAAGATACATTAGGATCTTGCAGGACCCTCAAGGATATCATTATGAATAAGTTATTTTAACATAGGACCAAGAAAATGTTCTACCTGGTTTTTTGTTTGTTTGTTTTTTGAGATGGAGTTTCACTCTGTCACCAGGCTGGAGTGCAGTGGCACGATTTCGGCTCACTGCAACCTCCATCTCCCAAGTTCCAGCGATTCTCCTGCCTCAGCCTCCCAAGTAGCTGGGACTACCGGTGTGCACCACCACGCCCAGCTAATTTTTGTATTTTTAGTAGAGACGGGGTTTCATCATGTTGGCCAGGATGGTCTCGATCTCTTGACCTCGTGATCCACCAGCCTCGGCCTCCCAAAGTGTTGGGATTACAGGTGTGAGCCACTGCACCTGGCCATTCTACCTATTTTAATTATGAGCAGAGCAGGCTTTATTTCACTTTGCTTCAGTTAACCTGAGCAGTGAAAAGCTCACGGAAGCATAACAGAGAGGAGGGAACACAGACTTTAGAGCCAGTCAAACCTGGATTTGAAGTCTCCATACTAGGATAGTGTCCAGCTTCTAATTATAATAGCTAATATTTATTGAGTAATTACTATGAGAAGTGTTCTGCCATTCACAGTTTGACTTCGGGCAAAGTACCTACCCTCCCTGAGTCTGTTTCCTTACCTGTCAAATGAGGTTAATAAAGAAGGCCTGTTTCAAGACTGAGGATTAGAAATAGATGTCTGCAATGCCTGCCACACAGTAGCTCAATAATTAGTAGCTCGAGAGTATTTACATTCAACATATGTCATATTTCCAAGGTGCATTTGATATGCATATGCATCTTTCTCTTATGCTCACTAGTTTGGGGTCAGATGTTATCATTCTCTTTTCTTCATTTAGAAAACACTTACTGAGGCTGGGCGCTGTGGCTCACACCTTTAATCCCAGCACTTTGGGAGGCCGAGGCAGGTGGATCACCTGAGGTCAGGAGTTTAAGACCAGACTGGCCAACATGGGGAAACCCCATCTCTACTAAAAATACAAAAATTAGCTGGGTGTGGTGGCACGTACCTGTAGTCCAAGCTACTCAGGAGGCTGAGGCAGGAGAATTGCTTGAACCTGGGAGGCGGAGGTTGCAGTGAGCCGAGATCGCACCACTGCACTCCAGCCTGGGCAACAGAGTGAGACTCCATCTCAAAAAAAAAAAAAGAAAACATTTACTGAGAAGCAGGCTAGCCTAGGGGTTAAGACTAGGAGCTCTGGAACCCTGCTGCCTTGGTTCAGATCTTGGCCCTGCTATTTCTAGTTATGTAACCTAGACTACATTTTTTCACCTCTCTTTGTCTGTTTCCCCGTCTGTAAAATGGGAATAACAGAATTGCCTCACAGGGTTTTTGTGAGAGTTAAATTAATTAATATGTATAAAAACACAGCCGGGCTCTGTGGCTCACGCCTGTAATCCCAGCACTTTGGGAGGTCAAGGCGGGTGGATCACCTGAGGTCAGGAGTTTGTGACCAGCCTGGCCAACATAGTGAAACCCCATCTCTACCAAAAATACAAAAGTTAGCCAGGTGTGGTGGCAGGCACCTGTAATCCCAGCTACTTGGGAGGCTGAGGCAGGAGAATCGCTTGAACCCTGGAGGCAGAGGTTGCAGTGAGCGGAGACCAAGCCATTGCACTCCAGACTCCAGCCTGGGCAAGAAGAACAAAACTTCATCTCAAAAAAAAAAAAAGGCCGGGCGTGGTCGCTCATGCCTGTAATCCTAGCACTTTGGGAGGCCAAGGTGGGCAGATTGCCTGAGCTCAGGGATTTGAGACCTGCCTGGATAACATGGCGAAACCCCATCTCTACTAAAAATACAAAAAATTAGCTGGGCGTGGTGGTGCATGCCTATAATCCTAGCTACTTGGGAGGTTGAGGCACAGCACTGCTTGAACCCAGGAGGTGGTGGTTGCAGTGAGCCAAGATTGTGCCACTGCACTCCAGCCTGGGTGACACAACGAGATTCTGTCTCAAAAAAACAAAAAACAGTAACACTTCCCATAGTAATTACTCAATAAATATTAGCCAGTATAATTATAAGCTAGACACTGTGCTACTATGGAGAATACAGAGATAAACAAGACACAATTTCTTTTTTTTTTTTTTTTTTTGAGACAAGGTTTCGCTCTGTTGCCTAGGCTACAGGGCAGTGATGCAATCATAGCTCACTGCAGCCTCGACCTCCCAGGTTCAGGTGACCCTCCCACCTCAGCCTCACAAGTAGCTGGGACTACTGGCGTGTGCCACCACACCCAACTCATTTTTGTATTTTTTGTAGAGATGGAGTATTGCCATGTTGCCCAGGCCAGTCTTGAACTCCTGGGCTCAAGCAATCCACCTGCCTTGGCCTCGCAGAGTGCTGGGATGACAGGCATGAGCCACTGCGCTGGCCACAGTTTCTATCTTCTTTGAACACAAACATGAGAACACTGAAGCTTAGGGTGAAATGACAAGGCTGGGATTGAAATTGAGACTTTTTTCCCCATAGAAATTTAGTAGTCTTTATGATGCCAAATTAATTAGTATAGACTAATAAGCATATAGCTTAATTAGGGACTAATTGATTAAAATTTAAAGTGAGTGAAAAAAAGGTTTGACTTAAACAACAGCAAAATACTGTATATCAGTTAATACCAGTATTATTCATTCATTCAATGTACATTTAGTGAGGACTTGTTATGCATTATTCATGATGGTAGACACCCTAGAAGGGATACTAAGATAAATCAGGTGTATATTCTACTTCAAGTAGATCTCCTAGTAAGGAATATAAAACATTTGTATGTGGAATGTAGTAAAGACTCCAGGCTAACTACTGTGAAGTTTGATACTAACAATTATAACTTGGTAAATCAGGGAAAGATTTCTGGAGGAGATGCCTTTTGAACTATGCCTGAAAGGATAGGTCTGATTTGGACAAGTGCTGATGGGTGGAAAGGGCATTTCAGGAAGAGAAATTCCCTTTCTATGCAAAAGCATAGAAATGGAGAAGCGGGCTGGGTGCAGTGGCTCATGCCTGTAATCCCAGCACTTTGGGAGACCGAGGAGGGCAGAGCACTTGAGCCCAGGAGTTCAAGACCATCCTGGGCAACATGGTGAAACCACATCTCTACAAAAAATTAAAAAATTAGATGGGTGTGGTGGTGCACGCCTGTAGTCCCAGTTACTGGGGAGGCTGAGGTGGGAAGATCACTTGAGCCCAGGAGGCAGAGATTGCAGTGAGCAGAGATCATGCAACTGCCCTTCAGCCTGGGCCACAAAGCACGACTCTCTCAAAAAAAGAAAGAAAGAAAGAAAAAGAAATGGAGAATCAGAACATGTGTTAAAGGAACAGCAAATAGTTCAGTTTTGATAGTGTATAGGGTATGTGAGTAGCAGTGACAAATATAAACAAAGACTGACTGAGACTCAACAGTGTTAAAGTCATTTCAAATATGTTTTTCAGGATTCTGTCCGCGTGGTCTTGGGAAACTTGGACAATCTTCAGCCCTTTGCTACAGAACACTTCATTGTATTTCCCTGTATCCTTTTTTTTTTTTTTTTTTTTTTTTTTTTTGAGATGGAGTCTTGCTCTGTCACCCAGGCTGGAGTGCAATGGCATGATCTTGGCTCACTGCAACCTCAGCCTCCCAGGTTCAAGCGATTCTCTTGCCTCAGCCTCTCCAGTAGCTGGGATTACAGGCACATGCCACCACACCCGGCTAATTTTGGTATTTTTAGTAGAGGCGCTATTTCACCATGTTGGCCAGGCTGGTCTTGAACTCCTGACCTCAGGTGATCCACCCGCCTCAGCCTCCCAAAGTGCTGGGATTACAGCCATGAGCCACCGCGCCCAGCCTATCCTTTCTTTTCTGGCTGGAAATGAGCTACAGCTCACATTTTAGACTCAAATGGACGTAGCAAAACCATAGGCAGTTTGGAGGGTAGGTCAGGGGAAGGAGAGAGAGTCTCATCCCTAAAATAGTACTTAGGAATGCATACTGGCATCTTTCCTTACTCCTTAGCACCATTTTCCAGATAAAAGCAAATGGGAGAGAGTTTCCCACCTGAAATTCAAACATGGGGAAATTATCTTGATCCCCTACCCATTTGTTTTTACTCTATATGTGGAGATGAAATGGTTCCATGAAAACCTGTCACCTGGTAAGTGGAATGATGTGAATGTGGATGGCAGAGAAGAAAATGGTTTAGCCGTGCCAGCTAGGTATCGCGAAAGGGGCTACCAGATTGGGCTCCAGCCATATGGTGCACAGGTCAGGATCATGTGCTCCAGGCCAGACTGACCGGTTCAAATACTGGTGGTCCTGCCACTTAATGGCTGTGAAGTTAGATAAATTAATCTTTCTGTGCCTCCCTTGTGAAATGGTGAAGAATAATATTACTACCTATATCATTGAGTTGTTAAAAGGATTAAATAAATAGTAGTAGATGAAAAGTACAAAGCCTGACTTAATCACTGAATGAAAGATAACTATTATATAAACCCTTCCATTAGAGAGAATTCTATGATTTTCACTTTAGAGCTATCTTAAAGGTATCTCCCAATTTTATTTTTATTTAGACAGGGTCTCACTCTGTCACCCAGGCTGGAGTACAGTGGTGTGATCATAGTTCACTGTAACCTCTAACTCCTGGGCTCAAGTGATCCTCCTGCCTCAGCTTCCCAAGTAGCTAGGACTATAGGTGTGTGCGACCATCCCCGGCTAATTTTTTTTTTTTTTTTAGTAGAGACAGGGGTCTGACTATATTGCACCGTTGGGTCTCAAACTCCTGGGCTCAAGCGATCCTCCCACCTCGGCCTCCCAAAACACTGGGATTACAGGCATGAGCCACTGTGCCTAGCCCAAATTTTTATTCTCTGAAGGCCATGGGTGTTTTTGTTGATTGAGGGACAAGTAAACACCTACCCTTTTGATTTGAAAAGGGGTGCAGGCTGGGCATGGTGGCTTATGCCTGTAATCCCAGTACTTTGGGAGGCCGAGGCAGGAGGATCACTTGAGGCCAGGAGTTCAAGACCAGCCTAACCAACGTGGTGAAACCCCATTTCTACTAAAAATAAATTTAGCCAGGCGTGGTGGTGTGCGCCTCTAATCCCAGCTACTCAGGAAGCTGAAGCAGAAGAATCGCTTGAACCCGGGAGGCAGAGACTGCAGTGAGCTGAGATCACACCACTGCACTCCAGCCTGGGCGGCAGAGCAAGATGCCATCTGAAAAAAAAAAAAAAAAAAAAAAATATATATATATATATATATATATATATATATATATATATATATATATATGATATAGCCCGATATGGTGGTGGTGCATGCCTGTAGTCCCAGCTACTCTGGAGGCTGAGGGAGGAGAATTGCTTGAACCTGGGAGGCAGAGGTTCTGGTGAGCCAAGATCACACCACTGCACTTCTGCCTGGGCAACAGAGCTAGCTCTGTCTCAAAAAAGAAAGAAAAGAAAAGGGGTGCAAAGGCCTTGCCTCAAAATATCTCCCCTTTTCATTTGTCACAGGTAGCTGAAGTTCTACTTTTTTTCTTTTTTAGTAAGGATCGTCCCCTCCCTTTTCAAACCCTTTCTAGCTTGTAGATTACAATCATTCTGAAACAGGGGAGGAAGAGAGTTTGAAGACACTATTTTTAGGGAAAATAGTACCAGGTAGAAGGGAGAAGGGCACATGAGGAGTCTTTGTCTGGGGTCAGTTCCAAGAAATAAATAGTAGCCAGAAATCCAGGTAAAACAGCATCGTGGCTAGGCCTGGTGGCTCACTTTGGGAGGCCAAGGCAGGTGGATCACCTGAGGTCAGGAGTTTGAGACCAACCTGGCCAACGTGGTGAAACCCCTCTCTCTACTAAAAATACAAAAATTAGCCAGGTGTGGTGGCATGTGCCTGTAGTCCCAGCTACTCGGGAGGCTGAGGGAGGAGAATCGCTTGAACTCAAGAGGCGGAGGTTGCAGTGAGCCGAGATCGCACCACTGCACTCCAGTCTGGGTGACAGAGAGAGACTTAATCTCCAAAAAAAAAAAAAAAAAGTCTTAAATCTATTATGACACTCAAATTTCCTATTGTAGGGAAACCAATAAGTGACAGTCCTCTTGGGTTGGTAAGTTTGCCTTCTCTGTACAAAATGAAAATTGCCTTTATCACCACCTTTTTTCCAAAAAGTCCTGCTCTTGCCTCTTCCCCTTACTTTGCCGTCAGTTGCTGCCCAGGTCCAGTCAGAATTGTAAACATAAGACCATATTTTCCCCCTTGGCTAGATTTCTGAGACCATGTCTGTAACAGAATGTCTATTCTTACTTGCAAAGCTGGTGTTAAAAGTTGCCTTTGGCAGTTTAAGGATGGGGAGTTTTCTTCACTGTGCCTTCATGAACTGTGAGCAACTCTGGAAAGGAGTAGTCACAGGCATCTGCTTCCTCCTGAAGGTCCCAGTTGAGAAGAAAGCAGTAGGAGCTGTGATGAGGAAACGAAAACACATGGACGAGCCCAGCTCCCCCAGCAGGCCAGGGCTGGACAGGTCAGTGGTGTGGGGAGAGAGGCTCGCTCTTGCGTCCTAGTTAGGCTTTGCCAGCTATTACTGTTGGTTGATCCTGTCCTTGGGCGAGTCACTTTCTTTTGCAGGACTTCATCAGTATCTGCCTATTACAGTGGGTGGACTAAGGAAAGGGAGCAAGTTAATATTTACAATATAATTTGAACACAGTCCCTTTTTCAGCAAAGTACGATTTTTCTTTTCAAGATGAAGGCTAAGAAGAAATACAGTCCGATCTAAACAATTGAATTCAGCACATTCAATAATACTTACTATGTTAATATCACCAGAAGGCACAGGACTTATGAAGTCTCAGAATATTTACAAAAACATAGGGAAACTCTTGAAGGAGTAAGAACAAATAAAATATAATTCTATTTTACCCAGTGAGAAGTTAGCTTTTGGAACCTTAAGAGGCAGTCCAGACTAAAATATAAATGTTTGCAAGAGGGTATGTATCAATCATTGGGTGGGGTGCTGTGATATTAGGGGGAATGTTGAGTACATCCCTAACATATTTTTATTGTGGAGGCTACTTATGTTCTTCTTTCAATTCTCTATCAGTAACAAAATGAGTCAGTAAGACAATTCAGTCATTCTTATTAGCACCCTAGAAAGCTAATAAGAATGCTGCTGGAATAATCCAAGGTGTGGTTTGTTCCCTAGCCCAAGATGCTTCCACCCTAGGCCCACAGAGAACAGCTACCCTTTTCCTGGGACTCTGTGGACCCTTAGACATACAGGAGAAATAAGGTAGACCACTAGGAAGCTGACCCCATGCTCTCCAGATGCACATGTAGGTGAAGAGGTAGGGAGCTCCTTTCCAAGCCAGGTGGAATGTGAGGGTACTTGGAGGTATGAAGCTTTGCTTTGTTCCATTCGACTGAATTTTCCATGCAAATGAGGTCTCAGATCTTCCCTTTCTCTGGGTTTTGATGCACAGTCAAGTATTTCAAAATCTGATACCTGCTGTCAATCACATTTTCACTTTCTTAAACCCCAGATCCCTAAGTGTCTCAAACTGGGATTCTGCTGTGAAGTAAAGCAGCACCCAAAGAAAATTTGGCCACCCAATTTATTCTGCCAGCCAGGAGTAGTATAAAAATAGCCAACCTGCTGAAATATTCATTTGGGCCACAGTTGCTTGAATGTAGTGATATTGCCTCTGCCAGTAACATTTCCTGCATATTTTCTCCCCACCTCAGGGCCAAGATAGGGACTTCCAGCCAAGGCCCCAGCAAAAAGAAGCCCCCTGTGGAAACCAGGAGAGTAAGTACTAAAATGGAGCCTTCGAGGCTATTAGCTATTCCTGTTCTGTTACAAGTCAGGATTCCGGTTACTAGCACATCTTGGTTTTTCGTGCAGATTGAATTGACTGAACTCATTCTTGGGTTTCACTGTCTGCAGAATAACATTCAACTATTATGCCCTTGCCACAATGCATCCCAAAGTGGCTGCATAATACACGCATCGATGAATTTTTTTGTTAAAAAGTCCTCTCTTTGCCTGGTACGGTGGCTCATGCCTGTAATCCCAGCATTTTGGGAGGCTGAGGCGGGTGGATCACCTGAAGTCAGGAGTTCAAGACTAGGCTGGCCAACCTGGTGAGACCCAGTCTCTACTAAAAATACAAAAAATTAGCCAAGTGTGGTGGTGGGCACCTGTAATCCCAGCTACTCGGGAGGCTGAGGCAGGAGAATCACTTGAACCCAGGAGACGGAGGTTGCAGTGAGCTGAGTTCGTGCCACTGCACTCCAGCCTGGGCAACAGAGTGAGACTCCATCTTAAAAAAAAGAAATCCTCTCTTCTCAGCTTAAAAAGCTACCTGTACTCTGCAGTTGAAATAAGAAAATATGTCTGTATAGAATTGAGGTGGGATCCAGTATAGAATTTTCCCTTTAGGAAACTTTTTGCCTTCATCTACACTGGGGTCTGAGTCTAGGAACATCTAGTTTTTGTTTTTTTGTTTGTTTGTTTGTTTTGAGACAGAGTCTCGCTCTGTCGCCCAGGCTGGAGTGCAGTGGTGCAATCTCGGCTCACTGCAAGCTCTGCCTCCTGGGTTCACGCCATTCTTCTGCCTCAGCCTCCCGAGTAGCTGGGACTACAGGCGTGTGCCACCACGCCTGGCTAATTTTTTGTATTTTTTAGTAGAGACGGGGTTTCACCATGTTAGCCAGGATGGTCTCGATCTCCTGACCTCGTGATCCACCCACCTCGGCCTCCCAAAGTGCTGGGATTACAGGCGTGAGCCACCGAGCCCGGCCGGAACATCTAGTTTTAACAAATGAGCTAGGCATGTATCAGCACTGATAACTGGTAAGAGAAAACTTCTAGAGCAGTGAAGGGCTGGCCCCTGATGGAATTAGATTTCATTTATGGGGTATGTTTCCCATTTAGATATTCATATATCTGATACCCCTCCTCCATTTCAGGACTTCTTTTCTATATATTCTCTAAAATAGTGACCTTTTTCTTTTCCTCCCCTCTTTAAATAGCTGTTAGCTGGTATCCATGCCTTAAAGATCCTTCCTTTTTTTCTCTATGTCTCCAAAGTTGCTGTGACCCTAAGTATCCAAACACAAACAACTCACTTTCTTCACCTTCCCAGGACTCATAACATGAGCAGTTATCGAGTAAACATTTACATGTGCATTCATTCAACAAATTTTTTTTTCATTTTTGAGACAGGGTCACATTCTGTTGCCCAGGCTGGAGTGCAGTGGTGCAATCTCAGCTCACTGCAACCTCCACCTCTCAAGCTCAAGTGATCCTCTCATTTCAGCCTCTGGAGTAGCTAGGACTACTGGCGTGTGTCATCACACCTGGCTAATTTTTGTATTTTTTGTAGAGATGGGGTTTTGCCATGTTGCCCAGAATGCATTCAACAAATTTTCATTGAGTGTCTACTATGTGCCAAGTACCAGGGATACACCAACAGTGTACAGCTAGGCAGACAATTACTGATAGATGTGCCATGTGCAGGGGTAGAAGGAAGCACAGGATACAAAGGGAGCATAAAGTGGCCAGGAGGGAAGGATTCCCAGAGTAGCTTAAAGTCCAGTGCTGAGAAATGTTACTGGAGAAGTCCGAATGGACTGTATCATGAAAAGCCTTGAGACTACCTTCAAGATCACAGGAATTCTCTAAAACATTTTTAAGTAGAAAACTGAAGTTATTTTCATTTCTAAAGGATTGTTCTGTCTCCTGCTCACAAGGCATTGTGTTGGGTGCTGGGGCACACACAAACACATGTAAACCCTGATTTCTTTTTTCTAGGAGCTTGTAATTTAGTTGGGGAAGGAGTGTATCCTTGGGGATTTATACCTCTGCCTCTGTGTGCAGGGGCAGAGTCCAGGGCCCCAGTTGTGCTGTGGCCAGCTGGCCCACTGAGTGATTTTGGGCAGATAGTCAACCCCTTCTATGCCTCCCATCCTTTAGGGGGTAAGAAAAAGAAATGAGAAAGTACATGAGGAGTACTTGAAGCTCTGGAGAACAAAGACACTTTATACAACCAAGATAATTACTATTAAAGGAACATTTTCCTCGCTTTCTACCCTTTGTATCTTCCTATTCTTAGTTTGACACATCATCTCCCTCAAGAACAGTACCCACAGCTTCTTACTCAACATAATTACCTTTTCAACCTGATTCTGGCTTTAGAAAAAACTCTAGTAAAAGGAACATGTTTATTGATTTTGACTCAAGGCCTAAAGACATTCACCATCATGGACCCTGTTCCCAGGAAGATGATTTCTCCTAAATTAAGGTGATCACAGTGACTCTCAGTGTAAGTCACTTGAGCTGGAAAAATTGAATTTGCTCCTATGGTCCATTGCTTAATATGTTCTGCCCCCTTTGCAGGGAGTTAGGGTGTAGGATCACAGTCACTGTGCATGTGCATGTCTGAACACATTGGGAGCCTGTGTGGCGAAAGCTTAGAAGAATATAACACGTACCTCTGTTTCATAAGAAGTGTTTAGGGACAATGGGAAGGAAGAGAAAACCCCCTTGCCTTTGTTACTTCAGGTCCCAGATCTAGAGATCCAGACTTTGGAAGGATAAAAAATGGGAGGGAGCAGATGAATGGCCCAGAAATGAAACAGAGTAACTGCACGTCGCATTTTGTTGTTGTTGTTGTTTTGCTATATCTGTTTGAACTGCACTTGTAAACAGATCTGGTCCTGAACATACGGAGGACAGTCTTGCATCAGGTTTTCAGAGTGTTATGTTCTGATGGAGGTCCCAGATGATACCTTCAGTCTGAATTCCAGCTATAATGTTTTCTCTTTCTTATGACTTTTTCTTGAGAAGACATCTCTCAAGATTTTGGGAGATCACAAAAAGGCTACACTGTCTTGTGAGGAGACTCTTCCCTGGTTCAGCGGTAGGCTGTACCTCTGTCCCAGGGCCTTTGCCCTCCTGTTCCTCCTCCCACCCTTAATAGATGCTTTCATTAGGGCTAATGTATGCAGCAGAATTAAAGCCCCAAACCATAGTTTCATTAAATTTGTAAGAATCATTCCCTCAAACCAGAAACCAGAGCTTGGCCCTCTAAATTCCATCTCCACTCTCTATAGAAAAGGTAAGAATGGTCTTCTTCCTCCCCAGAGTTTCCTGTTGCTTTTATAGGAATATGACTTCGGTCGCTGCCCATGTGGTCTGGGATTTGAGCGGTTTGTGAAGAGGCTTAGTTCAGAGATATCTGCCATTCTAACCCGAAGTTTATTCTTAGGATGGGGGCTAGTCCTAGCTTTTCTAGAGACTTGCCATGCCTCTGCCTCCCAGAACCTACCTTTATAGTCTGCAGCCCCTTGCTGTAGAACTCTTCGCCATGGGAGCTAAGCTATGAGGACGCAAAGGCTTAAGAATGATACAATGGACTTTGGGGACTTGGGGGAAAGGGTGGGAAGGGGGTGAGGGATAAAAGACTATACATTGGGTATAGTGTACACTACTTGGATGATGGGTGCACCAAAATCTCAGAAATCACTATTAAAAAAACTTATTCATGTAACCAGACACCACTCACTCCCCAAAAAACTATTGAAATAAAAAATAAATTTTAAAAAACGGGAAAAAAATTGACAGAACTGCACACCCAAAAGAAAAAAAAAGAACTCTTCACCAGCAAAACAGCTTGAGGAGCTCCAACACTGCTGGGTAAAGCCCCTAGGTTCTGACTGGGTGAAGAGAGTAGTAGCCAGTGGCAGAGATTCCCAAAGAAAATATAATAACCATATTTCTGATTATCAGGGTGTTTACTGGAAAATGTTGTGGGCCTGGAATCAGGTTGTAAAATGTCCTCTTCAGAGTACAAAGAAATTTCTATAAAGCAGCAGCACATGGAGAAATAATAAGATTGTGTTATATTGTGTTGCTAATGCCACAGTCATGTTTCTACCATGCCTGGCTCTAGCCATGCTGATCCTATTTATTCTTTAATGGCACTGTGCCCTCATACATCATGTCCCTGTCTGGAATGCCCTGCTGTGACTGACCATCTCCTCACCCCCGTTATGACAACATCCCACTCATCCATCAAGGCTCCATTCAAATATCACTTCCCCTGTGAAGCCTTCCTTGACTAACACCACCTGCTCCATTAACGTCCTTTCAGCAACCACAGCACTCTATATGGATTCGTTGGGTGGTCTTATCACACTCTTTGTTTTTCTTTTTCTTTTTTTCGAGATGGAGTCTCACTCTCTCGCCCCAGGCTGGAATGCAATGGCGCGACCTTGGCTCACTCTGCCTCCTGGGTTCAAGCGATTCTCCTGCCTCAGCCTCCTGAGTAGCTGAGATTACAGGTGCCCGCCACCACGCCCGGCTGATTTTTTGTATTTTTAGTAGAGACAGGGTTTGACCATGTTGGCCAGGCTGGTCTCGAACTGCTGACCTCGGATGATCCATCTGCCTTGGCCTCCCAAATTGCTGGGATTACAGGCATGAGTCACCATGCCCAGCCATCACACTGTCTTGACTTAGTTTATGTCCATTTTGCTCCATAGATTATACATTTCTCCAGGGTAAATTTAAGGTCCTCCTGATTTCTGAAACCTCAATGTTCTGTCCTTGGTAATAGTAGGTACTCAGTAACATGGGATGATAAGTTAAACCCAGCTTGATTTATTCTTGGCTCTTAAATCTTATGGTTTTAGAGGGACAGTAGTTTGGATGTTGAAATGAAAAAAGGACAGTCCTGGCTGGGCACGGTGGCTCACGCCTATAATTCCAGCATTTTGGGAGGCCGAGGCAGGCAGATCATGAGGTCAGGAGATCGAGACCATCCTGGCTAACACGGTGAAACCCTGTCTCTACTAAAAATACAAAAAATTAGGGTATGGTGGCGGGCGCCTGTAGTCCCAGCTACTCAGGAGGCTGAGGGAGGAGAATGGCGTGAACCGGAGAGGCAGAGCTTGCAGTGAGCTGAGATGGCGCCACTGCACTCCAGCCTGGGTGACAGAGCGAGATTCAGTCTCAAAAAAAAAAAAAAAAAAAAGAAAGAAAAAAAAAGAAAAGAAAAAAGGACAGTCCTATGGAAAGAAATATAGAACCTGTCTAGGCAGTCAGAAGCCAGGCCCCAGTGCTGATGTGAAATCAGTTCACCAGCAAATAGCATTCAGATTGCCATGCAGTGTAGGAGGAAAGTTTAAGGCTTTTCTTGGTCTTCTTTTTAACAGAATAGGGAAAGAAAAACCCAACAAGGATTGCAGGAGACTCTGGCCTCTGATATCACTGATGTCCAGAAACAAGGTAGGTCCTGGGAAATTTCCATTTATTCTCCTTCAATAATCACCCTTTCCCTTGTAGTTCTCTGATATGTAGAGCAGCACAGAGCTGAGTCTGGGTACCCTCAGTGGGTAATGTGCCTTGCTCCTGTGGAGGTGCTTGTTAGCCATCCTCTGGTCTGGGGGCCTGTCCTAGAGTAATAGAAGCCCCCCAGCTCCCAGAAGGAGTGAAGGGAGGTAGGGCATGCCCTTCCTCTGCTTCTGATAGTGAAGTTATGCTCTCACTATTTCAAAACATTTCCGAGTGAGGTGATAAACTTTATAGAAATGTTGAGAGGGTTGTGTTTCCCTTTTCTGTACTGTTGGAGAATGATCTCTTCCCTTTGAGGCATTAGAGTTAATATTGAAGTTGCAAATGGATGCTTTGCAAGGGCTGGGAATGCATGTCGAGCTATTGCCCTCCCTACTTGCTGATCTTTTACCCAGCATGAGGATTCAGTGTGGACTGCAGTTATCACAGAAACAGGGATGTAGGCCAGTGAGTCCTTCAACAACTTGTCATTTTATGTGAAGACATACCAGCCGGAGTGCATGGCTGGAACTTGAGCTGTGTAAATATCCCAGGAGCTTGACTGAAAATACTCTGAGGTCGGAATAGCATCTTACTGAGCTGAGATGAAATTGGGAAGGTCAGAACAAACAATTCATCTGGCTTTAAAGGACTCTTGGCGTGAGACTGCCTCTGGCTCATACTGGGTGTTTGGCCTTCTACTCACATGAAAACGGCCTATGGACAAACATCTTGCTCCTGCCTGATTGTTTTCCTTACAGATTCTGAGTGGGGGCACAGCCTGCCAGGGCGAATTGTCCCACCCCTGCAGCACAACTCACCTCCACCTAAGGAGCGAGCAGCCACCGGCTTCTTTAGGTTTCTAAGGTAAGACAGCTTCTGTCCGGCATCAGACTCGAGATCCAGCTCAGAGCGGCTCATTGAGTCTTTCAGGGAAATTAGAATAGAAAAGAAAGCAGATTACTTACAGAGGCTTCTCACTTATGTCTAGGATAGATGATGGAAATGAGATTAAGAACAAAAGCCCTAATTGTGCATTTAATAAAGACTGTGTTTTACTTATTTTTACGCAACCCACCTCCACCCTGATGTGTCCAGGATAAAGCCAAGCTCCATAAACATTAACCTGGGCCAGGCCGGGTGGCTCATGCCTATGATCCCAGCACTTTGGGAGGCCAAGGCGGGTGGATCACTTGAGGTCAGGAGTTCAAGACCAGCCTGGCCAACATGGTGAAGCCCCATCTCTACTAAAAATACAAAATTAGCCGGGCATGGTGGCACATGCCTGTAATACCAGCTACTTGGGAGGGAGGCTGAGGCAGGAGAATCGCTTGAACCTGGGAGGTGGAGGTGAGGCTGAGGCAGGAGAATCTCTTGAACCTGAGAGGTAGAGGTTGCAGTGAGCCGAGATTAAAAAAATAAAATAAAATAAAATTAGCCGGATGTGGTGGCACGTTCTGTAATCCCAGCTACTGGGGGTGCTGAGGCAGGAGAATCACTTTAACCTGGGAGGCAGAGGTTGCAGTGAGCTGAGATCGTGCCATTGCACTCCAGCCTGGGCAACAGAGCAAGACTGTCTCAAAAAAACCAACCAAACAAAAACATTAACTTGAACAAAGTCTATTCTTAGTTTACTTGAGCCATTCAGATGATTTGGTTACCAAACATTTCCATTCTCCCCTCTGAATCTAGGTTGTGTTTGCAAAGGACAGTTAGCAAATGTCTCTCTCTGTCTCTCTCTCTCTCTCTGCCATCCCATTGCAATTCTGTTTCTTTATTTCCCCCTCCTGAGTATAATCTAATTTGGGTACCTTTTCAAATGCTATTCAGTCTTGAATTTCCATTCAATGGTTCCCCAGAGCAAAAATGCCCTAGCTAGTGAAGCACTAATGGGAAATGGGGAGAAGGGAAGGAGACCTCATAGAGTCTCAGCCTACTCTGTTCTCATTCTTGCAGCTCTCTCTTCCCGTTTCGATATTTCTTCAGGAAGAGCAGCCACTCTTGAGCCTTCCAAATGCAGCGCTGGAAAGAGGATCATCTCTTGTAGTGACTCCTCCCGAGCCATTCTTCTTCCAACTCTATCCTTTTCTTATGACACTTCAGTCGTGGGGAATGAGGTCCCCATGCTGAGTCCTCTGTGGTTTTATCGTGTCCTTTGCCCCTTTATAATAGATTTTTTCCCCCAATTTAAAACATTAAGAATGGAACTTTCTAAAATGTTCATGTCCTGAGGGCCGGTTTAGGCCTTTTGTCTTCGGCACTTAGGATCCTAATGACAATAAATTATTTATGAAGAGTTATTGATTGAATTTAGTGGAATAGAGTAAAAGAGAACAAATGCTTCCCTCAAGATACAGAGAAAATGCATGAAACTTCCCTAGGTCTACCTGGTTACTATTCACAGGATCACTTTGGGTAGGTGAGTTTGTGCCAGAGGTTAGGGAATGGGGTCTTTCAAGACTCACTGTCCTGAGCCCTGCTCACCCAAGAGACCTCTTCCCCAGTTCCAGTTTGGCCCCAAATGGTTGCCTCTCCATAGACAAAATGTTTCCCACCTCTCTATCCCTTTAACTGTTTGACAGTAATGCAGATTCGTTTATCAGATTAACTGGAAGTCAATCCAGGTTGGCACCCCTGGAGAAGGCCTGGCCACCTGAGCTGCCTTCAACTAAAGGACTGATCTGTAATAGACACTTTAGCCTCGTGTGGCCGTGGAGAACCAAAATGATCTATGGAAATGTAGGGAAACTCATTTTAGCTCACAACAAAGGAGTCACTTTTTACCTGTTAGAGATGTCCAATATTAGAATGGGCTACCTCATAAGGTAATGAGCCTTGTCACCCAAATGCTTTAAACAGAAGCCATCATCTGTCACATGCCAGAGGGTGCCCCTCAAGAGTGGGAGAGTAGGGGCTGAACTGCTGAGTTCCCACTGCGTCCTGTTGCTATGCTGCCTGCACCCTTGGTGGGGAGAAGAGAAGAGGTGGACTGCTGCGGAGGACCTGGCAAACGAGGACCCAGGTCTTGAGGGGATGGGGGCTGATGGGGAAACCGTAGGGTGTGGGAATTTAAGGATTAGTGACATTAGTAACATCACTTCCTCTCAAATTGTGTTTACAGCCTTTACTCGACTGTCCCAAACATGGCCTGTTTTACAAAGCTGCTAAGACGCATAGCTCCAAATCTGGAGCTGTGAGTGCCCGCCCTGACTCTGACTAGCTTACAGTGAAGCTTTGGGAAGTTGTTTTCCGCTGAGCTCTTATTTTCTCATCCAGAAAATGAGGGGGTAGGATTTGGTGAGTTATAAAGTGCCTTCTAGCTCTAGCAGTCTGTGACTGGCCCTGCTCTTTCTGAGCAGATCAGTGAGGCAATGACCCCGAAGGGGGGCTGCCCAGAATCACCACAGGCTTCCTTTGGCTCTCCACCTTGCCCCAACCCCTCTGGCCACTGCTGCCTGGGGGTCTTTCTCCAGCTTGCCACATTTTTGCTCAAGTGTAGTTTAGCACCATGGATGGACAGCAGATTTGAATTTGAAATCAGCCCTAAGATTAACTAGCTGGGTGACTTTTAGTAACTTTCTTTCTTTGAGCCTTAGTTGCCTCATCTATAAAACCAGAGTTGGACAAATAGATCAGCTTTGCTGGGGTTGATAACTTCAGGCCCTTTCAGGAGTCAGGTCCCTGTTATTCCAGGGCTAGGGGAGCACTCCAGCTCAGAACATTACTCTGTAGCACAGGATGCGAATCAGCTCTGAAACAGACAGCAACCCCCAAACCCCCGGCCCTGCCACCAAGCACATCTCAGGAGACCTCCACTGGTATAATTTCCCTTGTCCCTAAGAATCTCCTTCCCCAATCCCTTTCCTTTGCAGTTAGAAAAAGGCAAGCAGGACTGAGTTTAGTGGTTTTAAAATTAGGGGTGTGGCCAGGCACAGTGTCTCATGCCTGTAATTCTAGCACTTTGGGAGGCCTAGGCAGGCGGGTCACTTGAGCTTAGCAGTTCAAGACCACCATGGGCAACATGGCAAAATCCTGTCTCTACAAAAAAATACAAAAGTTAGCTGGTCATAGTGGTGTGCCTGTGGTCCCAGCTACTCAGGAGGCTAAGGGGGAGGATGGCTTGAGTCTGGGAGGCTGGGAGGTGGAGGTTGCAGTAAGCCGAGATAACACCACCACACTCCAGCCTAGGTGACAGAGCCAGACCCTCTCAAAATAATAGTAATAAATAATAATAAAGTTAGGGGTGATCAGGCCCTGAACAGGGAAATGTTCTGTCCAAGGTCACAGAGCAAAGAGAACCCAGGTGTCCACAACTCAGCCAAGAGTCTTGACCCCTGTGTCGTCAGCTGCACACACGCTGCACACTCCACCAGCTCCTAGGCTTCTCTCCACATCTGACTTGTCGAGGCCTGGACTGTGGGTAGCTTTTTGGACAGAAAGAAGCAGAAAGCAGCAGGAGCTGCTCTCCGAGGACCGCACCTCAAAGAGCAAGATCCCCCAGGTGGGATCGCTCTGAGGCTTCAGGCAGGGGAGGCTGGTTTGAAAGCCGATCTCCAAGAGGGCGTGGCTCCAAAATGCTGGCAAATAAAAGCCTGGAGAGCCAGCACCAAGCTGGAGACCAGCAGGAGGCACAGGAAAACTGCAAGCCGCTCTGTTCCTGGGCCTCGGAAGTGGTGAGCTCGCTGAGGCAGGAGGAGCTCTGGGGAGGGTCTGGGAATGTGGATGAGGGCCCTGCAGGCCAAGATGGGGCAGATGGAGGGAGGAAGATGTTTGCGCTCCAGATGGCGAAGAAAATTCCAGGGAAGGGAGAATCACTGCACAGAGGGCTGACACACAGGTCCTTTCCAGAGACAGCTGCTCACACTCACACCCATACACACACGCACACACAACAAAGGCAGATACAGGGAAAAGGCAGCACCATTCAGGCACACCTCACCTGTCAGACCAGCCAGCCCTGGCTCACTCACCTGGAATGCAGTATTTAAAGAACTCGCCATCCCACCTGCACACCCACGTAGAGACATCTCCCCACTGTGTTTCAGATGCCTATGGCGTCCCCTCAAACCCTGGTCCTCTATCTGCTGGTCCTGGCAGTCACTGAAGCCTGGGGCCAGGAGGCAGTCATCCCAGGCTGCCACTTGCACCGTGAGTACCTCTGGGACCGGAGGGCTAGGAGGAGTGGAGGTTCTGGGTGGGAGCAAAGAGCTGACAGAGTGGACGGTGGGGCAGGCAGCACCCTAAAGGGCCCCACACTGAGGCACAGGCAACGGGAGCTGGGGCGAGGCAAACCTTGGCAGAGGCGCCATCTACTGCTTGCCTATCTCCTTCTAGCCTTCAATGTGACAGTGCGAAGTGACGGCCAAGGCACCTGCCAGGGCTCCCACGTGGCACAGGCCTGTGTGGGCCACTGTGAGTCCAGCGCCTTCCCTTCTCGGTACTCTGTGCTGGTGGCCAGTGGTTACCGACACAACATCACCTCCGTCTCTCAGTGCTGCACCATCAGTGGCCTGAAGAAGGTGAGGAGGGCCCGGGCCCGGTGGATGGACGCTGGGGTCGCGGGAAGACCAGGGAGATGGAGATCTTAGACAGCCCTGAGAAAGGGGACTGCAGCACGGACTCCCCTCTCCCGCAGGTCAAAGTACAGCTGCAGTGTGTGGGGAGCCGGAGGGAGGAGCTCGAGATCTTCACGGCCAGGGCCTGCCAGTGTGACATGTGTCGCCTCTCTCGCTACTAGCCCATCCTCTCCCCTCCTTCCTCCCCTGGGTCACAGGGCTTGACATTCTGGTGGGGGAAACCTGTGTTCAAGATTCAAAAACTGGAAGGAGCTCCAGCCCTGATGGTTACTTGCTATGGAATTTTTTTAAATAAGGGGAGGGTTGTTCCAGCTTTGATCCTTTGTAAGATTTTGTGACTGTCACCTGAGAAGAGGGGAGTTTCTGCTTCTTCCCTGCCTCTGCCTGGCCCTTCTAAACCAATCTTTCATCATTTTACTTCCCTCTTTGCCCTTACCCCTAAATAAAGCAAGCAGTTCTTGAATTTCTCTCTTTATTAAGTCTACCCCCAGCCAGGGAAAGAGGAGTAGACCATGATTACTGTGAACCCCCCGTTACCCCAGGACACTGTGAATCTCTTCTTGCCTGTGCCCTCCCCCTCCCCCTGCCCAATAAATAAAAAGGGGACAAGGAAGTACACAGCGAGGGAAGGGAGGAGTGTGCACCCAGGACAGTGTCTGTGTAGAGGGTGAGCTGGGCGAGAATAAATAGACCATGGACCCCATGGTGGGGATAAGGAAGGACCTCGCATTGGCCAAGGCAGGGGCAGGCGAGGCGCTGAGTGCCCTTGCCCAAGGCCAGGAGCAGAGGGTGGGAGCCCGCCTGCAGCTGGAGCCTAGCTTTGCGGGGCAGGGGAAGATCCCTGATGGCAGCTTCCTGGTCAAGCTTGCCCTTGTCAAGTCCTGCCACGAGGGGCTGAGCATTCTGTTGCCAAGACCACCATTGCCTCTCCTCGTCTCCCCCCAGTGAAAGCTGGGCTGGGCAGGGAGTCCTCAGAAGCCACTCTGGCAAGGCCAGGGGTAGGTGTGTTTCTCTCTGGGCCCCTGGACAGGAGAAGGGATAGAGGGACTGACAGCTCTGGGTTTAGCTTTTCCCCTTCTGAGGTGCTGTCTAGCTCTGACCCCCACTGGTGGCCACCTGGGGTGTAAGCCGCTGGAGGGGGGCCTCCTTGGCCCCCTGGGTCCCCTGTAGCCGGCGTAGCCGCAGCTCCTCCAGACCTTGCCATAACTCCTGACGCTCCTGGGCCTTCTGCTGCTCCCTGGGGAGAGAGGGTGAGGCAGCTCCCTTTCCTGGGGCCCCCCACAGTCCAGACTCCCTCACAGTCCAGACTCCCTCACTACCACCCCACCGGCAAAGGGAAGGCGTGGAACCATTTTTGTTCTGTGACTCCATAAAAACCCTCTACTGAGGGAAGAGAGCAGAGGACAGACAGATCCCAGCCTGCAGTCACAGAGAAGATGACGGGTGGGGCCTGAGTGGTTCTGGCTTCTGTAGGAAGCTACAGGGAGTCAGAACAAGTCTGAGCTACTCGAAGAATGACGGGAGGATACAGGGGCAGACAGTCAGGCATAGGATGGCAGGAGCATGGACAGTCTTGCAGCATCTGATCAGACAGAGTTTGGGGTAGTCCTCGGGTTCCCTCCAGCCATGGGGGTCTGATTCCTCCCTGCTCTTCTCCCTTCCCCCACGCCCAGCCCCCAACACTCACTGCTGCTTTTCCAGCTTGTAGGAGGCTGTGAGCTCATCAAACAGCTTCCCATTCATCTCCATGAAAGTCTTGAGCACATTGTAGATCAGTGATACGATGGTTCTTGGCAGTGTCAAGGAGGGATGAGGAGATGAAACAGCTTTGGTTTGCCCACCTCTCCCTTTCCCTGCCCTTCACATACAGCATTCCACCTGAACACAAGCACTGCCCACTTTCCTGTCCTTTTCACCACCCCTGGGCCATCTTTTGATGCTTTCTCTGATACTCTCCAGCTAGGAGTAACCCTGGGGTCGGGTCTGGACTGGCTGGCCCTGGTCCCCGTTTCTGTGAGTTAGGTCATGGCCTGGCACTCACTGGTTCCAGTGCTCCTTGGAGACTTGGTAGAGGGTCCCAAACACAGCAGGCAGCACAGTGTGGCAGTTGTCCTCAATGAGGCTTAGGATATACTCATTGTTCCAGAAATACAGAGCCCGCTCTGCAACCTGGGGCAGACAAGATGGCAGAGTGATTAACTGGCAGTGGCTTCTCTCTGTGTGCAAGGTCTGGTGTCCATCACTACCTCAACACCCAGGCCCCCTGACCTTCACACACCCCACCTTCAGGGCTTATCTGAGCGCTGGAGGAAGCAACAGTGTTGAAGGGAAAAGAGTTCTAGATACGGAATCCAATGCTGCGGGGTGAATCCTAACCACTACAGACTCTACTATGCCATGTGACCTTGGGAGAGGCATTTAACCTCCCAGCCTCAGTTTTCTCATCTGTAAAATGGGCTAATAATACCTATCTCAACAGGATGTTATAAGAATCAAATGAGATACTAGACTTTTAGGTGTTTAATGAACCGAAGTGCCAGAATCACTGTGAGGAAGACTTGACTTCCACTGGGTTATGGCCCATAAGAACGGGAGGAAGTCTGCACATGCTTGCAGCAGAACATGAGTTAGTTAGCTGGGTTGGTGCGGGGAAGCCTGGCTGCATCCCAAAGCGAGTCTAATGAAATCTAAGGCCACTAGCAAAAGGGGAAAAGTGATAACAGTCCTCCATCACATTCTGGATCACACTTCAGTTTACCAAACATGTTTACACTCACAATCTCTTCCATCCTTATCCCCACCCTGTGAAAAGGTTGTTGGCCCATTTTACAGCTGCGGAAGCTTAATCAGAATCAGAGTGGTGCAGTGATTTGCTCAAGGCCCCTCAGCCAGTGGAAGGCAGGTCCGAGGCTTCACCCTAGGTCTCCTGACCCTAAGTCCAGCATCTCCCCATTACCAGACCCGGGATTGGAGGAGAAACTGAGGGCAAAGGGAGCTTTATTAGGTCAGCTACCCAACCTTTCCAGGCCAGCCCTGCTCCCATCCCCGCCTGTCCTGCCTCATACCTGGAAATGGGGGCTGGAAACACAGCGAGCCACCTGCTTAAAAAGGGGCTCCTGGATCTTCACAAACTGGGAGGGCTCGATGACATCAAGAATCTCTTCCATCTCCCCCAGAAACATCACCTGGGTGGGTTGGGGAGGGGAGTAGGGACAGAGGGGCAGCAGCTCACATCTCCCCCTACACATACACACACCTGACTGCCTTCTAGAGGCCGAGCCCTCCCAGCCTCCCTCTGGCGGGCATCAAAGCCCTTCTTCATACCTCCTTCTGGGTGCAGGTTTTTGGCCAGTATTTGAGCAGCCCCCGGATCACCTGTGGGAGATGAGACAGAAAGGAGTCACGCCTGCAGAGGTGAGAGGCTGCCTTAGCCCCTAGAGGTACTCACGTGCTCTGTCAGAGTGGCATCCTTCTCCAGGAACTGCACCACACAGTATGCCAGCTGCAGGGGGTGACAGGTGGAGGGAAGGAAGACGGGTCAGGAAGGCACCAGGCGCCAAGGACTTGCTTCCCAGGACAGAATGCCAAATACTGCTCACCCACGGCCTGTTACTTTCTTATTCACCAAGCATTTATCACCTGCCTAGGATGTACCAGGCATCACACTCAGTGTGCTGGGAATACAACTCTGATCTCGCGGGGAGTGGGGACAGTCAACAAACTCATCTTTATAAATTTTGCAAAAGGTTCCATAATATGGCTAGTGTGGTGGCTCACGCCTGTAATCCAAGCACTTTGGGAGGCCGAGGCGGCAGAATCACTTGAGCCTGGGAGTTTGAGACCAGCCTAGGTAACATAGCAAGACACTGTCTCTACAAAAAAAAAATTTTTTTTTTAATTAGCCAGGCATGTGGCACATACATCTGTGGTCCCAGCTACTCGGGAGGCTGAGAAGGGAGGACTGCTTGAGCCCAGCAGGTAGAGGCTTCAGTGAGCCATGTTCATACCACTGCTCTCCAGCCGAGGCAACAGAGTACGGTTTTGTCTCAAAAAAAAAAAATTGTGTATCAAAATCTCCCATAATAGATTTGTGTATCCAAATATTTGGGAATATAGACGGAGAAGAATGTAATTCTGCTAAGGGAGGGTAGAGAAGAAAAGCCTGGCTTCACAGAGCTGATATCTGAGGTTAGCCTTAAAGCGCCAGTGGGAATTTTCTAAGGTAGGTGGAACAGAATTATAAAGACAAAGAAGGTGAGATAGGATCCCTGGAGGATCTGACCTCCAGGACCCACTGGCTGCCCTGACTGTCTGGAGCTCCTGCTGCAGCAGGGCCAGGCCTGGGCCTCACCTGGGCATGGAAGACAGACAGCGACTTGACAGAGTGCAGGGGGATCAGGACGCGAACCAGGAACTGCTTGTGCTCCGTCTTCAGGGGCAGCGCAAAGCCATTGATGATGCTGAGGAGGAGGCAGAAGAGAGGAAGAGGGCTCAGGTGACCTGGCCCCAGTCCCTCCTTCCAGAATCCTGAGCTCCAGCTGAGGCCCAGGGAGAATCACCTTCCTAGGATCTCCAGCAGCTCAGCCACACCATTGAAGTGCTCAAATTCATAGATGAACCTGCAAGAGAAGAATGCAGGTGGGCTCAAAGCAAGCAGGGTAGGCCCAGTGCCCCCTTAGGCATCCTGCCTGCCCACCCTCACCTGCACGGCATGCTCATCCAACTCTCCCCCAACCCAGAGGCTGCGCTCCCTTCCCAACATCCCAAACCAGGCCCCATTGAAATCCCCGCCCCCCCACACTGAAATGCCCTTCTCAGCCCAGCCACCTCTGCCACTGAGTCCCAAGCTCAAGGCTCTCTTGCCAGTCAACCAAGAGAATGACAAACACTTAGCACATCTACTCCGTACCATGTAAGTCTCAGAATTATCCAGGGAGATGGGGCTTATGAAATCCATCACATGGATGAAGAAATCAAGACTCAGCGGTTAAATAAAACAACCCCAATGTTAATAGGCAGGGAATCTAATGAACTCCAAGGTGCAGGAGGACAGGGATCATGGCTCACCCATTTTGTAGCTAATAACAACTAATGTTTCAGAGTCCCGGCCTCAGTCCAGGAGCTATGCTGAGTGCTTTGCAGGCAAGGCCCCATGTCACCTCGATAATGGCCCCTGAGTTAGTACAAGCAGCATCCCCATTTTTATCTTATCTTTGAGATGGAATCTCGCTCTGTCGCCCAGGCAGGAGTGCAGTGGCGCAATCTTGGCTCACTGCAACCTCCACCTCCCAGGCTCAAGCGATTCTCCTGCCTCAGCCTCCTGAGTAGCTGGGATTGCAGGTGTTTACCACCACACTCAGCTAATTTTTATATTTTTAGTAGAGACGGAGTTTCACCACGTTGGCCAGGCTGATCTTGAACTCCTGATCTCAAGTGATCTGCCCACCTCCAACTCCCAAAGTGCTGGGATTACAGGCATGAGCCACTGCACCCAGCCAGCATTCCCATTTTAAAGACGAGCAAACTAGGAGAGAGTTTAAGTAATTTGCCAAAGTTCACCCAAACTTTGGAACCAAACTCAAATGTAGGCCATATAGCTTCAGAGCCATGGTCTCAACTACAAGGCCACGTGAGCCTTGATGCCCAGTGGGTGCTGGTGCTCAGTGCATGTTTGCAGAAAGAATCTCTCTCTGGGTCCTTATGGCCTGGCATGATAAGGGTCAAATGATCTAGCTCCTAGGCCCCTGGACTGACCCAGTCCCTGCAAACCATTTCATCTCTCTTGGCCTCTACTTTCTCATCTGTAAAATGGAAATAAATACCCATTCTCTGTCAACTTCACAGGCTTTGTATAATCAATATGTAATACGTTACTGAGAAAGGGCTTGGAAAACAGAAGTTCTACAAGGGCCCCTGCAGCCCAGGAGCCTTTGCTGCAGTCTTCTTTTTTTTGTTTTGTTTTCTTTTTTTTTTTTGAGACACAGTCTCCCCCTGTTGCCCAGGCTGGAGTGCAGTGGCATGATCTCGGCTCACTGTAAACTCCACCTCCTGGGTTCAAGTAATTCTTGTCTCAGCGTCCCAAGTAGCTGGGATTACAGGTGCCCACCACCATGCCTGGCTAATGTTTGTATTTTTATTAGAGACGGGGTTTCACCATGTTGGCCAGGTTGGTCTCAAACTCCTCACCTTAGGTGATCCACCCACCTCGGCCTCCCAAAGTGCTGGGATTACAGGTGTGAGCCACCGCACATGGCCTTTGCCGCAGTCTTCTAACAGCCCTCTCACCCTCCCCAGGTCTCTGCTGGGCAGGCAGCAGCCACTCACCGGAGGAAGATGTGGTTGCACTGTTTGCGGATGTAGGCCCGGAGACCCAGGAACTTGCCATAGACCCGGTGCAGGATGGTCTTGAGGTACTCACGCTCCCGGGGATCCTCGCTATCAAATAGCTCCAGGAGCTGTGGGAACCAGAGTCAGGGTCAGGGTCAGGGGAAAGGTCCACCCCAGGTTGCTTCCATCCTATCCCTGGCCCCTCAGAGAGCCTGCCCCTGCCTTGTGGTACCACCCAGCCTGGGCTCCCCACTTCACCATCAGGACAAACTTTTGATCCACATATCTCTTGGCCACGGAGGGCTGGAAGTCTGGGCTCTCCAAGAAACGCAGGAAAAACTCATATACCAGCTGGGGGAGGGGGACAGACAAAAAGGTGAGTTCAGTAACAGCCTCACCCACTCATTCCACCCTATGGCCCTCATCCAACTGTCTAGGGGCTAAGGAGGCCCTCTCCCCATGCCTTGGATCTCTTCTGAAACTTGGATCTCTGTCTTCCCCAACCCTTCAGACCTGCAGGTGTGGCCACGAAGGCTCAAGATTGGGCTCATCCTCTTCAGGGTCAAATTCAGGGTTCTCACTGGGCGGCAGAGTCCGGAAGATATTCACTGAGATCTGAGTGGCAGAGTTGGGGTTCATTAAGGAAAAGCCCTTGAAGACAGAAGCCAGGGAGTCTCTCATTCAAAGCTTTTTTTTTTTTTTTCTTTCCCAAGACAGGGTCTTGCTCTGTTGCCCAAGCTGGAGCGCAGTGGTACAATCTCGACTCACTGCAACCTCAACCTCCCAGGCAGGCTCAAGCGATCCTCCCACCTCAGCCTTCTGAGTAGCTGGACTACAGTAGCACACCACTATGCCTGGCAAATTTTTAAATTTTTGTAGTGATGCGGTCTCACTGTCAGGCTGGTCTTGAACCCCTTGCCTCAAGTGATCCTCTCGCCTTGGCCCAAAGTGCTGGGATTACAGATGTGAGCTGCTGCTCCTGGCCCTCATTCAAAGTTCTAATGGGCTGATTTCAGCATCTGCCCCAGCAAGCAGTTCATTCCTTGGGCAATCATCACCTGAACGCCTAGTTTGTGCAAGCCCTGGGCCAGGGGCTGGGAACCCAGGGGTGAATGGGACACATCCCTGCCTTCTAGGCAGGTGCAATCCAGTGGGGAGAACAAGGCTAGAAGCTGTGAGGTCTACGGGCAGGAAAAGGGAGATTTCCAGCTTGGTTATTGACAGCGGCTTCTTGGTAGAGGCGGCACCTGAGCCAGGCCATGGATGGTATGGGGTGTGGGGCAGGGCACTCCAGGTCTCAGGCAAGCATAAGCAAAGGTGTGGACGTGGGGCAGGCCCGGAGGCATTCAGTGGGTGTCGGGCAGCAGCAGGTCGGGGGGAAGGAAGACGTGGACTGAGGCCAAGCCGATGAGTACAGGGTTATTCTCCATGCAGGGGTCCTGTGGACAGGAAACGGGGCTCACACGCCCTCTCGGCCGGCCCTCGGAGCCTGGGTGGCAGGTGCTCACCATGCGGATGATGTCTGGGTAGACGGGCTCGATGAGGACACCCCGGGTGCTCCCCACACACTCCACCAGCTCGTTGAGGGCTGCCCGCTTCACCTCCTTCCCCTTGAGGTCGGCCACACAGTCCAAGAAGTCAAACATCACCCCACACTGGGCCAGCTTCCGGCTCAGCAGCTCGTGCAGCTCGGAAGCCGGCACATCTGGGGAGGAGAGGGCATCCTGGGCCTGGGCCCCAGCTCCCCCAGCTGCCCCAGCTGTGGGTGGGGCAGACCCTCCTAATCTCCACGGCTGCCTCTGCTGCCCCCAGGCCCCATGCCATCTCCTGCTCCTTGCAGACAGCAAACAACTACTGTCCCTTCCTCCATTCCTGGGGGTTGAGGGTTGCTTTTCTTCCTCCTAATCCAGGCTCAGAGAGTATGATGGCCTGAGTTTTAAAGCAAGATCACAAATCCTGGATGCAGCAGCTTTCCACAGGTGCCCCAAACAGCTGCTGCCTCCCTCTCAGGTGGCACCCTGTTCTAAGGGCCAGAAATGGGGAGGGGTTCAGGGCCAAGGATCTCTACGGTGTCCTCAGGCTTGGCCAGTCTGGCCCTATGGCCCAAGGCTGGGGAAGGGACCTATGTGGTGATCCCAGGGAAACCTGCCAAGCGCCTGCTCCAGGGATCTGGCAGCTGGCTGGGCTGATAGTGGCCCCCTGGAACCCAGGCTATGGGCCCCACCCTTGGCCTTGGTCTGCCCCTAGGGTGGCACCACCTTCGGATGTCCCACCTCCAAGGATGACAGGCCAGTCAGGCCATGCGTCAGCAGAGAGGGCTGGAGGGCTGGGGTCAGTTCTGATGGCGGAGAACCTAGCCTGGAGGGGTATCCAAACTCCCTCTCTTGGCAGCTGCCCGCTGCCTCCCACCCCTCCCCATGGCCCTGCTGGTCCCCTCGGGGGTTCGGTTCCCCCAGTGGCCAGCAGCCAGCTCACCTTTGAGCAGGGGCAGCGGTGTGAGCTCCTGCTGGTTGCTCTGATAGCGGAACTGAGAGGAGCTGTGGGAGCGGCGGGGCCGGGCTCTGCGGAGGGAACGGCGGGAGAAGCCGTCCACCTTGTCGGGTGGGGGCACAGGCGACAGCCCGGGGGAGGAGGGGCTAGTGGGGGTGCTTGCAGGGGGCAGCTTCGTCTCCATGGCGGTCAGGCGGCAGGGCAAGCTTTCAGAGCCCCGGGGGTTCTCTCTGGGCCTGGGAGGTGCTGGGTGAGACTGGACAGACTAACTTGGTCCCATCCTGTCCGGCCGTTGGGGGGGGGGGCACAACCACAGTCCTGGGCCCCCCCCCAGGGCCTCCTGCAACTGCCCAGTCCTGGGGGGCAGACAGGGTAGAAAGGAGGATGGTTCAGGCCTCAGATCCTTCCTGGGGGTCCCGAAGAGTCCAGTTAGGGTTCCCACCCTGGCTCTTTTGAAAACGAAGTCAGGCAGAAAGATCAGCAAGAAAGAGACAGAGAAAGCCCATCAGTTCCTCAGGAGAGCCGGGAGGCTGCGTGGAGTGCCCAGGTCTTTTCCCTCCTATCCTTGCCCAGACCCTAAAATAGGGGTGCAGCCCCCTCCCATCCTGGACATGTCCCTCCCTTCTCTCAGACAGAAAGCCTCCAAAACAACCCCTCCCAGAACAGGGCCTATCCCCCAAGCCAGCCCCGACTCAGAATGGAGCCCCGATCGTCATCCCTGCCCCTTTCAGAATGGAACGCATCGCTGCTCCACTAAACCCGGCCACTTGGGACAACCCCAAGACTGGAGGTGCTGTCCCGATGCCACCCCGCTCCTAGAACCTGGCACCCTCCCCCACCTCAGCTCCTCCTTCCTGGCCCCCCAAACCTCATGAGGTGGGGGACACTCACTTCTCGAAAACCCAGACTTCGGTCGCCAACCCCCGGGGGCTGCCCGTAGGGAGGGCGACGGCCGTTCAGGGCCCCTTCGCAGCGGTTCTGCTCGGGGCGCTGGGGCTGGGCGGCGGCGCTCCTGGGTTCTCTCCCGGGCTCCGGGGGGGCGGCTAGAGCATGCCCCCAACTCAGCCCCGGGCCGGGACTGGGCGCTCGGCGGGCTCTGCACCGGCCGTCGCAGCGCGCGGATCTCCGCTGAAGTCCTGGGACTCCGACCCAACGCGGTGCAGCGCAACGGGAGCCCCGGCTCGGCTCCGTGCGCACCGGCACCCGCCGCCCAGCTGCTCAGGATGACATCAAGTCACCTCCCCCCACCCGGCCCGCACCTCCCCGCGGGCTGAAAGGGGGTCTGCGTCAGGAAGGCCCGGGGCCGCTGGGAGATGTAGTCCCCGCGCCGTTTAAAGTGAGCTGCCAGACCAAAGGGGACACCCTTGAGGGCAGACTCGGGGGTGAAGGCCGAAGCTTTTGAAGCCAGAGAGCAGAGTGGGATGGGCTCTAGCCGGGGGCGGGAAGCCTGGATTCTAGAAGGGAGGCTGCATAGGGAAAGAGGAGGGCTTAGGAGTTTGCACCAGGAAAGTAGGGTGATGCCAGGACACTGACAGGAAGGAGTCGCAGCAAGCTATGCCAGGCCCACAGATTTGGCCTGGGCCTTCTATGCCCTAGGCCATCCCCCCAGGAACCTCACCCTTACCCCAGAACCACCAGACACTTCAGAAACCCCTTGGAAACCAGCACTGGACTAGTTAAAAGTCTGCGATGAGTCAGTGCTTGCTGGGAGGGGTGTGGTGCACCCAAGCCTGCTGGGAGATGCAGTCCATCCTCAGGCCTGCAGTCCCCCTCCCGTCCCTTGCTGTCTATGGTGACATCATGGTCTCCGGTTTAAAGGGCCAGTCCTGGAGTGGCAAAGCCCGAGAGGAGGAGGTTTTCTCCTTGAGCTGCCACCTCATCCCAGGCAGCCTGGCCTTCCCGGATGGACCTTTCAGCCCCCCTGGACCCTAAGATGTGCTGGGTGGGTCAGTGTCTCTTGCTCAAAATCCTGCTGCTGGTATGCAAGGCACAGGTGGGAGTCCAGGAGTTTGGCATGCTAACCAAAAGTTCCCAGCCTGCAGTCCTGGGCCCCCGTCCTAGGATCCTGGACCCCAACACTCTTTATAGCCCTGAACTCCATCCCACTACACTGCTGTGAAATCTCCACCCTGAAATGTTGCCTGGATGAGCAGCTGGTCCATGGTGAGCAGTAGGAAAGGGTGATGAGACCAGATAATGAGGTCGGGGAGGGGACTAGGGGCCTTTTCAGAGTCTGCCCCATCTTGCTTTGGGTCTTGGTGACCACTCAGTGCTCCAGCGGAACCACCCAGCCATCCTCCCGGTTGCAGAGGAAGCCTGGGTGCGCAAGAGGTGCCTGCCTACCAAAGCAACAGAAGGCAGAGGCCTGCACCGAGGGCCGCAGTTCACCAGGCTGGGGTCCAGGACTCCGGCCCTGGAGACCCAGCAAGTGCTCTGCTTGCTCAGGAACCTCCGGCAGGCCTTGCCCATCCGGCCCTTGGTGTCCCTGTCTGTCCAATGGGAATCCATGATCTCCCTCCTTGCCCACCTCCCAGGCTCTTCTGCATCCCTGAACAAGCTGAGGGAGGGCAGGCCCACAGAGCCTCTGCAGCCAGGCAAGGACCCCGAGACCAAGAGAGGAGAAGCGCCTTGCCCAGTGTCACACAGCGTGTCATCAAAAGTTGGGGCCAGGGGCCAGGCTTCCACCTCCCAGCTGGCTACAGCCCACCTCCACAAGCCCCCTGGGTACCAGTGCCCTGGTCTCAAGGCTAGACTGACCACAGAGGACTGGTGTTTTATATAAAGGAAGTGCTAAGGCCAGGTGTGATGGCTCATACCTGTAATCTCAATACTTTGGGAGGCTGAGGTGGGAAGATCACATAAGCCTAGGAGTTAGAGGCTGCAGTAAGCTGTGATTGTGCTGTCGCATTCCAGCCTGGGTGACAGAGACCCTGTCTCAAAAACAAAACAAAAAACAGCGATGTTCCATTTGAGAAATGGGGCACTGAAGAGTAGAGGAGAGGGATAAGACTCTTGGAAGAAAAAAAAAACTTTTTTTTTTTTTTTGAGATGGAGTCTCGCTCTGTTGCCCAGGCTGGAGTACAGTGGCACAAACTTGGCTCACTGCAAGCTCCGCCTCCTGGGTTCACACCATTCTCCTGCCTCAGCCTCCTGAATAGCTGGGACTTCAGGCGCCCACCACCAAGCCCAGCTAGTTTTTTTGTATTTTTAGTAGAGACGGGGTTTCACCGTGTTAGCCAGGATGGTCTCGATCTCCTGACCTCGTGATCCGCCCACCTCGGCCTCCCAAAGTGCTGGGATTACAGGCGTGAGCCACTGTGCCCGGCTGAAAAAAAAGACTTCTGAAGTGGTGGCATTTGAACTGGGTCTCAAAATAGGCACAGTGTCACTTGGAGGATGCAAGGTTGAACATTTTTTTTTGTTTGTTTTTTGAGACAGAGTCTCACTCTGTCACCCAGGCTTGAGTGCAGTGGCACCATCTCAGCTCACTGCTGCAACCTCCACCTCCCAGGCCCAAGCAATCCTCCTGCCTCAGCCTCCCAAGTAGCTGGAACCACAGATGCACGCCATCATGCCAGGCTAATTTTTGTTTTTTTGGTAGAGACAGGGTTTCGCCATGTTGCGCAGGCTGGTCTCAAACTCCTGAGCTCAAGCGATCCATTCGCCTCAGCCTCCTAAATGCTGGGATTACAGAAGTGAGCCATTGCACCCGGCTTTATTTTTTTTATTTTTTTTATTTTTGCAGTGGCGCGATCCTGGCTCACTGCAACCTCTGCCTCCCGGGCTCAAGCAATCCTCCCACCTCAGCCTCAGTCCCGAGTAACTGGGACCTCAGGCGCATGCCACCACTCCTGGCTAATTTTTTGTATTCTTTGTAGAGACAGGGTTTTGCTATGTTGCCCAGACTGGTCTCTAACTCAAGTGATCCTCTCGCCTTGGCCTCCCAAAGTGCTGGGACCACAGGTGTGAGCCACCATGTGTGGCTTTTACCACAATTTAAACGAAATGCTTTACGTTGTGTTATATGCAACGACAGATGTATGTTCAAAACAAAAAAAAGTCACCAATTTCAGTTGTACAATCCAACAGTATTGTATTTATAGATGAAGTTCCATGTATTTATAGATGAAGTTTGCTTTTTCAGGTGTGTTCCAGATCCCCCTGTTCTCCTGGCTGCCCCTGAGCTACCTGGAGGAGCTCCTCTGGCCTGGACACCCAGTTCCCTGCCAGCTGCCTGGGATCTCCTCCCTCCAGCTCCATCCATCCTTGAGGGATGGCCTCTCTTCCTCCATGAAAGCCCTTCCCTCTGATAAAACCCAAGCTCTCCACCCAGGACAGAGTCAAAAGCCACAGCCCCCGGACCACCTCTGTGATCCCTTTCTCACCCCAGAGGGTGGGCCATCCCTGGGGGAAGGGAGATACTCCTTCAGGGCCCCTGAGGTCTGAAGCACACAGTTTGCCTGATGAGTTTTCACCTAATCTAAGGTGGGAAGGATGCCCCCCGGCCTGGGCAAAGCCTGGCCCTCCCCATTTTCTCTCTATGGGGAGGAATCCTGACCCCAAACTTCCCCTGACCTCTTGAGTTGACTGGAATCCAGTTGTCCAGTAGAAGAAGCCCCTAAATGCAGTGCCCAGGGCCAGTGTATTTGTTAGAACTGCTGGACCTAGGCCAGGTGCAGGGGCTCATGCCTGTAATCTCAGCACTTTGGGAGGCAGAGGCAGGTGGATTGCTTGAGCCCAAGAGTTCAAGACCAGCCTGGGCCACATGGTGAAACTCCATCTCTACAAAAAATAGAAAAATTAGCTGGGCATGGTGGCATGAGCCTATAGTCCCAGCTACTCGGGGAGGCTGAGGTGGGAGGATTGCTTGAGCCCGGGAGGCAGAGGTTGCAGTGAAATGTGATCATGCCCCTGTACTCCAGCCTGAGCAAGAATGAGGTACTGGCTCAAAAAAAAAATTACATATATATATATATATATATATATATATATATATATATATATATATATATATAAATGGCTGCTGGACCAAAGGCTGGGCGCAGTGGCTCACACCTGTAATCCCAGCACTTTGGGAGGCCGAGGCGGGCAGATCATGAGGTCAAAACTTCGAGACCAACCTGACCAACACGGTGAAACCCCATCTCTACTAAAAATAGAAAAATTAGCCAGGCGTGGTGGTGCACGCCTGTAATTCCAGCTACTCAGGAAGCTGCGGCAGGAGAATCACTTGAACCCAGGAGGCAGAAGCTGCAGCAAGCTGAGATCGCGCCACTGCACTCCAGGCTGGGAGACAGAGCGAGACTCCGTCTCAAAAAAAAAAAATAAAATAACTGCTGGACCTAAAGTGGGGCTTGGGACTTCGTTGCAGAATGCCCCATGGGGTTCCCAACACCCCATTTCCTCCCAAGAGAGTATCGTCCCCTTTACCGTGCGAGGATTTTTTGCTCACTCCTTTAGCTCCTACTCCGAGGCTAGGTTGGAGAATGACTGTCTCTGGAGTTGGTTTTCTACGGAGCTTGTCTGGGGAAGTATCTTTGCGTCCTCTCAGTCCTGTCTAATCTTCTGCTGTGGCACACACATGGCACTGGGAACTGGGGCTCAGGAATGGACCTGCAGGCACCAACCCCTAAGAGACGGATGTGCCCACCAGTTCAGTTACAACAGACAGATGTGAGTGCAGTCTGACCCTGGGGTCTCCCTCACTGGAGGAGAGCAAACTCCCAGAGTGGCGCCAGGGGCCTAGAAAGGACAACTTTTCTTGGACCAAGAGAATATCCCCTTCTATCCCCACCACCTTTGGAAGGAGGAGAAGTGGTGTTTTTTCTTTTTTCTTTCCTTTTTTTGTTTTTGAGATGGAGTCTTGCTCTGTCACCCAGGCTGGAGTGCAGTGGTGCAATCTCAGCTCACGGCAACCTCTGCCCCCCGGGATCAAGTGACTCTGGCCACCTCAGCCTCCCAAAAATGCTGGGATTACACGTGTAAGCCACTGTTCCAAGCCTCTTTTTTCTTTTTATGATTTCTGAATCTTAATGCTTTTTCATTCATTCACTCCACAGCATTTAGGCAAGTAGCCTTGGTCTCCTCTCCCTTAAGAATGGGGATATTAATAGAACCTCCCTCATGAGCATATGGTGAACAGCAGAGCAGATGAGATCGTGCACGTAAAGTAACAAGCCCAAGGCCTAGGACATCACACAGGCTTAATTCATGGTGGCAATTATATTTACTATTAATTTTTTTTTTAGACAAGATCTCCGTCTGTCACCCAGGCCGGAGTGCAGTGGTGCATTCATAGCTTCACTGCAACTTCAAACTCCTGGGCTCAAATGACCAAAGGTACACACCACCACGCCCGGCTAATTTTTTGAAACTTTTTTTTTTTTCTTTGTAGACACAGGGATTCAGCTATGTTGCCCAGGCTGGTCTCAAACTCCTGGGCTCAAGCGATCCTTCTGCCTCAGCCTCCCAAAGTGCTGGGATTACAGGAGTGAGCAACCCAACCCGGTCTATTATTATTAATGTAATAATCAGTTGGTGAGCACAGTACTGCCCCCAGCCTGCCATGGAAGAAGGCAGAGCTCTCGATTCCTTCCACAAGCAGTTTCTTTTTTTTTTTTTTTTTTTTTTTTTTGAGACAGAATCTCGCTCTGTCAGCCAGGCTGGAGTGCAGTGGCACAAACTTGGCTCACCACAAGCTCCGCCTCCCAGGTTCACACCATTCTCCTGCCTCAGCCTCCCGAGTAGCTGGGACTACAGGCGCCCGCCATCACACTCGGCTAATTTTTTAAATATTTTTTAGTAGAGATGGGGTTTCACTGTGTTAGCCAGGGTGGTCTCGATTTCCTGACCTCATGATCCACCCGCCTTGGCCTCCCAAAGTGCTGGGATTACAGGCGTGAGCCACCGCGCCTGGTCCATAAGCACTTTCTGAATGGCTGTCCTATCAGCCTGCCTCCCTGAATGGAGCCTGTTCCTTCCAGGTAATGAACTATCTCCACTTACTAACCCAACCCCAGTTACACAGGATAAAACTGAGGGTCACAAGAGGAGAAGAAACCACCCATGGGTGGGACTGGAATACAGGACCCTGCCCCGTGGGCCAGGGCGGTTGCCCTTGCTTCAGGCTGAGTTTTGGCATTAGAATGTAAGAGTCCAGCTCCCAAGTAAGATTAAAATAGAAACACAGGCTAGGTGGGGTAGCTCACACCCGTAATCCCAGCTACTCAGGAATTCCTTGAACCCAGGAGCCAGAGGTTGCGTGAGAGGAGACTGCACCACTGCACTCCAGCCTGGGCAACAGAGCAAGACTCTGTCTCAAAAAAAATAAATAAAATAGAAACATAGGCCGGGCGCGGTGGCTCATGCCTGTAATCCCAACACTTTGGGAGGCCAAGGCAGGCTGATCACCTAAGGTCAGGAGTTCGAGACCAGCCTGCCCAACACGGTAATTAGCTGGGTGCGGTGGTGCATGCCTGTAATCCCAGCTACTCCGGGAGGCCAAGGCAGCAGAATCATTTGAACCCAGGAGGCAGAGGTTGCAGTGAGCCAAGATTGTGCCACTGCACTCCAGCCTGGGTGACAGAGAGAGTCTGTCTCAAAAAGAAAAGAAAAGAAACATAATTACCTATGGCTGTTCCTGAAGTCGCCCATGATGTAAGAGGTTTTGTGTGGCCGCCCCCTACAGAGCAGCGGTTGGCAAACTTTTTCTGTGAAGGGCCAGAAAATAAATATTTTAGGCTTTGCAGGCCTCTGTCTCAAGTACTGAATTCTGCTCTTGTAGCAAGAAAGCAGCCCTGGGCAGAACTTAAGCAAATGAGCAAGACTGTGTGACACTAAAACGTTATGTATAAACACTGGAATGTGAATTTCATGATTTTCACATGCCATGAAAAGTTCATTCTTCTTTTGATTTTTCCCCTAACCATTTAAAAGACATAAAAACCATACTTAGCTCAAAGGCTGTACAAAAACAATGCCGCCCTGCTTAAAGGAGGCAGAATCCATTCTTTGATTTTAGGACTAGAGATATGAAAAGCTATTATTATTTCAGAGAGGTGCCTAAGGCCTGACCGACGGCAGAGAGAAGGGAGGGTCAGTTAATCTCCCTCTGAGCATTCCGGGGTGAGGAGGGGAAAAAAGACCTTCCTTGGTGATGGATTCAGAGCCCTTATTTATTTTTGTTTGTTTTTGAGGCAGGGTCTTTCTCGTATCTTAATCTGTTTTCTTACCTGTAAAGCGGTGGCAATAATCCCTACCTTGAGCGATTATTAAGAGGGCTCAATGAGATAAAGGATGGTAAAGGATTTTGCAAAATGCGAATGTTTACTCACTTAATTCTTTCCACAGATGCGCGCTTAAGATCGCGCACTGAGTTTACTCCTCTGGGGAAGGCTTCTACGAAGTTTGATGGGACACTGTCCCTTTAAATCCTCCCCAACCACTTAAAGTGGTTGGACGAATCAGCACATGCGCATTCCTTTGAGGGGCCGGCACCTGGAGCAACAGCCTTCCCAGAGCCTGTAGAGGGGAGGTTAAAGGTCCTCCCACACAGTACTTTACGCAAGCGTAAATCATGATTGAGAGCCCTATATCATGCAGAGAGCCCAGTCCCTTTTTCGCGCCCGAAGGCTCCGCCCCGCGCAGCCAATCAGTAGGCCTCGCCCTTTGCAATAGCCAATGACAGTGAGCGTAGGGGGCGTGGCTGGGCGTCCGGGGGCGCGGCCTGGCGCCTAGAGAAGCGGCGGGGCGAGCCGGGGGCTCTAGTGAACAGCGGAGCCGGACGGGGATCGCCGGCGGGCGGCAAGCGGAGGCGGCCCAGGCCCGGCGGTCTCCGAGATGTCACGATGGCTGTGGCCATGGTCAAACTGTGTGAAAGAGCGGGTCTGCCGCTACTTGCTGCACCACTACTTAGGTCACTTCTTCCAAGAGCACCTCAGCCTGGACCAGCTCAGCCTCGATCTGTACAAGGGCAGCGTTGCCCTGCGAGACATCCACCTGGAAATCTGGGTGAGGAGCCAGGCCCGAGTCCAGGAAGGTGCGGAGGGTGGGAGCGCAGCGACCTGAGGCTCCCTGCGGCAGGATCGGGCTGGGGGATCAGGCACCGGGCGTAGAGAGGCCAGGGGAATCTTGCCCTCTCCAGGCGTCAGAGGCACCCCGGCTGGCCTCTTCAGTTCCTTACCAGAGCCAGAAACTGAGCGGGAAGGGGTTTCTGTCTCCACGGGAGGAGAAACTGAGGCTGGAGAGGGCAAGATCACCTGTCTGGAGAATGCAAGACAAACTCGTCGAGTTTGGGGGCTGAGTTAAGGAGGGTGGCTCTCGGGCTGAGGAGGGGCTGGGGAGGGAGCGTAGGAACTGAGCTGGGCCAGGGCAGTGACAGACTTGGGCCTGCGCAGCTGGTGGGGGAAGCTGGTAGGGGTCTGGAGCCCTGGCGAGGACACCTGTGGATCATGTGCCCTGACTCCTGAGCCCGTAGGTGGGATCAACAAACCACCGGATGTGTATGTCAACAACCGCGTCAGTACCAGTGTTGATCAACACCTCGTGTGCCTGGGTCGCTGCCTACTTCCTGCTTTTGGGAGAGTGGGATGGGCCAAGTGGGTGTCTAGGGAGGGACTGGATGGCCCCCACCCACATCTCCCACCGACCCCCCGGCTCAGTGTCCCTGCCTGGAGGGAGGCCCTGGAGGAAAGGTGGGGAGATCTGGCTTCAAGCCGGGAGGAGGCCAAGGGAGATGCTAGGGAGGCCAAGAGGTGTAAGGTCAGAGGCTTGAGGCTGGGAACGGTGAGGAGCCCTGACTCACAGCTCAGCTGACCTGGGGAGCTTTGAAGGAGCCACCAATTAGAGGCGCGTCCTGGTCGATCCACCAGGTCCAGAACAGCAGGGGTGGGCATGGAGGCAGGGACTTCTCAGTTTTGTGGCTGGACTCAGGGGGCTGCTAATCTGGGCAGAAGAGCTAGGCTTTGGGGATAGGCCAGGCCCTGGTGAGCAAATGTGGGGTAGGATAACCGTGGGCCCTGAACTGGGGGCACCCCCCAGTGGCCTGCTGTCTGTGAATTCTGGTGTAGGAAGCCCTCTCTGACCTCTAACCTTAGCCTCAGCCTCTAAGGCCGTCTCTAGGCTGCCCCTTTTTTATTTTTATAGAGACAGGATTTCGCTATGTTGCCCAGGCTAGTCTTGAACCCCTGAAGGGATCCTCCCACCTCAGCCTCCCAAAGTGCTGAGATTATAGGCATGAACCACCATACCCAGCCCTAGGCTTCCCCTTTTTACTTTCAGCTCCAGAAAACGCCCCTACTCCTGTTCCCTGCCCTCTTGTTGGGGACTGAATTGGCTTCTCTAGGGCCCTGGTGGAATGCAGACGCTTTCTTGATAACCAGCCCCTCCTCCCTCCCAGCTTAGCCTGCAGGCCCCGCCTTGAAGGCCCCCAAAGAAACTGAGTATCTGGGGCCTCTGAAGTGGCATGAAGAGAGAGAGGCCCGCATCCCAGTCTCAGTCCCTGTTGTATACTGGGTGACTAGATTAGTCCTGTCTCTAGGCCTCAGTTTCCCGAGCTGTGGGTCTCTGGGTGAGGAATTTGGACTCCCATCTGCTCTGCCATGTGCTTTTTTATTCTTGGATCCAACCAGTTTACTGAGGCCCTTTCTGGGTGGCACCTGGGGTGACGGGGGAGGCAGGTGGGGTACAGCCCTCCAGGAGCTTCCAGGTTGGCAGGGGTACAACTCCAGCGTGGACATTTTAGCCAGGGGCTCAGCCTTGTGCCTCACAGAGAGGCACAGCTACACTAGGTGTTTGGGGTTGGTGGAGGGGGGGTCCCATCTGGCATTAGGTCAGCCCCTCTCTTGGACACTGTCCCTCTGAACTCTGCTTATCCAGGGTGAACATGGGTATTCCGGACTCTGCCATACATGTGCCCATGTTGTCCTGTGCCTGCAACACACCACCTTCTACCAGCGCCTATCCCCCCTCCCTTTATTCTTCAGCTTGCCCCTCCTCTGACGGCCCAGGCTGGGTTAGGCGTCTTCCCCACGGCCCCCCCACCAGCCCCCTCACCACCCCCAAGCACCTGCTCACCTCTGAGTTTCATCCTAGTTGCTCTGAGCCCCTGGCTGGAGCCTAGCTTGGCTGGGGAATGAAGACATTTTATTTACCCATCTAGTCTCAGTGTCAGCATGTAGAAAGTGCTCGGTAAATATTATCTTGAATTAAGTGGTGAGGGAAACATCTGCTCTGGCTTGAAGGATTAGGCACCTTTGGGTGACGGGGTAGGGGGGCTGGCCTGTAGTAGGGGACAGCATGAGCATAGGTGGGACCTTGTAGATAACACGTGGAGGGACAGGGCAAGCCAAGGGTGCTCTCCAAGGCACTATAGCCAGATAAGGCTGTGCCAGCCTGTGGGATTTGGGGTTTCCCTGAGCTGGTTTTGTCTCTTGCTTGCTCCCAGTCTGTGAACGAGGTGCTGGAGTCGATGGAGTCACCGCTGGAGCTGGTGGAAGGCTTCGTGGGCTCCATCGAGGTGGCCGTGCCCTGGGCTGCTCTGCTCACCGACCACTGCACAGTGCGCGTGTCCGGCCTCCAGCTCACCTTGCAGCCCCGCCGGGGTCCAGGTGAGGGCAGGGCGAGGCTGGGGGCAGGCAAGTGGGGAGAGTGGGCCGGGGCGTCCAGGACCTGACTGGGCCTGCCTGCCTTGAGACCCTGTTTCTCCCTACAGTGCCAGGGGCTGCCGACTCACAGAGCTGGGCCTCATGCATGACCACAAGCCTGCAGCTGGCCCAGGAGTGTCTGCGGGACGGGCTACCGGAGCCCTCTGAGCCTCCACAGCCCCTGGAGGGGCTGGAGATGTTTGCCCAGACCATTGAGACTGGTGAGCAGGCCCCTCCTGGCCGCCCTGTCTCCTGCCCTTCAGTGGCACACAGAACAGGGGCTCCAGACAACGGCACGGCCACCCTGGTGCCCAGATGGGAAATTCTGCCTCCCCTTTGCTGCTCCACCTGACCTGAGACCCCTCCCCAACTCCTCAGTGCTTCGGAGGATCAAAGTGACCTTCCTGGACACTGTCGTGAGGGTGGAGCACTCTCCGGGTGATGGGGAACGTGGTGTGGCCGTCGAGGTCCGTGTGCAGAGGTAAGGGCAGGCCGATCTGGGGTGGACTGGTGTGAAGATGGGGAGTGGGGGCTGCTGGATGGTCCCCACCCGCAGCCTAGGTTCCTGGGAAGAGGCAGGGTGGATCTGGATGGGCCTCGGTGGTGGTAGGGTTGGGGAGGTGGGCTGCATCGTGAGCCCGGACTGGTGTCCAGAGGCCAGGTGATACAGGCCCAGAGTGGCCGAGGCCCCAAGAACCAAGTTAGATGCTGAGGGTCTGAGGAGCAAGGGCTGGCCTGAGCCTCCGGGCTGGACATGGTGATTCAGGACGGCCTAGGTGTGATGGGGCAGCTCTGCAGGCTAGGCTCCCTGACCCCGTGCCCCTAGAACAGAGCACTGTGTGGAGAGAGGGGCTCCAGGCCTGGGGTGGCCAGGGCACGGGCTGACCCTACACTCTCCAGACTGGAGTACTGTGACGAGGCAGTGCGGGACCCAAGCCAGGCGCCGCCGGTGGACGTGCATCAGCCGCCTGCCTTCCTGCACAAGCTGCTGCAGCTGGCAGGGGTCCGCCTGCACTACGAGGAGCTCCCGGCACAGGTGAGCGGGCTCTGATTCCCACAGCCCCTGTCTCCTCTCCCTTGAGCCCACTGAGCCCCTCCCATCCTTTCTGACCATCTCTGACTCCATTTTCTCAACCTTCCCCTCTTGTATCCTCCCGCCTCCCAGGAAGAGCCTCCAGAGCCCCCCTTGCAGATCGGCAGCTGCTCAGGGTACATGGAGCTGATGGTGAAGTTGAAGCAAAATGAGGCCTTCCCTGGCCCCAAGGTGGGTCCCCAGGCCCCTGGGGAGGGGGTGAGTACCCCATCTCAAGACTCCTCCTCCTCAGCAAGGCTGATTATCTACAGCCCACAGTGGGGATGTCAAGTAGGGGATTTACTTCCTTCTTGGCAGCTAAAGAAACTGAGGCTGTAGGCCAGGCACAGGGTTCACACCTGTAATCCCAGCACTTTGGGAGGCCAAGGTGGGTGGATCATCTGAGGTCAGGAGTTCGAGACCAGCCTGGCCAACATGGTGAAACCCCGTCTCTACTAAAAATACAAAATTAGCCAGGCGTGGTGGCACATGCCTGTAATCCCAGCTTCTTGGGAGGCTGAGGCGGGAGAATCGCTTGAACCCAGGAGGCAGAGGTTGCAGTGAGCCAAGATTGCACCACTGCACTGCAGCCTGGGCAACAAGAGCGAAACTCCATCTCAAAAAGAAGAAAAAAAGAAACTGAGGCTGAGAGGTCAAGTTGTGGCCTGGTTCATAGAGCTAGTTGGTAACAGAGTTTAGTTTGGTAGCCAGCATCCTGCTTTCCCAGGGCGAGGGCAGGCGGGTGGTAGCTCTTAGAGGAGCTGGGTGGTGGGCCTAGGCTCCATGGCTGCCTCCTTGGCCCCCAGTTGGAGGTGGCGGGACAGCTGGGCTCCCTGCACCTGCTCCTGACCCCAAGGCAGCTCCAGCAACTTCAAGAACTGCTCAGCGCCGTGAGCCTTACAGGTGAGGCCCCTGGGTGGCATGGGGGTGGGGTGGCTGGGAGGGCCAGCCAGCCCAGACTGAAGTCTCCTCCCCTGCAGACCACGAGG
The DNA here is from genome assembly GCF_029289425.2 of Pan paniscus. Classification (NCBI taxonomy): domain Eukaryota; kingdom Metazoa; phylum Chordata; class Mammalia; order Primates; family Hominidae; genus Pan; species Pan paniscus. The sequence goes on along the minus strand of NC_073258.2, from coordinate 66,139,336 downwards.
GCCTGGCTGACAAGCTGAACAAGAGCCGCCCGCTAGGTGCTGAAGACCTGTGGCTGATTGAGCAGGACCTGAACCAGCAGCTGCAGGCAGGGGCAGTGGCTGAGCCCCTCAGTCCAGACCCCCTTACCAACCCCCTTCTCAACCTGGATAACACTGGTGGGTGTGGGGTCAGACCGTGGTTGGAGGGGCAGCTAGTGTGGGTGCAGGAGCCTAGGGGCTGGGGTCGGCTGTCCCTGACACTCCTCACTTCACCCACAGACCTCTTCTTCTCCATGGCTGGCCTCACAAGCAGTGTGGCCTCAGCCCTCTCTGAGCTCTCCCTCTCCGATGTAGACCTGGCCTCCTCTGTGCACAGCGGCATGGCCTCCCGCCGGCTCTCTGCCCAGGCCCACCCAGCTGGTGAGTTGGAGCACCCTGGGGGTACTCCAGGGACAGGAAGGACTGGAAGAGGCCTTAGTGCCGTGGGATGTCAGAGGCACACAGGAAATCCCCAGCGATGCCTGGATATCTACCATCTGTGACTTGGTTCCCTGGGGACCAAACAAGGTGGGAGCTGGTGATAGAGTGGACAGAGCCTAGGTTTTTCAGTCATTGATCTTAGTCAAGCACTTAAACTCTCTGAGACTCAGCTTCCTCTTCCATAGGAAGAGAAGGGTGAGATCAGCCTTTGCCAGGCTGTATATCTGAGTTCATGTTTATTGAGAGCTTATTGTGTGTGGGTGCTAGGCTGGGTGCTTTATCACAACCTGTCCTTCCAGCACCCTGAGGAGGGTTCAGTTGAGCCTGGGCAGAGGGCCTGGCCTACTGGAGGCACCAGTGTCACCCCTGCCTGACCAAGCCTTCTCCCAGAGCCACATGGTGGGGCAGACCTGGCCTCCCAACCCCCAGCCTGGTGGCGAACTATTGCTCCACCTGGGGTACCCGGAATCTGTTGGGAGCCCCTGCTGAAGCCTCTGTACCCTTAGGCAAGATGGCCCCCAACCCCCTCCTGGACACCATGCGCCCTGACTCGCTGCTGAAGATGACCTTGGGGGGTGTGACCCTGACCTTGCTTCAGACGTCTGCCCCATCTTCCGGACCACCTGACCTCGCCACGCACTTTTTCACCGAGTTTGATGCCACCAAGGATGGGCCCTTCGGTTCCCGAGACTTCCATCACCTTCGACCACGCTTCCAGAGGGCCTGTCCCTGTAGCCATGTTCGGTATAAGCCCGAGGCCAGGGCCTGAGGAGAGACCATCAGAGCCCCCTAAGTGCACCTTCTGACACCTGTCCTCTTCCCCGCAGGCTAACGGGCACAGCCGTGCAGCTGTCCTGGGAGCTGCGGACGGGCAGTCGGGGCCGGCGGACAACCAGCATGGAAGTGCACTTCGGGCAGCTGGAGGTGCTGGAGTGTCTGTGGCCCCGGGGCACCTCCGAGCCTGAGTACATGGAGGTGAGGGCAGAGGCAGAATGTGTACGAGGCGGGGTCTGGAGGTTTGGGTGGCTGTGGGGCCAGGCCTGACCCTGTGTGCCTCCCGGGTCCCATCCCAGATCCTGACCTTTCCTGGTACGCTGGGCTCCCAGGCCTCAGCTCGGCCCTGCGCCCATCTGCGCCACACACAGATCCTGCGCCGTGTGCCTAAGGTAACCCACCCGCTCCAGGCCACCAGGCTGTCCCCATGGCGTGTTGACCCCACCCTGGCCTCTGCCAGGGCCTCCTCTGCTGCCCAGCCCTGTCCCTCTTCCCCTGTGCTCCACATCTCACCATGCTGGGGCCCTCAAATACCTGCCTGGCCCTTCCTATGCCAGTCTCTGAGCCTGGTCATGCCCTTGCCCTATCTCAATATGGCCCCCTGGCTGGCCTCTGTTGCTAAGAGTGGCGCATGTCGGGTGGCTTTTATAAGTAAACAAGCACATTGTGCGCGTCGGGCAAAGGTGGGACAGGCCTCCTTAGTGCTCTCGTGGCCCCTGCCCCAGCTCTTCTCCCACTACCAGAGGGCCTTCCTGTCCCACCCCCTGAGTACCACTCAGCCCTCACTGACCTGAACGCCCTCGCCCTCAGAGCCGACCCCGGCGCTCAGTTGCCTGCCATTGCCACTCAGAACTGGCCCTGGACCTGGCCAACTTCCAGGCGGACGTGGAGCTGGGGGCCCTGGACCGGCTGGCCGCCCTACTGCGCCTGGCCACCGTACCTGCTGAGCCTCCAGCTGGCCTGCTGGTGAGAGGCCCCTGCCAGGGCCAGGCCGGGGGTGGGTGCAGGGCCTGGGTCCTCGGCTCTTGGTCACAGTGGGAGGGGCTCCGACGGCGGCTCTGACCCCCAATCCTCCTGCAGACAGAGCCCCTGCCGGCGATGGAGCAGCAGACGGTATTTCGGCTCTCTGCACCCCGGGCCACGCTGCGGCTGCGCTTCCCCATTGCCGACCTGCGGCCTGAGCGGGACCCCTGGGCGGGCCAGGCCGTGCGGGCTGAGCAGCTTCGGCTGGAGCTGAGTGAGCCCCAGTTCCGGTCAGAGCTTAGCAGTGGGCCTGGTCCCCCAGTCCCCACCCACCTGGAACTCACCTGCTCCGACCTACATGGTGAGAGCCCCCGAGTGACAGAACTTGGGGCAAGAGGCCTGGCTTCTGGGAGAGATGGGCTTGGGGCTATGGAAGGGGCCCAGTCACAACCCGAGCAGTCCCTGGCCCAGGCCTTTACCAGCTCTTGGGGTCCCAGCACTGCCTGTCCCCGGCCTCCTCGCCGACAAGTAGGGTGGACCCTTTGTCTCTGGCTTTCTCTGCCCACCAAGGTGTGTGGAGTCGGGGGCACAGCTCTGAGCCGACCTGGGCATTGGGGAAGAAATAGGAAAAGGCAGCAGTGATGAACCCCCTAATTCCCCATCCCCCTCCAGGTATCTATGAAGATGGAGGGAAGCCACCTGTCCCTTGCCTGCGTGTCTCCAAAGCCCTGGACCCCAAGAGCACTGGGCGCAAGTACTTCCTGCCCCAGTAAGTAGGGGCTCTGGACTGGGCCCAGGAGAGGAGGGTTCTGCTGGGGGTGTCAGGGGGCCAGTTTGGAACTGGGTGCCGGGGGCCCTGCAGGCCAGTAACAGGCCTGTGCCCTGGCAGGGTAGTGGTGACTGTGAACCCCCAGTCCAGCAGCACACAGTGGGAGGTGGCCCCGGAGAAGGGAGAGGAGCTGGAGCTGTCAGTGGAGAGTCCCTGTGAGCTGCGGGAACCTGAGCCCTCGCCCTTCTCCTCTAAGAGGACCATGTATGAGACAGAGGAGGTGAGACTTGGCCCCACCTCTTCCCAGGACCCCCTCCCGCCCACCGCCCGGGTTCCTGCCGTAGGAGCCACCTGTGTGGCTGTGGGCCAGGGCAGCACGACCACCTGGGGTGGGCATGAGCTGACCCAACACCAGTGAGGATTTCGGCTCTTCCATTCTTTCCAGCCAGTCAGAGAGTCTTTCTGAAACGGCACTGGTGAGGGCAGGCCCCTGGGGAGCATGGGTCCTCGATTGGAAAGATCAGGTCCTGCCCCACCTGACCGGTGGATCAGCACTGTACACTTAGAGAGGCAGTTAAGGGCCAGGCTCTGCCACTTGGTGACTGTGTCATCACCCTGGGGAGTTATCTGACCTTGAAGAGTTACCTATAGATGAGTTTCTTCCCCTGGAAAATGGGCACCATGACCTGTCTTTCTCTCTTTTTTTTCTTTTTTTTTTGAGATAGAGTTTTGCTGTGTCGCCGAGGCTGGAGTGCAGTGGCATGATCTCGGCTCACCGCTACCTCCGCCTCCCAGGCTCAAGCGATTCTCCTGCCTCAGCCTCCTGAGTAGCCGGGATTACAGGCGCGTGCCACCACGCCCGGCTAATTTTTATATTTTTAGTAGAGACGGGGTTTCATCATGTTGGCCAGACTGGCCTCTAACTCCTGACCTCAAATGATCACCCACCTCAGCCTCCCAAAGTGCTGGGATTATAGGCATGAGCCACCGCACCTGGCCTAATTTTGTATTTTTAGTAGAGACAGGGTTTCACCGTGTTGGCCAGGCTGGTCTCGAACTCCTGACCTCAAGTGATCTGCCCTCCTCACTCTCCCAAAGTGCTAGGATTACAGGCGTGAGCCACCGCGCCCAGCCTAACCATGACCTGTGTCACAGGCCTGTTGTGAGGATGAAAGAAGTTAACATACCTGAAGCCCTTAGAACAGCACAGGTGTGCCATCAGCACTGTATCTGTACGGCTATCATGCATCCCCAGTAGAGAAGGGCTCCTATGAATGAATGATGAACGACAGGAGGGCAGGACTGAGACCAGAGACAGGCCCCAGCCAGCGTCTCTAAGATGACTCTCCTGCTCTTTCCACCTCACCCTGTCCAGATGGTGATCCCTGGAGACCCTGAGGAGATGAGGACGTTCCAGAGCCGGACCCTGGCACTGTCCCGCTGCAGCCTGGAAGTGATCCTGCCCAGTGTCCACATCTTTCTGCCCAGCAAGGAGGTCTACGAGAGCATCTACAACAGGTGGAGACGCGGGGCCAGCAGGGCGGGACTGGACACTGGGTGGGCCTGGCCTCCCTTACCTGCTGTCCACCCGCCTATCTCAGGATCAACAACGACCTGCTCATGTGGGAGCCTGCAGATCTGCTTCCCACCCCCGACCCCGCCGCCCAGCCCTCGGGCTTCCCCGGCCCCTCAGGCTTCTGGCACGACAGCTTTAAGATGTGCAAGTCAGCCTTCAAGCTGGGTATGAGAGGTGCTAACGCTGGGCTAGAGGGAGGACCCCCAGGTCTGGGAAGGGCCAGGCTAGCCCTTCGCGGTCTCCTTCCCAGCCAACTGCTTTGATCTCACCCCAGACTCGGACTCGGATGACGAGGATGCCCACTTCTTCTCAGTGGGGGCATCAGGTGGCCCACAGGCCGCTGCCCCTGAGGCCCCAAGTCTTCACTTGCAGAGCACCTTCTCTACACTGGTGACAGTGCTGAAGGGGCGGATCACAGCCCTCTGTGAGACCAAGGTGAGTGCAGCCCCGGGCAGGCGGGCCCCAAACTTCAGAGCTCCCATTGGCGGCAGAGCAAGACCAGCGCGAGCAGCTCCAGGTCAAGAATGTGGAGAGCAGGAGGCCTGAGTGGGCAGCGCCAGCCCACCCACGCCAGCCTGCCCACCCTATCACAGCCCATCAGCTCCTTCTGACCCCCTGCTGTATGTAAAGCACCATGCTAGGGGTCGGGATGGGCATGGAGCACCCACCGTTCCCACTCTGAGCGGGCAGACCCGGCAGAGATTATTTTTCTCCTGGCAGAAGAGGCAAGTGCCATCCAGGGCCTCCAGCAGCGTCCATGGTGGAAACTGGAGCTGACCCCCTTAGGCCAGGGCTCCAGGAGCCGCCAACCCCCAGAGGGCTTGAGGGTTGCTGAGTGCAGCTGGGGAAGCCAGGCCGTGTGCTCCTTCTGCAGGATGAGGGTGGGAAGCGGCTGGAGGCTGTGCACGGGGAGCTGGTGCTGGACATGGAGCACGGTACCCTCTTCAGCGTCTCCCAGTACTGTGGCCAGCCAGGACTTGGCTACTTCTGTCTGGAAGCTGAAAAGGCAACACTCTACCACCGAGGTGTGAGGCCTGGGGGCAGGTCACCACTGGGGTCCAGGGTTGGGGGTGGAGGGCTTTCAGGACGGATGTGGGCCCTGGGTGGAGTGGGTAGCCAGTTGGCTTGGCAGGGGGCTCATGAGACCCCTCCCCAGCGGCCGTGGATGACTACCCGCTGCCCAGTCACCTGGACCTTCCCAGTTTCGCTCCCCCGGCTCAGCTGGCCCCAACCATCTACCCATCGGAGGAAGGGGTGACCGAGCGGGGAGCCTCGGGCCGTAAGGGCCAGGGCCGGGGACCCCACATGTTGTCCACTGCTGTGCGCATCCACCTGGACCCCCACAAGAATGTGAAGGTATGGGCTTGCCTACCATCTACCCCTCCTGCTAGCCTGGGCTGCAGCCCCGGTGTGCGGTGGGACCCCAGTGCGCGGTGGGACCCCAGTGCGCGGTGGGACCCCAGTGCGCGGTGAGGCCCCAGTGCACGGTGGGGCTGGCCTCCCCACTGCCCTGACTGCGCCCCCACCCTCAGGAGTTCCTGGTGACACTGCGGTTGCACAAAGCCACCTTGCGCCACTACATGGCCCTGCCCGAGCAGAGCTGGCATTCCCAGGTGAGCATGGGTGGTGGGAAGCCACATGGCCCAGTGACTCTGGACTTCTGTTTTGGGCAAGCAGGTCTCTAGGTGGGAGGAGGCCGGTGGGAGGAACATGGACTGGGCCACAGCTGACCTTGTCCGGAGCTCCTGGGCAAGGGGTGTGGCAGACAGCTAGCGGGCAGAAGGTGAGGTGCCAGGCAGGGGCCAGGACAGGGAGGGGTTAGAGGAGGGAGGACACCACCTGATCCTCACTGCTTCCTCCTGCCCTGGCCTCTGAAGTTGTTGGAGTTCCTAGACGTGCTGGATGACCCTGTGCTGGGCTACCTGCCCCCGACGGTCATCACCATCCTGCACACACACCTGTTCTCCTGCTCTGTGGACTATAGGTACCAGGCTGGGTGGGCCAGGGGCTGGGGACGGGGATGGGCTCTCAGGTGTAAGGAGCCGGCCCCAGCCCGAGTATCACCCCCAGGCCACTCTACCTCCCAGTGCGTGTCCTCATCACCGCAGAGACCTTCACTCTCTCCAGCAACATCATCATGGACACCTCCACCTTCCTGCTCAGGTATGCAGGCCGCCCCGCACCGGGCCATCCCACCCTCGCCGGGCCGAAGCTGCCTGCCGCTGTGTGTCCTCTGGTGCTCCCGGTCTTAATGTACACCCGGGTGATAGTCTCATTCTCAGGAATGTGGATTGTTTCCGCCTTTCTAGAGGGCAGTTGGAGCCTCCTGATGAGACCCTTGTAAGCATTTGTGCTCTCTGACCTGTAATCTCATGTCTGAGGGTTGTCCTAGGATATGCAAATAAGAGAGGTGGGATTTAATGCTTATGGAGTATAAGTTAAAACAGCCAAAACGTATCAGTTAAATCACAACCCTCACAACCTGAGCAAATAAGCATGGCCCACCTAGTAGGTAGAAAACCATGCAGGGATTAAGGTGAAGCTGAAGAATCCCTTCAAAATATAAGAAGATGGAGGGTGCAGTGGCTCACACCTGTAATCCCAGCACTTTGGGAGGCTGAGGCAGGCGGATCACAAGGTCAGGAGTTCGAGACCAGCCTGGCCAATATGGTGAAACCCCGTCTCTACTAAAAATACAAAAATGAGCCGGGGGTGGTGGCAGGCGCCTGTAGTCCCAGCTACTTGGGAGGCTGAGGCAGGAGAATCACTTGAATCTGGGAGGCGGAGGTTACGGTGAGCGAAGATTGCGCCACTGCACTCCAGCCTGGGTGACAGAGCGAGACTCCGTCTCAAATAAATACATAGATAGATAGATAGATAGATAGATAGATAGATAGATAGATAAAATAAAAAATATAGAAAGATGCCACAGTACAGTGTTTACTCAAATAACATTGGATACAGGACTGTGTATGTTTTAAAATCAGTTTATGAAGGGGTGTTTATATATGTCTCGGCGTGCAGCTGCAGAGAAAGTTTGGAAGGAGATGTGTGTGGTGGTTTTCTCAGAATTAGGGATTAGGAATGATGAATGATTTTTATTTTCTTTATTCTAAAATATCTTAAAGGAGTTTTCATTATGTTACCCTTAAAATAAAGACTTATTTATTTATTTATTTATTTTGAGACAGAGTCTCGCTCTGTCGGCAGGCTGGAGTGCAGTGGTGCAATCTCAGCTGACTGCAACCTCTGCCTCCTGGGTTCAAGCGATTCTCCTGCCTCAGCCTCCCAAGTAGCTGGGACAACAGGCACCCACCACCACACCCAGCTAAGTTTTGTATTTTTAGTAGAGACAGGGTTTCACCTTGTTGGTTAGGCTGGTCTCGAACTCCTGACCTCGTGATCCGCCTGCCTTGGCCTCCAAAAGTGCTGGGATTATAGGCATGAGCCACCATGCCCAGCCCTTATTATTATTTCTTTTTGAGATGGAGTCTCACTCTGTCGCCCAGGCTAGAGTGCAGTGGTGTGATCTAGGCTCGCTGCAACCCCTGCCTCCCTAGTTCAAGAGATTCTCCTGCCTCAGCCTTCCAAGTAGCTGGGATTACAGGCACCCGCCACCATGCTCGGCTAATATTTGTATTTTTAGTAGACACGGGGTTTCACCACGTTGGCCAGGCTGGTCTCAAACTCCTGATATCAGGTGATCCGCCTGCCTCAGCCTCTCCAAGTGCTGGGATTACAGGCGTGAGCCACCGCACCAGCCAAAAATAAGGACTTATTTTAGAAGAACCACAAATGCAGCAGGGAGAAAAATGGACACCCCTTCCCAGGACTGTCATGAGGCCCCATCGAGGTGTTGGAACTGCAGGCACTTTGAGAGCTGCAAGTGCTGCCCGCCTCCCACTGCCTGCTGTCTGGGCCTTCTCCCCATTGTGCAGGCAGGAACGCTGAGGCTGGAGGGGCCTGTCCATACCACCTCCTGTGGGCTTGGGACCCCTCTGCTCGGCTCCCGTGGAGCTGCCACCTGCAGCGGTGCCCGGGCCCTTCTCAGCCCTGTTCCCCCCCAGGTTCATCCTCGATGACTCCGCCTTGTACCTGTCCGACAAGTGTGAGGTGGAGACCCTGGACCTGCGGCGAGGTGGGCAGGGCCGGGACTGGGCTCCCTCCCCTCTGAGGGACCACCGCCCCGGCCACACCCAGAGCAGCCAGGTGTCTCCCCGCAGCTGCTGGCCGGGTCCTTAGCTCCCACACGTAGCCCGCACAGCAGGGACTACACCTGGATCAACCGGATCCTTCCCCCAGGTGCTGGGGCCGGGGCCGGGTGGAAGGGGGCCACAGGACCTTTCTCTCGCCTCTGCTGCAGATTATGTCTGTGTTTTGGATGTTGACCTCTTGGAACTTGTGATTAAAACCTGGAAAGGGAGCACCGAGGGCAAACTGGTGAGTGAGGCTGTCACTCTGGCTCCTGGAGCCACAGCAGGTGCAGGGGCCAAGGGAGTCTTCAGGGGCTGCTGCTCCCTCACGTGCCCGGGCTCCGGACACAGTTTATACCTGCCCTTCCTGGGCTGCAGTTAGTGCCCCTCCTGCAAAGGGCCATAGTACAGCCCTGGTGGGGGGGTCCCTTGATGCTGGCTGAATGAATGAATGGGTTTCAGCCCTGCCACCAGAGGACACGGCAGCCAGGGCACCAGCGAGGCCCTGGGAATCAGCCACCTTTGTAGGTCCCCGGATTCATCTCCTGTAAGATGGAGATAACCTGCCCTGCCTCGCTAGGCATGCAGAGCCCTTCACGGGGAGTGGGGTAGGGTGGGTGGGCACACTCCTGCTTCCTTGGATGGCCCTGGGCCAAGCCCCTTTCACCCTCTGGGTGAACAGTTTGCTCATCTGTTCAGTGGAGTTACTGGGCAGGTCATCCACTCCAGGAGAGACCATCCCTGTTCTGCCTGTGGCAGGGTCAGAACTGCGGTGCCCTCCCAGCGAGTGGGTGGGGCCAGCAGGCAGTGGCCCCTGTGTTCACATAGCTGCTCCCCCCCACCCCCGCAGAGCCAGCCACTATTCGAGCTGCGCTGCTCCAACAACGTGGTACACGTGCACAGCTGTGCCGACTCCTGTGCCCTGCTAGTCAACCTGCTCCAGTACGTAATGAGCACAGGCGATCTGCACCCCCCACCCCGGCCCCCCAGCCCCACGGAGATCGCCGGCCAGAAGGTACAGGTGAGGCCTGGCCACACAGGCTACCAGAGCTCGGCCAGGCCCCTCCCCTGCCATGGCCCTCGGGCCTGGGGTTGGGGGAGCCCTGTCCTGTCTCACTCATTGCTCCTCCCCTGCCTGGCCCAGCTCTCGGAGAGTCCTGCCTCTCTGCCCTCGTGCCCCCGAGTGGAGACGGCCCTCATCAACCAGCGTGACCTGGCCGACGCCCTCCTGGACACCGAGCGCAGCCTACGGGAGCTGGCCCAGCCTTCAGGTGAAGTGGGGGTGCTGTGGGGACAGCAGACACAGTCAGGCACCCACTGTGGGCGCCTCTCCAAACTGGCCTCTCTCCTATAGGTGGCCACCTCCCTCAGGCGTCGCCCATCTCCGTCTACCTATTCCCAGGTGAACGGAGTGGGGCCCCACCCCCTTCACCACCTGTCGGGGGCCCTGCTGGCAGCTTAGGGTCATGCTCAGAGGAGAAGGAAGATGAAAGGGAAGAGGAGGGCGATGGAGACACCCTGGACAGTGATGAGTTCTGCATCCTTGATGCTCCCGGCCTGGGCATCCCGGTGCGTGGTGGGAGGGGTGGACCAGTTTGCCGTCCAGGCAGGTGTGTTTGGGGTGGGGACGGAACACTCAGGGGTGGTTGCCTGGCCATCTGGAGCTCCCGTGGTGAGAGAAGCAGGCAGGAGGTGGTTGCCATCACCTGGGGGGTGGTGCTAGGTCTGTGCCACCCTAGGGAGGCAGCCCTGATGCTGGGCTTTGATGGAGTAGGGGGATTTCCAGAGGAAGAGGAGACCTGGTGTTCTGGGCAGAGGGACTGGGAAATTCAAGGGATGGAGGAAGAGGAGAGGGCAGTTAGCAAGAGGGATGGAGAACCATGTGGCTGCAAGGGCCGGTGGGAATGTCTGAACTCACCCAGGTCTTAGGAGGCAGGGCTGGCAGGAGCCTGGGCTTCCCAGGCTCCTGTTGGACAGACCACTCAGGCATAGACTCGGGTGATAGCAACCCAGGAGTGTCATCTTTCATCAAAAACAGGGAGGAGGCCAAGCATGGTAGGTCACGCCTGTAATCCCAGCAATTTGGGAGGTCAAGGTGGGAGAATTGCTTGAGTCCAGCAATGAGAGATTAGCCTGAGCAACATAGTGAGACCCCGTCTCTACAAAAAAAAAATAAAATTAGCCAGATATGGTGGCACATGTCTGCAGTCCCTGCTACTCAGGAGGCTGAGAATGGAGGATCGCTTGAGCCTAGGAGGCAGAGGTTGCAGTGAACTGTGATTGTGCCACTGCACTCCAGCCTGGGTGACCGAACATGACCCGACCCTGTCTATAAAAAAAAAAAAAAGGAAAAAGAAGTGAGGCCAGGGAGCTGGGGCTGGGGGCAGCTGGGCTGGATCGAACATCTGTGTCACACGTCTACCTGGCCTCCCTGCAGCCTCGAGATGGGGAGCCTGTGGTGACACAGCTGCATCCCGGCCCCATCGTTGTGCGGGACGGTTACTTCTCACGGCCGATCGGCAGCACGGACTTGCTGCGGGCACCTGCCCATTTCCCAGTGCCCAGCACTCGGGTGGTGCTACGTGAGGTCTCCCTCATCTGGCACCTCTATGGGGGCCGAGACTTTGGCCCCCACCCCGGCCACAGGTGAGGAGGAGCGGGTGCAGGTGGCAGCTGGTGAAGGTTGGGGCTCAGGCTGGTCCAGGTCTGACTTTCAGCAGCTGGAGACCTTGAGCCCCATCCACCCCAGGTGGGCCTCAGTTTCCTCATCCTTCCTTATCCCGCCTGCTTTCCAGGACTGGGGCTAGCGGGGGTCTCTTGTCCCAGGCTAAAAGGCCCGCTGAGGACGGGGAGGGAATGGGGTTCCTCTGAGTCAGCTTGGCCCCTGTCCCTCTTCCCAGGGCAAGAACTGGCCTCTCAGGTCCCAGGAGCTCCCCTTCCCGCTGCTCTGGCCCCAACCGGCCCCAGAACTCATGGCGCACGCAGGGGGGCAGCGGGCGGCAGCACCATGTCCTCATGGAGATCCAGCTGAGCAAGGTGAGTGGGGTGGCGAGTGCCTACTACACGTGTGTGTCATAGAACAACGGGCCTTGTTCTCGATGTCACGTGTAGCAATGACTAACGCAGAGGAAAACCCCTGCCTTTGTAGTGGAGGAAGCCAGGCAGGGACCAAGATGTATCGAGTGTGTCCGATGGTGAAGAGCGCTCAGGGGAGAGTCTGCAGGGGTGGAGGAGACAGGTGTGCTGGGGAGGGTCTGGAAAGTCCTCTTCTGAAGGCACCATTTGAACAAAGACCTGAACAAGTGGGGATGTGAGCCAAGAAGAGTTTTCAGGCAGAGAGGACAGCGTGAAAGCCGCAAATTGGGGCCAGGCATGGTGGCTTATGCCTGTAATCCCAGCACTTTGGAAGGCCGAAGAGAGCAGATCACCTGAGCTCAGGAGTTTGAGACCAGCCTGGGCAACATGGCGAAACCCCATTTCTACCAAAAAATAAAAAATAAAAAAAAAATTAACCATTTGCAGTGGTGTGTGCCTATAGTCCCAGCTACTCAGGAGGCTGAGGCAGGAGAGTTGTTTGAGCCCAAGAGGCAGAGGTTGCAGTGAGTTGAGATCGCCCTATTGCATTCCAGCCTGGGCAACAGAGTAAGACTCTGTTTCAAAAAAAAAAAAAAAGCTGGAAGCTGGAAGCATCCTGGCATTTCCAGGAACAGCAGAGCCTGTGCATAACCAGCGATCCAGAATGTTCCTTTTGAGTCTTACAAGAGACGAACCCCTCAGGGCTTTTGAGGAGAGGCCTCTGTGGGGTGGGGCTCTGCAGCAATCAGGGAGGGCTAGTGAGCAGGTTCAGGAGAGCCTAGATGGGGGCTGGCCACAGGTTCAGCTGCGGATGGGGTGTGTGAGATACAGAGAGTGGTACAGAGGGTTCAAGGTTTGGGCCTGGGAAATTGCCCGGGGCAGGGGGGTCCCACTTGCTGAGAGTGAGCCAGGCCAGTGCTGGGCTTCCCAAGGAGCCGCTAGAGGCAAAGGGCAGAGGGGCCTCAGGCTGCTCGGATTGGTGGGCTGTGCTGCAAGAACCTGCGGGAGATGGGTGTCAGAGCAGGGGGCCAGGGGCCTCTCTGAGACCTGATGGCCAGCCAGCGGGTGTGCAGGAAGAGGGGGAAGGAAGGCTCTCCACGGAGAGGGGCTACAAGAGCAAAGTCCTGAAGGCAAAACAGGCCTGGACTCCTTGAGGGGCAGAGACCAGTGCAGCTGGCATGGGAAGCAAGAGCAGGGTCAGGTCTGGAGGGAGAGGCAGGTCCCTGCTGGGCATAGAATAGAGAAGGGGTTGGGGCCGGGCATGGTGGCTCACGCCTGTAGTCCCAGCACTTTGGGAGGACGAGGCAGGCAGATCACTTGAGGCCAGGAGTTCGAGACCAGCCTGGCCAACATTGTGAAACCCTGTCTCTACTAAAATTAGCTGGGTGTGGTGGCACATGCCTGCAATCCCAGCTACTGGGGAAGCTGAGGCAGGAGAATCGCTTGAACCCGAGAGGCAGAGGTTGCAGTGAGCCGAGATCACGCCACTGCACTCCAACCTGGGCGACAGAGTGAGACTGTCTCAAAAAAAGAATAGAGAAGGGGTCTGGGGCCAGCCCTTCCCTCCCTCTTGGGGCCCTGCTTACCTGGCCAGGCCTCTGTCCACCCCACAGGTAAGCTTCCAGCATGAGGTGTACCCAGCGGAGCCAGCCACAGGCCCTGCGGCCCCCAGCCAGGAGCTGGAGGAGCGACCGCTGTCCCGTCAGGTGTTCATCGTGCAGGAGCTGGAGGTCCGAGACCGGCTCGCCTCCTCCCAGATCAACAAGTTCCTGTACCTACACACGAGTGAGCGGATGCCGCGACGTGCCCACTCTAACATGGTATGAGCGACCTGCACCATCCACCCTGGGGCAGGGCACCAGACCGTCGGGGACACATCTTCACGCATGCATGGATTCACACACATACACGCATTCCCACACAAACACCCAGGTTGTTTGTGAGCCTGGGAGAAGGGCAGAGCTAGGGGCTGTGTTATCGAAGGGAACAGCGTGTTCAGAGGCAGGGTGGCTGGGTGAGCTCTCAGGGAACAGCTGGGTGAGCTGCTGCCCCAGAGGCCCAGCAGGTGTCCAGAACTCACCCTCTGCTCCCAGCTCACCATCAAAGCGCTGCATGTGGCCCCCACTACCAACCTGGGTGGGCCTGAGTGCTGTCTCCGCGTCTCGCTGATGCCCCTGCGGCTCAATGTGGACCAGGTGAGTGGTCTACGTGAGGGCAGAGCCTAGGGTGACCCCACTGTCTCCAGGCCTCTGAGTCTGATCCACATCCGGACCTCTCCCTTGCAGGATGCCCTCTTCTTCCTCAAGGACTTCTTCACTAGTCTGGTGGCCGGCATCAACCCCGTGGTCCCAGGGGAGACCTCCGCTGAGGGTGAGAGGCTGGGCCAGGGAGGGGAGCGTCTGGGCCTTCTGCCTCCCAGGACAGCCCAGGTTCCCAGTCATCCCTGGCCCCATCCCCAGTCTGTGACCTCCCCTCCCCTAGCTCGCCCCGAGACTCGAGCCCAGCCCAGCAGCCCCCTGGAAGGGCAGGCCGAGGGCGTAGAGACCACTGGTTCGCAGGAGGCCCCAGGCGGTGGACACAGCCCCTCCCCTCCTGACCAGCAGCCCATCTACTTCAGGTAGGCTGCTGGACTGCGGGTGGGGGGCCCTGGGCCAGATTGCTGGGGGCCAGGCCAGTGAGCAAAGAACCCCCTCTTCCTGCTCCCCTACCCAGAGAGTTCCGCTTCACGTCTGAGGTCCCCATCTGGCTGGATTACCATGGCAAGCACGTCACGATGGACCAGGTGGTAAGTGGGGCGGTCGGATGGGGTGGCCATGTGGGGTCAGCTGTGGCTGAGTCCCTCTGGGGGCCAGGTCTTGCATCCAGGCACTGTTAGCAGCCAGGGCGCTCTCCAGTGGCTCCCATGGGCTGGCTAGCTCCCTGAGTCCCATCGGGTAAACCTGGACCCCCTCCCTCTCCCAGGGCACTTTCGCTGGCCTCCTCATCGGCCTGGCCCAACTCAACTGCTCCGAGCTGAAGCTAAAGCGGCTCTGTTGCAGGCACGGGTGAGTCCCCAGCACCCCAGCCTCTCTCCAGGGTCCCTGATCTTCCCTCTGTTCTGGTCCTGACTGGTTGTGTGGCCTTGGCCAAGTCATCACCCTTCTCAGGGCCTCAGTTTCTCCTCTGTAAAAAGGACGCAGTTGGCTGGGCATGATGGCTCACACATTCAGGCATTCGAGACCAGCCTGACCAACATGGTGAAACCCCGTCTCTACTAAAAATACAAAAATTAGCCAGGCGTGGTGGCATACACCTGTAATCCCAGCTACTCAGGAGGCTGAGGCAGGAGAACTGCTTGAACCCGGGAGGCGGTTGCAGTGAGCCAAGATCGCACCACTGCACTCCAGCCTGGGCAACGGAGCAAGACTCCATCTAAAAAAAAAAAAAAAAGGACACAGTCCCTCTGCACATGACTGGGTGGGACCACAGGGAGGGTAGAGTGCCCACAGTACTTGCCACAGGGGTACTGAGTCCTCCTGGCCCCACAATCCCTCCATGTGTGGCTCTGCCTCACCTTCTGCCTCCTCACCTCCCTGCCCTGCCAGGCTCCTGGGTGTGGACAAGGTGCTGGGCTATGCCCTCAACGAGTGGCTGCAGGACATCCGCAAGAACCAGCTGCCCGGCCTGCTGGGAGGCGTGGGCCCCATGCACTCGGTTGTCCAGCTCTGTGAGTGTCTAGGTTTGGAAGCCCTCGAAACTGCTTTTACCCTTGGGCGACCTAGAAGCTGCCATTGGGAATAAGAGGAGGAGGTGGGGGCAGGGCAGCCTCGGGTGTCTCTGAGCGCTCCTTCCCCCTAGTCCAAGGGTTCCGGGACCTGCTGTGGCTGCCCATTGAGCAGTACAGGAAGGATGGCCGCCTCATGCGGGGGCTGCAGCGAGGGGCTGCCTCCTTTGGCTCATCCACAGCCTCTGCCGCCCTGGAACTCAGCAACCGGTTGGTACAGGCTATCCAGGTGAGTGGGTGCCCTGTATCTGGGCTGTGCAGGACAGAGCAGCTGGAGCCCTCTGCACCACAGCTCCCTGGTTCTGTCCTCAAAGCTCCTCTGAGAGTGGGCAGTCTGGGTATGACAGCCCTACTTTATAGAGAAACAGCCACGGAGAGGCTAAGTGACTTGCCTGGGACCTCCAAGCCAGGTCTCCCGAGGCCCACAGGGGCTCCCATGCAGGAGCGGGAGTGCCCCCCAGGCCTTCAGAGCCCACTGTGTCTCCTGCTCATGGCATGTCTTGTAAAGGGGGGTGGAGGATGGCTGTGTTTGCAGACTAAGAATCTGAGGCGCAGAGGCTGCCCTGGTTCATTCAGGCCATACACTTCGCTAGGCCAGAAGGACCCCAGGGAAGCTGGGGAACCAGTCTCGTAGGCAGTTGTCAGATGAATTCTGTAGGGGATCGATGGTCCTAGGCGGCTAAGGGGTGAGTGCAGGTGCATGGTGCATTCTGGAACCTGCAAGCTCAGACCCCAACAGGACAGAGGGCAGGGCTCCAGGGGAGGTGGGAGGGATGCATGGGCACCAGGGAGCCCCCGGGAGTGTTCAGTCAGGTGGGAAAGAGTGATGCCAGGTGAGATGCTGGGCAGAGGATCTGGCAGACAGAAGGAAGGATGGGCCCCTGACCGTCTGGCAGGGGCGTCTGGGGGGCCAGACAAGGAGCGGTCAGTCTCAGGCGTGCAGCTGCGGCAGCCATGTGGAACCTGCTGAATGTGGTGGTCAGCAGGAAGAGAGGTTTGGGTTGAGAAGACTTTCCTAGGTTCCCTCAGCAGAGTGGCAGGTGCCTAGGAAGGGGAGGAAGAGTGGGAGGAAGTGGGGAGTGAGGCTGAGCAGGACCCCCTAGGCCAGCACAGTAACAGGCAGGGAGGCTGAGGGCTGGTGGGGTCTCAGACTGTCCTGGGGGCCTGGGGCTGACGTGTGCCCCAGCCAGCTGTCCTCATCCAGTGCTCCCATGTCCCCCAGGCCACAGCTGAGACCGTGTATGACATCCTGTCCCCGGCAGCCCCCGTCTCCCGCTCCCTGCAGGACAAGCGCTCTGCGCGGAGGCTGCGCAGGGGCCAGCAGCCTGCCGACCTGCGGGAGGGTGTGGCCAAGGCCTACGACACAGTGCGAGAGGTGACCAGGCCCCCGCCCTGCCCCAGTCCCCCATGCCCATCTCCTCACACAGACCCCGCCCTGACCTCTGGCTTCCACAGGGCATCTTGGATACAGCTCAGACCATCTGTGACGTGGCATCGCGGGGCCATGAGCAGAAGGGGCTGACGGGCGCCGTGGGGGGCGTGATCCGCCAGCTGCCCCCGACTGTGGTGAAGCCGCTCATCCTGGCCACGGAGGCCACGTCCAGCCTGCTCGGGGGCATGCGCAACCAGATTGTCCCCGACGCCCACAAGGACCACGCCCTCAAGTGGCGCTCAGACAGTGCCCAAGACTGAGCCTGGGGTGCCCGGCACCCAGAGGGTGCTGCCCACCGTGCTCCTGAGCCTCCCAAGAGCTGCAGCCCACGGGCCCGGCCCGGCCTGGCCCTTCAGGGGATGGCCACTGTGAAGGACGCCTTCCCAGCCTGCCCGTTGCCAATCTGCTGTGAGAGGGGGGCCTCCCTGCCTTGGGGCCTTAGCCCTGGCTCTGCACTTTTCCTCCGGGGAGAAAGGACACTGCCCCTCCCCCCACCTGGGCCCACACTGCTGCCTTCTCCCAGGACAGAGGCTTTTGGACCCTCGGACCCCATCCCACTCAGCCAAGTGTCTTTCTGTGTCTGGGGGGAGGAGGGGATGATATCCGTGTGGTTCGATGTATTATTTTTAAGCTCCGTGAGCGCGTGGGTCAGTGTCTGCATGAAGTGGAATAAACTGCCCACCGCCAGCCCCCCTCTCAGATCCTCTGTCCCTGTGAACCCTGGCCTCAGCCTTGACCTTGGCTCCGCCCCAGATCCCACCTCTGCACCCAGCACCTCCCATGTCACCACCAGGGGTCGCCATGCCTCCTGGCCTTGCCCAGCAGATCAGGGCACAGGCGGACCCAGAGGCACCCAGCCCTGCACGCCTTCCCCTGGCTCTGGGCTCTGCCTTTCCCCTCCCAGGAGGCTGCCACTCCAGCCCCACTCCTGATGTGGCAGGAGCTATGTGGGGCTGCCAGGGGAGGGAGGGATGGTCCTTGGAGCCCAGCTGACCCTGCCTGGTTGTCACTTGAGGCCACTCGGGGAAGGCTGAGCCTGAGGCATTCTAGATGTTGCTCTCACCATCCCTAGTGGGGGCTTTTGGGGTGGCCCAGGCCTTGGCCCCTTGGTTTCCACTGTGCTCTGGGGTCCCAGCTCCAGCACTTGGAGTGGGGAGGGGTGCTGGAGCAGCGCTGCAGCCGGAATCCCAACCCTCACTGCACAAAGCTTTACACAGGACCAGGGAGCGCCCATTGCCCCCCACACATCTTGTTTCTTGTGAGCTACTCCCATCGTGCTCCTCCCTGCCCTGCTTCCCAGTGGCGCTGCACAGAGGTGGGTGGGTCCATGGGGAAACCGAGGCTCGGGTTGGGAATCAGGGGACCCTCACCTTGCTAGGTTCCGCAGGCCTCTGGGGTTAGCAAAGGTCCCCCAGCCCTGCTCTGTGGCCCCTTCTGAGTGGGGGAGATCTGGGTACTGGGAACAGAGCAGAAGCTTTGTCCCGAGGGACCCTGGGGTCCTGGCTGCCCACGGACACCTGGGGCAGCAAGCTGGTAAGAGATCAGGAGGGCGAGGCCCTGGAGGAGACAGGGCTGTGGAGACTCGGTGCTGATGCCACCTGGAGAGGCAGATGGGGCCCAGCCTGATGCTTCCTGGACCCGCCCCACCCTGCCCGGGCACAGTCCAGGGCTTCCTGCCCTTCGAACCGCACTTGTGATCAGTATTGACGGTGGTGGGATAATCATTAACCACCACCAGGGGCTGGGTCAACGGCTCAAAAGGCCCTGGGCCCAGGGTGTCCCCACTTCCTCCTTGTGCCCCGAAGGCCAGCCCGGCACTCAGGTAAGGCTTCCTGAGTGGTAGGACCCCTGCCGCCCTCCCTGTCCTAGGAGGCTCCTGAACCCAGGCACCTCTCTGAAGGGTGGCCAATCCTGAGGAAGAAAGGGACCTGGACAGCCATGGGGTGGCCGGGACGAGCCCCTTCCTCTCTGTGCCTTGGTTTCCACTGTGGGATAAGGGGGCCTTAGCATCAGCGCTCAGAGCTGTGGAGCCAGGATTCCTGATCGGGCGCTGCCTCTGCCAGGCCAGGGCACTTGGACACCACGCTGCAGGAGGCTGGTCTTGCCCAGGCCTCTGTGGGAAGGGCCACCAGGCTGAGTGGAGGGCCAGCCACCAGCTACGGTGTCTTCCTTCGCAGGTCTGTCCCCCCAGGCAGAAGGATTCCAGCCCAGGGATCCCCCATCCCACCCTGACTGCATCCTGAGAAGGGGGGACGCCACTTCGGGAAGGTTGTTGGGGCAGCACAGGCCCTGGGGCCCTGCTCTGTGACCTTGGGCGGCCCCCTCTGTCTCTCTAGGTCTGTATCCACCACTGGCAAAGGGGGCAGGGCCCAAGTCTCTAAAAGCTCCCCTTTCTCTCCAGAAGCTTTGGAGTCTCCCAAAATGCCTGCTGGGTCTCTGCAGGACTGGCACCTGTCACCGGAACCTGTCTGGGAGGGACGAGAACACGCTTTGCAAGAGGAAGCTCTGCCTCACAGAGCCCTGGGCTCACTCAGGGACCCTGGCCAGCAGCTGCTTCCTCTCCCCACAGCGGAGAGAGACCCAAGGGTCCCAGGGCGGATGCTTCCCACCAGGCCAGCCCAGCGTGCAGGGTGGCCTCGTAAGTCCTGATTGACATATGGACAGTGGTTCAGAGAGGTTATGCTACTTGCTGAAGGTCACCCAGCTCCGAGGCCCCTGCTGTCTTCCAGGCCACTGAGGTCCTAAGCGTCCTTCCAGGCGAGCCACTGCTCACAGCCTGTTCCTCATGTTCTGCGGCAGGTTTGTGTATCTACATCTTTTCCAGTTCCCTGTCGTCCCCCTTCCTACACCTCGTCATCCACTGTCCCTGTTTGTTTTCTCTGTTCCTTTCTAGTTCTCTACCTGTTCCTCTTATTTTTATTTGAGACAGGGTCTTTCTTTGTCACTGAGGCTGGAGTGCAGTGGCACAATCCCAGCTCACTGGAGCCTCGACCTCCCAGGCTCAAGTGATCCCCCGCCTCAGCCTCTTGAGTAGCTGGGACCACAGGCATGCATCACCACACCAGGCTAATTTTTTATTTTTTGTAGAGATGGGGTCTCACTGTGTTGCCCAGGCTGGTCTTGCACTCCTGGGCTCAAGAGATCCTCCCACCTTGGTCTCCCAAAGTGCTGGGATGCCAGGTGTGCACCGCCATCCTTGGCCTTACTCTTCTCTTCCTCTCTCAGCCCCTCTGCCTCACTATCCCTCTTTCTGTGCCCTCCCCCACACAGCCCCCCACACTTCTTCTTAGTCTCATCTTCAGCTTCCCATACGAGGCCATCCTTATGAAATCAGGCACTGGGAGGTCCCTGGGGACTGACAAGTGCCAGCTGTCCCTTGCTGTCCCTCTGCCCCATGGCTGCAGCAGGGAGGGTGGGCAAAGGGCAGAGGTGACAGTGGCCAAACCTGAAACTGAGGCCCAGCTCTGGTTGGGAAAGAAACAAGGAAACAAAATAACTTGGGGACAGAGGGCGTGGGGTCATCAGAGCGGGCAAAGGCTGCCCAGGAGTTGTAAATCGGAGCCGCTCCCGGCTTTATGAGGCCGATTTGGGGTTGAGCCTGGACTTTGCCCAGGAAGGAGTGCTGGCAGCACACGGGGCGCCAGGTGTGGGCCCCGGATGATAAGAAGCCTTGGTGAAAAGACCATGCATGGACCTGGGGCCACGAAGACTGGGGAGCCCAGGTGAGCGGGCATGGGACACTCTCCAGAGCCCTGCCGAAGGCGGACGCCAGGCAGGGCCCCGGTCTCCAATTGGT
This sequence comes from Pan paniscus, assembly GCF_029289425.2. Classification (NCBI taxonomy): domain Eukaryota; kingdom Metazoa; phylum Chordata; class Mammalia; order Primates; family Hominidae; genus Pan; species Pan paniscus. Next base: position 66,118,536 of record NC_073258.2, on the reverse strand, counting down.
TCCCGCCCCCTGTAACAGCAACTCCATGTGGAAGTGCCCACTGGTTCCAGTGGGGCTGCTGTTATCTGGGGCGAGGGCCTGTACCCACGAAGAAGGAGAGGCAGGTGCTGGCCAGCAGACCAGCCAGGACTACCGTGGTGATGCTCCCAGGCCAGATGGTGGCGGGTAGTGGAGGGCTGTCGGTGGGCTGCCGAGACCGAGTGCACAGGGCTCTGACCTATGAATTGACAGCCAGTGCTCTCGTCTCCCCTCTGGCTGCCAATTCCATAGGTCACAGGTATGTTCGCCTCAATGCCAGCCACCAGGACCTGCAGGGATAGGGGAGGGCCGGGGGTGCCCAGCAGTCAGCAGAGATCCTGCGACCCCAGTGCAGCACTCATGGTCCCACCTCCCTCTGTCTCATTCCCTGTGATGAGCCTGAACAGCTTCAGTCCTGCCCCTGCCCTGCCTGCCCTGTGGCACCTCTATGCTTTGCCCATGCTGTTCCTTTGGGCTGCAATACTCTTCCTAGCTTATTTGCCAGGCTCACTCTTCCTAACCCTTTCAAGCTCTGTCCAAGCATTTGCTGCCTCCAGAAGGCCTTCTTGAAGCTTCTAAGTCCCCACCTGGGCACCCCCACACAGTGCTGCCGCAGAGCACTGCCCTCTCGGAGCCCTGGTGCTGGTTTCTGCTTATGTCTCGCTCCTCTCCCCATCTGTGAGCTCAGTTCCCAGCCCAGGCGCGTGCCCAATAAATGTTTGCTGAACCAATCCTGAGCCTCTGTCTTGCACCCTGAGGAAGCACCCACCGACATGCAGTGTGGCCAAGGGGGGCTGAGTGCTCTAGGCCCAGTGTTTGTGCTGGAGCCCCCCCACCCAGGATGGGGCCCTGAGCCAGCCTCCCCATCTGCTTCCTACTCTCCCCTCCTTTGCCAGTCTCATCAGCCCTGTGGTTGGTGGAGCAGCTTCTCCAGCCCCTAGGATTCCTAAGAGGGCCCAGGACCCTGGCTGCTGGTAGAGGAAGAGCAGCCAACCCAGGACAGGACAGCTGACCCCACCCCTGTCCCGCCTCCCACAATAGCCTCATTTCCACCTATTTCTTTGTGGTGTTTGTTTGTTTGTTTTGAGACAGAGTCTTACTCTGTTGCCCAGGCTGGAATGCAACAGGCTTCCTCCCAGGAGGAAGCCTCCCCTCCTGGCATGATCTCAGCTCACTGCAACCTCTGCCTCCTGGGTTCAAGCGATTCTCCTGCCTCAGCCTCCCAAATAGCTGAGATTACAGGCATGCACCACCATGCCCAGCTAATTTTTGTGTTTTTAGTAGAGACTGGGTTTCACCATGTTGGCCAGGCTGGTCTCGAACTCCTGACCTCAGATAATCTGCCCACCTCGGCCTCCCAGAGTGCTGGGATTATAGGTGTGAGCCACTGCGCCCAGCCCCACCTGTTTCTTATACAACGGGGTTCTGAGGAAATTTTCCTTTTTTTTTTTTTGAGACAGGGTCTTGCTCGCTTTGTCACCCAGGCTGGAGTGCAGTGGTACAATCACAGCTCGCTGCAGCCTCCACCTGCCAGGGCTCACACAGCCCTCCCATCTCAGCCTCCCAAATAGCTGTGACTACAGGCACGTGCCACCATGCCTGGTTAATTTTTGTATTTTTCATAGAGATGGGGTTTCACCATGTTGCCCAGGCTGGTCTCAAATTCCTGGCCTCAAGCAGTCCTGCCTCAGCCCCCCAAACTGCTGGGATTACAGGCATGAGCCACTGTGCCCTGTCAGAATTTTTCATTTGAATAAAAAGGTTTCTGGTACTACAAAATAAAATTTGTAAAATGGGAAATAGAGACCTAGGAATAAATGTCAAATTGCTTAATAACAGGCGTTGGCTATTGAGCCCTTTCTGTCTGCTGGGCACGCACATCCAGGACCTGGTCCTCCTGGCATCCATCATGAACCTGTTTGGGACAGGAGGACACAGCCTCAGAGAGGGTGCACATTTGCTGAAGTCACAGAGCAAGTTGGACCTTCTCCTGGGGACTGTAGGCAGCCAACAAACATCTGGCCCCTAAGACACTGTCTCTCTCCCCTTCCCACAGGCAGCTCTGCTCACACTGTCCTGGCTGCTCTGAATCCCTGGGCCCCGATTGGCCCCTGCCGTGGCCCAGCTCAGCAACCCCTCCCTGCAGACCATCCCATGACTCTGCAGGCGCTGCTCCCCTCTCTGCCCACACCCCGGCTTCGTGGGCCTCTCCCGCAACCCTTATCTCATTCCCTGCAGAGTTAAGGAGCCCTGTGTGCTTATCTAATCCTGTGCTAGTTTCAGACTCCTTGAGGGCAAGGTCCACGACTTACTCATCCTCCCTGGCTGCTTCCCCCACCCACCAGCATAGTAGGTGTTCAGGATACATGGGCTGGATGGTAGGGCCCTGGACTCTAACCCTCTTGGGGCTGTCAGGCCTCAGACTCAGAGCACTGGCATAGGGTGAAAGGGGTGCAGACAGCAGCCACCCTGCCCTGGGGGTCCTCCTGCATCTGCCTCTGCAGAGCACTGCGATCCCACAAAGGCCTGCGAGGGCTATTGGAGACCTGTTCCAACGCATGAGCAAGGCGGATCCAGCACCCTCCCCCAGCTCCTTGAGCCCACTGACCTGTGTCCTTTACCCAGCAGGCCCTGGGCCCATGCACATTTCCCTGGCCTGGGTCTCACCTCCAACCCCTCTCAGAACTCCTCAAGACCTGCCCAAGGGTCACTCCCTCGCGGACACCTGCCTGGCCCCCCGCCCCACCCCCCATTACCCCACTCACTGGCTCCCTGGATGCTCTGTGGCTGGGATGTTAGCGCCCCCATAATGCCCCATCACCCACACCGGGCTATTTCCCCCACCAGCCTGAAAGCCCCCAGGAGTGGCGGCCACTGACTTTTTTCCTGTAGCCTCAGACTCAAAGGAGGCACTTAATAAATGCACACAGAAGGACTGACCTTGTGCATGAGCAAAGTTGCTTAGGGAGGGAGCCTAGACACAGTGGGGCGGTCAGCACAGAGCTGGCGGTGGGAGGCCTCAGTAGTATTGTCTTTGTCCCATCGTCCACACCACACGTGTGTGAAACGCTACGCTGACAGAGGCCCTGAGAGGTTGTGCAGATTGACCGTACGCCAGCCTCAGAGAGAGAAGGCCCAGGCGGGGAGGAGTAAAGCCTCCCTGGGAGAGGTGAGTGTGAGGTCGGCGTTTGCTGAGGTGAACCCCAGAAACAGGTCGTGATCACTGGAGGAGGAAGGAATGCCAGGGGCAAAGATGCAGAAACGGGACGGAGGCGCGGGGCGGGCGGGGACAGCTTCCTCTTCTGCAAGGCTTACTCCCGGTGGCCACCACTAGGGGGCGCCCCGGGCACCCCTCCCAAGCGGGGCGGGGCCAACCCTCCCCACCGCGCGGCTCCCAAGGCCTGGGGGAGCAGCCCCTGGGTTCGCCTTCCCCGGGCCGCCTAGAACTGCGCCTGGCCTGGCCAGGACACTGTCCTGGGCCGAGGGCACAGCCCAGGTGCCAGCGTCCTATACACAGTTGCGGGTCCCAGGCGCGCACTGCCTTACCCAAGGTGGCCCTGGTGGGGCTCTTCCCGCTGTGGTGTGTATAAAACATCACTGTATAATGTATATTCACAGAATTCACAATGAGTCCCCATGTAACAACCTGCAGAGCCCCCACATATGCCCTTCCAGGTCCCCCCCGCCCATGGTCAGCACAGTTCTGAGTGTTAAGGTAATCACTTCCTCTCCTTTCTCTGGGATTTGCTACCCCGTACACTTTCCCAAACAGTGTGCGAGCATTTTGTCTGGCTTTCTTGTTATTAATGTAAATGGAATCACGGTGCCGTGTCTGGCTGAGTCTCATGCAGTTGATGGAGCCGAAGCTTCTTCACTCTTGTTCACTGCTGTATAGTGAAGAGAACACTTGGGGTTATTATGAGCGCTGTTATTATGAGCACTGTTGGGATTATAATGAGTATTGTAATGCACAGATTCTACTGCAGGGTGCTTCTCCAGCAGGGGCTGTCAGGTCATGGAGTGGTGGACCTAACACTGCACCAGGCCACATGGTGCCTAATAAAGGACAGCTGGGTACAGGCCTTTTTTTGATTTTGTTTTTCTTTTTTTTTTTTTTGAGACGGAGTCTCATTCTGTTGCCCAGGAATGCAGTGGCTTGATCTCAGCTCACTGCAAGCTCTGCCTCCCGGGTTCAAACGATTCTCTCGCCTCAGCCTCCCGAGTAGCGGGGATTACAGGCACCCACCACCATGCCCAGCTAATTTTTGTATTTTAGTAGAGATGGGGTTTCACCATGTTGGCCAGGCTGGTCTTGAGCTCCTAATCCCAGGGGATCTGCCCACCTCGGCCTCTCAAAGTTCTGAGATTACAGGCGTGAGCCACTGTGCCCGGCTGTCTTTCTGTTTTTCTTTTTGACAATGATGACAACTTCAGAAAAGTTGCAAGAAAAGTACGAACAACATCCATATACCGTTTATTTTGATTCATTGACAGTTAACACTTTGCAATTATATATATACACATATTTTTATATATATATACATATATATATTTTTTGAGATGGAGTTTCTCTCTTATTGCCCAGGCTGGAGTGCAATAGCGCTCACTGCAACCTCCGCCTCCCAGGTTCAAGCGATTCTCCTGCCTCAGCCTCCCGAGTAGCTGGGATTACAGGCATGCGCCACCACATCTGGCTAATTTTTGTATTTTTAGTAGAGACGGGGTTTCTCCATGTTGGTCAGGGTGTTCTCGAACTCCCGACCTCAGGTGATCTGCCCGCCTCGGCCTCCCAAAGTGCTGGGATTACAGGCATGAGCCACCATACCCGGCCTGCAATAATATTTGCCCCCTTTTCTCTCTCTCTCTGGCACCCACATACACACATACACACACACATATTTTCTGAACCACGGGAGAGTAAGTTACATAAGTCCTAGCCCTTTACCCTTAAATATTTCAACATGTATCTCCTAAGAAAAATGACATTTCTTACGCAACCACAAGACAAGTACCAAATTCAGGCCTGATGACAGTGATGCAATGCTATTATCTAACGTACAGTCCACTTTCAAATGTCTCTGATTGTCCCAGTCTGCCAGGACCAAGCTTCACATCTGGTGTCAGCTCTCCTCAGTCTTCTTTAATCCAGAACCATCCTCAGCCTTTCTTTGTTTTTCAAGACCTTGATATTTTTGAAGAGTCTAGATCAGTTGTTTTGTAGAGTGTTCCTCATCTTTTTCTCTCCTTTTCCCCCCAATTAAACAAGTCAAGTACATCCATTATATACATTTGGACAACATAGAAAAGTAAATAAAAATTGCCCCAGTTCCTACGATGCAGGGATAACCCCGTAGACACTTCCTGTAATCATTGAGTAAGCTGACTCACTTGTTCTACGCACTCTGTGCACATGAACTCATGTCATCCTAGGAGGCAGGTGCTTTTGTTATCTCTTGAGTGCCTTGCTAAAGATCATATGGTCTGTAGGATTTGATCCTGAACAGTCTGCTCCAAAGCCCATGCACTTGGCCTTTATGCTATACTGCTTCTCAATAATGGCCAGCCACGTGCGTGCGTGCGTGTGCGCGCTCATCAGGATGCCTCAGCTTCTGCCCTATTGGCATTTCGGGCAGGGTAATTCTCTGCTGTGGGAGTGCCCTGTGTGTTGTAGGATGGTCAGCAGCAGCCTTGTCCTCTGCCTAGTAGATGCCAGCAACAATCCCCGAAATAATCATACCAAGAATGTCCCCGGGGGAGCAAAATCACACCCAGCTGAGAATCACTGTGTGGGGGGTGTGTGTGTATGTGTGTGTGTGTAGCCAGGTGATGCTGTATTCCCTTCTGAAATCTATCCCAGTGATTGGTACTCCATGGTCACTTTTGGGTCCTTCCATTTTCTTCTCTGGTCCCCTGTCTAGTGGCTGCCAGGTGTTGCCTGTGAAGGGACTCGTGGATCGACAAAAAGACAAATCTATTGCAGTAGCTACCTTCTACTGCTATACAACAAAGTGCCACAAACTTCGTGGTTTAGAACCGCCCCCATTTATGAGCTCCTGGTTCTGCAGGTCGGAAGTCTGGGCCCAGCATGACTGAGTTCTGTTCTCAGAGTGTCAGATGCTGAAGGAAGGTGGCAGCCAGGCTGCCCTATCACCGGGAGGCTGGGGAAGGAATCTGTCTCCAAGCTCATTCTTGCTGGCAGAATCCGGTTCCTTGCATCCGTAGGACTGAGGTCCCCGTTTCCTTGCTGGTGGTCTGCTGGGGCCCCTCTCAGCTCCTAGAGGTCACCCACATTCCTTTCCACATGGTGTCCCCCAGGCTGGAGTGCAGTAGCACAATCATGGCTCGAAGCAGCCTCAACCTCCCTGGCTCAGGTGATCCTCCCACCTCAGCCTCCTGAGTAGCCGGGACTACAGGTGCATGCCACCACACCCAGCTAATATTTTGTATTTTGGGTAGAGATGGGATTTTGCCATGTTACCCAGGCTAGTCTTGAACTCCTGGGCTCAAGTGACCCACGCCCTCAGTCTCCTAAAGTGCTGGGATCACAGGTGTAAGCCACTGCCCAGCCAGCTCTGCTTTCAGAGGGCTCAGTGAGCGGGGGGGCCCACTGGGATTATCTCCCTTTGTACAGTGGACTGCACCATCTAACACCGCATGTCATGGAGTAAGTCACCAGATCCGCATTCCCAGCATTACACTGGATATGTACACCAGGGGTGGGGGATCTTGCAGACATCCTGAAATTCTGCTTAATGATGACCAAAGGGCAAGAGAGGTGTTTCTGGGACAGGACATGGAGCCAAGGGGCAGGGGACCAGGTTGGGTGAGCAGGAGACGGAGGCCTGATCCCACCTCTGAGAGGGTCCCACTATATTCCTGCCCTCGGGGACACCCCAACATGTACCTCTAGGAGCAAGCATGGCGCCTGGGCAGACGTGGGCCTCAGGGGAGGGTTCTGGTCTCCAGTCTCCTTGCAGATGGAGCGTCACCATGTTCTGTACTTAAGGGCACACTAAAGAAGCTGCAGGTCAGAGGAATGTGGCGGCTGGGCCACAGGACGGGGAGGGAGACTGAGTGTCGGCAGACAGGCGGGCTGGGGGACCACCATGTACCACCCCAAGTGACCTACAAAGACACTTTAATTTGGGGGGATGGAGGAGGGAGGTGTTAGCCCAGCAGAGGGGACAGGAGGGTGGCCTTGGGCACGATGTTTGACTCCTGAGGTGTGGGAGTGAGGGGCTGGGCTTGTTGAAGATGGGCTGGGCTCTGTGCCCTGGTGGCTGAGTGTGACACAGAGTTGGGGACAGAATTACCCTCCAGCCCCCCAGCCTGTGAGCCCATGGTGAGGCTCAGGGCCACAGCAGGGCAAGGCCAAGGCAAGGGAGAGGCAGCTAGAGCAGAACTTGGGCAGGCTCGTTCTTGCACACACGAGACACACTTCAGAGCCCCCGGAAATGCAGAGGGGCCGTGTGCACGGCAGCAGTCTGCACTCATACAAGGGAGGCTAAGACCATGCACCTCACTTGTACTCTCAGGCTGCTGAGGCTGGGGGACAATGGGGTTACACTCTCCATTTCATTAGTGTAGGGCAAGGGGGACCCCAGCACCCTACAAGGGACCCCCTAATGTTGTCACCACAGAAGGCGATTGCTCATGTGCCAAATAATAAGCCATTTCCTGTGGAGTCAGGCAAAGGCCTGGGCCCTCCAATAAGTTTAGGGTAAACCCTGCACCCTGCACTCAGCGGCAGCCCCAGCCTCGGCAGCCCCAGCCTCATCAGCCCCAGCAAGGCAGGGCCAGAAGCTGCAGGGACTGAGACACACACACAGAAAACTGGCAGGTGAACTAGAGCTTTTACTGAAAGTGCTCAGAGACCTATAAGTCTCAGCTCTGCAAAGCACTGTGCGGTTATATGTGTACATCATCCTGATAAATGTGTAAGCCTGTCCCCCAGGCTGCAGAGCAGCAAAGGGAAGGGCTGGTGAGCTTCAGGGCAGAGATTCACTTCAGCCTGCATCTGGGGAAGAGGCTCTTGAAACCCTCTTTCTCTGCTTTTCCACCTGCCCGTCCTTGCAACTTCAAGTGGCTGGAGTGTGGAAAGGGCAGTGTTAAGATTCAGAAGGCCCTGGCCGGGCGTGGTGGCTCACACCTGTAATTCCAGTACTCTGGGAGGCCGAGGCAGGCAGATCACAAGGTCAGGAGATCAAGACCATCCTGGCTAACATGGTGAAACCCCATCTCTACTAAAAATAGAAAAAATTAGCCAACGGGCATGGTGGTACATGCCTGTAGTCCCAGCTACTCGGGAGGCTGAGGCAGGAGAATCACTTGAACCCGGGAGGTGGAGGTTGCAGTGAGCCAAGATCACGCCACTGCACTCCAGCCTGGGCAACAGAGGGAGACTCCCTCCCAAAAAAAAAAAAAAAAAAAAAAAAAAGACTCCGAAGGCCCAGATTCTCTTTCAGTCTGGGCTACTTCGAGCAGTCACTGGACATCCCGGGCCTCAGGCTCTTTCTCACTGGAATTTGAAAGCAGCTAAGATTCTGACACGGTCACCTCCAAATTGGGCCATGTTCCGGCTGCCAGATGCCTTCAGAGCCCTCTGGGGCCCAGCAATCTCCCCAGAGCCATCACCCAAGGGCCACAGCTGCTGCAAGAGAAAGGCCTCATGGTGTGGAGAGGACACTCTTCTTGCCAGTGTGGGAGACCCGGCATTCAAAGGAACAGTCCTCCTCAGTTCCTCACCTTGTGTCGGGAAAACTGATTTGTTGCCCAAATCTCATGACTGTGAGAACAAAAATCTGTGCTGATATGCAAACTCTGTCAGTGGAAAGAATGAACCACTCCTCATCCCAGGGAGAAACCTATGTGTTTTGGTTTTTCTCAGCTCGATTTTTCTGCCATATTTGGAGAAAAACTCCTTAAAAAAAAAAAATCGGCTGGGCGCGGTGGCTCATGCCTGTAATCCCAGCATTTTGGGAGGCTGAGGTGGGTGTATCACTTGAGGTCAGGGGTTCGAGACCAGCCTGACCAACATGTATTTTTAGTAGTCTCTACTAAAAATACAAAAAATTAGCCAGGCATGGTGGCAGGCGCCTGTAATCCCACCTACTTGGGAGGCTAAGGCAGGATAATCACTCGAACCCAGGAGGTGGAGGTTGCAGTGAGCTGAGATCGCACCATTGCACTCCAGCTTGGGTGACACAGAGTGAGACTCTGTCTCAAAATAAAAAAAAACCTCTCAAACGTAGTTTATTATATAGGTGAATCCTGGTCCCTGTGATGGGCTTATCGGTACGATTTCTGGTAGCAAGTATAGGTACCAGGGCCTCCAACGTTTTTGGATTTGCAGCAACGGGGGTCAGCTACTGACAGGGTCCAGTCATGCTGGATGAGGATGCCTCTGGTCCTTTTGGAAGCCTCATCCATTTATTTCCGGTAATAGGCCACTAAGGCTTTGGAGATGGACTGATGGATAGCATAAATCTGGGTCACATGACCACCACCCTTCACACAAACATGCGTGTGCATGTCAGCAAATTGCTCCTTGCCCAGAGGCAGAACTAGGAACTAGTTCCAGCAGCTTGAATTGCAGCGCTCGGCTCCATCATCTCCAGGGGCCACCCATTCACCTTGATGAGGCCACTGCCATGTGTGCAGTGGACTGCACGGACTGCAGCTGGCCCTTGGATGGCATAGCCAAGAGCACAGATAAGAGCTCCTCACTGCACAGCACCGCAAGTGGAAAAGGCACCTCTCTTTTTTTTTTTTTTTTTTTTTGAGATGGAGTCTCCTTCTGTTGCCCAGGTTAGAATGCAGTGGTGCGATCTTGGCTCACTGCAACCTCCACCTCACGGGTTCAAGCGATTCTCTTGCCTCAGCCTCCTCAGTAGCTGGGATTACAGGCACACGCCACCATACCTGGCTAATTTTTGTATTTTTAGTAGAGACGGGGTTTTGTGATATTGGCCAGGGTGGTCTTGATCTCAGGTGATCTGCTTGCATCGGCCTCCCAAAGTGCTGGGATTACAGACATGAGCTACTGCACCTGGCCTTTTTTTTTTTTAAGTTGTCTCTAGGGACCTTGTAGACGTTTTCCTAGATCAGGCCATGACAGGACCAAGCAGACCACTTAGAGGGGAGGTGAGGCCCCTTTCTGCTGGATGAGGGCGTTTCTGAGGAGAGCTAGGGGGTACCTCAAGGCCCTGGGTTTGCAGGGAATGGATTTATTAACTGAAGAATAAAACACTGGGAGTGGGGGATGGCACAGTTTCTGAGATAAAAGGAAAATACTTGAACCCTCCATCAATCTGCCATGGGCTCAGGCAGACAGGCAGAAAGTGAAACAGCGGAGAAACCAAAAGTGAAATGGTGCATTCACATTTTATACAACTTTCCCACCAAACAAACTGCCCTACTCAGAAAACACAAAAGAAAAAAAAATTAGGACATTTTCGGTGTGGGGCATGACAAGATAAGGAAGCTGCCTGGAAGCTGGGTGCCAACTCCATGAAATTGGGGGAACTAATTCCTGGTCACGTGGGCCTCACCAGGGTGACAGAGATCCCTTCTTTCAGTCCTTTAAGCTCTTTGGAGAAAGTCAAGTGGCCATACATAACGACAGGGTCTGGATTTTGTTTATAAATAACCCAGGAACATTTTGTTGTTTTCAGTTTTCTAGGGCTGGGTTTTCCCAGCACACAGGGCTCTGGGGAGATTTGAAAACCATGGCGCATCAATGAGAATGCTGCCGGGGCGCCAGTTTGGAGCAGCCTCATTGAGACGACTGAACAACTACTTCATTCAGGATCCTCAGCCCTGGGCCCTTCCCTAGATCAACCCAGAAACTGCATCTCCGGGGTGGATCCCTAACAGTGCTGAGTAGGAGGCAAACACTGTGGCTTCTAAGGCTGACCCGGGAAGTCTGGACTGGGCCCGCCGGAGGCTCCTCGTCACCAATTGGCATGCAGCCTCTGGTGACAGCTCTGCCTAGGAGCCTCAGTATCTTCTTTTGAGAATAACACCAAAAAAAAAAAAAAAAAAAAAGGCGGGGGCAGTAGCTTGTGTGCTTTACTATGATGAAAAGAATCAAATCAAAGCACTAAGGGGCGTAAGATTGCAGGCAGGGTTGGAATTACTTATCTGCTCTCCAATGGTTAGGGAGCAAGAGGGGAGGGCAAGGGAACTATCTATTCCCTCGGAAGGGATCTTACAAGCGGTAGGCGAACAAACCTCCCATCGTGTCCTCTCTAGATTCCACCAGACTCAGTTCCCCTGAGATATCCCCCGTTCTCAGATTTGAGTTCCTGCCTGTTCCTCTTAGCCTACCAGCCCAAGTTATTCCCTGATACAGGCCCCTAGCCCTCCAGGCTTCCACATCTCCCAGAAGCGAGGAAGTTGGACCTGAGGCTTTCAAAGTCGCAGGTTCAATTCAGATCTCTTTAAGAGCCCCCAGGGTCCTGCTACCACAGGTTGGTGTCTTGATACTGGTTACATAACAATCAGTCCCCAAAGCTCTGACATCACCCACTGAAGATTCTCACCAGCCTGGACAGCCAAAGGGGTCTGTGTGTGGCCGGGGAGGATGGCGGGGGAGTGAGCCCCATGGAACAGCCAGGAACTGGTAAGGGGAGGTAGGGCACAGATCCCAGTAAATGATGGTAAATGGTGGTGACCCCGAGAGGAAAGCGGAAGTATTTGGGTTTTTAAACTTCCCCCTAAATTCCCACAAGATTTCATTGTTGCCCCCACACTTCCCCTCTTCCCCACATAGGGAATTTCCGATTTCACTTCCCAATACGCAAGTGGCCGGAGAGCCTCAACTTCCTCCTCATGCCCTCTCTGCCCTGCCCCAGCTATAGCCTCTGTGGGGAAACCTTCTCTTCTCCCGCGCGCGTCCGGTGTCACCCATGTCCTCCCTCGCTTGCGTCCCTCTCCCATTCCCACCCCGTCGGCCTGAGGGGAGGTCAGGCCTCTCGCTGCCCATTTTTCTTTCCCCAGTCACCAGCCCGCCCCGGATTCTCTACTTCCTCAGCTTGCTCTGCTACCACTTTCCTGTCTCTCCCTCTCCCAAAGCAGATAAAAGATGAGGGGACAAAGACAGTGTGTGTCTGGGAAGCTGGGCTGAAAGGAGGAGGTGCCGCCGCTCGGGGGTACTCCGATGCTTCCGGGGATTCCGAGCCAGCTGGAGGACCGCACGTGGCGAACGGCGGGCGCGGCGCGTAGTCAGGGAACCAGGGTGCCTGACTGGGTGTCTCGTGGAGCCATCCCGCGGGGGTGTGGGGGGGCCACGGTGCCGGAAGGCGCGCCGCCCAGAGGCCGTCTCCGCCGAACGCCCGCTCCTCGCCTTCCTAACCGCAGCACTTTCGCGAGCCTCCCTACGAGGGGCGGGGCAAAACAGGTGCGGTTGCCACGGCTCCCGGACCACAGCCTCGCGAGATTTGGAATCAGCCAATGGGGGCGGGGTAGGGGAAGACGTGGCACCAGTCGGAGGGGCGGGGCTGGGAGGGGCTCCTCCCTACCTCCCCCAATTCCGCCCTGCCCCCGCCGCGGCGGCGCTAGCCGCCACTGAGGGACCGACCCTATAAAGGCCGCTCCGCGAGGGGTGCGCAGCACTCGGCAGAGGGCGCTTCGACGGGCTGGGCTGTGCGCCTGCGCAGTGTGGGTCGCTCCCCATTCCCTGCCCAGGCCGGCCCCGCCTCGGCTCCGCACCCTCGCCCCGCTCTCAGCCGCCGCTCTGCCCCGCAGCAGCCAGCCCCGTGTCCGGCAGTATGTTCAGCTGGGTCAGCAAGGATGCCCGCCGCAAGAAGGAGCCGGAGCTCTTCCAGACGGTGGCTGAGGGGCTGCGGCAGCTGTACGCGCAGAAGCTGCTGCCCCTGGAGGAGCACTACCGTTTCCATGAGTTCCACTCGCCCGCGCTGGAGGACGCTGACTTCGACAACAAGCCTATGGTGCTCCTCGTGGGGCAGTACAGCACGGGCAAGACCACCTTCATCCGACACCTAATCGAGCAGGACTTCCCGGGGATGCGCATCGGGCCCGAGCCCACCACCGACTCCTTCATCGCCGTCATGCACGGCCCCACTGAGGGCGTGGTGCCGGGCAACGCGCTCGTGGTGGACCCGCGGCGCCCCTTCCGCAAGCTCAACGCGTTTGGCAACGCTTTCCTCAACAGGTACCCACCCATCACTCCAGGGGGCGGGGGGCGCGGCCGGGGCACACCCCTCACTCGGAGCCTGACCCTCCCGTGGCTGTCGCCCCGCCGTCCTTTGTCTCCGAGGCCCCAGTGAGACCCTCAGTGACCACTCCCTGGTCCAAGGGCCCTGCCCCTTCCCAGAGAAAACCCACTGGGGGTCTAAGAGTGGGCGTTGTCGGCTCCCCCAGCTTCTGTCCTCCCCAGAATCTTCCAGGGTAACCACCAAGCCCTCCTGCAGATCCCAGCCCCACTCCCCTCAGCACCAGGGCCGCAGTAGGAAGTTGAGCCATTCCTGCGCTCCTTTTCTTGGTCTCCACCTCCGTCCCGCAGGCTGGATGCACCTAATTCACGGAAATCAACCCTCCCCTCCCTGTCTCCTTAAGTGTCAATAGCAAAACACAATGAAACTTTTAGCCATTCCCTTCTCTGGTGCGGTGTGGGTCTGCTCTGCCTCCCCTGGGACGGTGGTTTTGTGTAGGTGGGAGGAGGAGGATCGGCTGTGGCTTGCTGACTTTGGGGCAGCCCCTTGGAGGCAGGGGACAGTTGAGGTTCGAACACTTCTCCCAATGGCAGCTCTCAAGAGGTCAGTGCTGCCCTGAGGGGTTTCAGGAAGCAGGATGAGGTGGTGGCAGTGGGAGCCCTGCAGTGAGATTCTGGCCCTAAGCTCTTCTGTGCACTGAGGGACAGAATCTGAGGTTCCTTCACCCACTTGGACCTCACTTTTCCAGTTAAGTGGCCTCTGCACGCGAGGAGAGTGAGCTCCAGGACTCTGCCTGTCTCAGTGCTGTGAATGAAACACAGTGCTCCCGCCGCTCAAGGAGTGCAATGCCCAAGCTCACTTTTCTCCAAAGAAACTCGAGACATGCCCGTCCCAACCCCCAGGCGACATACCAAAGTACTTCACAGACCCTGTCCTCCCTGCCACCCCACGTTCACGGACTCCACATGCCTTTCATAATTCTGCACCAGCGAAGAGCCTCTGAAGGAATCTTTGAATCCTGCCTTCCAGGTCCCCGCCCTGCATGGTCACATTCCTTTCCAGACGCCATCCAGCCGTGCAGGGCAGCTTGCCCTAGAGCCAAGCTGGTGGCCAGGCCTACTCCAGGCACAGAGCTGACCTTCAGCAGGGTCTGTTCACTTCCAGGCATTTCAGCCCGCCCTCCTGTTTTACGGCTGTTGATGTTTGTCTGTCAAGGCCAGGTTGAGTGCAGCCCTTTGGGCTAAGGGTCCTGAAGAGGCGGAGTCCTCTTCACTTTCCTTGTGAGGGCACACCTTTTTTGAAAGGAGAGACATGGCACAGGACCAGTTTTCTGAATTTGGAAGCCTAGAGTTTCAGAGCTGGAAGGATCTTAGACATCATCTTGGCAGCCCCCACCTGACTGGTTCAGGAAACCGAGGCTCAGAGGGTCTGGCTGATGTGCGGAAGTCACCCATTAGGTCAGCCAGCACTGACTGCCTGGCTTTTGCACAGCCAGTTACTGCCTTCTGCTGCTTCTACCCGAAAAAGAGCAATTCGAGATTGCTTTGTCCGAGACCGGTGCTTTGATGACATTGGTGCCACAGGATCTGAGAGGTGGCACACGTTTATTTCCTTCTTGCTGCCACCTCATCTCCAGAGGATCCCTGATCACTGATGGCCCTGCCAAAAGGGCCCTATCAGCCCACGCTGAGGCCCAGAGCTGTGCCAGGATGTGTAGTGTGGGGAGTGAGCCCGGCGAGGAGGGTGTAACAAAGGAGGCTTTTCTCTGGCTGATACAGGCTCTCCCAGCTGAGTCTTGAAGAGACTCATTGAGCCGTGAACTTGACTTGCCGGCCTTCTCCCCCTATGTGGCTGCTCTAAGAATAAAATCAGCTGGAGCAGACCAAGGCAAGGTGCAGTCAGGGTGTCTTAAGAGTGTCTTGCAAAAACTTATTGCATAACTGGGACTGCCACTTGTGCGAGATGAAACCTGTGCGTCCTTGGTGAGATGGAATCGGAGGCATCTTTGCTGCTTCCCCTTTCTTGTTTTCTGCCATATACCCTGGGCTCTGCAGAGCAACTGGTTTCTGGGTCCTATAGATATTAACTCACTTTCTGGGCTCATTTATGAGGCATTTTTATGTATGTGATTTCCCAGAGCCAATTCTGCTTCCCATCCTTCTATTCTGTAATCATCTCTCCAGCGCCTCCTGTCCCCAGCAGGAAGGCCAGGACTGGCCTTCATGCATTGCTACTGGCACTGGTGAGAGTGAGGCCCACGTTTTGCTCGCCCTGCAGGTCAGCTGGTCTTGCTCCACTGCCTTGCAGAGCACCCCTTGCCCTGGCCAGCTGCCCTCTGCCCGTGGGCCCCTGGTCACTGGGGGATGGGGCCAAAGGGAGAAGCTGATCGGCTCAGAGTCCTCCCGTCTGTTGGAAAGGCAGCTTCAAGTCTGCGTCCTACAGATAATGGGTCAGTCTTTTCTTTGCTCTCACTACCTTTTTCAGAGAAGTTTTTTGTTTGTTTTTTTGAGACAGAGTCTCGCTCTGTTGCCCAGGCTGGAGTGCAGTGGCGCACAATTTCGGCTCACTGCAAGCTCCACCTCCTGGGTTCGAGCAATTCTCCTGCCTTAGCCTGCCGAGTAGCTGGGACTACAGGCGCGTGCCACCATGCCCAGCTAATTTTTCTATTTTGGGTAGAGATGGAGTTTCACCATGTTGGCCAGGCTGGTCCTGAACTCCTGACCTCAAGTGATCTGCCTGCCTTGGCCTCCCAAAGTACTAGGATTACAGGCGTGAGCCACCACGCCTGGCCTTTCAGAGAACTTTTCAAAGGAGCTTTTTCTGCGTCCAGTGAAGGATCCCTGCTCTCAACTGAGACTGCCCCTTGCCTTTCTGGGCTGTTCTAAGCTTAGTGTGAAACTCAGATATGCGTGGCTGAGCCCTGGCCCGCAAGTCGCCAGCCTCTCCACGGCTTTGTTCTTCCTCAGCCTGCTCGGACTTTCAGAGAATGGTGCGTCTGTGCTTCTCCGTCCCACCGTCTACCAGCCTGTGTGGTCCCCAGCTTTTGCCGGCTGTCCATTTCAATTCCCTCACCCAAGCGGCTGGTTGAAAGGGCAGGGCTGGCCCTAGCAGCAGTAGGAAGTGGCCAGCTCTCTTCAGTGTGGAGATTTAGCCAAGTGCTGGAGGATTCTGAGATGGGATTTCAGCGCCCCAGCGTGACCTTCTGCTTCCCCTCCGAACTGAATGGTGACCTAGGCTTGCACAGTTTTCACTAACAAGTCAGCAGCTTGAAAGTTGACCTCTCAAACTCTAGGGGAAAAGTGTGTGAGGAAGTGCTGATTTGGGTCAGTTTGAGCCTGCTGGTTGCATTCCCAGTTGAGAAAGTCCATACGATTTGCCGGCCACCCCGGGAAACTAAGACGATAGAAAACCACCTGTCAGTTCCCCGCTGCTGGAGAGGAAGCCAGAGATGGAGCGAAGGAGTACAGAGAGCCCTTTGTTGTGTCCGGAGCAGTGATGACTGTGTCTTGACGCCTCTCTTCTGGCTCTTGCTCTCATGTAGGTTCATGTGTGCCCAGCTGCCCAACCCCGTCCTGGACAGCATCAGCATCATCGACACCCCTGGGATCCTGTCTGGAGAGAAGCAGCGGATCAGCAGAGGTAAACAGCTGTGACCACAGCTCGGGCTGCTGGTGTTGTCACACATCCTTCTCTCTAAGATCTGCAACTTGGTTCAGATGCTGCCCTTGAGATTTCTCCTTTTTTTTTTTTTTTTTTTTTGACGGAGTCTTACTCTGTCACCCAGGCTGGAGTGCAGTGGCGCGATCTCAGCTCACTGCAACCTCTGCCTCCTGGGTTCAAGTGATTCTCCTGCCTCAGCCTCCTGAGTAGCTGGGACTACGGGTATGTGCCACCACGCCCGGCTAATTTTTGTATTTTTCGTAGAGATGGGGTTTCACTATATTGGCCAGGCTGGTCTCGAACTCCTGACCTCATGATCTGCCCGCTTTGGCCTCCCAAAGTGCTGGGATTACAGGCGTGAGCTGCCACACCTGGCTGCCCTCGAGATTTCTTCCAGTCTCAGCCTCTCTAAAAAAAAAAATGTGGCCGGGCACGGTGGCTCACACCTGTAATCCCAGCACTTTGGGAGGCCAAGGTGGGCGGATCACGAGGTCAGGAGATTGAGACCATCCTGGCTAACACGGTGAAACCCCATCTCTACTAAAAAATAGAAAAAATTAGCTGGGCGTGTTGGTGGGCGCCTGTAGTCCCAGCTACTCAGGAGGCTGAGGCAGGAGAATAGCGTGAACCCAGGAGGTGGAGCTTGCAGTGAGCCGAGATCGCGCCACTGCACTGCAGGCTGGGCGACAGCGAGACTCCGTCTCAGAAAAAAAAAAAAAAGTGTCCGAGTAAGAACCCATTTTACATCAGCCTCCCATCTCCACAGTGCTCTGTGCACTGAGAGGGCGGGAGCTGCTTTCTTTCTTGGCTCCCTGGGCCTAGGCAATGGGAGCAGCCATGGTGAGACCACAGCCAATCTTATGTGGCTGTCATGCTTTTGAACCCCTGGGGCATGCTGGAAACAACAGGATCAGAATCGGGCCATGCTGTGAGGGTGCAGGAAGCATTGCTGACTCTGAACAAGCCCCTGGTCCCCAGAGCTTATTAGCTTTAGTCTGTGTTTAACAGCCTTTGCCCCCCAAAGCCATATACATTCCTCACACGTCCAGCAGGACTGAGAGAGAGCCAAGCAAAAGGAGAAGCTGGTAGAAATTCATGAAACAGGGGCTGGTGGAAATTTGCTTACATTTGCTTAGAGGTTGACAGCAGCCTCCCTGGCTGAGGCCTTCTTGCTATGCAGTAGTGCACCGTGCCCATTCCAATTGTGTAAACTCCTGCCTAGATTCTGCCAAGCTCTTTTGAAGATCTGGTTCAGGATGAGCCTGAACTGGGTCCTCCATCTGTCACTGCCCCTTTTTCACAGATGGGTGGGGCGCTTTGGGGCCTGATGCTTTCTGGGAGGAGCTTGAGGGTAGGCTGGTACCTGGCAGGTGAGGAGTGGAGTCTACAGCTCCAAATGTGAAAATGAAATAAGATCAAACTCAAAGAGGGGTTGAGGACAAGTGAGCAAGTTTGTTGATGATTAACTTGCAGATCCTTCCCGTGTCCCTTACCCTCTGGACTGGCCTTTGCTGGGTGAGCCTTGCAGTCAAAGCCGGCAGCTAGGATTTGGGGTGCACATGTCTCTCTGCTAGGGCTCTGAGGGCATGGGGACTCTGTTCTTGGAGCTGAGAAACCTTGCTTCTCTTTCCTTCCAGCCTTGCGGGCCTTGCCCGTGTGGGACTGCATCAGAGCATACTGAAATCACTGGCCCTCATCTGGTTTCAGAGCTGCCAGTTAAGCTGTTAGATTCTCCCACCCCCTGGAGTTAAGGGAGTAGATTTGGAGACCCCTTCTAAAAAAAAAAAAAAGCGAGGGCTAGTATTTTTATTTCTTACTGCTATTGTTGTTCCAACCTAGTTTTAGTAAATGCCGGATAAGCAAAAGCCCTGTCATTTGCCAAAGCAAGGTCAGAAAATCTGATTAAGTTATTACTCTTTTATTTTTTTGAGACAGAGTGTCACTCTGTCGCCCAGGCTGGAGTGCAATGGCATGATCTCGGTTCACTACAACCTCCTCCTCCCTGGTTCAAGCGATCCTCCCACCTTAGCCTACTGAGTAGCTGGGATTACAGGTGCATGCCACCACGCCTGGCTAATTTATATATTTTTAGTAGATACGGGGTTTCGCCATGTTGGCCAGGCTGGTCTTGAACTCCTGACCTCAGGTGATCTGCCCGCTTCGGCCTCTCAAAGCATCATCACAGCCTTGAACTCCTGGGCTCAAGTGATCCTTCCACCTTAGTCTCCCGAGTAGCTGGGCCCACAGGCACAGGCCATCATGCTCGGCTGGGGTTGTATGTCTTGTGTTGCTTGCCTTGGCCCCTGCCCTCTGAGATGCTCCCTCCCCACCTCCCACTCCCTCTGCTTCCTTTCCCTGGTAGGAAAGAGGCAGGCAGAGGTGTCTACACTGGCTGTCTCTGGGACAAGCACCAAAGTGTATGCTCCATATCAGTGGATCTGCAGACACAGCATGGCGTTTTGATTGGGAGCAAGGGGTGGACATAGGTGTTGCCTTGTGGTCCCTGCCCTGGAGTTGCCTGTGCAGACAACAGGTTGGAGGAACAAGCCAGCAGGACATGAGGCTGCTGTCAGTGTGCTGCCATGCTCTGCCTGTGTGGCCTCCCTCTCCCCTCCAGGTGCAAAGTGTGGCCCCTCTGCATCCCTGAGAGGCCAGGCTCCCCTATATCCACAGAAGGTCATCTCTACCCATTATGGGCAGGAAGGAGCCGGTGGCTGAAAGAGAAGCACATCACGCTGATTGGAGGAGGGGTTTCCTGCTGTGAAGTAGCAGAAGATCAAACCGATTTTACTAGACCATTTCTTTTCCTCCATAGCCCTAGAGGCCTTGGTTTAGATGTGTTTTACTAAAAGTTACCTGGTTAGGGTTTGAATGATGGTGTTTTACTGTCAGGAGAAAGACCATTGCTCAGTACCTCTTGGAGGTGCTGGGTGTAAACTCCAGGATGAGCCCCGCTAGGTGTACACAGGAGGAGTGGATTTCTGTTTCCTGGAGGCCCCGCCCGTCAGTCATGGAAAGGCCCGTGTGGCCTGTCCAGCGGAGGAGGTTGGAGTGGAGCAGTGCGTTCCCGGCAGGGCTGGCCGCCTGCTACTGCCTTTGCTGGTGGCGTGGAAAGCAGGTGTTTCCCTCTCGGAAAGATAGGGCCGGCAGAGCACGCACCAGGGCCCCAGCACGACACGCCTCCCCTGGCCTGCCAGCCCGTTCCCTGGAAACATGTCCTTGTGGAGGCCATGGATGGACATTGGGGTTGCTAATTGCATTTACTTCCATTTCCCACCCCGTCTGGCCCCGCCTGGCCCCTCCTGACTTTTTTTCCCCTTTCCCCATGGTCCTAATGTGTGCAGGAAACACGGTCTGAAAAGATAAGGTGGGCTGGTGCAGGCCCAAAGCAGTCAGGATGCAGCCAGGCTCTGTCAGGGACCCCTGAGGACTGCCTCAGGGACGAGAAGGGGGCCGGGTTGGGGTCTCTTGGGCTGCCTTTGCCTGTGTGCTAATCTGAGTGACTTTAAAGATACCATTCTCCTGTGTCAGCAGAGAAAGGTGGCCTCTGGGGGCTGCGTTCATTCTTGAGTGCTGCCTGTGTGACTGATAAGGGCATTCCAAAGGGCAGCTGGGTCCGGCAGGGGTGGTGCCCTTGGCTCCAGGGGCTGCCGACCAGTTGCGTGGTCCCGGCAGTGCCTCATGCCGAGTCATCCCCCGGCGGGGCCTCTGTGGGCAGCCCGGCCAGTTCGTTCGTTCCCCACTGTGGTCACTAGGCAACTGTGAACTAAGCGGGAGTTTTTGTGTCTCAATCTCCCCATGAAAGCTGTATCAGCATCAGCAGGGTAGTGTTGTTTCTACTTGCAGTAGCAGATCAGAGACCTGGCCAGCTTTGTGTCTGACTTTCTGCTGGCCACTGCCACATCAGTGAGTTCCATTGAGTTATCACAGCAGCTGCATCTAGGAGGAAGCTCCTGCCTTTCAGAGGAGGAAGCAGAGGCTTAGGAAAGTTAAGTAATTGGCCTAAGATGACAGGCAGGCCAGCAAGTGTCGGCGCTAGGATTTGAACCCAGGTAGGGGCTGTGCTTCTACTGCGGCGGAGCTGAGAAGGGTGCCTTGGCATGAAGGCTGTGGGTGAAGGAGTGCCGGGAGCTTGGGTCAGACAGACCTTTGCCCCTGTTGGGTCATTACTGTGGAGGCCTTCTCAGCCCTCCTGAGACACACAGAGGCCACCCTCTGTTTCTCTCCCACCCAAGGTTAGACTCCAGTCCTGAAATGGACCTGAGGTCTGGGGCTTTGAACAGCAGTGCTGGTATTGTGTTCCCTGTTCCCAGCCATAAATGACCCTTTGGGGTCTCCAGGGAGCCTGGTGGCCTGGGCTCTCGTTTGCCCTCTGGTGGTCTGCAGGCTCCCTCTAAGCCTGGGAGCTGTCCTGATCCTTAGTGGTTGGATGGGGCCTCCCTGCCCACACTCCCACCTGTGTGTCCTGAGCCCTCCGGCCCAGAGGCAGGCCTGCGCCGTGGGCCGCCCCCACTTCCTGCCGACACCTCCTGAGATGGAGATGCCGCTGCCAGCAGCACCCCCAGGCTGAGGTTTCACCAGGGTGCTCCGAAGACCATCAAATGCTCCCAGGGGCGGCCCAAAGGCCATGAGCCAGGCCAGGTGCTGTGTCCCTCTTGGATTCAGCATCCATAGCACAAGTAGATCAGAAAGTTCAAGTCCCACGTTAGTACTTGGGGAGCTGGGTGGCTCTAGGGAGTTGCTGTAGTCCCTGGGAGCTGCATCAGTCCATCAGGAAACACCATAGTCTCTCCAGTTATTGTAGATGACCAGAATTTACATGTTAAGCTCTTGCCCTAGTGCCTGGTGCACAGTTAAGTGTTCAAGTGTCAGCTGGTTCATAGTCAAGAGATTGAAAAGCCCAGGGCTTTCCAGACAGTGATCTGAGTAACATCCTGGGGAGTATCCTCGGGGAAGTGCTGACTCAGCCGGGGTTTCCCGTTGGGTTCCAGGCCCTCCTTTGCTCCCAGCTCCAGGCCTCCCAAAACCCTCTGCTCGCCCCACCTGGCTGTGGTCTCCCTCTGTGGCCCAGCAGGCCAGGATGCCAAGACAGCTTTTGGCCTCAGCCTCTGCTGGGGGCGTGCAGGCTCTGCCACAGAGGAGGCGTACCAGGCGCTGCCCGCGCTCAGCACCTGTTCCCCAGGCTGCGCACTGGCGGTGGGCTGGGGAGCAGCTGGCTGAGCGCCTGCAAACATTCCGTTTATATTTGGGGGATGAGGCATTCTTCATGCATTTGAAGTCCTTGCCTACACACCCATCAGAATCTGAGCTTCTTAAGCCCAAAATACAAATCCTGCGAGTAAATAAGAGCAAACATTTACTCCTGCTCGCAGTGTGCCAGGCTCACTCCATCCTCCCGCGGCCCTCCAAGCTGGAAACCTACTATCTTCGTGTTACAGACTGAGAAGCTGGGAACCGAGGCTCTGAGAGGTCAGAGACCTGCTGGGTCACACAGCTCGTTGTTGAGTAGAAGGTTCAGGATGGAAATGTGGGCCTGATTCCAGAGTTCCTCTGCCCCCTCCCACCCCTCTTTTGTTGCTTCTGTCTGATTTGCTGGGGTCTACGTTGTGTGTAGTGAAGTCCACCCTCCTCAGGCGCCCTGCTGTACAAAGCATTCCTGGGCTGCCGCCACCATGACAGAGAGTATTCCCATCGCCTGAAAGTTCCCGTGCCCCTCATAGTCACTCCTGGTCCCAGGCAGCCCACTGACCTTTGTCTCTAACTTTTGCCTTTTCCGGAATGTCACCTAAATGGAATCATACAGGATGAAGCCTTTTGCTTCCACCTTCACTTAGCAGGATGCTTCTGAGCTGCATCTGTGTGTTTGAGAGCCCCTGTGGCCCGCTCCTCTTTGTTGGGGGTCCTTGTCCCATCATAGGGATGCACCATCCATTGTCATCCATTCACCTGTTGGGGCACTTGGGTTGTTCCACCCGAGGCAGTTTTGAGTCAAGTACGTGGTTCGTGTGGGCGTGTGCTGCTGCTGCTCTCAGGTAAATGCTGAGGAACGGAGGCGCCTCTGTGCTCCACTGGAAAACCCTTCCGGAGGAGCTTCAGCCTGAGCAAGCCCAGGAACGAGGCCCAGCACGCGTTGGAAACCTGTGTGATGGAGAGCTAGGGCGAGAAATACTGAAGCCCACGCAGCTTGAATGACAGGAAACAAAAGTCGATTGGAGACAAACCCTCTATTGTTTCATGTTCTAGAAATCTTTGGAATGTATAAAGCAGCTTTTCCCCCTGCGGCTGGAACTACCTGTGTTTTGGAGGCTGCTGGGGTAGGGCGGGGAGGCCTGAGAACCTCCCTCTTCCCCTTCTGTGCTGGCGGGAAACATGGTCCGGCTGTTCTCAGGAAGGCAGACCCTGTAAGGCCAGCGCCTGGAGAGGGGCGCCCCAGAGCCGCAGTGGCCTGGAGGAGGCTGGGTGGGACGCGGGTAGCCATGAGAGGCACCTGCGTGCACGCTACCCTGAGGTGCCATGCCTGGCTCAGCCTGGTTGCCCGGAGCCACTCTGTTCTTTCATCCCACAGTCCCAGGACTTTTCGTTTTCACTTTTTAAAAATTGTGATAAAATACACCTAACATATAATATTTACCATTTTAATCTTTTTTTTGGAGGTGGGGGTGCGGAGATGGAGTTTTCCTCTCATTGCCCAGGCTGGAGTACAGTGGCACGATCAATCTTGGCCCACTGCAACCTCCGCCTCTGGGTTCAAGCAATTCTCCTGCCTCAGCCTCCCAAGTAGCTGGGATTACAGGCGCCTGCCACCACGCCCAGCTAATTTTTGTATTTTTAGTAGAGACAGGGTTTCACCATGTTGACCAGGCTGGTCTCGAACTCTTGACCTCAGGTGATTCGCCCACCTCGGCCTCCCAAAGTGCTGGGATTGCTGGCATAAGCCGCCGTGCTTAGCCTTTTTTTTTTTTTCTTTTGAGACAGAGTCTTGCTCTGTTGCCCAGGCCGAAGTGCAGTGGTGCGATCTCGGCTCACTGCAGCCTCTGCCTCCCGAGTTCCAGCAGTTCTCCTGCCTCGGCCTCTTGGGTAGCTGGGATTACAGGCGTGTGGCACCATACCTGGCTAATTTTTGTATTTTTAGTGGAGATGGGGTTTCACCATGTTGGTCAGGCTGGTCTCGAACTCCTGACCTCAGGTGATCAGCCCGCCTTGGCCTCCCAAAGCACTGGGATTACAGGTGTGAGCCACTGTGCCCGGCCTCATTTTAACCACGTTTTTTGGTCATGGACCCCAGAAAAGTAGATTTTAACTATTTGTAGGTGTGCATTTCACTGGCATTTAGCACATTCTTCATTGTTCAGCTGTCACCACCATCCAGCTCCAGAGCTCTTCACTTCCCAAATGGACACTCTTCCTGTTCAACACCAGCTCCCCTCCTGGCTCCCTGCACCCCGCAGCCCCTGCACTCCCCATTCTATATTCCTTTTCTGTGCACTTGATTACTCCTGGTATCTCGTGTCAGTGGAATCCTACAGTGCCGTATCTGTCCTTTTGTGACAGGATGTTTTAAATAAACTTTTAGGTTCAGGAGTACATGTACAGGTTTGTTATACAGGTAAATGGAGTGTGGTGGGGTTTGGTGTACAGATTATTTCATCACCCAGGTAATAAGCGTAGTATCTGATAGGTAGTTTTTCTTTTCTTTTTTTTTTTTTGGAGACAGGGTCTCACTCTGTCACCCAGGCTGGGAGTGCAGTGGCACAATCACAGCTCACTGTAGCCTCAACCTCCCGGGCCCAAACAATCCTCTTACCTCAGTGTCCCAAGTAGCTGGGAATACAGATGCATGCCACCACACCCAAATTTTTTAAATTTTTGTAGAGGGGGGTCTCGCTATGTTACCCAGGCTGGACTCAAGCAGTCCTCCTGCCTCAGCCTCCCAGAGTGCTGTGATTACAAGCGTGAGCCACCATGCCCAGCCTGCTAGGCAGTTTTTCTGTCCTCACCCATTCCACCCTCAAGTAGGCCCTGGTGTCTGTTGTTCTCTTCTTTGTTGCCATGTGTACTCGATGTTTCACACCCATGGATGAGTGAGAACATGCGGTATTTGGTGTGGAACATGCGGTATTTGGTTTTCTATTCCAGTGTTAGTTTGCTGAGGATAATGGTCTCCAGCTCCATCCATGTTGCTGCAAAGGTGATGATCTTGTTCCTTTTTATGGGTGGATAGTATTCTCTGTGGTATATGTACCATGTTTTCTTTATCCAGTCTACTGTTGATGGGTATTTAGGTGGATTCCATCTTTGCTATCGTGAATAGTGCTGCAATGGACATATGTGTGCATGTGTCCTTATGGCAGAATGATTTCTCTTCCTTAGGGTTTATGCCCAGTAATGTGATTGCTGAGTCGAATGGTAGTTCTGTTTTAAATTCTTTCAGAAATTGCCAAGCTGCTTTTCACAGTGGCTGAACTGGTTTACATTCCCACCAGCAGTGTATAAATGTTCCCTTTTCTCTGCAACCTCACCAGCATCTGTTATTTTTAGACTTTTTAATAATAGCCATTCTGACTGTTATGAGATGTTGTCTCATTGTGGTTTGATTTGCATTTCTCTAATGATTAGTGATGCTGAGAGTTTTTTCATATGCTCGTTGGCTGCGTGTGTGTCATCTTTGGAAAAGGTGACAGACTTATTTCATCACTTAGCATCATGTCTTCTAGGTCCCAGGATTTTCTGAGCCAGAGCTTCCTGGTGGCTTATGATCCCTTATCAGAGGGGGCTCTGGCTTTTACTCACTAAAACCACTCCCTCTGCAGGTGGGCCTTTCTCTCCAGCCCACCCGCTTGGGCCATGTTTTCTGTGTCCTTTTGCTCGGCGTCAGTTCTGTCACTCCCACCGGGGCCTGAGCTAGTCAAGCTAACAGCAAGGCCCCTACGTTGGTGGGTGCCAAAGCCTGAAGGCTTGTTGCCTTGGGCAGTGCCGGGGGTGCTGGCAAGCCCCGTTCTGTACTTGATACCGGCCGTCCAGCTCTGATCTAGAGAGTGGCTCAGTGCTACCGCTGTGCAGTGTAGCCTTTGGCAGCTCTTGAAACCCGGCGTCTTTAAGGCTGAGTGAGGTGCCTTTGAGGGCAGCGAGGGCCTGGTGGGCTAAGGAGCGCCGGTGGGCCTGGTGGGGCGTGCAGTTACGTGGTCACTGCCTGCATGGCACCGGCCTGAGTGCTGTGGCCCTTTTTGTCACCTGTGGGTGTGGCTGGCCAGTCACTGTGTTTCCCTCACAGCAAAAGCACATTTTCTGTAATAAACAGGAAATTTTAGTCACCTGCAAAGAAATGGGCTTACCTCTGTTGACTCCAGCTTGAGATGACGGCCAGTAACTGGGTTTCAGAGCAGGTGGGGCAGGGCTTCTGGACCTGGGGCAGGGAGTTTTGGAGTGCTCACTCTTCTTTCTTCCTTCCCCTCCTTTTTCTCTCTTTCCCCAGGGCCCCCCAGCCATCCAGGGGGAGGGGGGAGTGGGGCCTTGCTGGGTGGAGTTTGGGAGGGTGACCTCAGCTCCCCAGGCGCCGTCCTGACTCCCAGGCCAAAGCTAACATGGGCTGAGCACAGCCCATCAGGGCGCCCTCATTCCAAAGAACTCGGTTTTGGCATCACAGCCTCCCCAGCTGTGTGAATTCTAGTTTCAGCTTGTGGCGGGCTGAAGACAAATTATTTGACAAGGGGAGAAGCTGGGCCCCCTTTTTGCTGAGCGAGGAGCCTCAGTCCTTGAGTCATCGCCTTTTCAGTACTGACCTGCGTTCCCAGAGCTGGCCATAAAAGGCTGTGGGCTGCGGGCCCCAGGCAGGCGCTGCAGGCTCAGCTAGTGTGGCCTCATCCCCTGGGGGCAGAGGCGGCCTCTCCCTGCCCCTGTTTCCCTCATGTTGCCCTTGGCCTCTCTTTCTGGTTTTCTGCCGAGACTTCACTCTTTGGGCATCCTCTCCTGTGGAGCTCAGAGCCAGCTGCAGGGAGTCCGGGTGCCCGGGGCCTTGTACTTTGGAAGCAGGAGCCTGTGGTGGCATGAGGTGCCCTGGCACGATGCCCTTCCACACCTTCTGGGCACAGGGAACCTGGCAGCTCTGCTGTCTCCTACCATCCACCTGAGCCTCTGGAAGGCTGATCGGGCCTCCCCGCCCAGGCTGGAGGCCAGGACCCCGGCTCCCCTGCACTCCTACCCTGTTAAGAAGCTTGGCCCTCGGGGCTGCTTCTGGTCAGAGTGCCCTATTTCCTGTTGAGCTGGGGCAGGGAACGGCCGCACATCACCTGTGGAGAGGCTGCCGAGGCTGTGTGGCTGAAGCTGTGGATTTGGGATTTTCCTTACGTTTTGGTGACTTTGCTCAAGGATGAAAGTCCTTGACCGGTGATGGGTCCAGGCCGCTGGCCCCTTGTTCCCACAGAACCCTGGCTTCCCCTGCCCCAGCCTGCCAAGGAGGCTGTCCCTGTCGGGTCCTGGGCTGGAGGCCCAGTGCTCCCACACGCCCTTCTCCCTGCAGCCCGGCCGAGGAATTGGTATTTAAATTTCACAGATGGAGAAAGTAACTGAGAAGTTAGGAAAAGAACTTCAGGTCACAGAGTCAGTGGCAGGGGGCGGGAGTGGAGTGCAGAGCCATCTTAGTTAGTGGCCCGAGTTCCTTCTGGGAGCGCGCCAGGTGTGGGGAGGGGCTCCACGCCCCTGTGGCTTTGGGCTCACAGATGGCGCCAAGCACGCTTGGGCCTGGGGCCGGGGCGGGCGGCAGGAGTGTTTATCCCATGAGCGAGCTTGACTCCGCACACCCTGTGGTGCCATTTATCTTGGCGCGCTTGTGCGTAGAGGCAGCCTCTCAGGAGCCTGGGCTGTGGACCTGCCTTTGTCCTGGAGGGCTTTGCAGGGTGGGAGCAGCGGATGCCACCAAGGGGGAACCCGTGTAGCGGAGGAGTCAGCAGCAGCTCCCACTGGGGGACGGCAGGGCCCATCACCGTGGGCGACCCTGTCCAGCTGCCGCTTTTCCTTAACGCTTTGTCCTTGGACCTCCCACCTCGCTGCTGTTTTTCTGCCCCCTCAGTCTAGAGAGCACCCATCTCCATCCCCAGCTTGGCAAGAGGGTGGTGTTTTTCATGGAGATGCCAGGAGCGGGTGGTGGGCTGAGGACGGGTTTGGGCCCAAGCTGTGCGACTCTCAGACTGTTGTGTGCAGGAGTGGCTTCTCCTGCTCTTTTCCGGAGCCTGACTGCTCTCTGGGAAGTACTTGGTGCTTCTGAAGAGGGCTGGCCTACATTTGGGTGGCCTGGGACCTGTGGGAAGACTGAGCCAGGGACATGGAGGCTTGCCCAGAATCAGGCAGAGAGGATGTGGCCCCTCGGGGGTGGGGCCCAAGCTCCCCAAGGACTCTAGGCCTTTGTTTCCACATGGCCCGCCTGTCACTCCTTACTCTTCCTAGACCGGGAGGGACAGAAGTTTTACTCTAGGGGCAGAGGAAGAGGTGAGGATTTCTTTTGTTTTGTTTTTGAGACAGGGTGTCGCTCTGTCGCCCAGGCTGGAATGCAGTGGCATGATCACGGCTCACTGCAGCCTCAACCTCCTGGGCTCAGGTTATCCTCCTGCCTTAGTCTCCCAAGTAGCTGTGACTACAGGCCTGCACCACCTTTGTAGAGTCGGGATTTTGCTATGTTGCCCAGGCTGAAGTGGAAATATTTAGAAGAGGCCTAGTTGTCATATAGGATTCAAAACCGCTGTTACAGAGACCCAAAAATCATTGGCTTAAGTCAGATAGCCGATAGTTTATGTGAAAAACAACAGTCTAAGGCAATTCTGAACATGCAGCTTTCATCTCTGAACCCGAGGTGCTTCCTCCAGCTCCTCCCATCACATCAGCATCCCCGTCCTCAGGAGGGAGAAAACAACAGAGGGCTCATGCACCTTTTCTTGTTCATTCTGCTGAAGGAGGCTGGGAAATGCAGTCTGAAGCTGGGAGGCCATGAATCCAGCTGAAACTAGATAGTTATATCTGGTTCCTTCCTTTAGGAGGAATTTCAATTAGCAGTCTCTGCCACAGGCGACAGAATTCACTTTAATTGGTGGGCCTTAATTGGGCCATAATGGGTTGGTGGGAAGCAATATAGAATAGAGTTTAGAATCCAGGCGCGGTGGCTCAGGCCTGTCATCCCAGCACTTTGGGAGGCCAAGGCGGGAGAATCTCTGAGCCCAGGAGTTCAGCATAGACAACATAGTGAGACCCCCATCTCTACAAAATAAAAATTTAAAAATTAGCCAGACATGGTGGCACACGCCTGTAGTCCCAGCTACTCAGGAGTCTAAGGTGGGGGGGATGGCTTGAGCCCAGGAGTTCAAGGTTGCAGTGAGCGAAGATTGTGCCACTGCACTCCAGCCTGGGTGACAGAGCAAAACCCTGTCTCTAAAAAAATGAATATAAAAATTTTTTAAAAAGAATATGGAGCTTAAAGCTGGAGTCTGTCCAGTCCAACCACTTTGTTTTGGAGAAGTGTTTAAGACCCAGGAAGGGGAAGTGGTTCGTAGCACTTCCTGGGCTTCTTGTAGAGCAGAGGTCAGCAAACTTTTTCTGTAAGGGTGGGATAGTTAATACTTCCAGCTTTGCAGACCTTATAGTTTCTGTCACAACGACTGAACTCTGCTGTGTTAGACAAAAGAAGCCATGGATAATACAAATGAGCATGGCTGTGTTTCAATAAAACTTTATTTATACAAACAGGTGGTGGGCCAGGTTTGATCCCTGAGCTGTAGTTTGCCAACCCTTGTTGCAGAAAATAAGTGAGATTCCTGCAAAATGGGGAGCCTGGCACATCAGCACTGAAAAAGTAGCAGCTGCAGTTACTTTTGCAGGCGCCTCTTGTCACTACCATCCCAGGGCATACAGCAGGCAGGTGGCAACACTGGAGTCTATGTTCTACCCTCTGTGCTGTGCCGAGCACAGTGCTGGGTCTCCTCCTCACTCTCGCCCTCCTCTGACCCACCTTAGAGCTTGCACTGTGGGACAACCTTTGCATTAGCACCTGTTTATGCCAAGTGCTACATGGGTTGGGGAGTGTTATGGTGGGGGCAGGAATAGGGGAGATAATCCTGCCCTCAGGGTGCTGTGCTGTCTAGATGAACACCTAGGAATTTTTTTTTTTTTTTTTTTTTGAGACGGAGTCTCACTGTGTCACGCAGGCTGGACTGCAGTGGCACGATCTTGGCTCACTGCAACCTCTGCCTCCTGGTTTCAAGCAGTTCTCCTGCATCAGCCTCCTGAGTAGCTAGGACTACAGGCATGTGCCACCACACCCAGCTATTTTTTTTTTTTTTTTGAGATGGAGTCTCACACTGTTGCCCAGGCTGGAGTGCAGTGGCGCAATCTCAGCTCACTGCAACCTCTGCCGCCCAGGTTCAAGCAATTCTCCTGCCTCGGCCTCTTGAGTAACTGGGATTACAGGTGCCCACCACCATGCCGGGCTAATTTTTGTATTTTTAGTAGAGACAGGGCTTCACTATGTTGGCCAGGCTGGTCTTGAACTCCTGACCTTGTGATCCACCCACCTCAGCCTCCCAAAGTGTCGGGATTACAGGTGTAAGCCACTGTGCCTGGCCTTTTCTTTTTTTTTTTTTTTTGTGACAGTTTTGCTCTTCTTACCCAGGCTAGAGTGCGGTGGCATGGGCTTGGCTCACCACAACCTCCGCCTGCTGGGTTCAAGCGATTCTCCTGCTTCAGCCTCCTGAGGGCTCGCGCCACCCTGCCCGGCTAATTTGTGTATTTTTAGTGGAGACAGGGTTTCACTATGTTGGCCAGGCTGGTCTCAAACTCATGACCTCGTGATCCTCCCACCTTGGCCTCCCAAAGTGTTGGGATTACAGGCGTGAGCCACCACGCCCGGCCTATAGGAATTTTAAAAACTATCTCAGGCTGAGAAATACCAGGCCAGGTTGGAGATGAGAGCCATCAGAGCAGCAGGTCCCTTGGCGCCCCTGAGCTCTCCCTTCTCTTCCCCCCAGGCTATGACTTTGCAGCCGTCCTGGAGTGGTTCGCGGAGCGTGTGGACCGCATCATCCTGCTCTTCGACGCCCACAAGCTGGACATCTCCGATGAGTTCTCGGAAGTGATCAAGGCTCTGAAGAACCATGAGGACAAGATCCGCGTGGTGCTGAACAAGGCAGACCAGATCGAGACGCAGCAGCTGATGCGGGTGTACGGGGCCCTCATGTGGTCCCTGGGCAAGATCATCAACACCCCTGAGGTGGTCAGGGTCTACATCGGCTCCTTCTGGTCCCACCCGCTCCTCATCCCCGACAACCGCAAGCTCTTTGAGGCCGAGGAGCAGGACCTCTTCAAGGACATCCAGTCACTGCCCCGAAACGCTGCCCTCAGGAAGCTCAATGACCTGATCAAGCGGGCACGGCTGGCCAAGGTAGACCCTGGGGTGAGGGGAGCAGCCTATTGCCAGGCAGGGCCATGGGGCTCTGAGACTGGCACTCAGGGCCCCAGGATTGCCCGAGACCCTTCCCAGCTCACTTCACAGGCAGACCTGCACTGAGCTGTTTCCCTCTATAGAAACCAGTCTTTGGTCAGCACCCGCGTGCAGCCTGCTGTTAACTAAGATTCTCTACCCGGCCTCCCTCTAAACCTGTTCTGTTTGTGGTTTATACCCCATCTACTTTCAGGAAGGGTTTGACTATGCTTACAACACAGAAACAGCACACAGGAAGTTACCGCTGAAGCAAAGGAGGCAGCCTCAGAAATGGAGTGTTGGGGGATAGAGCTCTAAGGCTTGCTGGCTTCCCTCTAGGGTTTTTTGTTTTTGTTTTTGTTTTTGAAGCGGAGACTCGCTCTGTTGCCCAAGCTGGAGTGCAGTGGCATGATCTCGGCTCATAGCAACCTCCACCTCCCAGGTTTAAATGATTCTCCTACCTCAGCCTCCCGAGTAGCTGGGATCACAGGCACGCACCACTATGCCCAGCTGATTTTTGTATTTTTATTAGAGACAGGGTTTCACCATGTTGGCCAGCCTGGTCTCAAACTCCTGATCTCAGGTGATCTGCCCACCTCAGCCTCCCAGAGTGCTGGGATTACCCCTCTGGGGTTTACTGAGCCTGAAGTGCACTCAGCACAGTGCTGGATGCCGGGGACTGGCGGGGAGTGACACACAGCCCCTGTCCACTCCTCAGCCTTCATGGGGAAAGCAGAGCACGCAAACAAAAAATAAACATCAGTTATTTGTGTCGTCTCGGAGCGAGCACAGGCTGCTGCGGGAGCTGGCGCTAGGGGCTGTCCCAGTGGAGTAGAAGGGCTGGGGGGGCCTGGCAGGAGCTGAAGCTTAAGCTGTGACAGGAAGCAGCTCATGAGGAGACAGGGTGCCAGCCTGCAGCCCGGGGAGCACTGTGCACGGAAGCCAAGGTCACGCTGAGGCAGTGTCAGTTCAGCAGGCCTTGCAGACCATCCTTATGTCTCCTGGCAGCCCAGGCCTGGTGGCACCTATCAGCAGCCTCTGAATGGCCAAAGGGTTTAGAATCTCAGTGGCTGACCAAGTACTTGAGTGAGAGCCGGCGTGGGTGGGGCCAGGAAACGAAGGTTAATGCCACCAGCGGGCCCTTCCAACACAGAATGACAGAACACATGCCCTTGGCGTGTCTGACTTTGGATAGCACCCTATCGTGAGCCAGCCTAGACGAGTCACCATGAATGACAGTCCCGGCTGTGGTTGGGGTTGACCCCGTGGACAGGAGTGTTTGACACAGATTGTCTGAACAGCTGAGAAGTGACCAAGCCCACATTTGTATCAGCAGGGCACCTAGCTATTCTTTCAGGCTCTTAGCACAGGGCTCGGTTGTTTCAGAAATAGGCTCCAGCCAGGCATGGTGGCTCATCCTGTAATTCCAGCACTTTGGGAGGCCAAGGTGGGTGGGCGCATCACCTGAGGTCAGGAGTTCGAGACCAGCCTGGCCAACATGGCGAAACCCCATCTCTACTAAAAAAAATACAAAAATTAGCCGGGCGTGGTGGTGCGTGCCTGTAATCCCAGCTACTTGGGAGGCTGAGACAGGAGAATCACTTGAACCCAGGAGGGAGAGGTTGCAGTGAGCTGAGATCACACCACTGCACTCCATCCCAGGTGGCAGAGCAAGACTCTATCTCAAAAAAAAAAAAAAAGAAAAAAAATAGGCTCTGGCCAGGCATGGTGGCTCACGCCTGTAATCCCAGCACTTTGGGAGGCCAAAGCAGGAGGATCCCTTAAGGCCAGGAGTTAGAGACCAGCCTGAGCAACCTAGTGAGACCCTGTCTCTATTTAATTTAAAAAAAAAAAAAAAGGCCCTTGCCGTAGCTCCCATCTCCAGGCCAGGCCAGGCCACAGCGTGGCTGGGGAACTGTCCTGCCTGCCAAGCCAGGCCCTTTGGTGATACGTCCCCAGTTCTTCAACAGAGCAGGGTGCTTGCCCCCACCTCGTGGCATGCAGGGGGTACCAGGGTAGACATCATGTGGGCATGAAGGCTTCAGTGACAGATGTGCCTGTGGCCAGGGTCACAGTCCCCTGATCTCCAGAATATAACTGAGGACTGAGGATGGGCACTTCCTGGGGAGCCCATGTCCTTGCCTGCTCAGAGGCATGGAGACTGCAGGCGTTGAGCACAGTGGCCCTCGTACCCACTCTGTCTGGAGGCCAGACAGTCAGAGGGCATGTGGGTGCTACCTGGTCTGAGCAGTGAGAACTGACCCTTCATCCTTTGCCACCACTGTCCTCCCATTGTGCCCCAAGTACCCTGGGCCCCACCTCACCCTGTAGATGAGGAATTCTTATTCTGGCCTGAACCTCCGTGAGCTGTGTGCATGGGCGTGGGTCAGATGCCTGCTCTGGAGGACAGAGGGCTGCGTGTTTTTCTTATTTTTAATTTTATTATTTTATTTTTTGATTTTTTTGGAGATGGAGTTTCACTCTGTTACCTAGGCTGGAGTGCAGTGGCGCAATCTCGGCTCACTGCAACCTCCGCTTCCCAGGCTCAAGCCATTCTCCTGCCTCATCCTCCTGAGTAGCTGGGATTGCAGGCACCCGTCACCACACCCAGCTAATTTTTATATTTTAGTAGAGACGGGGTTTCACCATGTTGATCAGGCTGGTCTCGAACTCCTGACTTTAGGTGATCCGCCTGCCTCGGCCTCCCAAAATGCTGGGATTACAGGCGTGAGCCACTGCGCCCCGCTGGCTGGATGTTTTTCTAGATCTCTCCCTTCTGGAGCCTCCCTGTGAGTGGAGCCAGCTTTGAGAGAGGAACCCATACAAAAACCCAGGTGACTGATCCTGGCCTCAAAGGACAAAGGACGTCCTGAGCTGAGGGGTGTGGGTGTGGCCCTAGCTGAGGCTCTCTCCTTGCAGGGCAGAGAGAGCTCCCTTGCTCAGCCACCTTTGAGGACAGACAGGACAAGGGGCAGGCATGAGCCCCTGCCTGGTCGTCTGTGAGACCGTGTGTGACTGCCAGGCCCCAGGCACACTGAGTCACCGCGCCTGGAAAACCCTGTGGCCTCCAGTGTTGCCTCACACCTGCCACTTCCTTTTCCTGGAGTGAGTGGTGCTCTCTGTGATGACTCCCACCGGCCTGGGATCTGCCTGCCACAGTGTCCCTGGGGAGACTCTAGATCCAGACCCACATGGCACGGGGCTGCCTCCCTCAGGCAGTTCTCAGCCAGGCCCCCACCCAGGGCACAGGCTCAGGCTGAGTGGGGTGGTGGATGGGCTGGAGCCGGGGAGAAGGGCAGCAAGGCTGGCTGGCCGCAGCCCTCCGTGGCTGGACACGACTTGGCAAGGCCGAGGGATCTGAGGGCTGGGCTACTCTCGAGGGCTGCCAGGTTCCCAGCTTGCTGCAGGGAAATGAAGGGGGTGCCGCCCTGAACAGGCACATGCCTAAGCAAGGTATTGACGCTTGGATAAAGCTGGCAACCGCCAGGAGAAGCCTTTTTGGGATTTTTCGAATCCTTCGTCATCCGAGCTGTGATGATGGAGTGGAGCGTGGCACGGGCCCATTGGAGTTCTGTGGGCTCCATTGGCACTCAGCACGGATTTGGGCATGCAGGCTGGTGGGCCCTGCAGGAAGCCTGCTCCCTGCTCTGCTGCGTGGGAGGGGGCAGCTCGGGGGAAGGGGGCTTGCAGAGAAACAGAAGAACATGGGCTGTGGGGCACCTTCAGCAGCCCAGGGTTCCAATCCCAGCTCCCTCCATGTGGGAGCCAAGCGCCCCAGGCAGCCTTTCCCAGCCTTGCTTAGGGCCGGGTTGGGAGAATCCCACCCCGCAGGGCTGTGGTGAGGGTTGAACGGAGGGTGTGTGATGTGCAGTGAGGGTTGAACGGAGGGTGTGTGATGCACGGTGAGGGTTGAGTGGAGGGTGTGTGATGTGCGGTGAGGGTTGAGTGGAGGGTGTGTGGTGAGGGTTGAGTGGAGGGTGTGTGGTGAGGGTTGAGTGGAGGGTGTGTGATGCGTGGTGAGGGTTGAGTGGAGGGTGTGTGATGCGTGGTGAGGGTTGAACGGAGGGTGTGTGATGCGTGGTGAGGGTTGAACGGAGGGTGTGTGATGCGTGGTGAGGGTTGAACGGAGGGTGTGTGATGCGTGGTGAGGGTTGAACGGAGGGTGTGTGATGCGCGGTGAGGGTTGAGTGGAGGGTGTGTGATGCGCGGTGAGGGTTGAGTGGAGGGTGTGTGATGTGTGGTGAGGGTTGAACGGAGGGTGTGTGATGCGTGGTGAGGGTTGAACGGAGGGTGTGTGGTGAGGGTTGAGTGGAGGGTGTGTGATGTGCGGTGAGGGTTGAGTGGAGGGTGTGTGATGTGCGGTGAGGGTTGAGTGGAGGGTGTGTGATGTGCGGTGAGGGTTGAGTGGAGGGTGTGTGATGTGCGGTGAGGGTTGAGTGGAGGGTGTGTGATGTGTGGTGAGGGTTGAGTGGAGGGTGTGTGATGTGCGGTGAGGGTTGAGTGGAGGGTGTGTGGTGAGGGTTGAGTGGAGGGTGTGTGGTGAGGGTTGAGTGGAGGGTGTGTGATGTGCGGTGAGGGTTGAGTGAAGGGTGTGTGATGTGTGGTGAGGGTTGAGTGGAGGGTGTGTGATGCGTGGTGAGGGTTGAGTGCAGGGTGTATGATGTGCGGTGAGGGTTGAGTGGAGGGTGTGTGATGTGCGGTGAGGGTTGAGTGGAGGGTGTGTGATGTGTGGTGAGGGTTGAACAGAGGGTGTGTGGTGAGGGTTGAGTGGAGGGTGTGTGATGTGCGGTGAGGGTTGAGTGGAGGGTGTGTGGTGAGGGTTGAACGGAGGGTGTGTGATGTGCCCAGTGGTGCACGACAGATTGCCTTCTTTGGGTTGACAGACTGGGTTTTACTCTTCCTGAATCATCACAATGATCCGTGCAAGGCCAAGGCTGTTGTCTTCTGTTTCAAGTGCGTTTTCCTGTCCTGTCCTCTGTCCTGTGGCAGTGGACAGCTGTGGCTCTTGCCAGATTGTGTCTGCTCCTAGGACTGTGTGAGCTGGTGGTGGTAGCGGCCTTGAGCTTGACCCATCCCTCCCGCTTCCCTGTTCCTGAGCGAGCACCTTGGAGTATCCTTGGAGTGTCCTTGGAGGCTCTGCTCTCGGGGGCAGCCTGGGCCAAGAGAGCGCCTGATGCTCACCCTGTCCTCACAGGTTCACGCCTACATAATCAGCTCCCTCAAGAAGGAGATGCCCAATGTCTTTGGTAAAGAGAGCAAAAAGAAAGAGCTGGTGAACAACCTGGGAGAGATCTACCAGAAGATTGAGCGCGAGCACCAGATCTCCCCTGGGGACTTCCCGAGCCTCCGCAAGATGCAGGTACAGCTGTCCCGAGGCCCCATGCAGGCTGGTGGCCATCAGGGCAGAAGGAAGGCCCAGGGCACTGGATTTGGAGGGAATCCCGTCTCCATGGGGAAGGGCCTCCCTGAACGGAAGCAGCTGGGTTAATCACCAGCACCCCACCCAACTCAGAGTTGACCCAGGCGGTGACACTGCAGAGGGGAATGTGGTGACTCACCCTGCGTGGTGGGGGGAGGGCAGGGCCATGCCAGGCGCTCTGGTGCCCTGTCCATGAATCCTTGCCGCAGCCCTGCAAGGAAAGAGCTGGAGGTGCCTCCTGTGTACAGGTTAGAGAGCCAAGGGCCAGACAGGTTTGCCGAGTTGCCCCTGCTAGTGTGGGGGAGCAGCACTTTCTGCTTGTGAAGCCCTGACTGGAACCACTTGGCCTGGAGTCTGGGAGGGGCCTCCCTTCCCAGCCCTTGTCCTTCCTCCCCCGCCCACAGGAACTCCTGCAGACCCAGGACTTCAGCAAGTTCCAGGCGCTGAAGCCCAAGCTGCTGGACACGGTGGATGACATGCTGGCCAACGACATTGCGCGGCTGATGGTGATGGTGCGGCAGGAGGAGTCCCTGATGCCTTCCCAGGTGGTCAAGGGCGGTGCCTTTGACGGCACCATGAACGGGCCGTTCGGGCACGGCTACGGCGAGGGGGCCGGTGAGGGCATTGACGACGTGGAGTGGGTGGTGGGCAAGGACAAGCCCACCTACGACGAGATCTTCTACACGCTGTCCCCTGTCAACGGCAAGATCACGGGCGCCAACGCCAAGAAGGAGATGGTGAAGTCCAAGCTCCCCAACACCGTGCTAGGGAAGATCTGGAAGCTGGCCGATGTGGACAAGGACGGGCTGCTGGACGACGAGGAGTTCGCGCTGGCCAACCACCTCATCAAGGTCAAGCTGGAGGGCCACGAGCTGCCCGCCGACCTGCCCCCGCACCTGGTGCCGCCCTCCAAGCGCAGACATGAGTGATGGTGCCCGGCCCCGCACCTGCCATTTGCACGCCCGGCCGGGAGGCAGAGACGGGGGGAGGGGAAGGCTCACCATTTCTCAAGGTCCATAAAGACTGAGCGGATGTTTCCTCACCTCTCGAAAAGGAAAACCACCATCTTTCTTTTAAGGCTGTTCCTGGGCCTGGCGGGGGAGGCAGGGGTGAGAGGATGGAATTGTGTGCACAAGAACTGTGGCTATTTTAATATATAACGTTAGAGGCTGCGTTCTTTGTCGCCGCCTCCCCTGTGTGCCAGCCCTGTGTGCACGGCCTCTGCCCCCCGGCCTTTGCTGTGGCTGGAGCTGGACAGTGCAGCGACTGCGACCGTGGGGGAGCCAGGTCGCCCTTTTGGCAGCTGCTAGGCTGGGGCTGCATGGACAGGAACACCAGGCACCCTCCGTGTGCTTCTGAGCTGAGGTTGCTTCACGGGACCGTGCCTTCCTTCCTCACCCGGCTCTGCCTCCTCCGTGCTCTCCGGCGAAGTGGGTTCTTGTGCCTTCCCCTCCCGGGCCCAGGCTCCCCGTGCGCGGGCCCTGCCCTTTCCTCCCGCGCCCCACCGGCTCCGACGCGCCACCCCGCTCAGCAGTCACAGAAGCAGGGCCCAGCCACCTTGGTCTTTTTTGGGAGTTCAGGGGAGTAGGAGAATGTCTTCCAGAAAAATACATAAGCTAGTTTCTGTTCTGTAAAGTGATATCTTTCATACTTGACCAAAGTTCCCAATAACTTCCCAACCACTGTTCAAAAGCTGTGATTTTTGTCTCCCCTTCCCACCCTCCAGCCAAGGAGCAGCCCTGCCCAGGGGGCATTAGGTGCGGGTACCCGGGGAGCACCCCGTTCCTGGACCCCAGTGTTGCGTTTCCTGGCTGAGGAAGGGTGGTCATCCCAGCTCCTGCCCTACCCTCTCACTTAACTGGAGCTTTGGGACGCGCCCTCCACAGTGGGAGGTGGGTGGTGGGTGGCGGTGGCGGGGCCTCATGACAGCTTGGTGCTGGTAAGAGGAAGCCCGTGGTTCTGGCTAGGCTCTCATGTCCAGACAGCGGGGACCAGGGGAAATCCCAGCCCCTTCTCCTGTAATCCCCCTTCATTTCCTACCTTCCTTCCTCCTCTGTTTAGCAAAGGAGGGCAGCTCACTTGGATGCCCTTACAATGCCCCTGGCCCCAGGTTGAGCAATAAGAAACCAGAGCCTTGCGGCCCAGTGGCCCGGGCCAGTTCAGGCCGCCTCCCCCTTCTCTGCCTGGGGCCATTGAGCCCAGCCTCCAGGGCCCGGGCGCGTTTGCAGGCCAGTGGCCACTGTCCGGGCTGTGATGGCACCAAGGCAGGTGGAGCACCAGGTACCACACAGCTGGGCTTCCCACCAGGCTTTCCCGCGGGGGTCTCAGGGAGCTTCTCCCCAGCGCTGCTCGGAGTCTGCAGGAACTGGCCTTGTTCTCCTTAGCCCGTCACTCCATACAGTATTAGGTGAGGATGGATGCGGGCGCTGTCCTTGCCGGGAAGTCACTGTTGAAGTTGCAGTGGCTTGTTCACACCTGTGGGAAGAGAAGTGAAGACTTTCTCCTTGCATTAAAAAGTCTGAACTGTGCGAAAGCTTCGGGTGCTTCCTTGTCTTTTCCAGGGGCAGCAGTCCTGGGCCGTCCTCCCCTGGTGTCTGAGGGGGTGATGCCAGCATGGACAGAGTGGCAAGGCAGCCGGGGCAAGGTGACCAACCCTGCCCAGTCCTGCTCTGCTGGGCAGTAGCTGCCCCCTTCTACTAAGAGGGCCAGGCCTGTAGGGAAAAGGGTTTCTGGGGTGATGCCCCCTTCCCTGAGCAAGGTGGGAGCTGAGCAGTTCACTTGGGGTGGGGAGGGGGGAAACAGTTGGGAGGATGTTGATAGCTGAGGCCTAGGCTGGCACCCCTCAGCCACAGACGGATGAGTGGGCACCTGCAGGGCCCTTGGCACTGGGTGGCATCAAGTAAACAAGGGTTTCTGGGCTCTGGAGCCAGACTGGCTCCTTGCTAGCCCCAAGGACGGTTTAAATACAGGGAAGTCGGGCCTCTGAAGGCAAAGCAGATAGCCCGTGACAAACATGCAACTAAGGGTGGGGCCAGTCAGGCCCAGGTGATGTCACAGATGGGGGACTGTTTATACCAGCAGAGGGAAGGGTGACCGATTAGTGACCCTTCATAAAAGGGTGCAGACTTGAGGTGCCATGG
Source organism: Pan paniscus (assembly GCF_029289425.2). Lineage (NCBI taxonomy): Eukaryota > Metazoa > Chordata > Mammalia > Primates > Hominidae > Pan > Pan paniscus. Next base: position 66,078,666 of record NC_073258.2, on the reverse strand, counting down.
GTAGAGGCTGCTCCAGCCCCTCTGGCAGAAGGCAGGACAGAAACAAGTTCCTGAGGGTTTCAGGGACCCAGTTGTGTGCTCCGAGCCTAGCTGGTGTGGTGGTGTCTGGTCCTATGACCAGCACTTGAGGTGCCAGTGGATGCTTCAGTTGCTGCAGGGCTGGCCGGCCCTCCCTGCGTCACTCAGCTGCCACCTGTGGGCGTTCACCTTGTGCCAGGTGGAGCTGCGCTGTCACGATCTGAGGAAGTTCACGTTCCCCCATTTCACAGAGGGAGAGTCCGAGACTGAGGACTGCCGAAATAACAAAGGTGGTAGAAGCAGATGCAAACCAGGCCGTCCAACTCCAGCGTGCTTTCCATCAGGTTACTAATCCAAAGCACACACTAAGAGGAAAAAACGGTAGATCCCCCCAACCCCACCCTTAGACTGCAGCTGTACTCAGGGCTGAGAGACCCACATTAAAGGTTAAATGCTGTCACTCCAGCCTGGGGTCCTGAAAGCTTGGGGCAGGGGTCACCCAAGGGAGGTGGAGCATTTTTGTTCAAGCTGTGAGCACATTAGAGAAGGCACAGAACTTAGCAGTGCCCCTGAACTAGGAGGAAGGGAAGTGCTGCCTGGCCGCCCGCTCTCCTTCCCGGAGCACTCCACCTGCAGGGCTCTGTGTGGCCACAGAGGGGCTGTGAACCCCCTGGGGCTGCCCCAGGAAGCGCCTGCTGATCTGAGGCTTGAAAGGGGCTGAGGGCAGGTGTCTGCCCCAGAGTTCATAGCCCTGGTTTCGGTTCTACAGGTTGGGGGTCATCTTTGGGCTGCGACCGGGGTTCAGGGAGGGCCAGAGGATGTGGTCACAGATGTGGCTGCCCACCTAGAGGGCTAGTCCCAGCCCTCGCCTCCTCCCTAGATCCATAGCTGGCCATGACCCTGGGGAAGAAGCCTCCTCTTCAGAGGCTGGCCTGGGGCAAAGGAGGGGCATTGCCACCCAGCTCCCAGAGCCCCTGGACTGAGGCCTTCAGGGCAATCTGTCGTGGGTCCCACCCACGCAGCACCTCACAGCCCAGGACCCAAGAGGCAAAGGGCCCGCCCACTGCCTCTGGCCATGCACAGCTGTTTTCTATGTTGCAGTTCCTTGTAAGATCTCATTCAGAATAAACATTTCTGGCTGGGTTTGGTTCACACCTATAATCCCAGCACTTTGGGAGACCAAGGTTGGGGGTGAGGTGGGGTCGTGTGAGGCCGGGAGTTCAAGACCAGCCTGGGCAACATAGTGAGACCCGCACCCCCCCCCCGCCCCCACACCATCTCTACCAAAACAAAAATTAGCCAAGAGTGGTGATGTGTGCCTGTGGGTAGTCCCAGCTACTTGATAGGCTGAGGTGGAAGGTTCACTTGAGCCTGGGAGTTTGAGGCTGCAGTGAGCTATGATGGCATCACTGTACTTCAGCCTGGGAAACACAGTGAGACACTGTCTCTATTTAAAAAAAATTTTTTTTTAAATAAACATTTCTTCTCCTTACAAAACAAGTTAACCACAAATCCAATCAGTGCCCTGTTCTTATCTCAAATGGGTGTTCTAGAAGAATAGACCAGTAAAAAATAAATAATGGCCGGGTACGGTGGCTCACATCTGTAATCTCAGCAATTTGAGAGGCCGAGGAGAGTGGATCACATAAGGTCAGGAGTTTGAGACCAGCCTGGCCAATACGGTGAAACCCTGTCTCTACTAAAAATACAAAAATTAGCCAGATGTGGTGGCTCTCGCCTATAATGCCAGCTACTTGGGAGGCCAAGGCACAAGAATCGCTTGAACCCAGGAGGCAGAGGTTGCAGTGAGCCAAGATCGCACCATTGCACTGCAGCCTGGGCGTCAGAGCAAGACTCCGTCTCAAAAATAAATACATAAAATAAATCAAATGGGCTAGTCATAGGACTTGCCCGGCCACGGCCAGCAAGGTGGTGAGAGTTGGGAGGTGAGAACATCCGGCCACCACTCCTGTGTTAAAAGCGCACCAGGTCTGGCAGCCCGTGGAGGGCAGCCTTGGGGAGACCGCCCTGAGTTCAACTCCCAGCTCTGCCACTCTAGCCAGATCTCTTCCCCCACTGAGGCCGTTTGCTCAAGCCTTAATTCAGGAACAGACGTGGCCCACAGAGGCAGAGCCCGAGGACACCCACCTTGAGCGGCCTTTGCCAAGCACCCCAAGGAGGTTAGTTGGGTGGGGTGCAGGGAGCAGGGCACCTCACCCAATACCCAGAACAAAACAGGCCGGCCCCTCCCTTCCCTGAAGCAGCTCCCAGACTCAGTGGCGCCTGTAGGCTAGAGAGGTGGTGGCCAAGGGGGCTCGGGCCTGGCTTCCTGTGCACCCAGAGGGATTGATAATTGTAAAACCACATGGGGCTGCAGCCGCTGCAGAGCGTGGGAGCCCCTATGGCTTGTTGGAACAGTGCAGGGAAGGTTTTTGGAAGAAAAACCAGGATGATGAAACCACCATATGTCCACCCATTTGGAGCTTTGGACTTTTCATAGGACACGCCCCTGGTGCTGGGCAGATGGGGTTGGGGAGGGGGCTGCCAGGACTAGCTGGGGGACTGGGGGGTCCACACCCCTAGCATTTGCATCAGCTCCTTCCCAAAGCCATCCCAACAGACGCACCTTCAAATAAGAGCCAGGCATCTGAGGCTCAAGGGTGGGCTTAGGGAGCTCCCCGGCTCCAATCACATTGCCGCCCGTGCTCCTTCAGAGAAAGGTTGGGACGGCCATTGGTGGCCATACTGGGAAGCTCATTTGTCCCTCACACCTGAACAGGTGCAGTTCTCCATTATACACAAAAAGACAGCGTCCAGAGAGAGAGGAAGAGATCTACCCAAGGCCCCACGCCTGGTCAGCAGCGGGCAGGGCTGCAGGACCCAAGGCCAGCCTCTCATGTCCTGACCTCCTGGGTAGGAGCGGGCCACTATGCCATGTGCACGTTTCCAGAGTGGCTAAGGGCAGGGGGCGGCCGCCATTCCTGCCAGCCCTGAAGAACCATCTGGTGGGAGCTGCTTCCCGAGGCCACGGCTGGAGACTCTCATCCTAGGCCTTCCCCTGAAGGCTGATTCTCAGGACTTTGAGGAAGGGGGCGCTCCAACCCTGGGCTCAGCAGCCCTCCAATGTGGCCAGGATGCCCTAGACCTGGGCAACCTGCCTTGTGTCTGGGATCCCAGCCACAGAGGGCTATGCCCTTGGGGGCAGACACAGGGTTCCCTGCCACTTCCTCATGCTGGGTTCTCAGGTCCTCTCCCTGCCCCCACACACCTGCCCTCTGCAGGGCGAGTCTGCACTCAAGGAAGGAGCTCAAGGCTGGCACCACCTCCCTCCCCAGCTTCCATGCATTAGTCTGTAAAGGAGGGTAATAACTCTCTCCTAGCGTGGCCCTTGTGAAGATAATAGATCTAAAGTCACTTTAAGTTACCAAGAGGCCCCTTACACTTGCAAGCTGTTATCAGCGTGAGTGCTCCCCACAGAGCTGGGTGAGAGAGCTAGTGATGTCCCTCAGTACCAAGGGGCTTGCGGGATGAGTGAGAGGCTGCGGGGGGTAGCTGAGCCCTCCTGCACCTGGGGAGTAGTCGACCATGGAGGAGGCATTTGAATGAAGGTACCCTGGTGAGAAGGAAAGGAAAGAGGGTGGCCTGACTGCCTGGACAGGGTGTGACTGAGGCTCTCGGGGGTGTCTCCTGTCAAGACTCACCCATCCCTGTGAGCTGGGCCTTGGGCTGTGCCATGCTCAGGGCTCTGTGGCGAGCGTGTCAAGGCTGCTGTGGCCCTAGTGGTCTGGCCCCACAGGATCAGAAAACAGATCTGCTGAGACAACATGGTGTCATGCCCTGGAGCTGCTTCGGGCAGTCAGGGCTGGAGGCCTGGCTGCTTGCTAAGGCTGGAATAAGCTCAGAAAGAGACTGAGCCTTTACAGACTTCCTTCCATTGGAGCTGCAAAGGAATGAGCAGAGGGCCCAACCCTCCCCCTTTATTTTTATTTATTTATTTATTTTGGAGACATGGTCTCACTCTGTCACCTAGGCTGGAGTGCAGTGGCACAATCTCAGCTCACTGCAAGCTCTGCCTCCCAGGTTCAAGTGATTCTCCTTTCTCAGCCTCCCGAGTAGCTGGGACTGCAGATGTGTGTCACCATTCCAGGCTAATTTTTGTATTTTTAGTACAGACAGGGTTTTGCCATGTTGACCAGGCTGGTCTTGAATTCCTGGGCTCAAGTGATCCGCCCACCTTGGCCTCCCGAGTAGCTGGAACTACAGGCTCTCACCACCACACTCAGCTAATTTTTAAGTTCGTTTGTAGAGATGAGGTCTCACTATGTCACCCAGGCTGATCTTGAACTTCTGGGCTCAAGTGATCCTCCCACCTCGGCCTCCCAAAATGCTGGGCTTACAGGCATGAGCCACCATGCCCGGACCCAACCCCCTTTTACAGACAAGGAAATTGAGGCTTACAAGACAGATGTGACAAAAACTAATAAAGGACCAGAAAGAATCACGTGTGAGAGGCGGGAGGTGCCGAATGCCAGTCCCAGCCCTGCCCCGTGCAGCCCTGGCCTCAGCCCTGGGACTCAGTGTCCACTCAGCTATACTGTGTGGGGATGGACAGATGGCTGGGGATGAACCTTTCTGAGAACTTACCAGAGAGGTTAAGGGACTTGCCTGAGGTCACACAGGGAGTGAGGCAGGGCCCAGAGGCCTCACCAGGGGTGTCCACGAAGGGCAGCGGAGGAGAGGCCCATCTTCCCACCCAGGAGCCCTTCCCTATCTCCGGTTCCCTAATGCTGGCTGGAGCGCCTGTCCCTCCTCTGGTCTCTGGCGCCCCCGTGTGGCCTCAGTGAGCAAGCCCCTTCCTACCTCCTGTGGGCTCCACTCCTGCCCCGCCCCTATAAGGACGGCTCAGAATCTCTCAGGTGAGAGGGATCTGAACTCCTGCCCCCTCTCCCTTCCAGGAGACCAGAGACAATGAAGGGGATCCCCAGAGTTTGGTTTGAATCCTGGCTCCCCATCCCATTCTGGTTGATTTAGGTAATACACCCAGACTCTGTTTCCCCAAACATTTCTCAGCCCATGGGCCCTGCGTAGCTACAGGGCGGGCCTCTGGGGAGATCACATGGGAGGCAGGGCGAGTCTGAGACCAGCCCCGGGCAATGTAGAGACCCCAGCTCTAAAAAAAAAAATTAAAAATTAACCAGGCGTGGTGGTGCAGGCTTGCGGTCCCAGCTACTCAGGAGGCTGAGGTGGGAGGATCACTTGAGCCCAGTATGTTGAGGCTGCAGTGAGCTAAGATTGCATCACTGCACTCCAGCCTGGGTGACAGAGCAAGACCCTGTCTCAAAAAAAGGCTGGGTATGGTGGCTCATGCCTGTAATCCCAGCACTTTGGGAGGCCGAGGTGGGCGGATCACCTGAGGTCAGACCAGCTTGGCCAACGTGGCAATATAGTGCAACCCTGTCTCTTTAAAATAAATAAATAAATAAACAAATAATCACATGAAAAACCCTTTGTGGGGAGAAACACCCTGTTTGCTTCAAACATTCATGGAACACCTCCTCCCTCAACCTGATCCTGCCCCCATCTCACCGAGGTCCCAGTACGAGAGGAGAGGCAAACCCCTAAACAGGTCTTTTAATGAAATAATGTGTTGGCCAGTGGCTACAGCCTGTAATCCCAGCGCTTTGGGAGGCTGAGGCAGGCAGATCGCTTGAGTCCAGGAGTTTGAGATCAGCCTAGGCAACATGGCGAAACCCCATCTCTATAAAAAATACAAACACGGCCGGGCCCAGTGACTCACGCATGTAATCCCAGCACTTTGGGAGGCCGAGGCAGAAGGATCACCTGAAGTCAGGAGTTCGAGATCAGCCTGGCCAACATAGCAAAACCCTATCTCTACTAAAAATACAAAAATTAGCTGGGTGTGGTGGCACATGCCTATAATCCCAGCTACTTGGGAGGCTGAGGCAGGAGACTCTCTTGAACCTGGGAGGCAGAGGTTGCAGTGAGCCGAGATCGTGCCACTGCACTCTGGCCTGGGTGACAGCGTGAGACTCCATCTCAAAAAACAAAACATCAGCCTGGCCTGGTGGTGTGAGCCTGTAGTCTCAGCTATTCGGGAGGCTGAGGTGGGAGGATCACTTGAACCCAGGAGGTTGAGGCTGTGGTGAGCTAGGTGGGAGGATCACTTGAACCCAGGAGGTTGAGGCTGTGGTGAGCTACGATTGCACCACTGCACTCCAGCCTAGGGGACAGAGTGAGACCCTGTCTCAAAAAAGAGAAAGTGTTGTCTAGGCCGGGTGTAGTTGCCCATGTCTGTAATCCCAGAACTCCGGGAGGCCAAGGTGGGAGGATTACCTGAGCCCAGGAGTTCGAGACCAGCCTGGTCAACATAACAATAACCCTTGACTCCAAAAAGTAAAATAAAAAATCAGCTGGGTGTGGTGGCATCTGCCTGTAATCCCAGCTACTCAAGAGGCTGAGGCAGGAGCCTAAGAGGTCAAGGCTGCAGTGAGTTATGATTGCGTCACTGCACTCCAGCATGGGTGACAGAGAGACCCTGTCTCAAAAAAAAAAAAAAAGTGTTGTCTTAAGCCACCAGTATGTCCCACCCTTTGATCTCTCCTCATGGTGCCTGGTCCATCCCAGCTGGACACAGCTGGACAGAAATCAGAAATACCACTGGACAGAGCCAGCCCCTCCCCTCCCCAACCTCCTCCAGCCTATCTCAGACCTCTCCTTGCCCTTCACGTTCCAGGTCAGACCTCAGGCCCTGCTCCTACTGAAGCTTAAAACGCCTGTGGTGTTGGTACCAGCCCAGCTCCACCTCCACCCCAGGGTCTAACTTAAGAGCCACCTTGTCCTCAGCCCCTCAATTCGCCTTCCTCCTTCCCAAGCCTCAGTGTGTCCATCTGCCAAATGGGCGTGACCATCCCTACCCCAACTTCCTGTCTCCCACATCAACTCTAATGATACAATCAAAGTAAGATTCAGAAACTTTTTTTTGGGCGGGGGCGGGGGGGCGATGGGTGCCAAGCGCGGGCAAACCATGGAGAGAGCGAACTACAATTCCCATCCGGCTCCGGGGCCGCGGGCGTCCCTAGCCCCTCTCTCTTAGCCAAGGGCAAGGCGGCTGCGACCCAGGGGGCGAGAGAAGTTGCAGTGCTCCGCGCCTCCTGGGTCAGGGCCCAGGGAGGGCCCAGGTAAGTCTGGGTCTGGGGCCGCGCGGGGACCTGGGGAGTCTTTCCGACCCCGCGGAACCCCACCGCGCCCCTCGCAGAAGTCAGTTGTTCTCCCTGGCCCGCCCCCGCACTTCCTGGCCGGGAGTTGGGCCCGCCCCCGCGCGCCTCCGCCCCCACCTTCACCTCCAGCCGCGGCTCCCATTGGCCGGCGCGCACCTGCCCGTCCGTCGGGGGGCGGGGCGCGGCGCCCAGGTGAGGGCGCGCTGGCGGCGGCGGAGGAAGGTGACAGCGGGGAGGGCGGGAGAGGGGGGGGAGGACGCGCGGACAGAGCCTCAGACGGTTGGGCGGACGGACGGCCCGACAGGCGGGCATGCGGGCGGCCAGACTGTAGCCGAGCAGCGAGGCTCCGGCCGCAGCCATGGAGCGGCGGCTGCGCGCGCTGGAGCAGCTGGCGCGGGGCGAGGCCGGCGGCTGCCCGGGGCTCGACGGCCTCCTAGATCTGCTGCTGGCGCTGCACCACGAGCTCAGCAGCGGCCCCCTACGGCGGGAGCGCAGCGTGGCGCAGTTCCTGAGCTGGGGTGAGTGGCGGGGCGGCACGGAGCGGGGGCGGGCCTAGGGATATCGCGCCGAGACCCCCGCACCCGCAGACTTTCCCGCAGGGACCCGCACCCCCACGGGCTTCCCTCGCAGACTCCCTGCAGTGGCCCTGACGCGTACCACCGGACCCCCGCGGCCCGCACACTCGCCTGCACACCTCACCCTCACTCCAATTCTCACACACGCTCCTTCCCTCTCACAGACCCCGACACATGCACACACACACCAACTTGTGCTCAGGTATCGACCGCAGACGCATGTACCCAGTGCACCGCCTAGAGTCCCGTACAGATTTCCTTGCTTACAGGCCACACCTGACGCAGGACACACACAGACCCTCATGCATGTCACCCACTGATACACGGGCTCTGTTTCTCCTTCCTCTCGGATGCATTGAGACACACAACTCATGGAGAGACCCAGGGAGCGCTGCAGACCACCCCGACCGCATTGGCACTGCAAAACACACAGATCTGTAGGTATCGCACACTTGCAGACCTTCCCCCCACCAACACACACACCCCCAGCTCCCTGCGTACAAGACCACTGCAGCCTGGACTCAGGAACCGATTTCCAACCCTTGGCCTGTGCAGGCTGCTGGCCAAGCTCCTTGGGGGCTGTGGCGCCGGGGCCGGGGAGGGGGGCCTAGCTGGAGATGGGTCTGTACCTTTCCTGGTAGACTCATCTGAGTCATTGGGAGTGGCTGGCCCGGGGTGACCCTGAACCCACTGTGGGCACTGGCGCCAGCTGGAGGGTTCCCTGGTCACACCCTGCCGGGCCATGGGGAAAAGGCACGGGGGCCTGGCCAGGGCAGGGTGAGGCAGGTGTTTGCCCAGTGGGCAACTAGCGTTCCTGGCACTCCTGAGCTCTGGGAAGGCACAAGGCCTGGGGTAGAGGGGGAGGCTGCCACCCAGATGTGCCAGGGAGTTGTCCCCTAGCCCCAACCCTTCCATCCAGGGCGAGGCAGTCAGAGGCCCCTGCCTCTGTGCCTGTCTCCCTGGTATGCCTCCGTGCTATGCCTGTCTGCCTGTGTTGTTGTCACCCCCCCATGACACCCACACACGTGTGTGTGTTTGCACACACACGTGTGCTCCTCCCTGACTGCCTCCAGCACCTCTGCCTGGGACCCCTGTTGACAATCTCCCAAGGTAACTCAAAGGGCCGTGACTCATTCCTCTCCTGCTTGTCTCTACTTGTCCCTGCTCCTGCCCGGAGCCCCCATGCCCTGTGGGAGGCCAGAGGATTAGGCAGCCTGTCCAGGGGCCTGGATCCTCCTGCCTGTGGGCCTGGGCTTCGGCCCTCTTCTGGCGGGTGGGTCCCTATGGTGCTGGCTTCAACTCCCACGGGGAGGCCCGGGGCTGCTCCTCCCCAGCTCCACACACAGACCTGGGAAAGAGACAATGAATTTCTGTAATGAGGTTTCCACCCCGCCCCCGCTGCGGGCTTCTGCCTGATAAACCTGTGGAACAGCTCTCTGTCCCACCCACAGACCCGCCCAGCTGGCAGGGAGTTTACCTCCTGGCAGGGGGAAACTGAGGCAGGGCGCCAGACCACAGCTGCCCCCCATCCTGACTGATCACTCCTGCCTCCCTAAGACCCAATTCCTTCCCAAAACCTGGGGCTAATCCAGGCCTGGAAAGTGCCTGGGAGTGGCTGGAGTTGCCCTTCCTGGAGGTATCTGGGATGTGAGGAAAGAGGACGTTCTTGACCAGACAAAAGCTTCATCCAGACAGGGAGGCAGGGCTGGGAGTGAGAGAGCCGGTCAGGCCTGGAGGCATCCTGAGCACTCACGCCTTCAGGGGCTAGTGCTAGCACCAGGGAAAGGCATCTTTGTCCTGTTTGTGAGTCTCAGCACCTTGGCAGACTGGCATCCATGCCTCCAGCCTGAGGGGCCCCACGTGGGAAGCATAGAGCCTGTCCTCCCTGCCCTAGGGGCTGCAGGCCTCACCCCCAACCAGGCACCTCTATGCCTACAGGGTCCCCGGACCCAGGCCCACAGCTCCTGAATGGGAGAGAAGCCTCTCTGGGGATAAGGAATGTCACCCGTCCAGTTTCCTAAGACAGGCCTGGCCTGAACCTGTGAGGGGGCCAAGAACTGTGAGGTGGGGGTAGGAATGGTGTCCCCATGGTCCCCAGGGTGACCTAGCCAAGCAGAGTCAGGCCGCAGACTGGGCAGGACTACAAGTCCCATCAGCCCCTGGGATGGAGGCTGCCTAGAGTCTGGGGCCAGGGGGCCAGGGAGGTCCAGGGACCAGGCGGTCAGCTGAGCCCGGCCTCTGACCTTCCGCACTTCCTGATCATGGCCAAAGGAGCACCAGCTCCTGCCACAACCCCTTGGCCCGAGGCTGTCCCTGGGTAGGTCATCCCTGCCTGGGCTTACAGGAGCGGCAGCTCCTGGCTTGCCCAAGGTGAGAGGGGGAATGGAGCCCTCCCTCCATGCACTCTGAGTCCCGCCCTGTGTCCCCTCAGCCAGCCCCTTCGTATCAAAGGTGAAAGAACTGCGTCTGCAGAGAGATGACTTTGAGATCTTGAAGGTGATCGGCCGAGGAGCCTTTGGGGAGGTGAGCAAAGGGCCTGGGGTAGGTGGGGGGAGGTGTTCACACCGGGCTGGGCTCACCCCAGTCCTCCCTGTGGCCTTAGGTCACCGTGGTGAGGCAGAGGGACACTGGGCAGATTTTTGCCATGAAAATGCTGCACAAGTGGGAGATGCTGAAGAGGGCTGAGGTCAGTGTGGAGTCTGGGGGGCCCTTGGGCACCCTACAAATGGGTGTGGGGGAGGTGTATGCTGCCAGGGCCTATGGCGCGGGGGGGGCGGGCAAGGCTGCAGACCAGGCAAAGGGTGCCACCCTCAGCAGCCACTGATTTGTTATCTTTCTCACAATAAACCCTTTATTTAATTTTTTAAATTTTTTTTTTTTTTTTTGAGACGGAATCTTGCTCTGTCAACTAGGCTGGAGTGCAACGGTGCTATCTTGGCTCACTGCAACCTCCGCCTCCCAGTTCAAGTAATTCTCCTGCCTCAGCCTCCCGAGTAGCTGGGATTACAGGCACCTGCCACCACACCCAGCTAATTTTTGTATTTTTAGTAGAGATGAGGTTTTGCTATGTTGGACAGGCTGGTCTCGAACTCCTGACCTCAGATGATCCTTCTGCCTCGGCCTCCCAAAGTGCTGGGATTACAGGCGTGAACCACCGTGCCCAGCCTACAATAAACTCTTTTTTTTAAGATAGAGTCTCACTCTGTCACCCAGGCTGGAGTGCGGTGGCGTGATCTCGGCTCACTGCAACCTCCACCTCTTGGGTGCAAGGGATTCTCATGCCTCAGCCTCCCAAGTAGCTGGGATTACAGGCGTGTGCCACGACACCCAGCTAAGTTTCTTGTATTTTTAGTAGAGATGGGGTTTCACCACATTGGCCAGGCTGGTCTCCAACTCTTGATCTCAAGTGATCTGCCTGCCTTGGCCTCCCAAAGTGCTGGGATTACAGGCCTAATAAACCCTTTTGAAAGCAAGCAGAGTCGTTCCCATTTTCCATATGGTCACACTGAGGCCCAGAGCCGTAGAGCGTGGGCTTGGGCTCAGTCGCAGCCAGACAGGGAACAGTAGAGCTATGACCTCCATCTGAGCTCCCAGACTCACAGAATCTTTCTTCATCCCCTGAGCTGGCAAGGGGAGCATCCTGGGCTCTGATCCCACCCCACCCCTTACTTCCCCAAACCTGCTGCAGACAGCCTGTTTCCGGGAGGAGCGGGATGTGCTCGTGAAAGGGGACAGCCGCTGGGTGACCACTCTGCACTATGCCTTCCAAGACGAGGAGTACCTGGTGAGGATACGTGGCGGGGCTGGAGGGGAACATCCTAGGGACACAGGAGAGGGCCCTTGGGGCCAGGGGCACTGGGCCCAAAGAGAGACCCCTCTTGGGACCAAGAGACTCCCACTTCCCACCAGTTCCTGGGCTTGGCGCCTCCTGCCTGAGCCCTGGCTGGGAACTGGCCAGCCCAGAGCTGCTGGGAGATGCAGGCCTGCCTTCCCAGAGCCCTGCGGGACCGCGGTGAAGTGGCCAGGTGCACCCTTCCCCCGGGTCTGATTCTTGTCCGCCACCTCCAGTACCTTGTGATGGACTACTATGCCGGTGGAGACCTCCTGACGCTGCTGAGCCGCTTCGAGGACCGTCTCCCGCCCGAGCTGGCCCAGTTCTACCTGGCTGAGATGGTGCTGGCCATCCACTCGCTGCACCAGCTGGGTTATGTCCACAGGTGGGGCCCCAACCCCGCTGCCCTGCCCAACCCCTGCCAGCTGTGCTGGGGACAGCTGATGTCAGCTGAGCACTCACCATGTGCCAGGCACTTCTCTGGGTGCCTCATCCGTGTGCTTCCTTGGAATCATACCAAAGAGCCCTCTGTGGCAGGGGCTGCTGCTGTGTCCGGCCTGCAGCTGAGGGGGTCAGAGCTTAGCACAGGGAAACACCTGTCTCAAGGTGACTCGGCTCTCGGGTGGCAAGCTGTGGTCTGCACTGGGGAAGTCTGACTCCTGCGTCCCCCATAGCACACTCTGCCACCTCCAAGGGTTGTCCCCACACATCCTTTCTACAATCTAGCCATCTTCCTCCTTCTGGCCTGTGGGATCATCTACACACACACACGTTGCTCATCACATGAGCACCTACACACAGGAATGTGTGTGAGCTGGTGCTGGCACACACCGTGCATGTGCACCTGGGCGTGTGCCTAAATGGCCACTTACACACAGGTCAAACGCCTCACTCTCCCTGCCTGCCATCCCCCAGGGATGTCAAGCCAGACAACGTCCTGCTGGATGTGAACGGTCACATTCGCCTGGCTGACTTCGGCTCCTGCCTGCGTCTCAACACCAACGGCATGGTAAGGACCCCGCCCCAGAGTGGGAGCAGGGGATACAAGGCGGGCCAAGCTCTCAGGAAAATGGGAGGCCCCAGGCCTAGTGCAGAGGCATCAGGCCCCCCGGGGAAGGTGGGTGAGACCCAGGCCCCAGGTGGGCAGCAGCAGGCCAGCCTGGCAGAGTAGGGGTGACAGGGCCATCGCGAGGGGCCAGCAGTCCCAGCCAAGCCCAAAGCTGTCCTCATGGCTTCACCACCACCACCCACAGGTGGATTCATCAGTGGCAGTAGGGACGCCGGACTATATCTCCCCTGAGATCCTGCAGGCCATGGAGGAGGGCAAGGGCCACTACGGCCCACAGTGTGACTGGTGGTCGCTTGGAGTCTGCGCCTATGAGCTGCTCTTTGGGGAGACGCCCTTCTATGCTGAGTCCTTGGTGGAAACCTACGGCAAGATCATGAACCACGAGGTCTGGACACCAGGCTCTGGGCTTCCAGAGGGGGCAGTGGGACCCCTGAGTCTGTGTGGTTGGAAGTACCGGTAGGTAAGGCTGGGTTCCTGGACACTTGACCCAGCCTGCCCCCTCCCCCGACCCACAGGACCACCTGCAGTTCCCCCCGGACGTGCCTGACGTGCCAGCCAGCGCCCAAGACCTGATCCGCCAGCTGCTGTGTCGCCAGGAAGAGCGGCTAGGCCGTGGTGGGCTGGACGACTTCCGGAACCATCCTTTCTTCGAAGGCGTGGACTGGGAGCGGCTGGCGAGCAGCACGGCCCCCTATATTCCTGAGCTGCGGGGGCCCATGGACACCTCCAACTTTGATGTGGATGACGACACCCTCAACCATCCAGTGAGTGGCAAAGGCCACTGCAGGAGGGGAGCTGCCCTACCCCCTTGTTGGCTGGGGGAACCCTCCCTCTGAAGTCCCCTGGGGTGGGCTGGGGGTGAGGCCTTCAGACACCGGGGCTTATGATTTATGGACTCCCAGACTGACCCGTTCCAGCCACCATCCGCTGGCCCAGCCTCTTCCAGCCAAACTGGGGTTGGGGAGCATCTCCCACAGGCTCCCCATGCTTGCCTGCACTGAGGTGGGCTGTGTCAAGGGAAGGGCCTCTGACCACAGGTATCATTCTATTAACTAGAATCCATATAAGGAAGAAAACTCCCAGCAGCTCCTAGGAGACTTGTGGGAGCTGGGGGTTTGTTTGGGTTGGGCCGTGTTACCCCCCTGAGTTCCCACCTGTGCAGGAGGTGGTCGCATCTGGTCCCAGGGGGCTCCTGGGCCTCGGGCCTCGGGCCTTGGCCTGTGGACTCTGACTCTCCTTCCCTCTCCCTCTGCAGGGGACCCTGCCACCGCCCTCCCACGGGGCCTTCTCCGGCCACCACCTGCCATTCGTGGGCTTCACCTACACCTCAGGCAGGTGAGGCTAGTCCTCACACACCTGGTGGGAGGCTCGGGGTTGCCTGACCTGGAGGACACTGGGCGCGTAGCCCACTGGGGCCCTGGGAAGGAGGGCAGAAGGGCTCCCCAGTATCTGCATGTGGCAGGTGCTCTAGCCCTCATCCTCGGGGTCCTGGTGAAGCCACACCCAGGTCCCGCTGGGCCACATGCCAGCACATGGCTCTCATGGCGCCTTCCATGAAGGGCGAGGGTGCGCTGCACCTAGAGCCAGAGGTGCAGGGTTCGAAGGCCCCTACTGCTCCCGGGCCTCACTTTGTGGCTCTGTAAAATGGGTGGGATGGACCAGGCGTGGTGGCTCATGGTTGTAATCCCAGCACTTAGGGAGGTCGAGGCGGGTGGATCGCCTGAGGTCAGGAGTTCGAGACCAGCCTGGCCAACATAGTGAAACCCCATCTCTACTAAAAATACAAAAATTAGCCGGGCGTGGTGGCGGGCGCCTGTAATCCCAGCTACTTGGGAGGCTGAGGCAGCGAGAATCGCTTGAACGTGGGAGGCGGAGGTTGCAGTGAGCTGAGATTGCGCCACTGCACTCCAGCCTGGGTGACAGAGCGACTCTGTCTCAAAATGGGTGGGATGATCTCCACCTACTCCCATTCGAGGGGCTGGCCTGAGACCGCAGTGAGGTCCTGGTGCGGTGTGCTCTGAGGTGGAAGGAAATGGGTCAGATCCCCAACTCCTCTAGACCAGCCAGGCCACTGTCACCACATCCTGTCCTCGACAGCCCTGGGGAGAGGCCTTGTCACCACCATCTTCCCCTGGGGAAACTGAGGGTAAAATACATTGGGTTCGAGGTGATACAGCTTGTAAGGGCCAGGATGAGGGCTTAAACCTGGGCCTGGACCCGAAGCCTGTGCCCTGCAGCTGCTACCCCGGGCTGCCACCCATGGCACCAGTCTGGGGTCTCCTGAGGGCAGGGTCTGTTTTGGCTGTTTCACAATTAATGAGTGATTCGGTCCAGGAGGATGGAGGAGACTCTGTGGGGTGAGGTTTCTACCAACACACATGGCCCCTGTCCCCCTACAGTCACAGTCCTGAGAGCAGCTCTGAGGCTTGGGCTGCCCTGGAGCGGAAGCTCCAGTGTCTGGAGCAGGAGAAGGTGGAGCTGAGCAGGAAGCACCAAGGTACTGGGAGCGGCTGGGCCGGGCCTGGGTGTGCTGGCCCTAGGGGCTGCTGCTGCGGGAGTGGAGGAGTGGACTCACCTGTGGGTACCACCTCCCCTCCAGAGGCCCTGCACGCCCCCACAGACCATCGGGAGCTGGAGCAGCTACGGAAGGAAGTGCAGACTCTGTGGGACAGGCTGCCAGGTATCCCTTCCGCCCACCCCCCCGGGGGCTGAGTCCCACCTGGGCTCGGGTCCTGCCCTGCCCTGGACACGCTGTATGATCCTGGGGGAGCATTTTATACTCTCTGAGCCCGCGTATGGGAAACAGGCCAAGGAGACTTGCTCCTGGACTGAGAGGCTGGGGCCGCCAGCACTCGAGGTCTCAGTGACTCTTCCCGGCAGAGATGCTGAGGGACAAGGCCTCATTGTCCCAGACGGATGGGCCCCCAGCTGGTAGCCCAGGTCAGGACAGTGACCTACGGCAGGAGCTTGACCGACTTCACCGGGTGAGGGCTGGGTGAGGTGGGTGAGGGCTGGGTGAGGTGGGTGAGGTGGGTGAGTGGCCCTGGGCTCCATGGACGGTTCGTGCCTGACTCTGGGCCTTGTCCTTCCCCGCTCCCTCCCCTGCCTCCTCAGGAGCTGGCCGAGGGTCGGGCAGGGCTGCAGGCTCAGGAGCAGGAGCTCTGCAGGGCCCAGGGGCAGCAGGAGGAGCTGCTTCAGAGGCTACAGGAGGCCCAGGAGAGAGAGGTGGCCACAGCTAGCCAGACCCGGGCCCTGAGCTCCCAGCTGGAGGAAGCCCGGGCTGCCCAGAGGGAGGTGGGTGACCAGGGTGGGTAGGGACAGCACCTGGGCCCTGCCCCCAGTGTGCCTGGAGGGAGCATGGGGAGCTTGGTGGGAGATGCTGCCCCCCGGTTGTAGCTGGCAGAGGCTAGGCCAGGGGATGGTGGCTGGGACGGGGCAGTCTGGGAGTCCATGCCTCCTCATGTCCACTGTGGCTGGCAGAGTCTGGAGTCCATGGTAAGGTGGGCAGAGGGGCTGCCGAGGGCAGAGTTGGCAGTGGCCTGCCTCTGCACCCCTCACAGCTGGAGGCCCAGGTGTCCTCCCTGAGCCGGCAGGTGACGCAGCTGCAGGGACAGTGGGAGCAACGCCTTGAGGAGTCGTCCCAGGCCAAGGTAGTCAAGTCCTCCCCCTTGGCAAGAGGTGCTTCCCCACCAGCCTGACCCCACTCAGAGCCTCAGGGCCAGGCCTGTGTCCCAGGTGGGTGGGCCATGGCATCTTGGGTCTCTGCCCTGACCCCCTCCATGTCCCCAAGACCATCCACACAGCCTCTGAGACCAACGGGATGGGACCCCCCGAGGGTGGGCCTCAGGAGGCCCAACTGAGGAAGGAGGTGGCCGCCCTGCGAGAGCAGCTGGAGCAGGCCCACAGCCACAGGTGAGCCAGGCAGCTGGTGGCAGGGAGGGGCTGGGCCTGGCCTGGGCGGTGAGTCACGGCCTTGGCCTTCTCCTCCCCAGGCCGAGTGGTAAGGAGGAGGCTCTGTGCCAGCTGCAGGAGGAAAACCGGAGGCTGAGCCGGGAGCAGGAGCGGGTGAGCAGGGGGACAGACGGAGGGTACAACAGACGGACAAGGCAATGGGGAGCCAGTTGGGGGGTGGGCAAGCTGCAGCCAGTGAGCAGGGTGGACATGGACGGGGCTCGGGGTGCTGGGGTACCTACAGGGAGACGGCAGTCCCAGGACTGCTGGGGCCTGGGGCTGACCTTTTCTCTGGCCGGCCCCAGCTAGAAGCAGAGCTGGCCCAGGAGCAGGAGAGCAAGCAGCGGCTGGAGGGTGAGCGGCGGGAGACGGAGAGCAACTGGGAGGCCCAGCTCGCCGACATCCTCAGCTGGTGGGTGCCAGGGGTGGGTCGGGGTGGGGAACGCAGGCGAGACTGAGGGCCCAGCCCATGACCCTGAGCCCCTTCCCATTCAGGGTGAACGATGAGAAGGTCTCAAGAGGCTACCTGCAGGCCCTGGCCACCAAGATGGCAGAGGAGCTGGAGTCCTTGAGGAACGTAGGCACCCAGACGCTCCCTGCCCGGCCACTGGTGAGCCCCAGAGATGCCCCTGGGGGCTGGCTTGGGCAAGTCATTGACCTTCCGTGAGCTCAGCATCCCTGCTACTGAAGGTCACTACTGGAGGTGGGGACACCAAGCTCATGAGAGATAGTGATTTCCCTGAGCTCACAGTGGGTCATTGGCTGAGCTGGAGCTTTGAGCCTGGCTGGGTGGCATGGGTAGCAGGATGCTCTGGTAGCAGGGGGTCCCTGAGGCAGCCAGGCCTAGAAAGCATCTTATACGGGTGCTCCGTGGCCACCAGGACCACCAGTGGAAGGCGCGGCGACTGCAGAAGATGGAGGCCTCGGCCAGGCTGGAGCTGCAGTCAGCGCTGGAGGCCGAGATCCGCGCCAAGCAGGGCCTGCAGGAGCGGCTGACGCAGGTGCAGGAGGCCCAGCTGCAGGCTGAGCGGTGAGGCTAGGGGCAGGCACTGGGGGCCAGGGCCCGCACAGAGGCCAGTGGCGAGCCCTTGCCGTTCTCCCCAGCCGTCTGCAGGAGGCCGAGAAGCAGAGCCAGGCCCTGCAACAGGAGCTCGCCATGCTGCGGGAGGAGCTGCGGGCCCGAGGGCCAGTGGGTGAGTGGCTGCCAACTGCTTGCCCCGGAGCCAGGCTCCCCCGCGGCCTCCCACTTGCCAAGGGGGCTCCACGATGGCCTGGCAGGGTGGTGGAGACAGGAGTCTGTTCCTGGACTCTGCCGCTTACTCCATCATCTGTGACCAGCACTTCTGGAGTGCCTGCTGTGCCCAGCCCTGCCCCACCCTGTGGTCATTTCCCATTTTACTGAGGTGGGAACTGAGGCCCCTCCTGGCCCCTAGTTCCTCAGGCCAGGGACCCCAGGCCAGTGACCCACCCTTTCTTTGCAGACACCAAGCCCTCAAACTCCCTGATTCCCTTCCTGTCCTTCCGGAGCTCAGAGGTAAGGACCAGGCCAAGGGGCTTGTTGGGGAGAAGTCCTGGGAGAGGCACAGGGACCTTGACTTTGCTCCTCTCTCTCCCACCCCCAGAAGGATTCTGCCAAGGACCCTGGCATCTCAGGAGAGGCCACAAGGCATGGAGGAGAGCCAGATCTGAGGCCGGAGGGCCAACGCAGCCTGCGCATGGGGGTGAGGACAGGTGGGTCCATCGTAGGGGGCCTGGGGCCCGCCCTTGCCCGTCTCACCTGCTCCCCCGCCCTCCTGCAGGCTGTGTTCCCCAGAGCACCCACTGCCAACACAGCCTCTACAGAAGGTCTTCCTGCTAAGGTCAGTGCCCAGAGGGGCAAGCAGGGTGGGGGCACCAAGCAGTTCTGCTAGGCTGAATGGGCACTGTGGGGACACTCCACGTGCATCGTGGCCAGCAGGCACAATTGGGGTGGAGGTGGTGGCGATGAGCTTGCCTGCCGCCATAGATTGGCCGGGACTCGGAGGTCACTGTTGCCTGGCTCAGCCCCTTGTCTTTCCTGACCCCTCAGGGATGGGGCATGGGGCCCTGGGAGGCCTTGGGTAATGGCTGTCCCCCTCCCCAGCCCGGCTCACACATGCTGCGCCCCCGGAGCTTCCCATCCCCGACCAAGTGTCTCCGCTGCACCTCGCTGATGCTGGGCCTGGGCCGCCAGGGCCTGGGTTGTGATGGTGAGAGTCCCCACCCACTATGCTCCAGCCACGGTCCCAGGTGTGTGGCCCTGGCATACCCAGGCTGTTTCTCCCATCCCAGGGTCACTGGCACCTGCTGGTCAAATTTCCTCCTGCTCAGCTTTGTTCCTTTTCTCACTTAATGAGGAACTGGGGACAGTTCGGGTGCCACCGTGGCTTCAGGGAAGCTGGCTCTGGACATGCCCCAGTCCTGGTTTGGGGCTGTCCCCTCCCAGCCTCACCTCATCCACCTTCTCCACTTTCCCCACAGCCTGCGGCTACTTTTGTCACACAACCTGTGCCCCACAGGCCCCACCCTGCCCCGTGCCCCCTGACCTCCTCTGCACAGCCCTGGGAGTACACCCCGAAACAGGCACAGGCACTGCCTATGAGGGCTTTCTGTCGGTGAGTGGGGGCCGAGGGAGGGGAAGATGGGCATGGGGGGCTGAGGGTCCCTGCAGCCCTCCCATGCTTGCCTTTCTGCCAGGTGCCGCGGCCCTCAGGTGTCCGGCGGGGCTGGCAGCGCGTGTTTGCTGCCCTGAGTGACTCACGCCTGCTGCTGTTTGATGCCCCTGACCCGAGGCTCAGCCCACCCAGCAGGGCCCTCCTGCAGGTCCTAGATCTGAGGTAGGTGCCGGGCAGTGGCATGGGGCAAGGGACTAGTGGTAAGGGGGGCAGTCAGGGACAGGGAGATTTCTGACCTGTTCTGTGAACCTCCCAGGGACCCCCAGTTCTCAGCTACCCCCGTCCTGGCCTCTGATGTCATCCATGCCCAATCCAGGGACCTGCCACGCATCTTTAGGGTGAGTGCCTGGGATGAGATGGAGCAGCCACCATCCACCTCCCCATGCTGTCCCAGCTCTGGCCACTGTCCCCCCACTTCATACTGCCCTCTTGGGCCAGCCCACAACCACAGCACGCTTTCCACGTGAGCACCTGGCCAGGTCTCACCTCGTTTAGGATCTGCTGTGGCTTCCCATCGTCTGCGGGGCTCGGGGTGCTCCTGACCTAGCCCTTGAGGCCCCAAGGCTCTGACCCTGCAGGCCTCCCAGCCCTCTCCCTTGGCACCTGTCTCTGCTCTGGTCACACCTTGCTCTCTCCAGTTCTGAAGGCGCCCTGTGCCTGTGTGCACCACATTCTCAGTCCTTCACATCTGTCTTTGCATGAAATTGCCGGCCCTGCACTGGAGCCCAGCCCCTCACCTACCTTGACTACTCCTGGTTAGTTACTCGTCCCTCAGGCTTCAGCAGAAATGTCTGGTCTCCTGGGAAGTCATCCTTCACCTCCCGGTCCCGGTTTGGGTCCCTCTGTGTTCCCACTAGGCCCGTCCTTGCCCCATTATGGCGCTGGTCGCATGGCTCTGGAGTTGTCTGTTTGCCTGTCTGGCCTACTCCCTGCTGCTGACAGTGCACGCTAGGCCCCCGGGGCACAGCGGCTGCTGGAGGCAGGAAGGGAGGGAGGACAGATGGCTCTGGTCCACGGCCCTCCAGCTGGGGTCCTTGCCCACAGGTGACAACCTCCCAGCTGGCAGTGCCACCCACCACGTGCACTGTGCTGCTGCTGGCAGAGAGCGAGGGGGAGCGGGAACGCTGGCTGCAGGTGCTGGGTGAGCTGCAGCGGCTGCTGCTGGACGTGCGGCCAAGACCCCGGCCCGTGTACACACTCAAGGAGGCTTACGACAACGGGCTGCCGCTGCTGCCTCACACGCTCTGCGCTGCCATCCTCGGTGAGCTGGTGGAGGGGACTGAAGGGAGCAGTCCAGGCCTGCGGGAGTGCTGGTGTCTAGGAATAGTCCCAAGGGCCGCTGCTACTGCCCATTCCCTGCAGCCACGAGACACAGACTGCCTTGCACCACGTATGTGCTCCAGCCTCCTGTGTGCATGGCTGGGCCCCCAGGTAGGGGGCCTGGCTTATCCCCACTCCATTTCGCTGTGCCTCAGTTTCTGCTTTTTCCAAAAGAATCTCAAGCAAGTGGAAGGAACAAAGGCTTTTTTTTTTTTTCTTTTTCTTTTTTTGAGACAGAGTCTCGCTCGGTCGCCCAGGCTGGAGCTCAGCAGTGCAATCTCAGCTCACTGCAACCTCCGCCTCCCAGATTCAAGCGATTCTCCTGTCTCAGCCTCCAGAGTAGCTGGGATTGCAGGCATGCGCCACCTCGCCTGGCTACTTTTTGTATTTTTAGTAGAGACAGGGTTTCAGCATGTTGGCCAGGCTGGTCTCGAACTCCTGACCTCAGGTGATCCACCCACCTTGGCCTCCCAAAGTGCTGGGATTATAGGCATGGGCCACCGTGCCCAGCTGGAACAAAGGCTTTAGAAAGAGAGAAACGAAGGTTCAGTCCTGGCTGTCTCACTACAAGCTGGGGGACTGGGGGAGCTGCTGTAGAACCACCCAGAGCCTCATAACATCTCCTGGGTGGAGCTGCGAAGAGCTTCACTTGTGCTCAGCCTTGAACCTGGGGCTCAGCAGGGCTCTTCTGTAACTAAGGCTGGGAAAGAGGCATGAAACAGAGCTCCTTGGCGTTCCCCAGCAGCTGAGGCCCTGAGCCAGGCCCCGCTCTCAGGGCGGGAGCCACAGGAGAGGTTGTGCGGGTCCCTGGAGCAGTCGGGGACCAGAGGGGAGGGGATTTATTGAGCAAGGGGCTCTGCTGAACCCTCCCCTGCATCACTTCCTCGCTTCCTCAGAGTTGCTCTGTGAGGAAGTACCATCGTTGTCCCCAGTTTACATAAGGAAACCAAGGCTCTGAGAGGTGACATGACTTACCCGAAATCCCACAGCTCAAGATGATGGGCCTCACCCCAACCCCTCTGGAAGAGCCTGTCCAGACTGGGAGAGAAGGGTCAGTGAGGCAGGGATGCGGGATTATTGCCACCCCCATTTCCTCAAGATAAACAGGCACAGCAGGGCAGGTGGACTGCCCAATCTCCGTGTCATTGAGTGGGACTGCTGACCTCTACCCCTCTGCCTCCCTCTACCAGACCAGGATCGACTTGCGCTTGGCACCGAGGAGGGGCTCTTTGTCATCCATCTGCGCAGCAACGGTACCTATCAAGGCTGGGCTAGGGTGGGCGTGGGCAGGGGCAGCCCCAGCGGGCAGAGGAGGATGGGGATGGGTCACTCTTCAACCACCTGCCAGTGACACTCTCCCCTCGCCAACCCTGCAGACATCTTCCAGGTGGGGGAGTGCCGGCGCGTGCAGCAGCTGACCTTGAGCCCCAGTGCAGGCCTGCTGGTCGTGCTGTGTGGCCGCGGCCCCAGCGTGCGTCTCTTTGCCCTGGCGGAGCTGGAGAACATAGAGGTAGCAGGTGCCAAGATCCCCGAGTCTCGAGGCTGCCAGGCGCTGGCAGCTGGAAGCATCCTGCAGGCCCGCACCCCGGTGCTCTGTGTAGCCGTCAAGCGCCAGGTGCTCTGCTACCAGCTGGGCCCGGGCCCTGGGCCCTGGCAGCGCCGCATCCGTGAGCTGCAGGCACCTGCCACTGTGCAGAGCCTGGGGCTGCTGGGCGACCGGCTATGTGTGGGCGCCGCCGGTGGCTTTGCACTCTACCCGCTGCTCAACGAGGCTGCGCCGTTGGCGCTGGGGGCCGGTTTGGTGCCTGAGGAGCTGCCACCATCCCGCGGGGGCCTGGGTGAGGCACTGGGTGCCGTGGAGCTTAGCCTCAGCGAGTTCCTGCTACTCTTCACCACTGCTGGCATCTACGTGGATGGCGCAGGCCGCAAGTCTCGTGGCCAAGAGCTGTTGTGGCCAGCAGCGCCCATGGGCTGGGGTAAGGCCTGCTGAGGGCTTGGCAGGGGGGCCAGGCACCTTCAGTGGGTGGGTGAAGACAGGGTCCCGCCTCAACTCATGAGCCTGGCATTGGAGGCCTTTGGTGCCAGTTTGCATCCTCCAGCCCAACAACACCCTGTCCCACCCTCTGTGGCTTGCAGGGGACCTTCCTTTTCCATGGCTGAGCTCATGCTCCTCTCCTGCCTGAGCCGCTCTCCTTTTGTTTCTATCTAGCAAACTTTTTTTTTCTTTTGGGACAGGGTCTCTGTCTGTCACCAGGCTGGAGTACAGTGGCACAATCTCGACTCACTGCCACCTCCACCTCCTGGGGTCAAGTGATCCTCCCACCTCACCCCCTCGAGTAACTGGGGGCACAGGTGTGTGCCATCACACCTGGCTAATTTTTGTTTTGTTTTGTTTGAGACAGAGGAGTCTCACTCTGTCGCCAGGCTGGAGTGCAGTGGTGTGATCTCGGCTCACTGCAACCTCTGCTTCCCGAGTTCAGGTGATTCTCCTGCCTCAGCCTCCCTAGTAGCTGGGACTACAGGTGCACACCACCACACCCAGCTAATTTTTGTATTTTTAGTGGAGACGGGGTTTCACCATGTTGGCCAGGCTGGTCTCAAACTCCTGACCTCGTGATCCACCTGCCTTGGCCTCCCAAAGTGCTGGGATTACAGGCGTTAGCCAACGCACCCGGCCTAATTTTTGTATTTTTTCAGAGATGGGGTTTCGCCATATTGCGCAGGCTGGGAGTCTCAAACTCCTGGACTCAAGCAATCCTCCCGCGCGGCCTCCCAAAGTGCTGGGATTACAGGTGTGAGCCACCGGCCCCGGCCTGTACCTGGCAAACTCTTAACTAGGTACCACCCCAGTGTCAGCTCAGGGCCTGGAGCTGGTAGGCGCTCCAAAGATGACTGCTGCGATTGCTGTGGTCACCATTGCCTTCGTGCTCCCCGCCCTGCTTCCCCGTCATTGGTCCTTTCCTTCTCTTTGCCCTACTATCTCTCCGTCCAGACCTGTGTCACGGCTCTCATCGCCTCCACTTCATGACTGGCTTGGTGCACTGGGGTTCCACAGAATGGGCCGGGGCTGGTTTCCTCATCCACATCAAGCCCCCAGCCCAGGGTGGCACACTCCAGGGCCGATGGGTTTGGAGGAATGAGTGGAAGAGTGAATGAATGAATGAGGCAGTGGGGCAGTCTGGTGCATGCACAAGTAACTAGCATGATGGGTAAGGGCTGGAAGAGAGGGGCAGAGTGTCCTTCGTGAGCAATGGCTCTTTGGGGTGGGGCCTGCAGGTTGGGTGCCGCATATCACCCAAGCTGCCCAGGGCCAAATCGCAGCTCTCAGGACCAGCTGAGTGACCTGACCTTGACCATCACATGGCTCCAGGGGTTCCATTCCCTCATCTGGAAATTAGGGATTATAACAGTAGTACTTGCTCAGAGTTGTTAGAAAATTAAGGGAGGAAAAGCATGTCGTGTTTAGAACTGAGCCAGGCATGTGGTGAGTGGTCCAGGGTTATCTCTGATTTGATGTGGAGGCTGGGCCGGGCGACAGGGAGTCTTCAGAGGAAGGACCTTAGCCTGGGGCATGGTAGTTACTGTGCTGTGGCAGGGGACAAGGTGTTCCCTGTGGAACAGAGGGGGAAACAGCTCAGAGGTGCCTGGCGTGCCCGCAGGGTATGCGGCCCCCTACCTGACAGTGTTCAGCGAGAACTCCATCGATGTGTTTGACGTGAGGAGGGCAGAATGGGTGCAGACCGTGCCGCTCAAGAAGGTGAGGGTCCGCCAGAGCCCTGGGGTAGCGCCGGGGGTGGAGGCGTGGCCTGACCGCTGTGCCTGCTGCCTCAGGTGCGGCCCCTCAATCCAGAGGGCTCCCTGTTCCTCTACGGCACCGAGAAGGTCCGCCTGACCTACCTCAGGAACCAGCTGGCAGGTGAGGGAGTGCGTGTGTACGGCTGTGTGCGTTCACCAGTGCGCACGTGTGGCTGTGTGGCCCTGAATGCCAGCTGACTGGGCCCCGGGAACGTGTGAGCACAGCCCAGCTCTCCACTTCTCCCACAGAGAAGGACGAGTTCGACATCCCGGACCTCACCGACAACAGCCGGCGCCAGCTGTTCCGCACCAAGAGCAAGCGCCGCTTCTTTTTCCGCGTGTCGGAGGAGCAGCAGAAGCAGCAGCGCAGGTGCGCGTGCACGACGCGGGGGCTGAGGCTGGGCGGGGCCGCCTCCGCTTGTGGACGGGTCGAAGGGAGGGTGGAGCTTCGCCACCCACTACCTACACCTCCGCCCACAGGGAGATGCTGAAGGACCCTTTTGTGCGCTCCAAGCTCATCTCGCCGCCTACCAACTTCAACCACCTAGTACACGTGGGCCCTGCCAACGGGCGGCCCGGCGCCAGGGACAAGTCCCCGGTTAGTCCTCTGGAGCCAATCACAAGCCACTCTGGTGAGGCTGAGCCAATCACCGGCCTCTGTGGTGAGCTCTAGCCAATCACGGGCCGCTGTAATTACTCCTAAGGCCTGGGACTCACCCTTCTGCTACCTGGGACTTAAGTAAAACCAGGCTGGGGGCCCAGTGGCATTCAGTTGTCCTGGTCTGTTGTGCCTTGGGCCTCTTGTCCTCCTTGTGCCTGCTAGTCCCAGCCCCTCCGCACTGTCACCCAACAGGCTCCCGAAGAGAAGGGCCGAGTTGCCCGCGGCTCCGGCCCACAGCGGCCCCACAGCTTCTCCGAGGCGTTGCGGCGCCCAGCCTCCATGGGCAGCGAAGGCCTCGGTGGAGACGCAGACCCCAGTAAGGGCAGCCCCTCAGCCTCCAGTGTGCCACCCCCCACCCCAAGTTTCTACCCCCTTTGGATCCCTGAAATCTGATCTTGGTATTTTTGTCTCCTCGTCTGCTGCTGGAGCAGTGAAGAGGAAACCCTGGACATCCCTGTCCAGCGAGTCTGTGTCCTGCCCCCAGGGATCTCTGAGCCCTGCAACCTCCCTAATGCAGGTGAGCGGGTCCGGGAGGCTTGTCCGTCCCCTGTTCAAACGTCAGGCAGTTCCGTTTTATGCTAGGCCTTGCACAGTGACCTAGGCTAGGGAACAAGCTGAGCCCATCCCTGCCCTCGATTCTACGAGATGCAGATTCTTACCTGTCTCACCCCACCAGTGGGCACCAGCAGGATCCTGGATGCAGGCCAGCCTAGGTGGGAATCTTGGCTCTGACTGTTCCAGCTGTGTGGCTCTGGGCAAAATGCCCAACCTCCCTGATCTTGTCTTACCTGTAAAATGATGTGGTTTCTGGGAGGCCTGCATGAGCTGATGATACCTGCGAAGGGCTCAGCATAGTACCTGGCATGGGGAAGGTGCCACAGAAGGGGAGCTCTTGGGATTCTTTTTTTTTTTTTTTTTTTTTTCCAGACGGAGTCTCACTCTGTCACCCAGACTGGAGTGCAGTGGCACAATCTCGGTCAGTGCAACCCCCACCTCCCACATTCGAGCGAGTCTCCTACCTCAGCCTCTCCCAAGTCGCTGGTATTACAGGCATGCATCACCATGCCCAGCTAATTCTTGTATTTTAAGTAGAGATGGGGTTTCATTATGTTGGCCAGGCTGGTCTCGAACTCCTGACCTCAAGTGATCCGCCCACCTTGGCCTCCCAAAGTGTTGGGATTACTGATGTGAGCCACCATGCCCGGCCACTCTTGGGATTCTTAATAGAGGCCCAGTCCACAGCAGGGAGTTGGGGGGTCAGAGGAGGGAGCAGTCCATTCTGAATGAGGGCAGGGGAAAACCTAAGAGAAGCCAGGGAGGTTCCCATTCCCCCTGCAGCCACGTCTACAGCACACACATCCACCCACTCCCGTCACACCAGGCCACTTGGAGCCCTGGGGCTTGCCATGTTCTTCCACACCTGCAGGCTCTTGCCCCTGCAGTACCCTCTGTTTTGAATGCCTTTTCTCTATCTTCACCTTAACCAACATCAGACTGTCCTCCAGGTGACCCACCAGGATCATCTTCAAAGGAGCCTTCCTGGCCGCTTGGTCAGGTAGTCATTGCCTCCCTGGGGCTGGTGCCACCTTTGCCACCCCGCTCCCTCCACATCTTCCTTGCAGCTTCTGCTGTGCCGTGGGTTTCTTCTGGTGCCTGTTCTCCTCCGTTGACTGTGGGCTCCTTGGTGGTGGGGGTCAGGCTTCATTCTTCTGCCCAGAGTAAAGCATGTGGTCGACTGAAGGAAGAGTGGAGTGAATGAACAAAGGGACTTTGAGGCTGGGCGCTGTGGCTCACCCCTGTAATCGCAGCACTTTGGGAGGCTGAGGCAGGCAGATCACTTGAGGTCAAGAGTTCAAGACCAGCCTGGCCAACATGGTGAAACCCTGTCTCTACTAAAAATACAAAAATTAGCTGGGCCTGGTGGTGCATGCCTGTCATCCCAGCTACCTGGGAGGCAGAGGCAGGAGAATCACTTGAACCTGGGAGGCAGAGGTTGCAGTGAGCCAAGATCATGCCATTATTGCACTCCAGGCTAGGCGACAGAGCAAGACTCTGTCTCAGAAAAAAAGAAAAAAAAAGGACTTTGAGTCCATTCAAAGTTAAGTAGGAGCTCTCCAGGTTCTTCCGGTGACCCTTTTACCACCTCTACTCCTCACCTCACATCTGGCTTCCTCCAGGGGCCCTGATACAGTGGGTGATGGGTCCTAAGGGGGCCTCCAGGACCCACCGGCCCTATGAGGAAAGAGTTCTTCCTGATCCTACCCCTTGACTTCCTTTTCTTTCTCCTGCAGGTCTCAGAACGGCCCCGAAGCCTCCCCCTATCCCCTGAATTGGAGAGCTCTCCTTGATGCCCTCTGTTAGGGCCCACCCCAATCCCAGGGCAGAAGGACATGAGGGAGCAAAGAGCTTGAGGAATGCCATACTCCGGCTGGTCCGGGACATGGAAATTCGGACTCAGGGAGGACCCGGGCTGGGCAATGACTGGGAGACTTCCCTGGGTTCCCAGGACTTGGGGGTCCTGACTCCCAGCCCTCATCCTGCCTTGCCCCTCTGTTCCCAGCCCCAGCCTTTCTAAGCCATTGGGAATAGAATGGCCCCTTTTGTTCTGGTGTCCAGGGGTGATTGTGCCAAAGCTCTTATTTCCAGTGCCAAGCCCCCAGAGGCTTATAAGAGTTGGGATGAGGGATGGAGAGGGACTGGGTCTCTGGGAACAGGTTGGAGGTCTTGTCTGTGGACTGTCTGACTCCCAGCTGAGGCCAAGATGGGGCATGTCCCCGTCTCTGCTTAGCATCTGGGTGAGAAAAACAGGCTGTGATCCAGAAGAAGGGAAGATGGAGAAGGAGGGAAAGGATGTAGGCGAAGGAGGTGAGAGACAGGATAGGAGGAAGGAAGTGGAGGAGGAGGTCATAGGAATTGGAAGGAGGTAGAAGCCGTGCAGAGGAAGAGGGGAGAGGGACGAAGGAGGAGCGATGAAGAAGAGGAGGGAGACAAAAAGAGGGATGGAGGAGAGAGGGAGTCTGGAGAACAAAGGGTCCTTTCTCTGGGGAGGGGTGCAGTGGGCGGGGCTGACACTGTCAGCCAATCCTCCCATCAGGGAAGAGAATCCTGGACAGGGACAGGATGGGGAGGGTATTTATAAGGGCTTTTTGGTGGGAGATGGGTACCCAGTGGGGGCCACTGGAGGGTCTCCGGGCACACTCCGGCCCTTCCCAGAAAGGGGGTCGTTTTTCTCGAATCTTCAACCAGTTGTGTATTGGAAACTAGGGCGCATTTTACTATTGATCACAGTCATTATATTGTTATTATATTACTATTTTTATTAAACCTCCCCCCACTGAAGTGTTGGGGGCAAAATAAGTATTTATCTCCTCAAATGCCACATTCCCAGGAGGGACAGACCCTGATGCTCTGTGAGGCAGCAAGAAACCAATAAAGATGCCGGGTGCGGTGGCTCACGCCTGTAATCCCAGCACTTTGGGAGGCCGAGGCGGGCAGATCCCGAGGTCAGGAGATTGAGACCATCCTGGCTAACACGGTGAAACCCCATCTCTACTAAAAATACAAAAAATTAGCCGGGCGTGGTGACGGGTGCCTGTAGTCCCTGCTACTCGGGAGGCTGAGGCAGGAGAATGGCGTGAACCCGGGAGGCAGAGCTTGCAGTGAGCCGAGATCACGCCACTGCACTCCAGCCTGGGTGACAGAGTGAGACTCTGTCTCAAAAAAAAAAAAAAAAAGAAAAAGAAAAGGAAACCAATAAAGACAGCTTTGTAAGCTGCTGGCCTCCTTGCCTGGATCTGTCCTCTTGGGGTTCAGAAGGTGGGGGATTAGGAATGGAGGGAACAGTGGGGGTGTCACAGACAGTTAAAGGCCAGATTGTCTTCCCTGCCTTTTCAGGAATCAGGTGACATTCAAATGGGGTAAATGAAGGGACTTAACTAACGAAGGGCAGTTTACAGAAGCATGCACAGTGCTAAGGGAACACACCAATGAATGGCAGTGCCTCAGGGCCCGGGCAGCAGAGAGGAGCTCTTAGGACCCCCAGGCCACCCAGGCAGGAAGAGGCAGTGGTGCTACCCGACAGGAGCTCTAGCTTTTGGTAAAACTTGACCATGGCTGAGCTGAAAGGCAGCCTAGGAAATAAATTCCTCCGCCTCACTCCCTCCCATTTTCTGCCTCCCTTTGTCCAAATTCAACCAGCAGCCAGAGGCTCCAAGAATTCAGTGAACTGGCTGGGCACGGTGGCTCAAGCCTGTAATCCCAGCACTTTGGAAGGCCAAAGCGGGCGGATTGCGCCACCGCACTCCAGCCTGAGTGACAGAGCAAGACTCTGTCTCAAAAAAAAAGGAAAAAAAAAGTCCTGGCTTGGTGGCTCACACCTGTAATCCCAGTACTTTGGGAGGCCTAGGCAGGTGGATCACCTGAGGTCGGGAGTTTGACATCAGCCTGGCCAACATGGTGAAACCCCATCTCTACTAAAAATACAAAAATTAGCCGGGCATCGTGGCGGACACCTGTAATCCCAGCTACTTGGAAGGCTGAGGCAGGAGAGTCGCTTGAACCCAGGAGGCGGAGGTTGCAGTGAGCCGAGATCGCGCCATTGCACTCCAGCCTGGGCAACAAGAGTGAAACTCCGTCTCAAGAAAAAAAAAGAACTCAGTAACTGTAGGTTGTAGTGGGCAGTCTTGGCACAGAGCAGGGTGGAGAAGGGGGAAGTGGATCCGAAGGGCACACCATGGGTATCCAGTGCCCTGCTGCCCACCCAGGTGAGGCTGATGAAGAGGGAGCAGGGGAAGGTCTGGGAGGGGTTTCACTTATTCTTGGCTGGGGTGTCCAAGACTTAGCAGGACCCAGGCCTCAAGGCTGGGCTGAATGGGGAAGGAGGGGAAGGAGTGTGCCCTAGCGTCAGGGCACGCCTGGGGCAGCCGATGGCTATGCTCTGAGGCTTATGGCAGGCCCTAAAGCTAGGGGAAAGTACTGAAAAGAGACGGGGCCACTAAGTGGTTGGGAATGGGGATTGGAGGGTGTCTGGAATTCTAGGGCCTGGTTAGGGGCCCAGGCATGAGAGTCAGGCAGCCTGGATTCTGGTCTAGCTATGCAGCCACAGGCAAGTTACCTGGCCTTAGTTTCCGCATCTGTAAATGGGGATCGTAAAACCTATCTCAGGGCTGGCACGGTGGCTCACGCCTATAATCCCAGCACTTTGGGAGGCCGAGGTGGGCGGATGAGTTCAAAACTAGCCTGGCCAACATGGTGAAACCCCGTCTCTACTAAAAATACAGAAATTAGCCGGGTGTGGTGGTGTGCACCTGTAATCCCAGCTACTCAGGAGGCTGAGGCAGGAGAATGGCCTAAACCCAGGAGGCAGAGGTTGTGGTGAGCTGAGATCGCGCCACTGCACTCCAGCCTGGGTGGTAGAGCAAGACTCTGTCTCAAAATAAAATAAAATAAAACTTATCACAGGCTGGCTGAAGTGGCTCACACCTATAATCTTAGCACTTTGGGAGGCTGAGGTGGGAGGATCTCTTGAGACCAGGAGTTTGAGGCTGCAGTGAGCTATGTTTGCACCACTGCACTCCAGCCTGGGCAACAGAGAAAGACCCTGCCTCAAACAAACAAACAACAAAAACAAAACAAAACAAAACAAAAAAACTATCTCATGGGAGGTTCTGGTGAGACGAGTAAGATCATGGTGGAAAATATGGACTTCGGCCCACTCAGGAAATATTCTTTGGCCTACTGAGGTGCAGAGACTCAAAGAGAGAGCCCTGTATGGAGATACTCAGGCCTGTGGCAAGCTGAGACCTGGAGCTGTCCCTCACTAAACTGGAGAAACGGCTGCTTCCCAGTGCCCAGCAATAATTCAGCCAAAAGACTTTCAGATGTACAAATTTTTACACTTCTAAAAAATTAATTTTCTCCCAATATTTTATGTTAACTTACTTTCTTTTTTTTTTTTTTTTTGAGACAGAGTCTCACTCTGTTGCCCAGGCTGGAGTGCAGTGGCGTGATCTCGGCTCACTGCAAGCTCCGCCCCCTGGGTTCATGCCATTCTACTGCCTCAGCCTCCCAAGTAGCTGGGACTACAGGCACCTGCCACCGTGCCCGGCTATTTTTTTGTATTTTTAGTAGAGATGGGGTTTCACCGTGTTAGCCCGAATGGTCTGGATATCCTGACCTCGTGATCCGCCCGCCTCGGCCTCCCAAAGTGCTGGGATTACAGGCGTGAGCCACCGCACCCGGCCTATGTTAAATTTCAAACCTGCAGAAAGATGGAAAGAATATGAACTCCGGCCAGGCACTGGCTCACGCCTGTAATCCCAGCACTTCGGGAGGCTGAGGCAGGCAGATCACCTGAGGCTGGGAGTTCAACATCGGCCTGGCCAACATTGTGAAACCTCATCTCTGCTAAAAATACAAAAACTAGCTGAGCATGGTGGTGCGCACCTGTAATCCCAGCTACTCAGGAAGCTGAGGCAGGATAATCACTTGAACCAGGGAGGTGGAGGCTGCAGTGAGCTGAGATCGTGCCACTGCACTCCAGCCTGGGCGACAGAGCAAGAATCCATCTCTAAATAAATAAATAAATAAAAATTTAAAAAGGCCGGACGTGGTGGCTTACACCTGTAATCCTAGCACTTTGGGAGGCTGAGATGGGTGGATCACCTGAGGTCAGGAGTTCAAGACTAGCCTAGCCAGCATGGTGAAACCCTGTCTCTACTAAAAATAAAAAAAAAAAAAAGAATTAGCCAGGGCGGGTGGTGGGCGCCTGTAATCCCAGCTACTTGGGAGGCTGAGACAGGGGAATCACTGAACCTGGGAGGCGGAGGTTGCAGTGAGCTGAAATCCGACTACTGCACTCCAGTCTGGGCAACAGAGTGAGACTCCATCTTAAAAAAAAAAAAAAAAGGCCGGGTGCGGTGGCTCACGCCTGTAATCCCAGCACTTTGGGAGGCCAAGGCAGGTGAATCATGAGGTCAGGAGATGGAGACCATCCTGGCTAACACAGTGAAACCCCGTCTCTACTAAAAATACAAAAAATTAACCGGGCGTGGTGGCGGGCACCTGTAGTCCCAGCTACTCGGGAGGCTGAGGCAGGGGAATGGCGTGAATCTGGGAGGTGGAGCCTGCAGTGAGCCGAGATCGTGCGACTGCACTCCAGCCTGGGCGATAGAGTGAGACTCCATCTCAAAAAAAAAAAAAAAAAAAAAAAAAAAAAATCCATATACTCTTCCCCTAGATCCACCAATAAACATTTTGCTGCTTCTGCTTCCTATCTATATAGCATGTATTTTGCTAAACCATTGAAAGTATGTTGCAGACATCTTGAATCTCACATCTAAATATTTCAGCAATTATGTCTTAAGAATAAGAAGCCAGGCCTGGTACAGTGACTCACACCTGTAATCACAACACTTTGAGAGGCTGAGGCAGGAGGATTGCTTGAGCCCAGAGTTCGAGACCAGCCTAGGCAATATAGCGAGACTCTGTCTCTACAAAAAGTAAAAAATTGGCCACGACAATTAATTTATGTTGTTTAAGTCACCTACTTTGTGGTACAGTTGTGTCAAAAATGTTATTTGGCAAGGTACCGTAGCTCATGCCTGTAATCTCAGCGCTTTGGGAGGCCAAGGTGGGAGGATCACTTAAGGCCAGGAATTTGAGATCAGCCTGCACAACATGGCACGACCCTGTTGCCTAACATGGCCCTGTCACCCAGGCTGGAGTGCAGTGGTACAATCATAGTTCATTGTAGTCTTGAATTACTGGGCTCAAGTGATCCTCCTGCCTCAGCCTCCCAACTAGCTGGGATTACAGGCCCATGCCTGGTGGATTTTTTTCTTTTTTTTTTTTTTTGTAGAGACAAGGTCTTATTATGTTGCCCAGGTTGGTCTTGAACTCCTGACCTCAAGTGACTCTCCAGCCTCGGCCTCCCAAAAGTGCTGGGACTACAGGAGTGGGCCATTGCACCTGATCTAGATTAAACTTTGTTTTTATTTATTTATTTTTCCATTGCCCCCTAGATTAAACTTTTTAAATCAAGAATATTACCTAGCTGGGTGCGGTGGCTCACGCCTGTAATCCCAGCACTTTGGGATGCTAAGGCGGGCAGATCACAAGGTCAGGAAATTGAGACCATTTTGGCCAACATGGTGAAACCCAATCTCTACTAAAAATACAAAAATTAGCTGGGCATGGTGGCGCGTGCCTGTAGTCCCAGCTACTCGGGAGGCTGAGTCAGGAGAATCGCTTGAACCCAGGAGGCGGAGCTTGCAGTGAGCCGAGATCGTGCCATTTCACTCCAGCCTGGTGAACAGAGTGAGACTCTATCTCAAAAAAAAACAAAAAACAAAACAAAACAAAAAGAATATACCTAGCTGGTGTTATTTTAAATTAATTTTAATTACAACAATACACAAAATTTTTTGGAAAAGAAATTAGGGGCCGAATTCCCCTTTGACTCCCTCCCCTCCACCCATGAGATGACTTTCTCTTAGCTTGTTCAATGCATACCCATATTGGCGATGTCCAGAGGGACCACCCTCCCAGGGCCTCCTTGTCTTTAGCAGCAGAAATCCCACTGGAGCTTCAGACCCTTCCATCCCCTGTCCTCACACTCACAGCTGGGCCCCCCAACCCCCAGCCAACCTCGAGACCCTCAGAAGTGGTCTTGCCCTTTATTGCTGTGTGTCATTTCACCACAGGAGGCTCAGATGTTCCAGGGACAACTCCGGCCATCCCCTTTTCTGACTCCATCTCCACCCCTCCCCAGCTCCTGGCAGATGTCCTCTGTTCCCTCTGGGGGTGATGGTCCATCGTTAGCAAAATCTCCTGGTCTTCACTACCTTCTCCAGACAGTTCCTATCCCTCCTGCTCTAGCAGAAACCTTGGACTCCTGAGGTCACCACCACTCCTGTCTCCCCCGCAACCCCCCTCAGGCTTTCCTGCACCCCTCCTGCGATGGGCCTGGAAGAGTTGGGGTAGGCATCCTCCATAATCCCTCATCACTTATAGACATTCTGCTCCCTCCTCTTTTGCTTTCCTTTTTATTTTTTTTCTGCCCAAGATAGTACTTCACCTCCTCCTTTCAAACACTCAGGTTTGAACTCCAATTATCAGCTGACACCACCCACTTGGTTTCTGACATCTCCCAACCCATGACGGCCCAGTTCTAGATCATTTTAGTTCCTGGCTTGCCATCACTCCAACCTACTTCTGTCTTAATTCTTAGACATGTTGATATCTATGCTGGGCCTCCCAGTTCCTTGAAGCCCTCTTCCCACTGGATCTTGTCGTCTATCCTACCTCAGCCACTCACTCCCACAATCATCCTGGAGAGCCGCACTGTCCTATACAGGAGCCCAGCCACACATGGCCACGGAGCACTGCATCTCTCCCGAATTGAGATATGCTGTGAGTGCAAAACACATACTAGATTTCAAACAGTCTGTGTGAAAGAATTGTAAATTATCATTAATAATTTTTATTATTTTATTTATTTATATATTTTGAGATGGGGTCTGGCTCTGTCACCTAGGCTGGAGTACAGTGGCATGATCTTGGCTCACTGCAACCTCCGCCTCCTGGGTTCAAGCGATTCTCATGCCTCAGCCTCCCGAGTAGCTGGGATTACAGGCACATGCCACCATACCTGGCTAATTTTTTTGTATTTTTAGTAGAGATGGGGTTTCACCATGTTGGTGAGGCTGGTCTTGAACTCCTGACCTCAGGTGATCCACCAGCCTCACCCTCCCAAAGTGTTGGGATTACAGGCATGAGCCACTGCGCCCGACAATAATTTTTTTTTTTTTTAGATGGAGTCTGGCTCTGTAGCCCAGGCTGGAGTGTAGTGGCGTGATCTCGGCTCACTGCAAGCTCCACCTCCCGGGTTTAAGCAATTCTTCTGCCTCAGCCTCCTGAGTAGCTGGGACTACAGGAGCCCACCACCACACCCAGCTAATTTTTTATATTTTTAGTAGAGATGGGGTTTCACCATGCTAGCCAGGATGGTCTCGATCTCCTGACCTCGTGATCCGCCCACCTCGGCCTCCCAAAGTGCTGGGATTACAGGCATGAGCCACTGCGCCTGCCCCAATAATTTTTATATTTATTACAAATTGAAATCGCATTTTTGGATATATTGGGTTAAACAAGATATAGGATTAAAATTAATTCCACCTCTGTCTTCTTTTATTTTTATTTTTATCTTTTTGAAGACAGGGTCTCACTCTGTTGCCCAGGCTTCAGTGCAGTGGCGTGATCATGGCTCACTGCATCACTGCAGCCTCCAGCTCCTGGGCTCAAGTGGTCCTCCAGTCTCAGCCTCCTGACCTGAGTAATTGGGACCACAGGTGTGAGCACTTGGCTAACTTTTGGGGTTGTTAGAGACAGGGTTTCACTATATTGCCCAGCCTGGTCTTGAACTCCAGGACTCAAGCGATCCTCTTGCCTCAGCTTCCCAAAGTGCTGGGATTACAGGCATGAGCCACTGTGCCCGGCTTCTTACTTTTAAAAATGTAGCTACTTAAATTAGCTGGGCATGGTGGCACACACCTATAATCCCAGCTACTCAGGAGGCTGAGGCAGGAGAATTGCTTGAACCCAGGAGGCGGAGGTTGTAGTGAGCCAAGATTGTGCCAATGCACTCCAGCCTGGGCGACAGAGTGAGACTGTGTCTCAAAAAAAAAAAAAAAAGTAGCTGCTAGAAATGCCAAAATCGTATTGTGGCTCATGTTATATTTCTGTTGAAAGCTCTGCCCTAGATCTTTTCTTTGCCAATAATGACAACCCCCTCCCCATAATTTCAATCTCAAGCATCCTACTCTCTCTCTCTCTCTTTTTTTTTTTTTTTTTTTTTTGAGACAGAGTCTCGTTCTGTCACCCAGGCTGGAGTGCAGTGGAACGATCTCAGCTCACTGCAACCTCCGCCTCCCGGGTTCAAGCGATTCTCCTGCCTCAGCTTCCCGAGTAGCTGGGATTACAGGCGCCCACCACCACCCCCGGCTAATTTTTCAACCGCCTCGGTTAAGTGCTGGGATTACAGGTGTGAGCCACTGCCCCTGGCCAAGCATCCTACTCTCTAACCAACACCACTCTCTTTCCAGCCCACTCTAGCACCCCAACTCGAATTGACGGTTGACCCCACAGAAACCTGCAATCCATTGATATTACTACACATTTGCTGTCTGTCACCCTTCTCTTGTCCTTACATGCCTCCTCACACAGCCTACATTCCAGGTCAATCATTAATCATGACTGCTTTGGCCAGGTGCAATGGCTCATGCCTGTAATCCCAACACTTTGGGAGGCCGAGGCAGATGGATCACCTGAAGTCAGGAGTTTGAGACCACCCTGGCCAACATGGCAAAGCCCTGTCTCTACTAAAAATACAAAAATTAGCCGGGCATGGTGGCGGGCACCTGTAATTCCAGATACTCGGGAGGCTGAGGCAGGAGAATCACATGAATCCGGGAGGTGGAGGTTGCAGTGAGCTGAGATTGTGCCACTGCACTGCAGCCTGGGAGACAGAGGGAGACTCCATCTCAAAAAAAATAAAAAATAAAAATAAAAAAATAGAAAAATAAAAACAAACAAAAACCCTACTGCTTTGCATGCATGCGTGTATTCTTTAGCAAATATTTGTTGAACACCTATTATGTGCCAGACACTATTCTAGGCCCAGGGGACACATCAGTGAACACGGCAGACACATTTCCTGTCCTGTAGAGCTTATCTTCTGGTGGTAGGGGACAAACAATAAATAAATCAGGCCAGGCATGGTGACTCATTCCTGTAATCCCAGCACTTCAGAGGCTGAAGTGGAAGGACCACCTTGAGCCCAGGAGGTCAAAGCTGCAGTGAGCCATGGTTTCACTACTGCACACCAGCCTGGGCAACAGAGCGAGACCTGTCTCAAAACAGAGAAACAAAGTGGTCATATCATATGTTAGAATAGTGGTTCTCAAGCTGGGGCTATTTTGGCATCCCAGGGGACATTTGGCAACATCTGGAGACATCTTTAGTTGTCCCCACTGCGGGAGCTGAACTGGTGGCATCCAGTGGGTAGAAACCACAGATGCTGCTCGTCATCCTACAATGCACAGGACAGCCCCAGTCACAGAATTACCCGACCTCAAGCGTCAACAGTGCCTCCTTCCAGAGCCCCTGTCTAGAAGGTGTTAATGCTAACAAAACAAACAAACAAACAAACAACAACAACAACAACAAAAAACGTAGAGTGGGCTGGCCGCGGTGGCTCATGCCTGTAATCCCAGCACTTAGGGAGGCTGAAGTGGGCGGATCACCTGAGGTCAGGAGTTTGAGACCAGCCTGGCCAACATGGCAAAACCCCATCTCTCCAAAAAAAAACAAAAATTAGCCAGGTGTGGTGGCGTGCACCTGAAGTGCACCTGAAGAGGCCGAGGCAGGAGAATTGCTTGAACCTGGGAGGCAGAGGTTGCGGTGAGCCAAGGTCGAGCCACTGCTCTCCAGCCTGTGCGACAGGGTGAGACTCCGTTTCAGAAAAACAAAACAAAAAGAAAAAAAAAAAATGTAAAGCAGGGTTGAGGGATGGATAGAGGAATTTCGAGTGGAGGGTGTGATTTGAAGTAGAATGGTCAGATCTGTGTCAGCCTTTTTGAGGTGACGTTTGAGCAATATTGTGAAGGTGGGGAACCCAGTAGACATCTGGAGAGAAGATGGTAACCCACTGGGCTTCCTATTTCACTGAGAAAATCTAATTACCCACCACATATGCCCAGGTAGTAGGCCTTCTTTCCAGTCCTTGTGAATAAACTGCCTGTGCTCCTAGCCAAGGCCAAACCTGCCACTCAAGAATGCATTCCCACTCTCTGTCCAAGGCCATCGCTCCCGCAATTCTCTTATTAACCAGCAATAATCTATTTGACCCCCCTCTTCTCTAGCTATTTAATGCGCTCTCATTTTCCTCCTTCCCTTTGCTGCAAAGATCCCAAAAGACTTCTGTATTATCACTGTCTCCAATTTCTTTCCTCCCATTGGTCCTGAGCCCAAGCCTGCAAGACTTTTGCTCCCAAAGTGCCTTTTATTTTTTATTTTTATTTTTTTTATTTGAGACAGTGTCTCGCTCTGTCACCCAGGCTAGAGTGCAGTGGCGCGATCTTGGCTCACTCCAACCTCCACTTCCCGGGTTCAAGCGGTTCTCCTGCCTCAGCCTCCTGAATAGCTGGGATTACAGGCACGTGCCACCACACCTGGCTAATTTTTGTATTTTTAGTAGAGACGGGGTTTTGCCATGTTGGTCAGTCTGGTCTCAAACTCCTGACCTCGTGATCCGCCCACCTCAGCCTCCCAAAGTGCTGGGATTACAGGCATGAGCCACCACGCCTGGCCACTTCCTCGGCACTCCTATCCCTTTTCTTTGCTTTTTTTTTTTTTTTCTTATCAATGATTATTTTCACGCTGGGCATGGTGGCTCATGCCTGTAATCCCAACACTTTGGGAGCCTGGGGCAGGAGGATCACTTGAGGCCAGGAGCTCCAGACTAGCCTGGGCAATATAGCAAGATAGCCCTCTCTACAAAAATTTAAAAAATAAAACAATAAAACAATGACTATTTCCTAATATATTAAACATTACATTTATTTCATGTACATCTTGTCTGTCTGTCTACTCCATTAAATATAACTTTGCTCTCAATTCAGGCAGTGGCCTTTAAAAAAAAACCTTAAATATTATTTATTTTGAGACAGGGTCTTGCTTTGTCACCCAGCCTGGTGTGCAGTGGCATGATGTTGGCTCACTGCAAACTCTGCCTCTCAGGCTCAATCGATCCTCTCACCTCAGCCTCCTGAGTAGCTGGAACTACAGGCACACACCACCACACCCAGCTAAAATACTTTTTTTTTTCTTGCTCTGTCACCTAGGCTGAAGTGCAGTGGCATAATCTCGGTTCACTGCAACCTCCACCTCCCAGGTTCAAGCAATTCTCCTGCCTCAGCCTCCCGAATAACTGGGATTACAGGTGCCTGCCACCACATCCAGCTAATTTTTGTATTTTTTAGTAGACATGGGGTTTCACCATGTTGGCCAGGCTGGTCTCAAACTCCTGACCTCAAGTGATCCGCCCACCTCGGCCTCCCAAAGTGCTGGGATTACAGGCGTGAGCCACCGCGCCCAGTCTGGTTTTTGTTTTTGTTGTTGTTGTTTTTAGGGACAGGATCTCACTGTGTTACTCAGGCTGGAATGCAGTGGTGCGATCACAGCTCACTGCAGCCTCCAACTCCTGCCTGAGCTTCCTGAGTAGCTGGGACTACATGGTGCACGCCACTGTGCCTGGCTAATTTAAAATAATTTTTTTTTTTTTTTTTTTTTTTTTTTTGTAGAGGCAGGGTCTTGCTTTGTTGCTCAGGCTGGTCTGGAACTTTTGGCCTCAAGCAGTCTTCCTGCCTTGGCAGCCCTGGGATTACAGGTGTGAGCCACTGAGCTTAGCTTTGACTGTTTTTGAAACACAAAGTGGCTAAAGCCTGTAATGCCACCACTTCTGGAAGGCTGAGGTAGGTAGATCACCTAAGGCCAGGTGTTCAAGACCAGCCTGGCCAACATGGTGAAACCCCATCTCTACTAAAAATACAAAAACTAGCCGTGTGTGGTGGCGGGTGCCTGTAATCCCAGCTACTCGGGAGGCTGAGACAAGAGAATCACTTAAACCTGGGAGGCAGAGGTTGCAGTGAGCCAAGATCGTGCCATTGCTCTCCAGCCTGGGCGACAGAGCGACTCTGTCTCAAAAATAAATAAATAAATAAATTAATTAAATTAAATAAAACTCAAAGTCGCATACTCCTGAGTTGCCTCAGTTCTGGGCCAGCTTGGAAGGCTGGTTACCCTGTTTACTAGTTTTTCTACTAATGTCCTTTTTCTGTTCCAGGATTTGATCCAGAACACCACATTGCATTTAGTTGTTCTGTCTCCTTGGTCTCTCATCTGCAATGATTTGTGGGTCTTTCCTTATCTTTCATGACCTTGGCTCTTTTGATTTCTTTTGTTTTTTGTTTCTGAGGCGGGGTCTCACTGTGTTGCCCACGCTGGAGTGCACTGGCGTGACAGCTCACTGCAGTCTTGACCTCCTGGGCTCACATAATCCTCCTGCCTCAGCCTTCTGAGTAGCTGGGACTACAGGTGAGCACCACCACACCTGGTCAATTTTTTGTTTTTGTAGAGTCTGGGTCTCCCTATGTTGCCCGGGCTGGTCTTGAACTCCTGGCCTCAAGCAATCCTCCTGCTTCAGCTTCCCAAAGTGTTGTAATTACAGGCATGAGCCTGGCATGAACTTGACACTATTGAGATATACTGGTCAGGTATTTTGTAGAATGTCCCTCAACTCTGTTTTGCCAGATGTTTTCTCATGATTAGAGGAGGGTTATAAATTTTGAGGAAAATCCAGAGAGGTGAAGAGGTGAAGTAGGGCAGGAATTTAATCTGTTTTATTTACTGCTATATACCCAGTGTCTGGAACTTGGCCCATGGTAAGTACCAAAAATCTGTTTTTTTTGAATGAATAAGCAAATAAATGAGTGACCGTGGAAATTTAGTATTATTTCAAAGTTTCAAATCGTTGTTG
Source organism: Pan paniscus (assembly GCF_029289425.2). Classification (NCBI taxonomy): domain Eukaryota; kingdom Metazoa; phylum Chordata; class Mammalia; order Primates; family Hominidae; genus Pan; species Pan paniscus. The sequence goes on along the minus strand of NC_073258.2, from coordinate 66,037,919 downwards.
ATACAGGCCAGGCACAGTGGTTCACACCTGTAATCCCAGCACTTTTGGAGGCCGAGTAGGAGGATCACTTGAGGTCAGGAGTTCGAGACCAGCCTGACCAACATGGTGACACCCCTGTCTCTACTAAGTAAAATACAAAAATTAGCCAAGTGTGGTGGCAGGCACCTGTAATCCCGGCTACTTGGGAAGCTGAGGCAGAAGAATCACTTGAACCTGGGAGGCAGAGGTTGCAGTGAGCCGAGATCACCCCACTGCACTCCAGCCTGAGTGACAGAGCGAGACTCTGTCTCAAAACAAATAAACAAATAACTACTCTTTGGCCGGGTAAGGTGGTTCACGCCTGTAATTTTAGCACTTTGGGAGGCTGAGGCGGGCAGATCACTTGAGGTTAGGGGTTCGAGACCAGTCTGGCCAACATGGTGAAACCCCATCTCTACTTAAAATACAAAAAATTTTCTGGGTGTGGTGGCGGACGCCTGTAATCCCAGCTACTTGGGACTTTTTTTTTAAGACGGAATCTCACTCTGTTGCCCAGGCTGGAGTGCAGGGGCAAGATTCTGGCTCACTGAAGCCTCCGCCTCCCAGGTTCAAGGGATTCCCCGCGCCTCAGCCTCCCAAGTAGCTGGGAATCCCTGTCTCTGCAAAAAAATAAAAAATAAAAATAAAAATAAAAAAATATATATGTGTGTGTGTGTGTGTTATATGTATATATATTTATGTATATGCACATACACACAAAATTAGGCGGGAGTGGTGGCGCACGCCTGTGATCCCAGCTACTCGGGAGGCTGAGGCACGAGAATCGCTTGAGCCCGTGAAGTCGAGGCTGCAGTGAGCCCAGATCGAGCCACTGCACTCCAGCCTGGGCGAAAGAGAAAGACCGTGTCTCAAAACAAACAAACAAAAGCTACTCTTAGCACGTGTTAGAGTATCTCGCGGGCGGAAGTGGGAAACGAGTGCTGCACACAGAGTAGGTATCTTTATATGTTAACAGACACTGATACCCAGCTAAAGCGGCTGAACACATTTACTCTCTGGCAGTGTTTAAAAGTATCTGTTTTTCTCATATTGTTTTATTTTAATTTTTTCTGGATCAAGCAACCTGATCTTTTTCCTCATAACTTGCCGACCGACCCGTGACAGCAAAACCGGCAGAAGCTCGGCGACCTCCCACCCCGAGTCTGCAGGTAATGCCCCCGGACTACATTTTCCAGAAGGCACTGCGGACACGCTTCCTGCCTGGTCGGCCTGAAGGGAAGGGCCAATCCCTGAGTATCTCGGGAAGGAGGCGCCCGGAGCCGCGGACCTAGAGATCCCAGAAGCCACAGCGCAGCGGCCCGGCCCGCCACTATTTCCAGGCTCAGCGGGGCAGGGGTGGGCCCAGACTCCACTTCCCGGCGGGTAGTGCGACCCTAGGGGCGGGACTTCATGTCCCAGCAGGCTCCGGGCGGCGTGCGCCGCGGTGCCTAGTGTGGGATGTAAGCGCGGAGGTGGGCGAGGGGGACCGGGGCCAGGACTCTCCTTGGGGTTTGGGGGCTTGACCTGGGTGCGCTTTCTGGACAGACTTTACAGCCCCGGGGGCACAGTCGTAGAGAGGGGGCGGGGCGGCCATTGGGGCTCCTCATTGGGGTCCTTGGGGCGCACCCCATCGGGTACCGGGCGTCCCGGAATTGTGGGGGACAAAAAGGCTCTGCAGTCTCGGCTGAGGGGTCTCACCGACAAAAGAGGGGAAGCCGGTGAGCAGAGGCTGAAGAGGGTGGGGAAGCAGGGGAGCTGTGCGTGTGTCGGGGCGGGTGGAACCTTAGCGGACCCTGGGAGGGGTCTCCCCGGCCGAACCTGCCCGACCCTCCCTCCCCCGGCTTGCCTGCAGGCCGCCGCCCACCGCCCGCCGCCATGGGGCTGAAGGCCGCCCAGAAGACGCTGTTCCCGCTGCGCTCCATCGACGACGTGGTGCGCCTGTTTGCTGCCGAGCTGGGCCGAGAGGAGCCGGACCTGGTGCTCCTTTCCTTGGTGCTGGGCTTCGTGGAGCATTTTCTGGCTGTCAACCGCGTCATCCCTACCAACGTTCCCGAGCTCACCTTCCAGCCCAGCCCCGCCCCCGACCCGCCTGGCGGCCTCACCTACTTTCCCGTGGCCGACCTGTCTATCATCGCCGCCCTCTATGCCCGCTTCACCGCCCAGATCCGAGGCGCCGTCGACCTGTCCCTCTATCCTCGAGAAGGGGGTGTCTCCAGCCGTGAGCTGGTGAAGAAGGTCTCCGATGTCATATGGAACAGCCTCAGCCGCTCCTACTTCAAGGATCGGGCCCACATCCAGTCCCTCTTCAGCTTCATCACAGGTTGGAGCCCAGTAGGTGGGAATCTTATCCATGACCCACTTCTTCAAAACCCTCCATGGTTTACAGAACCCTTTTAAGAACTGTAAGCCTTGTGAGGTTCGGCAGGTGTTATTTTCCTCTTTGCAGTTGGGAAACTGAAGCCCAGAGAGGGGAAATGATATGCCAAAGTCACACACGGCATGGCAGGGCTGGAAGTGAAGCCTGATCATTTGGCTCCAAATCATCAACCTCACCTCTGCCCCCTCAGCACCCCCGCCCTTGCCATTGAACAGCTACAGGAGTTCTAAGCATGAGACACAGAGGGCGGCAGCAGATTTAGGGGGCAAGAAGATGAAATTGGGCTGCATTTGAGGCAGTTAAACAAAATAATGGCTATGAAGATTTTTTTTTTTTTTTTGAGACAGGGTCTCACTCTGTCCCCCAGGCTGGAGTGCAGTGGTGTGATCATGGCTCACTGCGGCCTCAGTCTCCCTGGGCTCAGAGATCCTCCAACCTCCGCCTCCTGAGTAGCTGAGAGTACAGGCATGCACTGTGGTGCTGGTTAATTTTTTGTATTTTTTTTGTAGAGATGGTGTCTCACTATGTGGCCCAGACTGGTCTTGAACTCTTGGGCTCAAGTGATCTGCCCGCTTCAGCCTCCCAAATGCTGGGATTACAGGTGTGAGCCACTGCAACTGGTGGCCTATGAAATTTTTTTTTTTTTTTTCAGACGGCGTCTCACTCTGTCGCCCAGGCTGGAGTGCAGTGGTGCAATCTCGGCTCACTGCAAGCTCTGCCTCCTGCTTTCACGCCATTCTCCTGCCTCCTGCCTCAGCCTCCTGAGTAGCTGGGACTACAGGAGCCTGCCACCATGCCTGGCTAATTTTTTTTTTGGATTTTTAGTAGAGACGAGGTTTCACCATGTTAGCCAGGATGGTCTCGATCTCCTGACCTCGTGATCCGCCCGCCTTGGCCTCCCAAAGTGCTGGGATTACAGGCGTGAGCCACCGCACCTGGTCAAAAATGTTTGAGACAGAGAAGGGGCTTGACCTCAAAAGGCTTAAGAGTCAGGGCTTGCAAAGAGCTTTGCACCAAGCCCGGTTGACTGGCAATCCCATCCTGGTGTGCCATATTGAGAAGGAATCAGAGGCTGCTTCTCAGCTTAGCAGGAAAAGAGTGCAGAGATAAATGAGGGTTATTTGTTGGTGGGTGTATAGCCAGAGAGTGTTGGCCAGCGTCCTGTTTTTGCCATTCCTGTTTTAACCTAGTAAGTGCAGTAAAATGGAATCCTTAAATCCATAGAATATATAATAGAGTTGCAGAGAAAGACGAGGTAGGGCCAAAGGCTGGGTCAGCTACAGGATATCCAGAAAGGTATCTTGTTGGACATAGAGGGTGTAAACAGGGAGAGAGTCTTTGAACACGTGGGAGGGAAGGGATGGAGGGATAGTGGGCAGGAGAATCTGAGGTTGGGTCACAGGCTTGGAAAGGGAGTGGGAGGGAGTGTGGCCCATCACTACCTGGCCCCCTTTCCCCATGTTAAAGCACAGAGGACCCTCTTTCATTACCTCCCCCTTCCACAGGCACCAAATTGGACAGCTCCGGTGTGGCCTTTGCTGTGGTTGGGGCCTGCCAGGCCCTGGGTCTCCGGGATGTCCACCTCGCCCTGTCTGAGGATCATGCCTGGGTAGTGTTTGGGCCCAATGGGGAGCAGACAGCTGAGGTCACCTGGCACGGCAAGGGCAACGAGGACCGCAGGGGCCAGACAGTCAACGCTGGTGTGGCTGAGCGGGTATTGTTCCCTCCCCCCAGCCTTGTCCCCTTCATACTGTAGTAGCCCAAGCCACCCAAGGGACTCCATTTTCTTGGGCCACACCCCTTTCTTCCCATCACCACCCACATAGGAAGGGAAGACAGAAGAGCCCCTTTTCCTGGCTGTCATTCCCTGAAGCAGGCACAGGGTGGGCCATCATGAGACATAATGATCTTATCCCCCCCAAGAGCTGGCTGTACCTGAAAGGATCATACATGCGCTGTGACCGCAAGATGGAGGTGGCGTTCATGGTGTGTGCCATCAACCCTTCCATTGACCTGCACACCGACTCGCTGGAGCTTCTGCAGCTGCAGCAGGTGAGGGCTGAGCCAATGGGGCAGGACTGGGCTAGGCCAGACTTGACTTGCTGTGGGACCCTGGGCAGGGGCACTTTCCCTTCCTGAGCTTCAGCTTCCCCTGCTGGAAAAATGGGTTAGTAATTCCTGGCCTGGCCTTTCCCAGGGCTCTTGGGAGAGTAGAATTGAGATGTGAAATTGCTTTGACTCCATTAAAGGGCTGGTCCCAGAATTTTGGCCCTTCCACATGGTGGGTGGTCCCTGTTGGTTCTGACCCCCACCTCTGCCCGATAGGCTAAGGACCCGTTCTCCTCCCTGTTCCGTGGCTCATAACTCTCTCCTTCGGCTCCTAGAAGCTGCTCTGGCTGCTCTATGACCTGGGACATCTGGAAAGGTCAGTAGAGGGAAGTGGCCAGGCTGGGCCTGGTGAGGCCGGGGGGCTGGGTGGCAGCCTGAATTATGATCCTTTCCTAGGTACCCCATGGCCTTAGGGAACCTGGCAGATCTGGAGGAGCTGGAGCCCACCCCTGGCCGGCCAGACCCACTCACCCTCTACCACAAGGTGGGGGCATCTAAGGAGGGTGCAGAAGGGAGACCCTAACAGTGGCTGAGGCAGGGGCCCTCATCTGGGCAGATGAGAAGAGAACTTTGTGTGTTGGGGGGGTATCGCCCATCCAGTCTCACTTTGTGTCAACTGTGTGCAGAATCAGTTCAGTCAGGGCTATCTGAGGAGTGTCCAGGGTTCCCCAGCCTGGGAGTGGCAGGGGCTGCATTTGTCCCCTCAGCCCTGCCTTTTCTGCCACTGCTTACTGTCCTTCATGGAGTATAACAGAGGTCAAATGTGGTAGGAGCACTGAAGAGGGGGTGTTCACTTGGTGGGTGTAGGTGGGGAGGAGGGCCATTGGGCTGGGCTTGGAAGTCTTTGGTGATGTGTAGAAGAGTGTCTGAGAAAGAGAAGGGCCCTGAGCTCGGAGGGCAGGCCCCATCCCTGCAGTCTGCCCCAGGCCTCAGCCAGCAGTCCTGTAGACCCAGGGAGGAGACCAGGTAGAAGGGCTGGCAGCGAGTGGAGGCGGGAGTGGAGATGGAGAGGACTCCCTGGGATCTTCCTGTGGCCCCTTCTGGGTGTGCCCTGGTGGGGCATTTGTGCCAGCAGGGCAGCTGGGGCTGCCTCCCTGAGGATCCTCTGCCTCACCTCCATCCAGGGCATTGCCTCAGCCAAGACCTACTATCGGGATGAACACATCTACCCCTACATGTACCTGGCTGGCTACCACTGTCGCAACCGCAATGTGCGGGAAGCCCTGCAGGCCTGGGCGGACACGGCCACTGTCATCCAGGAGTGAGGATCCCCCTACTAGGGCCTGCAGCCTGTCCTTTCTTCCCCTCCATCAGTTTCCAACCACCCTCGTCCAGGACTGAGGCCTGGCTCCCACGCCCCATCCCCTTTCCATCCAGTCCCTAGGCAGCAAGGCCACCATTACCCAGGAGGTAGGGACCCTGATTAAGGTGTCACATCTTTCCCTCCCTCCCCTCTCCTCCTAATTTTTTTTTTCTCAGAACAGTCTCAAATCTCCAATGTTTAACCACCATCATCCAGCAGTGGGACTTCCACCCTCGGCCCCATGCCCCCTCCTCATTCTTGCTTTCTTGCTCTGGGCTGACCCAGACAGCATCATTTTGCAGTGAGGACCCCACCTACTCCCCCAGCCCCTGGGGGCTCCATCCCCCGCCAGGTCCCTGGGGCTACCCCCGATGGTGAGACCCCTTCAGACCCTACAGAGACCCCACTGCTCTCACAGCTACAACTACTGCCGGGAAGACGAGGAGATCTACAAGGAGTTCTTTGAAGTAGCCAATGATGTCATCCCCAACCTGCTGAAGGAGGCAGCCAGCTTGCTGGAGGCGGGCGAGGAGCGGCCGGGGGAGCAAAGCCAGGTGAAAGGCTGGAGCTCCAGCCTGTGTCCAGCCTCCCACCTGGACAGGGCTCCCTTCCACAGGCCATGGGGGCTGCATGTACGGGATTAGGGATGGCAGGAGGAAGGTGGCCCTGAGCAGACAGCTATGTTCCCTTTTGCTATAACTGAGGTCCTGGGCCCACGTTGGACGGGACTGAAGGTATTTTAGAGGTTTCTACCCTGTGCCTTCAGTTTCATGGCCAGACTCCCTCCCTCAGCTGAGGGGTGGAGGTAGGGATGGTACGTCCTGGCTATGGATTGGCTTTATAAAAGGAAAGAGGTTCTAAGAATGTTCCCAACCTATGCTTACCTTTTCTGGAGCCAGGGGTCTTTGCCTAGGTGGGGGGCCTGGCCTGTGCCCTCTGCTAAGGGGTGAGTAAGAGACTGATCTGTGCCCTCCCTTCCCCCTCGTCCAGGGCACCCAGAGCCAAGGTTCCGCCCTCCAGGACCCTGAGTGCTTCGCCCACCTGCTGCGATTCTACGACGGCATCTGCAAATGGGAGGAGGGCAGTCCCACGCCTGTGCTGCACGTGGGCTGGGCCACCTTTCTTGTGCAGTCCCTAGGCCGTTTTGAGGGACAGGTGAGGGACAGCTGCACAGAGGTCTGGGCACTACAGGTGGTGACAGCAGCCACGGGCTTGTCAGACTTTTCTGGCCCAGGGGCAGCATCTGCCCATCCCCTTGGGTGCCGATGGGACTGAGACCCCCTGGGTGGGATGGGATGGCCAGAGCAGGATCCTGGGGTTCCAGCCACTGGCCGGCAACCTTGCTCTCACCTTGCTGTCCCCACTGGCCCAGGTGCGGCAGAAGGTGCGCATAGTGAGCCGAGAGGCCGAGGCGGCCGAGGCCGAGGAGCTGTGGGGCGAGGACGCCCGGGAAGGCCGGCGGCGGGGCCCACGGCGGGAGTCCAAGCCAGAGGAGCCCCCGCCGCCCAAGAAGCCAGCACTGGACAAGGGCCTGGGCACCGGCCAGGGTGCAGTGTCAGGACCCCCCCGGAAGCCTCCTGGGACGGTCGCTGGCACAGCCCGAGGCCCTGAAGGTGGCAGCACGGCTCAGGTGCCAGCGCCCGCAGCATCACCACCACCGGAGGGTCCAGTGCTCACTTTCCAGAGTGAGAAGATGAAGGGCATGAAGGAGCTGCTGGTGGCCACCAAGATCAACTCGAGCGCCATCAAGCTGCAACTCACGGCACAGTCGCAAGTGCAGATGAAGAAGCAGAAAGTGTCCACCCCTAGTGACTACACTCTGTCTTTCCTCAAGCGGCAGCGCAAAGGCCTCTGAACTACTGGGGACTTCGGACCGCTTGTGGGGACCCAGGCTCCGCCCTTAGTCCCCCAACTCTGAGCCCATGTTCTGCCCCCAGCCCAAAGGGGACGGGCCTCACCCCTACCCAAACCCTAGGTTCCCGGTCCCGAGTTGCAGTCTGTATCAAACCCACGATTTTCTCCAGCTCAGAACCCAGGGCTCTGCCCCAGTCGTTAGAATATAGGTCTCTTCTCCCAGAATCCCAGCCGGCCAATGGAAACCTCACGCTGGGTCCTAATTACCAGTCTTTAAAGGCCCAGCCCCTAGACACCCAAGCTCCTCCTCGGAACCGCTCACCTAGAGCCAGACCAACGTTACTCAGGGCTCCTCCCAGCTTGTAGGAGCTGAGGTTTCACCCTTAACCCAAGGAGCACAGGTCCCACCTCCAACCCGGGAGCCTAGGACCACTCAGCCCCTAGGAGTATATTTCCGCACTTCAGAATTCCATATCTTGCGAATCCAAGCTCCCTGCCCCAAAGAACTTCAGTCCTGCTACAGAATTTGGAAATCCTAGTTTCCTCTCCTTCGTATCCCGAGTCTGGGACACAAAACTCCGCCCCCAGCCTATGAGCATCCTGAGCCCCGCCCTCTTCCTGACGAAACTGGCCCCGGATCAGAGCAGGACCTCCCTTCCGACCCTCTGGGAACCTCCCAGAGGTCCAGCCCATCTCGGAGCATCCCGGAGGAAATCTGCAGAGGGTTAGGAGTGGGTGACAGGAGCCTGATCTCTTCCTGTTTTGTACATAGATTTATTTTTCAGTTCCAAGAAAGATGAATACATTTTGTTAAAAAAAATATAAAGCGCAAGTCCATGTTTATCTGGGAAATTGGGGATGGGGCGGGGAGTGGAGCGCCCCCTCTTCCCTCTGTCTTCTGGCTCCCGGGACTTTGCGCTCCCTACCTGTGGAGCGCGAGCGACAGTGGCGGCGGAAGGACGTAGGCTCCGCCCCGGCCTCGGGGCTTCCCCGCGCCGCCGAGGGCCGGTCCCGCGGGCGCCTCCTCCCGGACTGGCGGTGGGGCATCCCCGGCGCGGCCCCGCCCCCGGGCCTCAGCCCCGCCCCCGCGGCCTCAGAGCCACGGGCGCCCGCCCCGCCCCGCGCCGCCCCGCGCCGGCTCCGCAGCTCGCGCCCGCCCGCCTGCCGGCCCGCCCGGCGCCGGGCCATGGCGCTGCTGCGGGATGTGTCGCTGCAGGACCCGCGGGACCGCTTCGAGCTGCTGCAGCGCGTGGGGGCCGGGACCTATGGCGACGTCTACAAGGTGCGACGGGACGGGCGGGAGAGCCGGGAGGAGGGTGCCAGCCCCGCACCCCGCGGCAGGATCTAGCCCCCGGCCCCGCCCCACACCGCTTCACCCTCCGCCCCTGCAGGCCCGCGACACGGTCACGTCCGAACTGGCCGCCGTGAAGATAGTCAAGCTAGACCCAGGTGAGGGCCCGGGTCGGGCCTCTGCGCCAGAGGAAGGGCAGAGCGCCCGCGGGCGCGGGGTGCGGGCGGAGGGTTGACGTTTCCGAGACCCCTGAGAGGCGTGCCCCGGGAGGTGCTGTCACCTGCACCTGCCTGGCCCGGAGGGAGGCACTCTGTGCCCATTTTGCAGATGGGGGCACTGAGTCAGGGCAACCCCAGCGCGCCTTCCCCATGATGCTTTGTGCTTCCCAGGGGACGACATCAGCTCCCTCCAGCAGGAAATCACCATCCTGCGTGAGTGCCGCCACCCCAATGTGGTGGCCTACATTGGCAGCTACCTCAGGTGAGGCTGCCTTATCCTCCTGGCCCCAGGCAGCCCCCATGTGACCTGCTTTGTGCCCACCCCAGCTCTTTGTCCCTAGGAATGACCGCTTGTGGATCTGCATGGAGTTCTGCGGAGGGGGCTCCCTGCAGGAGATTTACCATGGTGAGGCCAGGGCTCCAGGCCCCAGCAGGCCCCAGCCTTCCCCCACCCCCACCCCACTGGGGTACCGGAGGGGACTCTGGGCCCTGGACTTGGGCTCCTCTCCACTCCTGCCTGGCTGTGTGACCTTGAGAGAAATACTGTCCATCTCTGGGTTCAGTATCCTAGACTAAACTGGGAGGGGACGTGGCCAACACCGCTTTCATTTAACAGTGCCTGCTGCTTTTCCCACACACGGTAGCCTGGGAGGGTGGGCATGACCCCCGGGCCCCCAAGCCAGCCTCTCCCTTTTCCTTTCAGCCACTGGGCCCCTGGAGGAGCGGCAGATTGCCTACGTCTGCCGAGAGGCACTGAAGGTAGCTGGGCCTGTGAGGTGCCCACACCTCTGGTCTCCAGAAGCTGTGGGCCAGGAGCCCAGATGACCAGCAGGGAGGCGGGTGGAGTGCCTCGGGTGGGGCTGGCCCGAGGGGCTGTAGGTCCTGGGGAAAAGGGGCCCCAGCCCTGTTGCCGGAAGCAGTCCATTTCCCTCTTGGCTCAGTCACTTCCTGTTTGGGGAGAGGGGAGGAAGAAGCAGCCTGAGTGGGGGGCCCCAGTCCTGAGAGGGGGTTCGGGGAGGTGGGACAGTGCTGGGTGGCTGCTCTCAGGGACTCCTCTTTGTCCCCAGGGGCTCCACCACCTGCATTCTCAGGGGAAGATCCACAGAGACATCAAGGTAGGCACCTAGCTGGGGGCACTCCTGGGGAGGGAGGAGGAGGCCCTCGGGGGCACCAGATGGGATTGTCTCTCCTCCATTCCCACAGGGAGCCAACCTTCTCCTCACTCTCCAGGGAGATGTCAAACTGGGTCAGTACCCTGGGGACACCATCAGGGTGAGGGCTCTGTGGACCCTCCCTGGCTACCCTGGACTCAAGGGTTGGGTGTCACTGGGCAAGTCACTTTGCCACTTGAGTCTCAGTTTCCCTGCTTAGAAGATGGAACGGTACTCCCTCCCTGCTGGAAAATGGAGGAGGTTGGGTCTGCACAGAGTTGACATGGGACCAGGCACTCCGTCAGGGATAGAGGGTGGTTGACTCCTCTCAGGAGAGGGACCTGGCCTTGCCTAGGGCCTGCGGCAGCTGTGACCAAGCGGGGCCACCTGCCCGTCTGAGCCCTGCCAGGTGCAGCCGAGCCAGAGCCCTGGGCGTGGGAGGGTGAGTGGCAGCCAGAGGGCTGGTGAGAGTGGCTGTTTCTCCCCACAGCTGACTTTGGGGTGTCAGGCGAGCTGACAGCGTCTGTGGCCAAGAGGAGGTCTTTCATTGGGACTCCCTACTGGTGAGGCTGCGCCTGGGGTGGAGGGGTAGGGGCCACAGAGCGGGGCACCCGGCCATCCCATCTGTGACTCCACCTCTAGGATGGCTCCCGAGGTGGCTGCTGTGGAGCGCAAAGGTGGCTACAATGAGCTATGTGACGTCTGGGCCCTGGGCATCACTGCCATTGAGCTGGGCGAGCTGCAGCCCCCTCTGTTCCACCTGCACCCCATGAGGTCAGCCCAACACTTGCCCCTCACCTGACCCTTGATCTGCGGCCTGTGGCCCCTGACCTCGCGCCCTCCACAGGGCCCTGATGCTCATGTCGAAGAGCAGCTTCCAGCCGCCCAAACTGAGAGATAAGACTCGCTGGTAAGGGCCACACCCTGCTGCCGGGACCCCCTTTTCTGTCAGCCCCATAGTGGACAAACAGCCTCTGCCAACTCCCGGGGGGCAACCCCAAGAGCCCTGTCCTATCTGGGCTACTACAGACCATCTGAGTCAGGGGCCTGGTCCTTCTGTGGGTTGAAGACCCAGCGTGGTCAGGAAAGAAGGGCAGAGGGTTGGTGGAGGAGCCGCTGTGTCGCAAGGCAGCGTTGCTCGGCCAGTGGCCCTTGGCCTCGGCTGGCTCCTTCCTGGGTGGGCCCAGCAGACGCCTCTGTAGGGGTGGTAGGGCAGCTGGCAGGACACCCTGCACGAGGGCTAACCTGGATCTGGCGCTGGGGGGCTCTTGTGCCTTCTAGGACCCAGAATTTCCACCACTTTCTCAAACTGGCCCTGACCAAGAATCCTAAGAAGAGGCCGACAGCAGAGAAGCTCCTGCAGGTGGGAGGCAGGGGGCCGGGAGAGAGGCCCAGTACTCAAAAGCAGGGCCCTGGATCAGGGGCCAACCTGATCACCCCCCTCCCCCACTTTCCAGCACCCGTTCACGACTCAGCAGCTCCCTCGGGCCCTCCTCACACAGCTGCTGGACAAAGCCAGTGACCCTCATCTGGGGACCCCCTCCCCTGAGGACTGTGAGCTGGAGGTAGGTGAGGGGGGCTGGAAAGTGAGTCTTGGGCTGGTCTGCTTAGAAAGAGCCCAAGGGTGATGTTGGTGGAGGTCCTTTAACTGGCACCATTCCAGCTCAGGGAGCTGGCCTCAGCTGAGCCCTCCTATTAGGAGTCTCTGTCATGCTGACTTTGTTTCCTGTACCACCCCCTTGATAGGTCCCTGCCCTTGAGTCCAAGCTGACCATGACCACGACTGTGCCATTTTCTTGCTTTCTGTGTGATCTTTGGCACCGCTCTGTGTGGGTTCTCTCATCTGTGAAGTGGGGTTCCATTTTATTTTACAGTAGTCCCAGAGGGCTGTCATGAAAGCAAAACGCACTGGTGCGTGTGAAGCTCCTAGAGCAGCCCCGGCATGAGGCGCGTGCCAGGTGTGTCCACACTGTTTCTGTTTTTCCTTAGACCTATGACATGTTTCCAGACACCATTCACTCCCGGGGGCAGCACGGCCCAGCCGAGAGGACCCCCTCGGAGATCCAGTGTGAGTCTGCAGCAGGGGCTGTGTGTGTGCAGATTTTGGGGGGCCTGTGTGCACATGGATTTGGTGTGAGTAGAGGTCCATCCTGAGACTCCAGCTCCTTCACCCTTGTACTCTGGGCCCCCCAGTTCACCAGGTGAAATTTGGCGCCCCACGCAGGAAGGAAACTGACCCACTGAATGAGCCGGTGAGCGGGCAGGCCTTGAGGGGAAGGTGGTGCCCAGAGGTGGGGCAGGGAGGTCGGATGGAGGCCGAGCAGCTCAAATCAAGGGAGATTTGAAGCTGGGTGGCCTCGGGCCTTGGGCCTTGGACTGTCCAAGCAAGCCTGTCCTACCCAGGGACCTGGAGGGTTAGGGGCTCCTTCCTGGGCCAAGTTCTTTTAGGTGGGTGTCTGGAAGGTAGCGCAGAGACCGTGCCTTTCCCAAAAGGAGGCCGTCATGTGCCTGAGCCCTCACCCTACCCTGCTCAGCCTCGTTTTCCCACCTGTGTGTCCCCAGTGGTCTGACTCTCTGTCTCTGCCCTCACCGGCTCTGTCACTGGTCTCTCCTCACCCCCCAGCCTGTCTCTTCCTCCCTCGCTGTCTGTTGCCCTTTCTTTCACAGTCTTCAGCTCTGCCTCCCACTGTCTGTCTCTCTCATCTTCTGTGTGTTTCCATCTCACCTTTCCCGTCTGTCTGTCTGTCTTTCCTTTCCTGAATCTCTTGAGCGCCCTCTCACGTTGCATCTGTCTCTGCTTCTTCCCCGGTCTCTACCTTGGTTTCTCCCAGTGGGAGGAAGAGTGGACACTACTGGGAAAGGAAGAGTTGAGTGGGTAAGTGAGGTATGGGGAAGCTGCAGGGGGTGGCAGGGGCGGCAGAAAGGCTGACCTCTGACCGGGCACGGTGGCTCATGCCTGTAATCCCAGCACTTTAGGAGGCTGAGGTGGGTGGATCACCTGAGGTCAGGAGTTCAAGACCAGCTTTGCCAACACGGTGAAACCCCATCTCTACTTAAAATACAAAAATTAGGCTGGGCGGGTGGCTCATGCCTGTAATCCCAGCACTTTGGGAGGCTAAGGTGGGTGGATCACCTGAGGTCAGGAGTTCGAAACCAGCTTTGCCAACATGGTGAAACCCCATCTCTACTTAAAATACAAAAATTAGGCTGGCTGCGGTGGCTTACGCCTGTAATCCCAGCACTTTGGGAGGCCGAGGTGGGTGGATCCCAAGGTCAGGAGTTTGAGACCAGCCTGGCCAACATGGTGAAAGCCCGTCTCTAGTAAAAATACAAAAAATTAGCCGGTGTGGTGGCAGGCGCCTGTAATCCCAGCTACTCAGGAGGCTAAGACAGGAGAATCGCTTGAACCCGGGAGGCGGAGGTTGCAGTGAGCTGAGACTGCACCACTGCACTCCAGCCTGGGCAACAGAGCGGGACTCCATCTCAGATAAATAAACAAACAAAAGTTAGCTGGGCATGGTGGCCCACGCCTGTAATCCCAGCTACTCGGGAGGCTGAGGTAGGAGAATCTGGGAGGCAGAGGTTGCAGTGAGCCGAGATCTTGCCATTGCACTCCAGCCTGGGTGACAAGAATGAAACTCTGTCTTAAAAAAAAAAAAAAAAAAGGCCGGGTGTGGCTCACGCCTGTAATCTGAGCACTTTGGGAGGCCGAGGTGGGCGGATCACAAGGGCAGGAGATCGAAACCATCCTGGCTAACACGGTGAAACCCCCTCTGTACTAAAAATACAAAAAATTAGCCGGGTGCGGTGGCGGGCGCCTGTAGTCCCAGCTACTTGGGAGGCTGAGGCAGGAGAATGGCGTGAACTTGGGGGGCGGAGCTTGCAGTGAGCCGCGATTGCGCCACTGCACTCCGGCCTGGGTGACAGAGCGAGACTCCGTCCCAAAAAAAAAAAAAAAGGAAAGGCTGACCTCTGACCCCTTTTCCCCACTGCCCAGGAGCCTGCTGCAGTCGGTCCAGGAGGCCCTGGAGGAAAGGTGAGGGATGTGGGCCTGGGGGAGGGGCAAGGGGCAGGTGGCCTTGGTGCCAGTCACACCTCATGCCTCACGCCTCATCTCCCTCCCACAGGAGTCTGACTATTCAGTCAGCCTCAGAATTCCAGGTGCCACACAGAGGGAGGCTGGAGCTGGGATCCAGGCCACTGCAGAGGGTACGATTGGAGTGGGATGTGGTTACAGGGCAACCTGGTAACGGCCGGGCTGGGCCCTGCCCCTCCTACCAGGAGCTGGACTCCCCAGACGATACCATGGGAACCATCAAGCGGGCCCCGTTCCTAGGGCCACTCCCCCCTGACCCTCCAGCAGAGGAGCCTCTGTCCAGTCCCCCAGGTGAGTCTCAGGCTTGGGAGGCCAGGAGGCAGCCCCAGGGTGGGGGCTGCAGCAGGAAATTACAGCACGCCTGTGCCTGCAGGAACCCTGCCCCCACCTCCTTCAGGCCCCGACAGCTCCCCACTGCTGCCCACGGCCTGGGCCACCATGAAGCAGCGGGAGGATCCTGAGGTAAGAGGGTGCTACAGGGGGGTGGGGAGACGGGCGGCTACAGCTGTCATATCAGCCCTGACTCCTTTCCTCCCTCCCAGAGGTCATCCTGCCACGGGCTCCCCCCAACTCCCAAGGTGCATGTAAGTGTTTGCCCCAAGCCCTGCAGTCCCACAGCCCTGCCACCCACCACCCCTGCACTCCCTCGCCAGCCCCTTGCCTCCTCTGCAGATGGGCGCCTGCTTCTCCAAGGTCTTCAATGGCTGCCCCCTGCGGATCCACGCTGCTGTCACCTGGATTCACCCTGTTACTCGGGGTAGGTGGGGGCAGGGAGGAAGCGGGAGCCCAAGGAATCCCTCAGCTTGGGCCAGGGGCCATGTCTGACCTCTGACCCCATGCCCAAACTGGCAGACCAGTTCCTGGTGGTAGGGGCCGAGGAAGGCATCTACACACTCAACCTGCATGAACTGCATGAGGATACGCTGGAGAAGGTGAGGCCCGGCTGGCTGTGGGGGGCAGAGGCCTTGGGGGGGCCTGGGGTGCTGACCATCTGTCCCTCTGTGGCCTCCAGCTGATTTCACATCGCTGCTCCTGGCTCTACTGCGTGAACAACGTGCTGCTGTCACTCTCAGGTACAAGGTGGGATGGGCAGGGAGGCAGGGCCCGCAGGGGCTCCAGCGCCTCAGCATCCTGCCCACCAACACCCCAGGCCTGGCCTCTTCCTGTTTCTGCAGGGAAATCCACGCACATCTGGGCCCATGACCTCCCAGGCCTGTTTGAGCAGCGGAGGCTACAGCAACAGGTTCCCCTCTCCATCCCCACCAACCGCCTCACCCAGCGCATCATCCCCAGGTCAGGGATCTTGGGCTTGCAGGGAGCGGGAGGCAGAGGGGCAGGGAGGGGCTGGAACATGGCCTTGCCAGTTCCTGGGATTGCAGCAATCTTAGATGTGTTACTTTGTCTCTCTGAGCGCCCGTTTCCTCCTCTGTCAATACAATTGATGGCCTTCCCACCCCCTCCCGCCGGCTTGTTGGGAGGCAAGAAGGAGACAGTGGATGTGAAAGTGCTTTCCAAGTTGTAGGAGCTGTGGTTGTTCGAATGTGGGGCTTGACAGTTAAGCAAACGTTTACTGAGCACTTATGCTATGTTGGCCCCTATGCTGGGCTTCAGGACATGGAGAATCCCATGAGTCCTCGCTTTCAAGAAATGGGGGAGATGGGCAAGTCCTTGCTTTCAAGGATTCCCATGAGTCCTTGCTTTCAAGAAACAGCGGGGCTGGGTGTGGTGGTTCATGCCTGTAATCCCAATCCTGTAATCCGAGGCAGAAGGATTGTGTGAGGCCATGTGTTTGAAATCAGCCTGAAAACACAGGGAGACCTTGTCTCTACAAAAAATCAAAAAAGTCTGGGCGGGGTGGCTCACACCTGTAATCCCAGCACTTTGGGAGGCCAAGGCGGATGGATCATGAGGTCAGGAGATGGAGACTATCCTGGCTAACATAGTGAAACCCCGTCTGTACTAAAAATACCAAAAAAATTAGCCGGGCGTGGTGGCACATGCCTGTAGTCCCAGCTACTCGGGAGGCTGAGACAGGAGAATCGCTTGAACCTGAGAGGCAGAGGTTGCAGTGAGCCGGGATCATGCCACTGCACTCCAGCCTGGCCGACAGCAAGAGTCTGTCTCAAAAAAGAAAGAAAAAAAACCCAAAAAATCAAAAAATGGGGCCAGGCGCAGTGGCTCACGCCTATAATCCTAGCACTTTGAGAGGCCGAGGTTGGCGGATCATGAGGTCAGGAGTTTACGACCAGCCTGGCTAATATGGTGAAACCCCGTCTCTACTGAAAATACAAAAATTAGCTGGGCGTAGTGGTGCGCACCTGTAGTCCCAGCTACTCGGGAGGCTGAGGCAGAAGAATCACTTGAACCCTAGAGGCAGAGGTTGCAGTGAGTGGAGATTGCACCACTGCACTCCAGCCAGGGCAACAGAGTGAGACTGCATCTCAAAAAAAAAAAAAAAAAAAATCGAAAACTTAGCTGAGCATGGTGATGTAGGCATGGCGTTGTGTGTTGGTGGTCTCAGCCACTCAGGAGGCTGAGGTGGGAGGATTGCTTGAACCCAGGAGGTTGAGGTTGAAGTGAACTGTGATCGCGATCATACCACTGCATTGAAGCCTGGGCAACAGAGCAAGACCTTGTCTCAAAAAAAAGAAAAAGGGAAATGTGGACAGTTAGCAGCCGGTACTGAGGTCCAGTTAGAGGGAGAGCTGGGAGGTGTGGAGAGGCCTCAGAGACCGGGCAAGCTTGGGAGGTTCGAAAGTGTGTCAGGGTTTCTAGGCAGATGAGGTAGGGAATGGCACTCCAGGCAGGGGGAAGAGCAAGTATATGTTAGTATGTGTTGGGGCGGAGCAGCCTGGTGAGCTGGGGAGCTGTAAGAGTTTGCCTGGGGGCCAGGCACAGTGGCTCACGCCTGTAATCCCGCACTTTGGGAGGCTTTGGCGAGTGGATCAACTGAGTCAGGAGTTCGAGACCAGCCTGGTCAACATGGCGAAACCCCGTCCCTAGTAAAAATACAAAAATTAGCCGGGCATGGTGGCGGGCGCCTGTAATCCCAGCTACTCGGGAGGCTGAGGCAGGAGAATCGCTTGAACCTGGGAGGCGGAGGTTGCAATGAGCCGAGATCGCACCATTGCACTCCAGCCTGGGCAACAGAGCAAGACTCCGTCTCAAAAAAAAAAGAAAAACAGAAGAGAAAAACAGTCAGATTCTGATTCTCTTTTGAAAGTTGAGCCAGTAGGATTTCCTGATGAAAGAGAAAGAGGAGTCAAGGATGGCTCCAAGGTTTTTGGCCTGGGTGTCAGGAAGAATGCAGCTGTCATCAGCTGAAGGTGGAGCAGTTTCAGGGGGAGCTGAATTCAATTTTGTTGCATGAACATGCTTATTAGATGTGCAAGTGGGACCTGCGTCAGTCCATGGCTTGGTGGGGCTGGGCTCTGAAGGGAGGGGCCCTGGGCTATGGGCCCCCGACATTGTCATGACCAGGTGGGTGGTGTGGGAAGCAGTGGACTGAGT
This sequence comes from Pan paniscus, assembly GCF_029289425.2. Lineage (NCBI taxonomy): Eukaryota > Metazoa > Chordata > Mammalia > Primates > Hominidae > Pan > Pan paniscus. The sequence goes on along the minus strand of NC_073258.2, from coordinate 66,019,992 downwards.
GCAGAGGGTAGGGGAGGCCAGGCCAGTGGCTGCAACAGCTGGGGAGCTCGGGAGCCCCCTTCCTGCAACGTGCTCACTCCAGGACCACATCTGGAGCCCGGTGGCCTTGGGGCTTCCTGAGCTCAGTCCCCAAGTGAGTCTGCTTTGGCGCAGGACCTACAGGAAACAGGCCCATCAGAGCCCCAACAGGTCACAGGCAGCTTTGAGCTTGTGTTCGGGAAATGGCAGAGGCACAGTGAGCACTTTGAATGCAAAGAACAGAGAACTGGAGTTGTTTGGAGAAAAAACAAATACAAAATATATGCCTTTGTCCCATCCAAAGACCAGATGGGGAGGAGAGTGGGAGGAATGTGGGGAGAGGGAGGGACGAGGACCAGGGACAGTGAGAGACAGACATTGGCTTCCTCCATGTCCTGGCAGAAGGTACAAACAGGACACGGGCCACTGGGTGGAGGTGGCAGGGCTGCTGACAGGAAGCCCCATTCCCCAGAGGAAGAAACAGGCTGAGAGGGTCCCCTGGAGGGTTAGGGGACACTCAGTGGCCAAGGCAACGGCCCCTCTGATAACTGTCCCTCACTACTTCTACCCCGACAGCAAGGCAAGCCACCCCCTGGCCCCACAGGGCTGTTGCCTCTGCTGGAAAAGCAGAGGGCAGGCCATTTGCCTTTTGAAGTTCATTCACTGCCCCGGGCCTGTTTTCCCATCTGTGAAATGGGCCGTGCGCACTCTGTGCAACCTGGTGGGGCTGGAGCCTGCATCCTCCCCAACCCCTCCATGCTCTCATTTCTTCATTCCTTTTTTCTTTTTCTTTTTTTTTGAGACCGAGTTTCACTCTCATTGCCCGGGCTGGAGTCCAATGGCACAATCTCGGCTCACTGCAACCTCCGCCTCCTGGGTTCAAGCAATTCTCCTGCCTCAGCCTCCCAAGTAGCTGGGATTACAGGCACGCGCCACCACGCCTGGCTAATTTTGTATTTTTAGTAGAGACAGGGTTTCTCTATGTTGGTCAGGCTGGTCTCGAACTCCCGACCTCGGGTGATCTGCCTACCTCGACCTCCCAGAGTGCTGGGATTACAGGCGTGAGCCATTGCACCTGGCATCATTTCTTTCTTTATACCCTGCCTTTACCTGACAAGGACTTTCAGTGACTCAAAATAGGTGGAAAGTCCTAATATGGGATGATAGGAGCTGGCCCTCTGTGAGCACACACGATTCCCAGCACTGCCGAGAGCACCTCCCCTGTATTAACTCATGAAGCCTTCACTGTGACTCTCTGGGGTGGGGCCCGCCATTAGCCCCAATCTACAGATGACGAAACTGAGGTATGGAGAGATTAAGTGGCTTGCTTGGAGTCACACAGAGCTAGAAGCAATCCTGAGACCCAAACCCCTGGCCTGGATGGAGACACTCCCTCCTGGCTTCAGGGCTGGGAGACTGGCTTCAGATCCTCCACCTTTCCCAGCTGTTCTTGGGGCAGGTTACTTTGTGTCTCTGAGTCTCAGTCCCTTACTTGTAAAGAGGGAAGCTGATAGTGCCCACCTCATAGGGCTCTGCAGGGGCCTTGCCCATGGATGGCATCCCGGACACAGGCCCTGGTTGTCACCCCTACAGGCGCTTTGCTCTGTCCACCAAGATTCCTGACACCAAAGGCTGCTTGCAGTGTCGTGTGGGTAAGAAATGGGCTGGGCGGGGTGGGGCGGGGCCTGGTGGGGGGCAGCGCAGGCCCAGCCCGGTGCCCACTGCCTGCTCCCCTGCCAGTGCGGAACCCCTACACGGGTGCCACCTTCCTGCTGGCCGCCCTGCCCACCAGCCTGCTCCTGCTGCAGTGGTATGAGCCGCTGCAGAAGTTTCTGCTGCTGAAGGTGAGGGGCGGTGGGGGAAGACCCAGGGCACCCTCAGAGCTCTGGGGGGAGAAATGGAGACCTGAGCATCCCTGCTGCCCCCTAGAACTTCTCCAGCCCTCTGCCCAGCCCAGCTGGGATGCTGGAGCCGCTGGTGCTGGATGGGAAGGAGCTGCCGCAGGTGTGTGTGGGGGCCGAGGGGCCTGAGGGGCCCGGCTGCCGCGTCCTGTTCCATGTCCTGCCCCTGGAGGCTGGCCTGACGCCCGACATCCTCATCCCACCTGGTGAGCAGAAGGGCCAGGCTGCTGGGGGTGTGTATGTGTGCATGAGAGACCGAGGGAGGGAGGCAGGGAGGGCCGAGGCTCCCAAACTAGGCTCCCCACAGCCAGTGGCTCCACAGAGACCTTGAGGGCTGCCATGTGGGGTCTGGGGCCCACAGCCTCCCTTCAACAAGCTTCACCTGGGCTTCCATAAAAGGGTTCATTAGACGGAAGGGCTTGGCAGCTAAGAAAACCCTGGCCAGGCCGGGCACAGTGGCTCACGCCTGTAATCCCAGCATTTTGGGAGGCCAAGGAGAGAGAGGGGCTTGAGCTCATGAGTTTGAGACCAGCCTGGACAACATGGCGAGACCCTGACTCTACAAAAAATTAGCTGGGCATGTTGATGCACGTGTGTAGTCCCAGCTACTTGGGCTGAGGTGGGAGGATCACTTGAGCCTGGGAGACAGAGGCAGTTGTGAGCCATGTTCGTGCCACTGCACTCCAGCCTGGGTGACAGAGTGAGACCCTATCTCAAAACAAAAAACAAAAACAAAAACAAAAACTGGTCAACATTGCTCCGGGCTGCAGGGAAGAGGCAGATCTGGCAAGGCAGGGCCTAGAGGCCCCATTCTCAGCCAGGAAGCAGGACTCCAGGTGTTGTGGCAGCTTGGGGTGATAATGAGCAGTGATGGGTAAGGGAGAAGGGAGGGCGCACGTAGTTAAGGCACCTGGTGCCAGGCCTTGAGCCAGGGGTCTCACACACAAGATTTTATTCTTTATTTATTTTTTTATTTTTTGAGACGGAGTCTTGCTCTGTCGCCCAGGCTGGAGTGCAATGGCACGATCTCGGCTCACTGCAACCTCTGCCTCGTGGGTTCAAGCTATGCTCTTGCCTCAGCCTCCCGCGTAGCTGGGATTACAAGCATGTGCCACCACGTCCGGCTACTTTTTGTATTATTAGTAGAAATGGGGTTTCGCCATGTTGGCCAGGCTGGTCTCCAACACCTGATCTCAGGTGATCCGCCCGCTTCGGCCTCCCACAGTGCTGGGATTACAGGTGTGAGCCACTGCGCCCAGCCCAGGATTTTATTCCTGGTCCTCATGATAGCCTCTCAAGGCAGTGCCATCTTGTCTGTGTTATGAGGAAACAGAGGCTCCGAGAGGTAAAGTGATTTGTACCAGGTCACACAGTGACTGGGTCACGAGGCCTGGTCCCCTTAAACCTGGAGCCCTCCCGTGGCTCCCCGTGACTCCTCCTCCACTCCCCATGAGCCCTAGGACGGGTCACTCATCCTCTCAGAGCCTCAGTTCCCAGCCCTGGAGGGAGATGAGGTTTCCCAGCCCCACAGGGCTGTTGTGAGGCTGACGTGCCCTCATGGCCAAGGGCTGTCTGTAGCCTGGCCCCCGTATCCTCTTGGGGTTGGGGGACTGGTGGCTCAGCCAGGCCATGTCTCTCTTCTCTGCCTGCAGAGGGGATCCCAGGCTCGGCCCAGCAGGTGATCCAGGTGGACAGGGACACAATCCTAGTCAGCTTTGAACGTGAGTGCCCTGGGGGCAGGGCTTAGGGCAGGGGAGTATGGAGGTGAGGCGACCACGTGGGTCTGCCTTCCCAGAAGGGAGCCTCCCCGTCCCCACTCACCAATTCCTTCCCTGTGCAGGCTGTGTGAGGATTGTCAACATGCAGGGCGAGCCCACGGCCACACTGGCACCTGAGCTGACCTTTGATTTCCCCATCGAGACTGTGGGTGAGTGAGCCAGAGGTGGGGTGCAGGCCTTTCCCTGGCCTGGAGCACGTTGTTGCTCAGGGGCCTGGGGCTGGCGGTAGGATGAGGAGGCAGATCCCCCAGCCCCTCTCCTGAGCCATCCTGGTCACCTGAGGTCAGTGAGGACCCCTGTGGCCCAGACCCAGGCTCAGGCGTGGCTGAGGGGGTGCCAAGATGGGTGCAGGGCTGATGGTGGCCTGGCCCCCATAGTGTGCCTGCAGGACAGTGTGCTGGCCTTCTGGAGCCATGGGATGCAAGGCCGAAGCCTGGATACCAATGAGGTGAGTGGGGCCCAGGGACCTTGCTGTCCCCCGCCTTGTGGTCCCTACCTCTTTGGAAAGGACCTACTGGAGTGGCCTCAGTGCTTCCCACCTGTCTTCCCAGGTGACCCAGGAGATCACAGATGAAACAAGGATCTTCCGAGTGCTTGGGGCCCACAGGTAGGCGGTGGTACCCTAGCGTCCCCTTCAGATGCCCCTGAGGCCAGAGAAGGGGCTGATGTACCAAGTGTCTCCCGCCCTGCCCCCTACTCCTCTCTCCTCCAGAGACATCATCCTGGAGAGCATTCCTACTGACAACCCAGAGGCGCATAGCAACCTCTACATCCTCACGGGCCACCAGAGCACCTACTAAGAGCAGCGGGCCTGTCCAGGGGCTCCCCACCCCACCCCATGCCTTAGCTGCAGGCCCTTTTGGGCAAAGGGGCCCATCCTAGACCAGAGGAGCCCAGGCCCTGGCCCTGCTGGGGCTGAAGGTCAGAAGTAATCCTGAGAAATGTTTCAGGCCTGGGGAGGGAGGGGAGCCCCCGACGCCTCTGCAATAACTGGACCAGGGGGAGCTGCTGTCACTCCCCCATCCCCGAGGCAGCCCAGTCCCTAGTGCCCAAGGCAGGGACCCTAGGCCTGGGCCATCCATTCCATTTTGTTCCACATTTCCTTTCTACTCTTTCTGCCAAGAGCCTGCCCCTGCATTTGTCCTGGGAAACACGGTATTTAAGAGAGAACTATATTGGTATTAAAGCTGGTTTGTTTTAGTCCTCTGGTCCCTCTGGGTAGGGGGAGTGAACCCACCTCATCTCCCGCCTCCTTCCCTCCAACACACGTTTCTGTGGGCACCACAGAAGGGCAGGGCCCCCAGGGTTTTGGAGAAGCCAGGTAGAGGTGACAGGAGGCCATGGCCCCCAGCAGCCTTCTAGGGGCACTGTGCCTTCCCCTGCATCCTTGCTCAGAACTGACCCTCAGCTTTGCAGTTTGAGGGCTCTGCTGTAGTTTAGCACCCCAAGGACTCATGCAGATGGGGGGACCTCAACAAAGGGACTCTCATCCAGGGCACCCTTGCCCCACGTAGGATCTCACTGGGTGACCCCTGGAAGGGCCCAGGAGGAGCCCCCAGAGGGCTGTTCCCTCCATTCCCATGGAGGCTGCTGCCCATGGAGGTAGCCTGTGTGACCTGTATCCCCTGCCTCCACCTACTGCCTAGGTGTTAGACCAGGAACATCAGATGACAGCACGGTCATCAGATTGGATGGGAAGGCTAGCCTGTGTCCGTCTACCAGACTCCCAAGGGCTGCCTCAGTGCCAGGCCCGGGGGTCACTACCAGAAACAGACCAGCCCCCAGGGAGGGCGTCCTCCTTGCTGGAGCCTGCATCTTGAGGGCATGGCCATTCTCCTGTAGCTTGTGCTTACGCCGTCATTCTCCAAGGGTCTGTCTGCTCAGCTCTGAATGCCAGGGCCCCCAGGGCTGGGCATCCCCTTTTGCCCAAGGCACTGATCAGCCGCTCTTGACTAGAGCCTTTGGGCAGCTGCAGCCCAGGAGGCAGGATGGGAGCTGCCTTGAGGGCCCACAGCTGGGGGGCTGGGAAGGTGGGGGCAGGGTGGGGGGAACAGCTGGAGCAAAGGCCCCATGGTCACCCCTACATTCAAGGCAGGTGTTGGAGGAAGACCTTTGCACCTGGTGGGTGGCAATAAAGACTTGCGGAGTGACGTGGTAGGTGGATGGCAGCCATGCGAGTAGGCTCAGTGGTTCCCACGGTGTCACACTGTCCCCTCAGCCACCCTCCAGCAGAGTTTCAACTGTTCTGACTCTGTCCAGTGACTGGGAGGGTTTCTTGGCTGGAATGGGGAGCCAGCCCAGGGGAGGGAACACATCTCTTCACACCAGGCATTCACACCCATGTTCCTGTGAGCCCCAAGGAGGGTGAGGGGCACCTTCCAAATTGGGGTCGGTGGTAACAGGGATACAAAGTGAATTCCTAACTTCCAATTTTCCAGATTTCTTGGAGGAATGTTGGGACCAGGGTGGGGTAAGTGGGGACAGGGAGGTGAGCTCCTGCTCAGCAAAGGCCCTGACCAAAGGCGCCCTGGGGAGGACTGGCTTTCCGTCCACCAACCGGCCAGCAGCAGACAGTGCCTCCTTGTGGCGGATCTTCCCGGACCTCAGATTCAGTCTGGAAACGGGGTTTGGACTGCAGAGTGTAAACTGCCAAAGTGGGGGCCTCCCATAAAACGCTTGCTGCCAGCAAAGGCAGGCCAAGAGCAAAGAAAGGCCGAGAAACCAGGGAATATGCACTGAGAGACTAACACTTTAAATTTTATTTATGTATTTTTAAATGCGTAACCTTTGCCCATGGTACATATTTTTTTAAATACAGCAGAGATATAATGAAGAGTCTCCCTCTTACCCCGTCCCCAGCCACCCTGGTCTCAGTTACTTATGAACCCTTCTAGAAGTATTTTGCGTATTTAAGCAATTTGGTATATTTTATTCTTGGCGATTTTTTATATACGTATTAACATATTCCACATACTGTACTGACCTTGCCCTTTAAAAATATATCCTGGGGGGCCAGGTGTGGTGGCTCACACCTGTAATCCAAGCACTTTGGGAGGCCGAGGCGGGCGAATCACGAGGTCAGGGGTTCGAGACCAGCCTGGCCAACATGGTGAAACCCCGTCTCTACTAAAAATACAAAAAATTAGCTGGGCATGGTGGCGAGTGCCTGTAATCCCAGCTACTCGGGAGGCTGAGGCAGGAGAATCGCTTGAACCTGGGAGGCGGAGGTTGCAGTGAGCCTAGAACATGCCACTGCACTCCAGCCTGGGCAACAGTGCAAGACTCCGTCTCAAAAAAAAAAAAAAAAAAAAGAGAAAAAAAATATATATATCCTGGAGAATATGAATGTATTAAATTATCACATGCACCCTGAAAAGATATGTATATATCCTGGAGAGTTTTGCGTTAAAGATCTCCCTTTTAAAAAAAAAAATTTTTTTTTACAGCTAGTGGTATTCCATTGTGTATGTTTCCCATAACAAATGTTAATGACCTGCAGTGAGATCCCTATTGGTGGAAATTTGAGTTGTTTTTACTACTTTTATATTACAAACAATGCTGCAATAAATATTATTAGGCTAGTGCCCCTCTGTACATATTCAAGCACTTCTAGAAGATAAGTTCCTGGAAGCAGCATTAATGAGTTAGCGGTGGCTACATATGTCGTGGTGATAGCTGCTGTCCAGTTGCCCCTCCATGGGCAGAAACCTGTGGGAGGGTCAGACCAGACTCTTTAAGTCATTCTTGAGGACAAGTAGAAGGGACGTGGGCCCCCCCAGGATGTTCAGGTAACTGGCCCATACCCGGAGTCATCCTGGTGAAAGTCAAGGGGAGCACCATGATGTGTGCTTCGGGACGGCGGAGGATCTGCCGTGTTCCCTGTGGCATGTCCAGCACCTGCTCACTACCAGTGCTCAGGAGACCCTCACGAGTAAGGGAATGGACAAGATGTGGTGAAGAGGAGTCCCTGCAATCTGCCCTTGGACTGGCTGAGCCACCCCAGCTCACTGAGCTTTACTTTCCTTAGGTTTACCATATCCAAAGCCAACTGCAGGGCTGTCAGGAGGATCAGAAATACTGTAACAGACATAATGCAATAACATAGATGACTTTTAGAGGTAAATTAAAACAGCACTTTATGCACAGTACGATAGCATATTATAAAGCTCAAAAACAAAATGAAACCATCTATTATTTAGCAATACATGCCCAAGATACAACCCTATTAAAAAATCAAGGGAAGGAAAAGCACAAAATCTGAGATGGTCGTCCCTGAGAGGAGTGTGGGATGGGATAAGGAAGGAGCCCAGGAATTTTTAAAGGTATTGGTAATATCTTAGCTCTCAGGTTTGGTGGTAGGTTCATGGGTATTTAAGTTATAACTCAGTTCCTAACTCACATAAGGTGCCACACATCCTTTTGTATGTATCAAATATTATGTCATAAAATTTTAGTTTGGGCATGGTGGTTCATGTCTGTAATCCCAGCACTTTGGGAAACTGAGGCAGGCAGATCACTTGAGCCCAGGAGTTCTAGACCAGCCTGGTCAACATGACAAAACCCTGTCTCTACAAAAGATACAAAAATTAGCTGGACATGGTGGCACTCGCCTGCAGTCCCAGCTACTCTGGAGGCTAAGGTGGGAGGATTGCTTGAGCCTAGGAGTTCAAGGCTGCAGTGAGCTATGAACTTGCCACTGCACTCCAGCCTGGGTGACAGAGTGAGACCCTGTCTGAAAAAGAAAAAAAAAAAGGAAAAAAATTTTAAAAAAATATTTAAAAGTAATCACCGAAAAAATAGAACTCGCTTGAAAGACAAGACCAAAAACGAAGAGGACGTTTCCCTAGATGGTGAAAACAAGTGGGGCGGAATCACTGCAGTGTCCTGCACAGAACTCTGGAATTGCCACTTTGCAGTTGCTGCCTTCTAGTGTGTATTGTTGAAAGACAGTTTTATTGAGGCATAATTGGCATACAATAAGCTGCATATAAAAATGTGTACGTGATGACTTTTGACATACGTGTACACCCGTGAAGCTATTTCCACAATCAAGATAATCACCATCCCCTTCACTCTGGAAAGTTTCCCATGCCCTTGGTAAGCCCACCCTCCTGCTTCTTGCCTCCCATCCCCAAGTAACAACTGTGCTGCTTTCTGTCACTACAGGTTAATTGGCACTTTCTAGAATGTATGTAAATAGAATCACACAGTATGTACTTGTGTTTTGTCTGGCTTCTTGCTTAGCTGAGCATAAGGATTTGCGAGTCATCCCTGTTGCATGCATTAATATTCTATTCCTTTTTATTGCCAAGTAATATTCCATTGTTTGGATGCACCAGTTTGTTTAGCTGTTCACCTGTTGATGGACATTTGGACCATGTTCCGTTGTGAACTATTACAAATAAAGCTGCTATAAACATTCATGTACCTGTCTTTGTTGGATATATTCTATCATTTCTTGTGGGTAAATACTTTGGAGTGGAAGGGCTGAGTCACAGTTAAGTATCATTTAATTTTTTTTTTTTTTTTTTTTTTTTTGAGACGGAGTCTCACTCTGTCACCTAGGCTGGAGTGCAGTGGCCTGATCTTGGCTCACTACAACCTCCGCCTCCTGGGTTCAAGTGATTTTCCTGCCTCAGCCGCCTGAGTAGCTGGGATTACAGGCATGCCCGGCTAATTTTTGTATTTTGAGTAGAGATGGGGTTTTGCCATGTTGGGCAGACTGGTCTTGAACTCCTGACCTCAGGTGATCTGCCTGCCTTGGCCTCCCAAAGTGCTGGGATTACAGGTGTGAGCCACTGCGCCCGGCCGCATCTTTTTCTGTTTTTCTTTTTCTTTTGAGATTGGAGTCTTGCTCTGTTGCCCTGACTGGAGTGCAGTGATGCGATCTCGGCTCACTGCAACCTCTGCCTCACGGGTTCAGGTGATTCTCCTGCCTCAGCCTCCTGAGTAGCTAGGACTTCAGGTGTGCACCAGTACACCCGGCTAATTTTTGTCTTTTTAGTAGAGATGGGATTTCTCCATGTTGGACAGGCTGGTTTTGAACTCCTGGTCTCAAGTGATCTGCCTGCCTTGGCCTCCAAAAGTGTTGCGATTACAGGTGTGAGCTACTGTGCCCAGCCTTTTTTTGTTTTTTGAGATGGGTTCTCATTCTGTCACCCAGGCTGGAGTGCAGTGGTGTCACCTCCACTCACTGCCACCCCTGCCTCTGGGGCTCAAGCCATCCTCCCACCTCAGTCCTCATGAGTAGCTGAGACTACAGGCTCACACTACCATACCCAACTAATTTTTTATTTTTTGTAGAGACAGAGGTCTACCCATGTTGCCCAGGCTGGTCTTGAATTCCTGGCCTTGAGTGATCCCACTTCAGCCTTCTAAGTAGGTGGGATTACAGATGTGAGCCACCTCAATGTATTTTTTATTTTTTATTTTTTGAGACGGAGTCTCGCTCTGTTGCCCAGGCTGGAGTACAGTGGCGCGATCTCAGCTCACTGCAAGCTCTGCCTCCCGGGTTCACGCCATTCTCCTGCCTCAGCCTCCTGAGTAGCTGGGACTACAAGCACCTGCCACCACACTCAGCTATTTTTTTTTGTATTTTTAGTAGAGATGGGGTTTCACCGTGTTAGCCAGGATGGTCTCAATCTCCTGACCTCATGATCTGCCTGCCTCGGCCTCCCAAAGTGCTAGGATTACAGGCGTGAGCCACCGCACCCAGCCTTTTTTTTTTTTTTTTTTTTTTTTGAGACAGGGTCTCCCTCTGTCACTCAGGCTTCAGTGCAGTGGTGTGATCACAGCTTATTGCAGCCTCAAACTCTTTGGGGTCAAACAATCCTCCTGCCTCAGCCTCCCAAGTAGCTGGAACTACAGGCACACATCACGCTCAGCTGATTATTATTATTTTTGTTTCTGTAGAGACATTCTCCCTATGTTGCCCAGGCTGGTTTCGAACTCCTGGCCTCAAGCAATCCTCCTGCCTTGCCTTCCCAAAGTGCTGAGATTACAAGTGTGAGCCACTGCACCCAGCCATTGGTGCATTTCTCAATGCCTATAGTTATATAATGTTGCAAAAATGGAATCATGTAATACATTTGTTAAGCGTATGAAGCATTTTTTTTTTAACGTTGGATTTTTAGGCTGGGTTTGGTGGCTCACGCCTGTAATCCCAGCACTTTGGGAGGCTGAGGCGGGCGAATCACTTGAGATCAGGAGTTTGAGACCAGCCTGGCCAACATGGTGAAACCCCGTCTCTACTAAAAATACAAAAATTAGCCCAGCATGGTGGCGCATGCCTGTAATCCCAGCTACTCTGGAGGCTGAGTCACGAGAATCGCTTGAACCCAGGAGGAGGAGGTTGCAGTGAGCCAACATCATGCCACTGCACTCTGGTCTGGGTGACAGAGCAAGACTCCATCTCATAAGAAAAAAAAAAAAAAAGTTGGATGTTTAAGATGTGTTGGGCAACTTCCAGCCGCCCATTTCACTCTGCAATAGGGCATGTGCTGTGTATCCTTCTGTAGCCTTTGTTATGCTCAGATAATCATATGCAAACATGCACACATCTGTATGGGGTTTGTGTTGCAAAAACAAAGCCATGTCATATGTATTGGTTTGTGTTGCAAAAACAAAGCCATGTCATATGTATTTCTTTGTTAACACAGAACAGTAGTTACTTTAGGTCGGTTAGTATGAATTAACAGCTTTTCAAAGCTGCCTAATATTCTAGGTTATGGGTTTTCCAATTCAGTCGTTCATATATTGATGGAAATTCACTCTGTTTGCCCATTTTTACCACTACAAACAATGCTGCAGTAAATGCAGAAGACTTTGAAAACATTATATAATCACATGGCTTGTTTGGGGGCAGATTCCCAGGAGTGGGATATTGGATCGAAAGGGTTTATGTTTTCTTTCTTTTGAGACAGAGTCTCACTCTGTCGCCCAATCACAGCTCACTTCTGCCTCTACCTCCTGGGCTCAAGGGATCCTCCCACCTCAGCTTCACAAGTAACTGTGAGTACAGGTGCATATTTTTTTATTTTTTGAAAGGGGGAACAATTTTAATAGACAACAGAATGCTTTCTAAAAGATTAACGATAGTAGGTGTTAGCACATTTATGTTCTGCTATTTTCATTTATTTTGAGATTCCTCATTATCACCTTAATTTGTATTTCCCTTATAGGCAGTGTCTAAATACTGGTAAATAAATTAGCTAGTCTCAGTCGCACAAACTCAGCACAGTCTAAGGTGGTACTGCTATAACAGAATCCCTGAGACTGGGTAATTTATTTATTTGAGACAGGGTCTTGCTCTGTTGCTCAGGCTGGATTGCAGTGGCGTGATCATAGCTCATTGCAGCCTTGATCTCCTGGGCTCAAGTAATCCTCCTGCTTCAGCCTCTTGTGTAGCTGGGACTATAGACATGGACCACCATGACCAGCATTTTTTTTTATTTTTTATTTTTTTAGTAGATGTTGCCCAGGCTGGTCACAAACTTCTGAGCTCAAGAGATCCTCCCACCTCAGACCCTCAAAGTGCTGGGATTACAGGCATTAGCCACCACACCCAGTCTGGGTAATTTATAAAGAATAGAGATTTCTGGCTGGGCGCAGTGGCTCACGCCTGTAATCCCAGCAGTTTGGGAGGCCAAGGTGGGTGGATCACCTGAGGTTAGGAGTTCGAGACCAGCCTGGCCAACATGGTGAAACCCTGTCTCTATTAAAAATACAAAAAATTAGCCAGGCATAGTGGCGGCACCTGTAATCCCAACTACTTGGGAGGCTGAGGCAGGAGAATCATGTTGGCCAGGCTGGTCTCGAACTCCTGACCTCAGGTGATCCACCCACCTCGGCCTCCCAAAGTGTTGGAGCCACCGCGCCTGGCTGGAGATTAAGTTTCTAACACATGAGCTTTGGGGGACACATTCAAACCTGTCCACCTAAAGTAATCAAAAGGGTCAGAATCTAATTTCAATAGTTTATTCAAGCACAAAACATGAGGGTGGACTACCTGGAAACACCGACTCCAAATGAATGGAGTCAGTGTTTCGAAGTAGAGAAGTTAAGGTTTCATTTACACACACAGAGGCAGAGGAGTTTTAGGATTACATTCTTCATATATGGTCAGTGCGTACTTACAGTAATTTGGTTATAGGCCGAGTGCAGTGGCCCACTCCTGTAATCCCAGCACTTTGGGAGGCCGAGGCGGGCAGATCACCTGAGGTCAGGAGTTCAAGACCAGCCTGGCCAACATGGGTGAAATTCCATCTCTACAAAAATATAACAATTAGCTGGGCATGATGGCAGGTGGCTGTAATCCTGGCTACTCAGGAGGCTGAGGTGGGAGAATCGCTTGAACCTGGGAGGCAGAGGGTGCAGTGAGCCGAGATTGTGCCATTGCACTCCAGCCTGGGCGACAGAGCCAGACTCTGTCTCAAATTGAAATAATAATAATAAATAATTTGGTTGTAAGCAGTGTTTCTTTTTGGGAGGCATACATTTAACATTTTTTACAGAGGGTGTAATAGTCATGGGTTTGCTGTCATCTGGTCTAAGTAAAGCAGGACAACAAAAGGGAAGTTATCTATAAGAAGGGTCATTAAGAAGGCAGCAGGTTTTTGTCCCATGTTTAATTCTCTCCAATAATTGTACAGAACAAGAAAAACAAGCAGGTCTAATTTATTATCTCAGAAAAAATTATAACCATACATGGCTGAGATCACAGTCACCTCTCTCTCCAGGTTTCAAGTGTTGTGGGGGTTCCAACATCTTTTCTATTTATTTTAAAAAACCACAGCAGAGGGGTTGTGCACCCTTTCATATTTCTTGGCTATTTGGATTTGTTCTTCTGAGACATGTCCATTCCTATTTTTTGCTCATTTTCTATTGTTTTTGCCTTTTTTCTAATTAGTTTTTAAGATGTATTTGTATATTACAGGTATTGGCTCTTTATCATGTATGGCAAATATTTTTTCCTCATCTATCATTGTCTCTTGACTTTTATCAGTGTTAATTTTCGGGGTAATCAAGTATATCTTTTTACAGTTTGAGGTTCCTGTCTTTGCAGTTCTCAACCCCTAGAATACCCTTATAGTCTCCTAAATTATATTCTAAATGTTTTGTTGTTTAAATTTAAGATTCTACGCCATTTATCAACGAAATCATCTTTTCCTGATTGAAATAAAATACTACCTTTGTGGTATTTCCGGATTCTGTTGCACTAATGTGTCTTTCCTACCAACAATATCATATTGTTTTATTATTGTGGTTTTTTGTTTTTGAGACGGAGTCTCATGCTGTTGCCCAGGCTGGAGTACAGTGGTGCGATCTCAGCTCACTACACCTCCACCTCCTGGGTTCAAGCAATTCTCCTGCCTCAGCCTCCTTTAGAAGCTGGGATTATAGGCGTCCGCCACCATGCTCGGCTAATTTTTGTACTTTTAGTAGAGACGGGGGTTTCACCGTGTTGGTCAGGTTGGTCTCGAACTCCTGACCTCAGGTGATCCCCCCCGCCTTGGCCTCCCAGTGCCTTGGCACTGGCCTATTGTGTTTTATATACTATGTTTGTCATCTGGAAAGGCAAGCTCCTGCTCCGTCTTGTAAAGTTTTCCCAGTACTGTAGTAGTTATTTTTATTTTTATTTTTGACAATCTCGCTCTGTCACCCAGGCTGAAGTGCAGTGGCCCGATCTCGGCTCACTGCAACCTCCGCCTCCCGGGTTCAAGCGATTCTCCTGCCTCATCCTCCTGGGAAGCTGGGATTGCAGGAGTGCACCACTATGCCCAACTAATTTTTGTATTTTTCGTAGAGACGGGGTTTCGCCATGTTGGTCAGGCTGGTCTCGACCTTCTGACCTTGTGATTCGCCCGCCTCGGCCTGTCAAAGTACTGGGATTACAGGCGTGAGCCACCGCGCCCGGCCGTAGTTATTGTTTTATACGATTTTAAGATCATTTAATTAAATCCTCTGAACTCCGTGGAGATTCCAATAGAAGTGTGTATTTGTAATTTTTGAACTGACAACCTTCTGTTACCTTTCATCTAATATGTTGTTGCATCAGTTCAAATACTGTTTTAAATCCTTCGATAAGTCTTCTCTATTCGTAGCTCTTTGGGTCACTTTTTTTTTTTTTTTTTTCAAAAAAACAGGAAGTCTCTTTTTACCTGCAGCGTCAACTGAGCCGGTTTTCCGGCGCGCGCCAGCCCCTCGCCTGCTCCCGCCCCAAGGTTCTGCGTTACCATGGGAACAAAGGTTGACGTCACTTAGGGCTTCCTTGCTGGACCCAAGGGTCGATGGTGAAGGGAGACGGGTGGCGAGGCAGTTTTGCTCCATCTACGCATGCGCACTTCCTGCTCCAGGACTCCCCCGCCGTAAATCTCGTTCCGGCTGGGCCTTTTCCGCCGCGACTTCTCGCTTAATCCCGGAGAAACTGCCCCCTGGGGGAGGGGAGTAAAAAAAGGCTGGAACCAGCGACAGCCAATCCCGCGACACTACAACGCAGGCGAGATTGATTGAGTCCACCACCGCAGCCAATGAGAGAGCTCGCCGCCGCTCCGTCATAGAGTTCGCCCCACCCCATCCCCTCCTTTCTGGACTCGGAGCTCAGTTCACGCAGTAACAAATGAAGTGCGCGCTGCGACACCTCCCAGCCCACCGAACTCCGCCGCCATTTCCTCGCCTGGCCTAACGGTTCGGCCAATCCCAGCGCGCATCAAGAAGGACTGAGGCTCCGCCAATCGGAGGCCGCCGATTTCGACCCTTCGCCTCGGCCCGGCCCAATCCAGGCCCCGGCCCCGCCGCCCCCGGCCCGCCCCCGCGGCGCCCTCTCTCCTCCCTCTTTGTGCGTCTCGCGCCGCCGCCGCCCGCCGCGTGAGAGGACGGGCTCCGCGCGCTCCGGCAGCGCATTCGGGTCCCCTCCCCCCGGGAGGCTTGCGAAGGAGAAGCCGCCGCAGAGGAAAAGCAGGTGCCGGTGCCTGTCCCCGGTGGCGCCATGGCGACCGGAGCGAACGCCACGCCGTTGGGTAAGCTGGGCCCCCCCGGGCTGCCCCCGCTCCCCGGGCCCAAAGGAGGCTTCGAGCCGGGCCCTCCGCCTGCACCTGGGCCTGGGGCGGGGCTGCTGGCTCCCGGGCCGCCGCCGCCCCCGCCCCCGCCCGTGGGCTCGATGGGGGCCCTGACCGCGGCCTTCCCCTTCGCGGCGCTGCCTCCGCCGCCTCCGCCGCCGCCCCCTCCGCCTCCCCAGCAGCCGCCGCCGCCTCCACCGCCACCGTCCCCCGGCGCCTCGTACCCGCCGCCGCAGCCGCTCCCTCCGCCGCCGCTCTACCAGCGCGTGTCGCCGCCGCAGCCGCTGCCACCCCAGCCGCCGCGTAAGGACCAGCAGCCGGGCCCGGCCGGTGGCGGAGGAGGTGAGTCGGGCCGAGAGAGCGCGAGAGGCGTCGCGCGGACGGGCCCGGCCGCCTGAGGGGCGCGCGGCGGCGGCGACGGCGGCTGCACGCGGCAGGGGCGCGCGTGCGCGCACGGGGAGGCCCGGGCGGAGGCGCCCCAGGGCGCGCGCGGCCTGGTTCTGGGGCCTCGAGTGCGCACGCGCGCTGTGGGGGGAGGGCTGGGCGGGCGGGAGGCGCTCTGTGCGCAGACGCAGTGAGGTGGCCGGGCTGTGCGGCGCAACTGTATAGACTGGGGGTCCCCTATTGCTGTCCAGTCCGCTGGTGTCGGGAACAGGGGTGGCGGGTGTTCAGCGCTGGACGGGGTGCTAGCTGTGAATGCCAGCAGGGCGTGAAAGCCTCACCTGATGACGTGCAGCGACTCCCTTCTGGTCTTGAGGAACCAGAATGGGAACCGTACCAAGGATAGCTCCTCTGCTTCTACAGCAAGGCAGGGTTTTCATCCGGGAGAGGTTGGCATGCTTCAGATGATGGTTGGGTCTGATCTTTCCTGGTCTCTTTTGGGGAGAGAACTTTAGTTTGTTTGTTTTTTTAAATCTCCGTTCAGTATGTTTAGATCTCAGTCTGATCCGCTGCCCTGTCGCTTTGTTTTAAAAAGCTTTTCCCTCTGATCCTGTACCCCTTGGGAAATAGAAGGACTCTTTTGTGGCAAATGTAGGGAGTTTTTGCCTGTGTACGGGGAAAGGAGAACTTGGCTGCTATTGTATAGGTTGTTGAATTTTTGATAGATACTTTTAAGAGTTCAGACCCTCAGTGTCCAACTGGCCAGGAAAACTGAATGCTGATCTTGGCTAAACTTATGAAGACAAAGGTGATCTTGTTGAAGAATTGGGCTTTTCCCACTTGGTAGGGTGTAACTAGGTTTAGTTGTGGTCCGGCCTCTCGTACAAAAGTGACTGGTGAGGGGAGTGGAGGTGGGTGGAGCCCCAGTCCCATCAGGACTGCTTTACAAATCTATGATTCTTCAGTGTATTCTTGTCTCCCCTGGGGATTTCAGAGCACTCATGGTTGATGTAGTATCTATCTAACACCCTCTGCAGCCGTATGCATTAAGATTACCACGTTTATATATTTGACAGTTTCTCTAGACAAAAGAAGGTGAAATGTTAACTTGCCTGACCAAGGACCACATACCCTTGTAGTGGCCATAAGCTTTAAATCTCTGATCTCTGAGGTTTGTTTTCTGTTTTTTTAATGTTTAAGTTTTAGGTTAAGCTCTTAGTTTCACAGTCTGCTGAGTTTCTGTGTAGTACCTTAAATACCCTTAGCTGTCTGTTGATAACTACTTATATTTACATCGGATGGATTTTGTCTCTGCCTTTAGACTTCCCAAGTAAGAAGCGGAAGAGGAGCCGCTGGAACCAAGACACAATGGAACAGAAGACAGTGATTCCGGGAATGCCTACAGTTATTCCCCCTGGACTTACTCGAGAACAAGAAAGAGCTTATATAGGTAAATATACGTTCTGCATCCAAATGCACTTTGAGATTGTTACGATTTATTCTGAGCAAGATCTGCATTTTTTGAAAGTTTGAGATTGTAGTTATCTTTTTTGAGATGAGATACTTTCACGACTTTGGTATCATCTGTCAGTTTTTGCCCAGTGAGTTCTGCATTTGCAGCTCCTTGTTTTGGTCTGTTCGTAACTGCAGTGTTCTCCATGAGTATCAGGAAGGTAGGGTTTCACTTAGGAGTAAGAACAGTCCCCAGTCCAGCAGCCACCCTTTTCAGCTGCTGTTCATTGCCAGTTGATGAGGTGAGTGTCATCTGCCTCTCTGGACAGGCCCCAGTGGAGAACACCGCAGGTACTGGAAACCAAGTACTTTTCACAGCATGGCCTTTCACCATAATTTTATATTTCTCCCCCTAAAATGTGGTCTTTTACTTTTTATAGGTACTTTCTGAAAGAAAAAAAAATGACAAAAAGTGGTTCTGAAAGTGTATTTACAATTTACCCCTTTTTATTTTCTTGAATTTAAGAGTTTAACCTTCCCTTCAACATCTTTTCTGGTTTGGTCTATGGAGAGCTGTCTTAAAATGAAGGCTCTTGTATTTACTCTTAAAGAACTCTGCTGGGAAAGGGATATTGCATGGATATGGAATGAAGTGCTAGGATAAAAAGGTTTTATCTGCTGGGAGGTTTTGAGAATTAAGAATGACTATCCACAGTGGAATTGAAATTAACCTCAAAATTGCTTTTTTGGAAAAAAAAGTTTTTAATGCAAGTTTTATCTTTATATACCTGTGCAGCTGTCTCAAAAAAGTTCACTTTATAAACATTTTCTACTAACCAAATAAACATCCCCTTTGGAGGAAATTCGGGCAAAGACCTAAGCCTACGAGGCTGTGGCCTTCACAACCAAAAAGCTTCAAGGCCAGCATGTTACTACTTTTGAGGGTCTTAATTTCCTGTTTTTTAGACTGCTGAGAATTTTGAGGCGTTGGAATTGTCTGTCTCCTTTCACAGTACTACTAATACTTGTTCTTTCCCCTACTGTTCCTGTCTACTCCCACCCATTCCGTTGTGTCTCATATTAGACTAGTCTGGGTCTTTACATCTTTGTGAAATGCCCCTAGTGGAGTGATATCCCAAGAACACAAGCATACTTAGAAGATGGGAAGAGCACAAATTCTTTATATCTCTCCATTTCTGTTTCTGTGGAGGGCTAGTTAGTTCACTGGGCCCTAAGGGCTATTTATAGCTATAATCAAAATAGAATCAAAGGAGAGGTGTAGTTCTCCACAGAAGAGAATGACCCTTTTTATTTAGATCAGGCCCCACATCTCCATAGTCAGCTAGGAAGACTCACCTTCTCCCCTCAGTGAAGGTGACTTTCACCTCGAGTTGTTGAGCTTAATACTCAACTGCAAAGTCAGAACTTTTTAGGCATAAAGGAGCTTGGGGGGGAACCATGTGTCTTACTACTTTTCTGTCTCCCACGGTACATACTGCTTTGTCCAGGATGCCCTCAATATCTTTTTTTTTTTTTTTTTTTTTTTTTTGAGAGACTGAGTCTTGCTGTGTCGCCAGGCTGGAGTGTAGTGGTGCGATCTCGGCTCACTGCAACCTGCGTCTCCCGGGTTCAAGTGATTCTCCCACCTCAGCCTCCCAAGTAGCTGGGACTACAGGCGCACGCCACCATGCCCAGCTAATTTTTTTTGTATTTTTAGTAGAGACGGGGTTTCACCATGTTGGCCAGGATGGTCTCCATCTCTTGTCCTCATGATCTGCCTGCCTTGGCCTCCCAAAGTACTGGGATTACAGGTGTGAGCCACTGTGCCCGGCCAGTATTTTCTTTCGATAATAATGGGTTTTCATTTCTTCAGGGTTTCAGTGTGTGGGTGTGGTATAGCCCTGTGGATGTATTTAAAGTTAGAAGGAATCTTTGGTTAGACACGCATTAATCCTATCTTGGAGCCAGCTCAGTTTTAACCCAACCTAGTAACATTTGCCCTTATTGGAGATGCCTGCTGAAAATTCTCAGATGCTGCGAAGGTAAGGAACAGGTGGTTATTCTGCATGTTGAAGAAAGCTGCTCTGGCTCTGCAGTTCCCATTATCTTGGAAAATCAGCTGTGTAACATTTCCCTGGCGTCACTGGCAACTTTTGTGAAACCCTCATCTCTCTTTTTCATGCACAGCCTCATTGGTCAAGGCCCGAGGGCCAAGTACATTGTCTTTGAACACACATTCCATTCTTCTACACGCCTGCTCCCCATATGAACAGTGAGCCTGAAAACAAATTCTTAGCACTTTATGGTTACTGGTTTATTAAGATATGTGGTTTGTCATTTAATATTTGAATAAATATTTCATATAATTGAATAAAAGCTGCAGGTATTGGGAGACCCTTACTAGTACAGGTCTGGTTGTACAGAAAGAGTATGTACAAATTTCTATAAGGTGTTGAATTTTGTTATTAAATGTCTTATTTAAGGAATTTTAAATGTATTAATGAAAGTGATCTTTGCTCAATTGGTATTTTTCCTTGTCCCATGTTAATTGGGTCTCATTTTGGGCTATGTTTAACATTTAATGAAGAAAAAACTCAATTCTTGCCCTCAAGTAATTTGATGGGAGTCGGGTATTGGTGACGTAACACGGTTTATGGTTCTGGGTACCAATGGTAAGCAAGCCTTGGTGGGGAGGAAGAGGTGAAACACCTCCTAATAATTGCTTGGATGTTAGCCTTAGTGAACAGTCTTTATTGCTAACCCCTCTTCCAACAAACTGTTTGCTTCCTTAAGTGATAACCATTTTGAAGTGAAAAAAACCTATAGATGTAAAAGGACTCCTGCCGATAGGTGGTTGGGGGTTTTTGCTTCAATGTGTTCACTGATCAGTCGTCCCTTTCAAAGTCTCCGAGTTCTTCATGCTTGTTGTTGAGATTTGAGATGTTTATTGGTAACATTGTCTTTTTTCCATCCTTTTTTTTCTTTCCTAACCTGGTTTCTTCCAGTGCAACTGCAGATAGAAGACCTGACTCGTAAACTGCGCACAGGAGACCTGGGCATCCCCCCTAACCCTGAGGACAGGTTGGGAAACAGTTTTAACCAGCTGACAGTAACGCTTTTACCTTTTTCTCAATACGTTTTACTGGTGGCAACATATTGTGTCAGTTCAATAAAATCCTAGTATGACGACTGTACCCTGACCACTCTGGGGATTAAGGTTTAATTAGAAATATGTATGGTCAGTCAACAGTTAGAAAATTGGAATAAAACTTAAAAATGTTGGGAGAATAAAAAGTTACAGGAAAATGGACAACTGGTTTCCAATTGGTAAGCATGTAGATCTTAACCTGATTTACACACCCTTAGGGGACAGTGAGGTGGCCCGTTAACCTGCCTTTTCAGTACCTGCTTTGGCCAAAAGCCCAGGGCATAGAGTTTTTCTCACAGGTACACGGTGCAGGGACTAAAAATATTTTTGAGCATCACTGAACTTGAGCAAGCCAGGAGCTCTGGTCAGCTCATTGCTGCAGTCTTCCTGCTCATGGTTTTGAGATGGTTTCAAAATCAGATGAGATTTCTAACCAACTTCCTTCACTGCCAGTTAACTTTCAGCCTTGGCCATTGCCTTGGGGGTGTTGGGAGGGGCCAGAATATTCTCACCTATTTTGGGAAGGCATGCAACCAACCCTAAATTACTTTTTTTTTTCCTTAAAGGGAGCGTGGGCCTCAAACAGCTGTGGTCATGTCATTTCAGTTTGCAGTTTCTCTCACCTCAGAAAAATAAATTGTGTGGGGGAGATGAACTTTTTTAAACTGGAATTTTATTAGCTGATTGAACAGCTAAAATTGGTCATTTAATTAGAAGGGCAGTAAGTCTCTCCCTCTCACTGAATTTTCTCTTAGTACATACAGCATAGTTGAAAAGACTTTGCTTTAAAAAGTAGTGTTTTTGGTTTTTGTTACCCAGTTAATAGCTTATTAAATCAGGAAGATGATGTAATGGCTTTAGAAGTCACTCACTCATGCATCTTTCTTCCGCCCTTTGCCAGGAAACATTAACTTCCTCGTTTCTCCATATTGACTCTTTAATTTGACTTACTACATTTGCTATATTTTACCTATAGATAGATTTTGGTTGTAGGGTTGTGTTGTGTTTCGTTTCTTTTTGAAGATTTTTTTTTTTTTTTTTAATTTACATTGTAGGTCATAGACCACAACTGTTTAGTGCCTTTTTGGCCTTTTTCCCTTTAATAATATGTCTACAGGTCACCAGTCAATTCCTCCAAAGGTTGAATTTTTAACAAACCTTCTTTGCTTCCTGGATAACTGGGATTAGAATTTAGTTGATCTAGCCGATGCCTATTGGAGGTGAAGAAGTCGGGCCAGTCTAACCTCTAGAATACTAGCTTTTGCCTTTCACTTCTGCAATTTGGGAGGATGTTAAACTGTTGTGAGGCCTTCACATGGCCAATTGGGTGCTGGTAAGACTTGTTTTTGTAACTAGCTAAGAATGCTTAATTCCAGACAGCTGTGGGGTGGGAATTAGAAATGTCAAGCATGTTAGAAATAAAACCAGAGCAGGGTTTCTCCTCCCTTGTATTCAGTTTTGAAAGAGGCCCTAATGCCTGATTGGTTTTGCTTTTGAGCCCAGGTTGGAGGGAAATGCATGGGTTTTCTTAATTAAGATAATTTCTTAAAAAGGTGTTATATCACTTAAGCCACTTTATTGTTATTTTGATACTGCTTAACTTGCACAGTAAAAACATGTTTAAAACTTTTCTCGTAGACTTAAATGTATAAGATGGTAGTCTAATGAGCTGGGGTATGTTTGCTTTTGTTCACTCTTAATGGATTGTGCTAACAGTTTATACAAATGCTAGAAACGGAGGTGTCATTTAGCCGTCATTAGCCATGAACAAACCTGACCTTTTATTCCATCGTGTGTGTAACGTGGTGTGACATGGTTCCCTTTAGGCTGAAGACAGTGGGAGCAGCCGAGTTCAGTCCTTGCTCTCCAACTAGGCAAGGTTCTCTCAACTAAACCAAGGGTATAGGAGTCTTGATTACTTTCAGTATGTTTTTTTAATAACCTGATCCACATGGTCTCTTCCCTTCTTGCAGCTGCTACTAAATTTTCATTCAGAATATCAAGCTATGGTCCTTTTTGTAATCTTAACTCAAAATTCTAGGAGTGTAACCTCTCTTTTTTATTACCGCAAAATCCAGCTGTGGTAAACTGACCATTTTATCATTATATTTTTTTACTTGTAGCAACAGCATTTTACTCCTTAAAAAAATGAGAGAGAGAAAATCTGCTTTCTGGACTTGTAAACTCTGGTGGAGAATCATAGGTTTTCCCCTTGCTGTTTGCAGGTTCAGACCCTAGACAAGTATGACCAAATCTGCATTTGCAGCCTCTCGCAGAAGCTGCTTTAGCACTTTAACGTTTTTCTCTACCCAGACTCCCCAACCTCGAACAGCCAGAAAACAGGTTGTCTCCTGGGCCTTGGAAACAGCCAGCCAGGCCATTGAAGGAAAAGCAAAGACGAAGCGAACCATCTCTCTCCATTGTGGGGGCCAAGTAGCTGCAGTAGCCTTCAGTCCCAGTTGCATTGGGTTAAAGAGCTCATACATACTATGTGTTAGGGGTACAGAAGCTTTTCCTCATAGGGCATGAGCTCTCCAAGAGTTAACCTTTTGCCTAAACTTGGGGTTTCTGTGGTTCATAAAGTTGGGATATGTAATTTTTTTTCAAATGGAAGAAAATCCATATTTGGCAAGAAGACTCCAGGGGATGATACTGTCCTTGCCACTTACAGTCCAAAGATTTTCCCCAAAGAATAGACATTTTTTCTTCTCATCACTTCTAGATGCAAAATCTTTTATTTTTTTCCTTTCTCACACACCCCAGACCCCTAATGTTAAGCCAGCTTCCATCTCCCCATTCCACACGATCTTGAGTAGCACACGTTATGGTCGGTTCCTCCGAAGAGTGTTGTATTAGGGTCTGAGAGGCAGAGGGGCTGGGAAAGACTTGTTATAGTCCGTGTGGGAATGAGAGAAGTCGGGGCAGAATAGTAAACGGGAGTCTGTTTCCCACAGGTCCCCTTCCCCTGAGCCCATCTACAATAGCGAGGGGAAGCGGCTTAACACCCGAGAGTTCCGCACCCGCAAAAAGCTGGAAGAGGAGCGGCACAACCTCATCACAGAGATGGTTGCACTCAATCCGGATTTCAAGCCACCTGCAGATTACAAGTAAGCGGAGGGGCTCGGTCATCTGGGATGAAGACACATGCAGATCATGGGTGACCTGCTGGGATGGGACAGTATTGGTACTACTCACCTCTTGCCTCAAGTCACCCATAATTAGCACTTGGTACCAATATTTGGTTTTAGAAAAGCCGCTGGCTGTGTCATTCTCCAGAAATGTGCGGTGACACAGGCTTTTCTTTCTTAGACCTCCAGCAACACGTGTGAGTGATAAAGTCATGATTCCACAAGATGAATACCCAGAAATCAACTTTGTGGGGCTGCTCATCGGGCCCAGGTGAGTAACTGCTGGTCTATAGGATATAGAATTCCTTTAGAGCCTGCGAGATGTGTCCGTTTTGTGCCTACTTGGGTACTGTTGGCTTACTTTTCCCGTTTTTGGTAGGACATTTCATTTTGGCTGAATTAATGCCTTTCTGTGAGAAGGTGTCTTAACTTCCCCACTAGTGCGGAGAAGTCAGATCCTCAGGTTTACTGTGGCTGACCATAATATAGAGTTCATGGAGCTCTTGGTGGGAAATCCAATTCTCTGTGCTTGTGGTTTCCCACCAATGCCAAATTGGTCCAGCCTCTCTTCTCTCTCGAGTGTGAATTTGTCAGGTATAAACTTAGTCATTTCTGCCTCTCTCTAGAGGGAACACCCTGAAGAACATAGAGAAGGAGTGCAATGCCAAGATTATGATCCGGGGGAAAGGGTCTGTGAAAGAAGGGAAGGTTGGGCGCAAAGATGGCCAGATGTTGCCAGGAGAAGATGAGCCACTTCATGCCCTGGTTACTGCCAATACAATGGAGAACGTCAAAAAGGCAGTGGAACAGGTGAGCGGTGAGCCCAGAAAGGAAGCCTCCTGGCAGAAACCTAGGTGGAGGCCCTAAGCACTTAACTGTCCATTGCATTTTCACTAGATAAGAAACATCCTGAAGCAGGGTATCGAGACCCCAGAGGACCAGAATGATCTACGGAAGATGCAGCTTCGGGAGTTGGCTCGCTTAAATGGGACCCTTCGGGAAGACGATAACAGGTATGTGATCAGTTTAAAGGAGAGTGTAGAGACCTGAAGAACCTATGGAAGTAGAGATTGTTCCCTTGCATTGACCTCTTTTTCCTTCAATAGGATCTTAAGACCCTGGCAGAGCTCAGAGACCCGCAGCATTACCAACACCACAGTGTGTACCAAGTGTGGAGGGGCTGGCCACATTGCTTCAGACTGTAAATTCCAAAGGTGAGGGGCTGGCTCTTGCGGTTTCCTGGTAGCCTGCGATGTGCAGGACAACTTTTCTGGCACATTCATTGGTTGCTGTTAATCTTACCAAGAGAAACATCCTTTCTGTTAGTGTGGTCTGTAATGGTGTGATTTAAAGCCCAGGATGATTAGAAATAGGCTGTACAGATACCCCTGTTTGTTTGTCTTGAGCCCAAGAAAACTGGAAGTTTCCATTTTGGGTATGTTTTCACTGGGACTCAATAGGAAATTCACTGCTTTTGCTGTTCAGAATTGGTTCAAGAAGACTAAGCAATCTCTACAGATTTCTGACCAGTTGCAAGTCAGCACTCGATATCAACACTTTCTGACTGGCTGGCGAATATGTAAGGTTTTGTTTAGGAAGTTCGTTCTGGCAGTTGTGCCAGTCTTGCATAGATTTTCCTTTTCTCAAACTGGGAATGAAGTTTGACGAAATTGACTTGAGAGAACCTGTGCTTCATCGGTGCTCAGGGTCTCCTGTGCTCTTCGCCCAGGGCCCCTCTACTCTGGTGATCCCAGATGCAGAACTGGGCACGAAACTGAAGATCTGATGAGACTGTTGAGAGCCATGCCCAGTAAGGGGTTAGAAAGATGTGTGATGATCTGGTGATTGAATTCTTCAAAACTTTCCATATGTTGGTTCCTCAGGATAAAAGCTTCCTTCTTAACAAGTTTTTCCCCTTTCTCTGTTTGTGTCCCCCACCCCACTTCAGGCCTGGTGATCCTCAGTCAGCTCAGGATAAAGCACGGATGGATAAAGAATATTTGTCCCTCATGGCTGAACTGGGTGAAGCACCTGTCCCAGCATCTGTGGGCTCCACCTCTGGGCCTGCCACCACACCCCTGGCCAGCGCACCTCGTCCTGCTGCTCCTGCCAACAACCCACCTCCACCGGTGAGCCTGGGGGCTGGCTCTCTTGGTCTGGCTTCCCCATTCTCTACTGCAGAGACTGGGAGCTATGGCCACGTGGTTTGGGTAGAGCAGACAATGGATGTGGATGGCAACATTGTTCTTCCGGGATCTCAGGCCAGTTTGGGGACTTCTCACTTTGGGAAGACCTTGTTCTTGTGTTCTGGTCCTGTGTCATAACCCGAAGAACAATGTTGCCACTAGGGGGCGCAGGCAGGGACGTTGGCAGGAAATGCTCTCACGTAGTCTCTCATGTCTACCACCCAGAGCCGCCCACCCTGGATGAATTCTGGCCCTTCAGAGAGTCGGCCCTACCATGGCATGCACGGAGGTGGTCCTGGTGGGCCCGGAGGTGGCCCCCACAGCTTCCCACACCCATTACCCAGCCTGACAGGTGGGCATGGTGGACATCCCATGCAGCACAACCCCAATGGACCCCCACCCCCTTGGATGCAGCCACCACCACCACCGATGAACCAGGGCCCCCACCCTCCTGGGCACCATGGCCCTCCTCCAATGGGTAAGTAAGTGTCAGACCAGAAACCTTGGGGGCTTTGGGATAAGCAAGGGGTTACGTCAGGTCGCTGTTGGCTAGAAGCAGCTCTCAAGTGGCTGGGCAATGTGCTGGGTCTGCCTGGCTTGCCAGGGTTATGGCTCTGGAAGGAGCAAGACTCCATTCTGGTTCAGGGAGTGATTCTGTGTTGGGTAAGCACAGACCTGCCTTTTACAGGCATGGTTTTCAGAACTCGCGTAAGGATAGCAACTGAGGTTATCACAGGGGTGGCTTCCCTGGCCAGTTCCAATGTCCTGCTAAGTCCCTGCTCTTTCCTTCCATCAAGATCAGTACCTGGGAAGTACGCCTGTGGGCTCTGGGGTCTATCGCCTGCATCAAGGAAAAGGTAATGGCTGTCTGCTGGCTGTGGGTCTTCACCTAGGCTTGGGTGAGTGGGGGTTCTGGCCCAAGTTCCCCCCTTTCCCTGAGGCCTCATCTTTGCCTCCACCTGTCCACAGGTATGATGCCGCCACCACCTATGGGCATGATGCCGCCGCCGCCGCCGCCTCCCAGTGGGCAGCCCCCACCCCCTCCCTCTGGTCCTCTTCCCCCATGGCAACAACAGCAGCAGCAGCCTCCGCCACCCCCTCCGCCCAGCAGCAGTATGGCTTCCAGTACCCCCTTGCCATGGCAGCAAAGTGAGTAGAATATTTTGGGCTTGTGGGGGTGGGTGGGATGGGGGTGGGGCTGACAGGAACCATAGAGCCTCACACAAGCAGGCAGGTGTCTTGGGATGAGCCCCTGGGCTCTGCTGGGGTTGTAAACAGAAAGGGCCTCCTGGTCCAGGGGGTGGAGGGGCATCTTGAAGAGGAGAGCTGATGTTTGGTGTGGTTGTGTCTGGGGAGAGGTTCGTGGGGGCCTGGAGGGGAGCCTGCTATTGTAGGTAGGGGGCCAGAAGTCCAGACCCTCGCAGGCTGAGTGAGCGGCTGGCTGGACTGAGCCTGGTGCATATGGGTCGAGTGGGATGGTGCATGCTTGCTCTGGCAAGGGCTGCGATTGGGGTGAGAGACTGCAGAGGTGGGACTGGGCAGTGGGGAGACAGCAGCTGTGGCCTTGAGGTTGAATGTGCCGTTCGGTGGTGGCGGCGGCTGGGCGGAGGGACATCAGAGCTGTTCTTGTGTCTGGTACCTTCCCCTCAGCCCTTCCAGGGGCATTGGTGACAAAGGGCTTACTCTGTTAAGCCCAGAGACCTCGAGGCTGACCCCAGGGTAGTCCTGCCCACCCCTCCACTCCCCATCACCAGCCCCGCCCACCCGCCCCCCACCACCGTACCGCATGCCAAGCAAGGAGCAGGCGCCCCTCGCCCCCATCCCAAGGCAGCAGCCGCAGACAGCCGCGGTGTGCCCCCGCGCGTGTGACCTTGGGCTTCTTTACCACCCCAGATACGACGACTACCACCACGAGCGCTGGCACAGGGTCCATCCCGCCATGGCAACAGCAGCAGGCGGCTGCCGCAGCTTCTCCAGGAGCCCCTCAGATGCAAGGCAACCCCACTATGGTGCCCCTGCCCCCCGGGGTCCAGCCGCCTCTGCCGCCTGGGGCCCCTCCCCCTCCGCCGCCTCCACCGCCTGGTTCCGCCGGCATGATGTATGCCCCGCCCCCTCCTCCTCCGCCTCCCATGGACCCTTCTAACTTTGTCACCATGATGGGCATGGGGGTGGCGGGCATGCCGCCCTTCGGGATGCCTCCAGCTCCCCCACCGCCTCCACCACAGAACTAGACTTGTTTTTTAAGAAAATATATATTATATAGAGAGAGAATTGGTCTCGTTTAAACACGCCGAACCTCACCATATGGAGCCAGACATTGGGACGCACGCATGTGATTGTGTGTGCACGCATGTGTGTGTGTGCACGCACTGGGCTGGGCCAAGCGACTGAGGATTCGCTTGGGAACGGGCAGGTGGTAGTAGGGGCGCCAGCTTGGGCTCTCCTGGCGCCCCGTAGCATCGAGTGTCTTCTTTGTCTTCTTTCTCTCCTCACCCAACTCCCTTTGCCTCTCCCCAAACCGGGCCGCCAGGATCCCTCCCCGCGGCGGCGATGGCCCGAGCCATGAGAGTGAGGACTTTCCGCGCCCATTGGTGACCCTTCCAGGCAGACAGCCTCAGCAACGCCCCTGGTGGACAGGATGGTTCGGCAAAGCAGCCTGAGTTATTTTTGTGGACGGAATCGGAACACGCTGGCTCCATATCGTGAAATTTTTATTAATTTTTTTCTTTTTCCTTTGTTACTTCTTTATCTTTTCCTTTCTTCAGACTCCGTCCAAGGAGATGCTCTCCCCGGTCTTCTGCTGCAATTAGATTCCTTTCCCTTCTCTCCAGTTCTCCTTCCCTTACCAAGGAGAGGGGAGCAAATGGTTTTGGGCAAGGGCTTTGGCTATTCATGTCAAGCTGGTTGTGGGTTTTTCAAGGTGCCATAGCCACCCCCAAAGATGTTTGTTTAAAGCGTGGGGTTTTTTAATCTCTGCCACCCTTGTCAAGGGAGTCTTGTAAAGTTGCCGAGGGTAGGTTCATCTCCAGGTTCCGGGATTCCCATCCGTCCTGGCGCTCCTGCCAGCAGTGGGTGGGCAGCCTGAGCTCCCTCGGGCTCGCCTGCCAGCCTGGAGTTCTTCCTGTGCTCCTTGATCACCTGAGCTGCCTCAGATTCCATTTGGTCCTCTCCTTCCTGGAAGGCTTCCTTTTATGTTTTATTTTAATCCCAAATGTCTGAATGTTTTGCAGTGTGTAGGGGTTTGAGCCCCTTGTTCATTCTCCTTCCTTTTTCCTCCCGCTTCTCTCTCCATGGAGTGATTCTGTTGACAATAATGTATACTGCGCGTTCTCTTCACTGGTTTATCTGCAGAAATTTCTCTGGGCTTTTTTCGGTGTTAGATTCAACACTGCGCTAAAGCGGGGATGTTCCATTGAATAAAAGAGCAGTGTGGTTTTCTGGGTCTGCTTCTTTATTTTCTTTTTAATGCCTGCCCCGCCCAGTTTTTCTTTTCACATAAACTTCCTCTACCACCAGCAGCAGCAGCAGCACCAAAGGTGCCTTAACTTTCGTTCAGCACCAGGTCCCGGGGGGTGAGACTGGGTGGTTAATTAGGGAAGCCCACCACCTGCCTCCTGTGTGTGGCTTTGGTGGTGGGAGCTCAGTGTGTGGGTGGCTCCACAGTCTCCCATTTGGTGACTAGTTAACATCGCTGAGAACCAATTTTGCCCCTCCTTGTTCACTGCTCATCTTTCTAGTCTCTGTCCTTTGAAGGCTTTTTCCTGGGGCTCAGACCTCCACGTTTGATGAGCTCCAGTGGTGATTTGTGCCTGGAAGCTGCCACCTAAGGCCCTGGGCCTGGGGAGGCATCAACACTAAAGGTCAAGCCAACTAATCCTGCCTGTCAGGCACAGAGCAGCTAAAATTAAAACCGCCAAGTGGCTTTTTTCCTTCTCTGCTGGTGACTTGCAGCCTGCCAGCGCTTTAGGCTTTGGCGGGGGTGGGGGGGACAGGATAAAGTGCCCCATCTTGTGCTTTGCAAGCACTTTTCAAAGGGTCTTCTGCTTTTTTTCCATGTCTTGGGCGGTGAGTGGGTAGTTACTGTTAGGGTTCCAGAAAAATCCATGTGGAGTCTCCACCAGGTAGTGAGGTCCTCTCCTGGGCAGAGGTGCCTTAGAGCTGCCCTGGTTCCACCTGCCTCTCCTTCCTTCAGGGCGGCTGAGGGACAGTAGGCTCCCCCAGCGCCTGGCTGCTGGGGCCAGCAACTGGCCTGGGCTGCTTTCCAGCTGTGAGCTAGGGCTGGCTACTGCTGTTTTACTGGGGTGTCTGGTCCCCGACCAGAGAGGCCTGTGCTTTGCTATGGGTCTGCCAGGCTTGAGGAGCCCTCAGAAGCAAGGCAGGCTCAGTGCGTTTCCCCAGCCAAGCCCTAAACTTCGGCTCACCAAAAGGAGGACATCTTTTTTGCCTTTGTCCTTAAGTGACAGAATGGGGGCAGGGCCTGGGGCCTGGCTACCCTCTTTGACCTTGGCTTCACCTCATTGCTTCTCCCACAAGCTTGGTTTCCCTGGTGGGCTCATTGGGTGGTTAATTAGCTCTTTGAAGCTCTGGAAGCAGCAAAGTGGCGCTATGTGGGTTTTAGAAATAAAATCAATAAATGACTTAACCACAGCTTAGCTATCTCCTCCGCTTCTCTCCCCCAGGCCAGCTCCATTCCTGTGCTCCCTCCCTTTCTGCTCCCTGCCGTCAGCTTTTGTTAAGGTTTTGGAGAGGAAGTGGCTGACTAAGGCATCAGTCTCCAAGGTGCTAGAGGCCCTGAAATGGAAGAGACAGCAGGAAGGCTTGGCCCTCTGAACCATGGCAAGCACTTGCCTCTGTGGCAGAATCGGAGAGAGAAAGGCCTGCCCACCTGTCTTAAGACACCTGGGGTGGGAAAGCAAGCCATTTACTCCATCACATTGTGACAGGGCTGTGCTTGCCCCACCCCCTCTCACGTTCATTTCTGCTGCTGTAGCAGCACTGTCCCTGTCCCTCAAGGCCTGGCAAGAGGAATGCCAGTGGGGAAAGGTCAGCCTCAGGGCTCTGTTACTGAGGTTCAGCCAAGGGCTCTGGAGAAACCCAGGATTGGTCCAAGGAAGGAGGCCGGGTTTCTACTTAGAAACTTAGACATAAACAACCTTGAGTGAGTTCAGGTTGTAAAAGTGCTTCAGGGTTCATTAAACCTGCACACACAACACCAAGGAGGGGCGGAGGAAGCAGGGAAACAGATGAGATCGTGCTGCCCAGGTGTGATCATGCTGGGCTGGGGCATGCAGTGTCACCCCGGGACAAAGCCTGGAAACAGTGGGGAGTGATGGCATGACAAAGACGGAAAGAAGCCACAGAAAAGGTAGTTGGAGAAAGTTAAAAATTTCCCAGTAAAAATGTTCCTGAGAGCAAGCGCCCTGGGTGCAAGAGGGGAGAGTAGCTGGGAAAGGATGGAATGAACTTGGCCTGCCCTGCCTGTAAGATGTGGATGGTCTATGGGGATCGGGTCCTCAGTGGCAGGAACGTAAAGTCTTGCAGGAAATAGGGGTCAATGGGTCAATGCAAAGAAGGTGTGTGTGGCCAAAGCAGGCTGCCACGATTGGGCTGTGAGGTGACGGCATGGTTAACAAGCTACTGCCTGCCTGGCAGTGGACTGCCAAGAAGTCTCAGCTCTACTCACAGCAACCCTCCAAGGGACAAGTGCGGGCTGTGAAGAACCTTGGATGCCAGGCCAAGCTGGAGTCCAAGCTGTGCTTAGTGGAGGATGGGGATGAGGCCCAGGAGCTGAGGCTGGGGTGCAAACTGTGAAAGGGGCAGAGACCAGACAGCTGCCAGCATTGTTTTTTTGTTTGTTTTTGAGACAGAGTCTCGCTGTGTCGCCCAGGCTGGTGTGCAGTGGCGTGATCTCGGCTCACTGCAACCTCTGCCTCCCGGGCTCAAGTGATTCTCCTGCCTCAGCCTCCCGAGTAGCTAGGATTACAGGCATGTGCCACCATGCCTGGCTAATATTTGTATTTTTAGTAGAGACGGGGTTTCGCCATGTTGATCAGGCTGGTCTCGAACTCCTGACCTCAGGTGATCCACCCGCCTCGGCCTCAAAGTGCTAGGATTACAGGCGTGAGCCACCGCGCCCGGCCAGCATTGTTTTTTAATGGTTTATGAAACACTTCTTAAGAGAAATTGGAAATTAACAGAAAAATGTAAGGAAAAGTTGTTTGCATCCCCGTGTCTGTGGAGGTGTATTTTGGTGTTTTTTTCCCGATCTTTTTTCTCTACTTGGAAATGTGGCAGGCACCACAGAAGACAGTGTGCCCGTGCCTTTTGGGGGCAGGGGTAGAGCAGGGCTTGGGAGCCTGGAGACCTCTGTAGGACTTGAAGTTTGGCCCACATACTAAGCCGGTGATTCCAGGGCTGGGTCTGCCATGGCTCAGAAAGTGATTGGAGGCCGGGCGCTGTGGCTCACGCCTGTAATCCCAGCACTTTGGGAGGCCAAGGTGGGCGGATCACCTCAGGTCAGGAGTTCCAGACCAGCCTGGTCCAACATGGTGAAACCCCGTCTCTACTAAAAATACAAAACTTAGCTGGGCATGGTGGTGGGTGCCTGTAATCCCAGCTACTCAGGAGGCTGAGGCAGAATTGCTTGAGCCCAGGAGGCGGAGGTTGCAGTGAGCTGAGATCATGCCATTGCACTCTAGCCTGGGCGACAAGAATGAAACTCTATCTCAAAAAAAAAAAAAAAAAAAAAGTTCTCAGAAACAGCTTGGCCTTCTCCGAACCAGGCTCTCAATAGTATCCTGCAGCTGTCCAGGCTTTTGACCTGCTTCCTTGGCCTTCAGAACAGAACACCCAGCTCTTCCCCTCCACCGGCCCACCACCCGGGAGGCCCAAACAGCCTTTGAACTAGCACAAGGTCCTGGTTCCTTTCTCTTAAAGAACAGCAGGATCCGAAGCCTGCCCTCACAAGATGAGGAGGCAGCAGCTGAGAGGCAGGGATTTTTTTTTTCTCATTGGAGAGTCTAAATTTGGTGAAGGAATCCAAAGCTCAGAAAGGTAAAGCAACCAGCTTGAGGTCACACAGCAAATCAGTGCTGGGGCCAGAACACAGCAGTGAATGGGAGGATAGCCAAAGCCTCCAGGGAAGGGCTCAAAGCTGTGGGGCTATGCACACAAATGGGGTGAGGTCCTCGAGGTACAGATTAGGTACCCATTTTATAGGCCAGGTCACAGAGCTGGTTTACAAAATCCCTGCTCAGAGTGTGGCCCCAGGTGGCAGGAAGAAGTGAGAGAAGGCCTCTAATCACTTCCTAAGCAGTGGAATCACAGGGAGAACTTACTGTCATTAAACCAGTATGATGATGGAGTGGGGAATGCCTCAGTTTCTCCCACTGCCGAGGGCCTATAGGACTACAGTTCCCAGGGCCCCGTGCTGCAGGCTAGCGGCCTCCCGCCAATGCTGGCCAGTAACCTGAGCATCCCTCTCCAAAAGGTCACTTCAGGGCTCCTTGAGGGACAGCAACAGGGGGAGCCTAGAGCTGCTCAGCTTCGGTGGGGGTGGAGTGAGGGCTGTGGCCCTGCCTCACACAACCTCCCTCACACCACCCCTGCAATGCAGGGTCGTGGGCCCCTTTCTCAAAGACATCCAGTGGCCTCTGCTAGTTGCACCTCTTCCGTCAGGGGACACTGACTTGGCTCCTGCACCACAGCCTGCAGGGGGTCCTGGTTCCTTTTGCCACAACACATGGCCTCCCATCCTGGTTCAGCCACCGACAGACAGCTCCCCAGTCCAGCACTCTGCCTGCTCCTTCTTGTATCCAACCCTCCAAAAGGCAGGGACAAGGGACAGAAGACCATGTGCAAGGTCTGGAGGAAGTGGGTCAGCACAGGCCTGTGAACAAGTCAGGCCAGTCTTGGCGGCCCAAGTGGAGCTCACCTCTCCCTCCCCTCTCCTCTCCTCCCCTTGCCCTCAAAATAGCTCCCTGAGCTGCCAGGCCAAGACCCTCCCATTGCAGGGGAGGCGGGGCGTGCTGCCCAGAGCCAGGCTTTAAATCCCCTTGAGGCTGGGGAGCTCCACTCCTTGGCTGGAGGCAGTGCTGAGGCCGCCGTCCCCTCCACCGTCAGTCCAGTCCGGCCCGCCCTCCTGCAGCCATGTCCCGGCCCCTGTCAGACCAAGAGAAAAGAAAGCAAATCAGTGTGCGTGGCCTGGCCGGTGTGGAGAACGTGACTGAGCTGAAAAAGAACTTCAACCGGCACCTGCATTTCACACTCGTAAAGGACCGCAATGTGGCCACCCCACGAGACTACTACTTTGCTCTGGCCCATACCGTGCGCGACCACCTCGTGGGGCGCTGGATCCGCACGCAGCAGCACTACTATGAGAAGGACCCCAAGGTGCTGCTGGGGAGCCTGGGGTGGGGGTATGGGCTGAAGGCGCTGCCGGGGAGCTGGCGATCTTGACTTAAGTGGCTGCCCCTCGTCACTCTAGGTTCTTGGGGGTGGAGAATCCAGGGGTGCCAGGCACAAGGGGTGCTGGGACAATCTGAGGGAGAAACCTGGGGCAGGAGTGGGGGTCAGGGAGCTCAGAGCAGGTGGGCTGGCTGCAAAGGGTCAGTGCCCACTCGGAGAAGGTTGGAGGGGGTGCTGGTGGGCAGGACGGCGCCTGTGGCCTGGCTGGGCCCAGGTGGAAGGACACATCAGTTGCTGCATGTATGCGCGGTGTGCCTGTGCAGCAGGCGGGGCTGGGGCAGCTGGGGCGGCAGAGATCAAGTGTCTGGTGGGGTCACTGGTAAATGTCAGCAACCTGACACGCCTCGGTGGGGAGTGGGGGAGGGGCGGGCAGACAGGGCCCGGGAGGGGACCCAGGAAACCGGGAGACCAGGCACTGGCAGCATCCTAGTTTCTGGTGCCTCTGGGTCTCCTTGGGATTGAGGCTTGAGGGCCAAGGGGAACTGGACAGTGCAAGGATGGGAGGTGACAGTCTCTAGCCCAGTCTCTAGCCACTGTGTGACCTTGAGCAAATGACTTTTTTTTCTCTGGGCCTTGGCCTTGCCCTCCTGGGGAGCTCTTGGAGGCGCTTCCGCATGTCCTGGCATCCTGCTGGGCTGTGCGGGGGCGTGTGTGCAGGGGGAAGGGGTGCCCACTCTCCCGAGTACCTCAGTCCCTGAAGTGGGTATGGCCAGCGCTATTTCCCAGATGAGGAGACTGAGGCCAAAGAGAGTGATTTGTCCAAAGTCAGAGGAATGCTGGGACCAGAACCTTACCCGTTGGGCCCCAAAGCCTGAGACAGGGAGAAACAAATTGGGGACAGGGATGGGACTGCTGAGCAGGGCAGGCGGGCCAGAGGTCCAGGCGTGGCTGGGCCTGGCTGAGTGTTGGTGTGTGGCCCTGACCCCATTCCCTGCCCATCCGTCTCTCTGGGCAGAGGATCTACTACCTGTCTTTAGAGTTCTATATGGGACGGACGCTACAGAACACCATGGTGAACCTGGCCTTAGAGAATGCCTGTGACGAGGCCACCTACCAGGTGTGTGTGGGGTGGGGCAAGCCGTGGGGACTGGGGGATTCCACTGCTGACACTTGACCCTGACCACTGTCACCCTCACCCCTCCAGCTGGGCCTGGACATGGAGGAGCTGGAGGAAATTGAGGAGGATGCGGGGCTGGGCAACGGGGGCCTGGGCCGGCTGGCAGGTAAGAAGACAGGGCCGTGAGGGTGGAGTGGGCCGATGGGGTCCTCCTTGCTGGGTCCCTGACAGCCACCTCCCTGCACACCCCCAGCGTGCTTTCTCGACTCCATGGCAACACTGGGCCTGGCCGCCTACGGCTACGGGATTCGCTATGAGTTTGGGATTTTTAACCAGAAGATCTCCGGGGGCTGGCAGGTGAGCAGCCTTGGCTCTAACCTTGTGGGGTCTAGTCAGGATGGGGAAGACCCCCACTTGTTTATCATCTCTGGAAAGGTCCGAAACAGCCCCGCAAGCTCTGTGGAAAGCATCCTTGCTGCTCCCCACCCCCCGACCCAAAGCCAGCTGGTGCCCCTGAAACAGGTGGTCCATGTCCCACTCGATAGCCCAGCAGACCAGGGGCCCACCTCAGAGCTCCTAACTTATACTTGGTGTAGGGTACACCGGCCCACGGCCCCCGCCCTGCCCCACCGTGCACTGTGAGTGCCTGCACTGATACTGCTGGCCTTTCTCCCTGACCTGCCTTGGGTGCAGATGGAGGAGGCTGATGACTGGCTTCGCTACGGCAACCCCTGGGAGAAGGCCCGGCCCGAGTTCACGCTACCTGTGCACTTCTACGGCCATGTGGAGCACACCAGCCAGGGTGCCAAGTGGGTGGACACACAGGTGAGGATGAAGCTGGGGGTCAGGGGAGCCCAGAGAAGGGGAGGGAAGAGAAGGAAGCCCAGAGAGGAAGCAGGACCCAGTGTATTTTACACCTGAGGATGCTGAGGCTCAGAGAGGATAAGTGACTTACTCAAAGTCACACAGCTGAAGCCAGGAGAGACTGGAGACAGGGACACAGGGGAGCCAGCCTAAGTGCAGAGTCTGGAAGGGGAGAGAGGCTGCCCTGCTCCCCCAGTGTCTCCCCATGACCTGGCTCCACTCCACACCATGAGATTTATCAAAGGACCATCTTGGCGACTTGAGTCTGCCCTGAACATCTCGACAGCAGCAGCCCAGAAAGGGGGACAGGAGAAAACTGGGGCCTTCTGAAAGGAATTCACTCATCACACAGCAAGTTAGAGGGATCCTAAAACCAAACCAAATCTAGACACAGTGGCTCATGCCCATAATCCCAGCACTTTAGAAGGCCGAGGCGACAGTATGGCTTGAGTTCAGGATTTCAAGACCAGCCTGGGCAACAGAGAGAGACCCTGTCTCTACAAAAAATAAAAAAAATAGACTGGGGCAGTGGGTCATACCTGTAATCCCAGCATTTTGGGAGGCCAAGGTGAGCAGATTGCTTGAGCTCAGGAGTTCGAGACCAGCCTGGACAAGAGGGCGAAACCCCGTCTACAAAAAATACAAAAATTAGCCAGGCGTGATGGTGTGCGCCTGTAGTCCCAGCTACTCGGGTGGCCGAAGTGGGAGAATTGCTTGAGCCCAGGAGCCTGGGTGACAGAGCCAGACCTCGTCTCAAAAAAAGAATTAAAAAATTAGCCAGGGTGCTGGTGCATGCCTGTAGTCCCAGCTACTCTGAGGCTTCAGTGGGAGGATCACTTGAGTCCAGGATTTAAAGGCTGCAGTGAGCTATGATTGTACAACTGCACTCCAGCCAGCCTGTGTGACAGAGTGAGACTGTTTCAAAAAGCAAAAAGACCAAAAACTGAAAACCTTAAAACCAAACCAGGTGTACAAATCCCAGTTTAGGCCGGGCGTGGTGGCTTACACCTGTAATCTCAGCACTTTGGGAGGCCAAGGCAGGTGGATCACCTGAGGTCAGGAGTTCAAGACTAGCCTGACCAATATGGTGAAACCCAGTCTCTACTAAAAACACAAAAACATTAGCTGGGCATGGTGGCATGTGCCTGTAATCCCAGCCACTCAGGAGGCTGAAGCCAGAGAATCGCTTGAATCCGGGAGGTGGAGGTTACAGTGAGCCAAGATAGTGCCACTGCACTCCAGCCTGGGTAACAGAGTGAGGCCCCATCTCAAAAACAAACAAACAAAAAACAAATCCCAGTTCAGGCAATCTTCCTGCTGAAGCTTCAGGTCATCAGCCCCCAGATGGGCTGCAGATAAACCACTAGGCTTTCAGAACTGAGCATTTGTTTGTTGTCCTCCAGGTTAAGATGCAGTGGGGGCTGCTGGCAGTCCATGCCAGGTGCACGTGGCAACTGGCACAAGTGGCTGTGGCTGGAAGGCAGGAGACCTGGCTCCCTCTGGTGCTGCCAGCCTGGCTCTGTGCTCGGGGATGGGTCCCTTCCCTCTATCTGTGTCAACTCCCACCCTGCACCAATCAGGGTGACTGAATGTGGGGAGGGAGGGCGATGCCCCTTAAAAGGGCTCGCTTGGAGGAGTGAATGTACCCCTGGCACCGTGGTAGCAGACAATTATTGATGTTTGCTAGTTATGGAAGGCGGGGCAGAATTAGTCACCGTGAGTTAGCCCTGTGGTCAACCAGAGATGAGACCTTTGGATGGACTTGACCTCTGTGACCCCCTCAGCCTGGCCCTGGGTTCCCCCAGCCCTCTCATGAGTCCACAGTGTCCTCTAGCTTTTGCTCAGGCCAGGCTGGCCAGCCCAGCCCCCATTGCTGCAGAGTGGTCGCCAACAGAGCCCCTCCTGGGTTCCGGGCTTATCACCTGCCTCCTTCCATTTTCCTCACCACCGTCTGCCCAGGCAGGGCTTATGGGTGTCGGGGAGGTGTTGAGGGTGTCTTTGCTCTAGATGCGGTCCAGAGAGACTATGGGGTTTGCTCATGGTTACCCAGCTCATCGATGCTAGACAAGGACAAGAGCCTGGGTCTGCAGAGTGCAGGGATAAAGCCTTGAGTCCCAGCCCTGAGGGGA
This sequence comes from Pan paniscus, assembly GCF_029289425.2. Taxonomy (NCBI): domain Eukaryota; kingdom Metazoa; phylum Chordata; class Mammalia; order Primates; family Hominidae; genus Pan; species Pan paniscus. The sequence continues at coordinate 65,981,428 of NC_073258.2, read as the reverse complement.
GGGAGGCAATTGCCAGGGCTGGCCAGCTCCTGACAGGATTGCCCCCCAACAGGTGGTACTGGCCATGCCTTACGATACGCCCGTGCCTGGCTATCGCAACAATGTTGTCAACACCATGCGCCTCTGGTCTGCCAAGGCTCCCAATGACTTCAACCTCAAGGACTGTGAGTTCATCCACTGGTAGCCAGCAACCCCAGCTTGCCCGCCGGCCACGCACAGCGCAGGCCTTACCCTGTCCCCACTTTCGTCCCTCAGTCAATGTCGGTGGCTACATCCAGGCTGTGTTGGACCGAAACCTGGCGGAGAACATCTCTCGTGTCCTGTACCCCAATGATAATGTGCGTCACCCCCTGGGCTGGGGGCTGGAAGCCTGAGTCCTTGGCAGCAGGGGTCAGGGAGAGCTGGGGAAGGACACTTGCTGGTGCCCTAGTCACACCCAGGGCATATTGCTGGCCTTGTGCATCCTGTGCCCCCACCTCAAGTCTTTTGAGTGCAAGGACACCTGAGTCCTGAGGAAACTGGGTTAGCGAAGGGCACTTTGGAGGGGCTGTTCCCTGGTGACACCCACAACACACTCGGTTCTTGTACCCCTCTTCCTGACACTGTCTCTCGCCACTAGTTCTTGGTGGAGGAAAGGCCCCTGGGTCCCAGAGAGGGGGCCGGCTCAGGGCTCAGGGGTCCCGGTATGGGTGGGAGTCCCTCCTGGCCACACCCACCGCAGCTTTAGGCCATGCCCCCACCGCCCTGACTCACGCTGCCTCATGCTGTCCCCAGTTCTTCGAAGGGAAGGAGCTGCGGCTGAAGCAGGAGTATTTCGTGGTGGCTGCCACCCTCCAGGACATCATCCGTCGCTTCAAGTCTTCCAAGTTCGGCTGCCGTGATCCCGTGCGCACGAACTTCGATGCCTTCCCAGATAAGGTACCATGCGTGTGGAGGGCGACTCTGTGACCAGACAGTGTGTGCCAGGCCTCTCCCTCCAGCCTCGGCCTGCCTGACCCATGTAATAGATAAGGGAGTGGAGACTGGGAGTGTGGGAGGGTCAGTTGTTCAGGATCCACAATCCACAGGCTCAGAACCTGGGCTTCCCTCCTCCTCCCGCCCCACTCCCCCCATTCCTCCCACCCCCATGAGCACCGGCCTGCCTCTGCCCACAGCCCAGTCACAGAACCGTGCTGGGCTCTCTGGGGGCCTCCAAATGGCATAGGGCAGTGACCATAGCATGGAATGTGGTTTGGAGCCCAGACTGACCCCTCCCCCTACCCCAGGTGGCCATCCAGCTCAATGACACCCACCCCTCCCTGGCCATCCCCGAGCTGATGAGGATCCTGGTGGACCTGGAACGGATGGACTGGGACAAGGTGGGCTTCAGGGCCCCTCTGCCCCATCTGATGCTCTCTGCCTCAGGGTTCCCTTCCCAGTTTGGGAGCATGGGAGGATATGAATGGAGTGAAGGGATTGGAGCCTGAGGCCAGAGGGACCGTCCTGGAACCTGGCACTGCAGTGGGGGGGCCCACTGGGGTGCGTAGTGTGTGAGGAGACCCACTGGGCTGAGGTCAGCATCCTGACTGCCCACCCCGTGTGCCAGGCGTGGGATGTGACAGTGAGGACCTGTGCCTACACCAACCACACGGTGCTGCCCGAGGCCCTGGAGCGCTGGCCGGTGCACCTCTTGGAGACGCTGCTGCCGCGGCACCTCCAGATCATCTACGAGATCAACCAGCGCTTCCTCAACGTGAGTCCGGAGGCTTGGGGGATGGTGTGGGGGTGAGGGGGGACACCCAGTCTGGGCCTGGGAGTCGGGGCGTCCAGCCAGGGCCCTGAGACTCTGGGGCAGTGGGGGCACTGGGCAGAGCTCTGGGGTGTGGGGCTGGGGACTGGGGATGGGGGTTCCTGGGTCTGGTTCTAGCTCTGGGCTCTCTGGGCACAGCGGGTGGCGGCCGCATTCCCAGGGGACGTAGACCGGCTGCGGCGCATGTCGCTGGTGGAGGAGGGCGCAGTGAAGCGCATCAACATGGCACACCTGTGCATCGCGGGGTCGCACGCCGTCAACGGCGTGGCGCGCATCCACTCCGAGATCCTCAAGAAGACCATGTGAGCCCCGCTTTCCAGATCCCGCCCCTCTCTAGGCCCCACCCACTCCACGCCTCTGTCACACAGAAGCCCCGCCCTTCACCGACCACTCTCTGGTCTCTGGGCCCTGGCGCCTTTCACAGGTGGCGTCATTCTTACAAGCACAGCAGCCCCTTCCAGTGCCGCCCTGTCCTGAGATGACCTCCTCTTACACACAGTACCCCCAACCTTCCCCAGGTCTGCATTCCCTGCCCCAGGCCCCTTTCAGCAAGACACCAGGGTAGGGGCCCCAGGGCAGAGGCCTTCATTGTACAGGGGTGAGTGGTGACCCTCGTCCAACTTCATCCTGCAGCTTCAAAGACTTCTATGAGCTGGAGCCTCATAAGTTCCAGAATAAGACCAACGGCATCACCCCTCGGCGCTGGCTGGTTCTGTGTAACCCCGGGCTGGCAGAGGTCATTGCTGAGGTGAGAGGCCACCGTAGGGCCAGTAGAGTCAACATGGGTCCCTGCAGGGATCAGCTGGATATGGTCGTGTAGGTGGTTCACTGCATCGGGGCTCCCAGCCGAAGGCTGAAATCCCTCCTGCACTGTGTTCCCCAAGCCTCGCATCCGCCTGGAGGAGGGACACCATCTTATTTGCATGAGGGTGCTCTGTGTGCTAATGGAGGCCCTGGCTGTGGAGGTGAACACAGCAGAGGGAGTCATCCATGGGTCACATCTGAAGTGAGCCTGGAAGGGGGCAGATATCTGGTAGGGAAGGCGCAAGGTCATGCTGGCGTTAGGAAAAGGCCAGGAAGCCAGGAAGGCCTGCTGGGATCAGGTGGGGTCAGCCATCAGAGCTCAAGGACGGGAGGGGAGGAAGGTGCATGGATGCCCCGTGCCCCATCTGGGCGGCTGGAGGAGGAGGGGCTGGGAGGGCCCCCAGAGCAGCCTGCTGAGTGAAGGGGGCTTGGCTGACCTGGAAACGGCCCCTTCTGTGTTGGGAGGAGGGAGGACATGGGGATGGGCTTGGCTGAGAGTCGTCTTCCCATAGCGCATCGGGGAGGACTTCATCTCCGACCTGGACCAGCTGCGCAAACTGCTCTCCTTTGTGGATGATGAAGCTTTCATTCGGGATGTGGCCAAAGTGAAGCAGGTGGGGAGAGCTGCAATGTGGGACAGCTGTGCTGTGTGGAGAGCGCTGGAGGGGCCAGATGTCTGGGTCAGGCGTGGCAAATAGAGCTCATCTCTCCTGCCAGCCCAGGCCGTTGGTGGAAGTTGCCTGGAGTCTGTGGTGGGAAGGCATCATCTGACCTCACATGAACAGTGCTGACATTGATTAGCAATGTCTGCCCTGGTACAGGAGTGGACAGAAGTAGCCAGTGAGCCTCCTGGTAGCCATCCTCCTGGGGCTGACTGAATGGAGTGTGGACTGTAGGATTTCCTGAGGCTGTGGCCTGTTGGTGAGCCCTTCCCCATCTCTGCCTCCAGGAAAACAAGTTGAAGTTTGCTGCCTACCTAGAGAGGGAATACAAAGTCCACATCAACCCCAACTCACTCTTCGACATCCAGGTGAAGCGGATTCACGAATATAAACGACAGCTCCTCAACTGCCTCCATGTCATCACCCTGTACAACCGTGAGTGGCAGCCACTCTACCCTGTCTCTCAGTGCTCCCCCGTGTTCCTGCGGCATAGTACATATTGCCCAACCAACATCTCCTTTGGACTTGGGACTACTCTTGGGACATGGAATTATCCCCATTTCACAGATGGGGAAACTGAGGCTAAGAGAGCATAGCAAGTGATTGTTCGAGTCAGGCCTATGGTGTCCCAGCCCAGCCTCTGTCAGGAGCTACTACCCAGAGGGAAAGGTAGGCCCACTGGATCCCTCTCGTTTCTCCACAGGCATCAAGAGGGAGCCCAATAAGTTTTTTGTGCCTCGGACTGTGATGATTGGAGGGAAGGTGAGAAGCCAGGCTCCAGCCCTGGGCTCCCGTCCTTTGATATATCCAGGTTGAGGTCAGCCCAGCTGAGTTGCAGGATAGGGGGTGGGGGGCCAGGCAGTAGAGCTGACCCCAGACTTTGTCCCCTCAGGCTGCACCTGGGTACCACATGGCCAAGATGATCATCAGACTCGTCACAGCCATTGGGGATGTGGTCAACCATGACCCGGCAGTGGGTGACCGCCTCCGTGTCATCTTCCTGGAGAACTACCGAGTCTCACTGGCCGAGAAAGGTGGGTGCTGCCAACAGGGACCCTAGGGAGGCTCTGACTAGTTCAGTCTCAGGAAGAGGTATCAGTCGTCTCTTCCTGGGATACTTGTACTTGAAAGAAGAATCTGGAGAGGGCAATGCTTAAACCATGAGGAGGCCAGGTGCAGTGGCCCATGCCTGTAATCCCAGCACTTTGGGAGGCCAAGGTGGGTGGATCGCCTGAGGTCAGGAGTTCGAGACCAGCCTGGCCAACATGGTGAAACCCCGTCTCTACTAAAAATACAAAAATTAGCTGGGCGTGATGGCAGGTGCCTATAATCCCAGCTACTTGGGAGGCTGAAGCAGGAGAATCACTTGAACCTGGGAGGCGGAGGTTGCAGTGAGCCGAGATCACGCCATTGCACTTCAGCCTGGGCAACAAAAGCAAAACTCCATCTCAAAAAACAAGAGGAAACAAAACAAAGCAAAAACCCCATGAGGATGCCCTCTAATGGTGGAATTTCAGGCAGTACAGGGTGAAATTACCTTCAAATCTGCAACAGAGGTGGGGAAATCCAGGTTGGACCTAGATGGTCAAGAATCAACAAGAGGTAGAGGGCAGTGGGGGTGTGGTGTGAGAGGGAGGCTTGGCTGGTGAAGACTGGGAGTTTGGGGTGGGGCGACTCTGAGTCCAGCTATGCCTGGGGCCAGCCTAATCTGAGAGTCCCCAGCTGGTGTGAGGGTCTTCCCTGAGTTGACTTGTCCCCCTGCTGCCACCCCACAGTGATCCCAGCTGCAGACCTCTCTGAGCAGATCTCCACTGCGGGCACTGAAGCCTCAGGCACCGGCAACATGAAGTTCATGCTCAACGGGGCTCTGACCATTGGCACCATGGACGGGGCCAATGTGGAGATGGCAGAAGAGGCGGGAGAGGAAAACTTCTTCATCTTTGGCATGCGGGTGGAGGATGTGGATAAGCTTGACCAAAGAGGGTATGGGGGTCAGGGTTCACGGGCAAAAGACACCCAGGTGTGGCTGCTGGAGAGTGGTGCTGGGAGCAAGCGGCACGTCTGGAAAGACTGGTCCAGGCCCAGCAAGGTCTTGGTCATGGCCAGCAGGATTCTGGGAAACTTTAGAGGGCGCTTACAGCAAATAAGGTTAATGAAATTGGAAAAGAAAGAAGTAATATAGAACTGAAGGAAAAGGAAGAGAATATTATATCAACCCTAAGAGATAATATTGTTTGGGAAATGGAAGTAAAAAAATCCTTGCTCTACGCCGGGTGCGGTGGCTCACACCTGTAATCCCAGCACTTTGGGAGGCCAAGGCGGGCGGATCACAAGGTCAAGAGATCGAGACCATCCTGGCTAACACGGTGAAACCCCATCTCTACTAAAAATACAAAAAAATAGCCGGGCGTGTTGGCAGGCGCCTGTAGTCCCAGCTGATCAGGAGGCTGAGGCAGGAGAATGGTGTGAATCCAGGAGGCGGAGCTTGCAGTGAGCCGAGATCGCGCCACTGCGCTCCAGCCTGGGTAATAGAGTGAGACTCTGCCTCAAAAAAAAAAAAAAAAAAAAAAAAAAAAAAAAAAATCCTTGCTCCCTGGAAGCCATGGGCAAAAGGGAAATATGGGCACAGTAGTTACAAGGGGCCTATGGTCAGAAACAGTTCTTCAGAGAAGACATTATCCTGGCATTACATTAAAAAATTTTATTTTATTTTATTTTAATGTATTTTTTTTTTTGAGACGGAGTCTCGCTCTGTCACCCAGGCTGGAGTGCAGTGGCGCGATCTTGGCTCACTGCAAGCTCCGCCTCCCGGGTTCACACCATTCTCCTGCCTCTACCTCCTGAGTAGCTGGGACTACAGGCACCTGCTGCCACGCCCGGCTAATTTTTTGCATTTTTAGTAGAGACGGGGTTTCACCATGTTAGCCAGGATGGTCTCGATCTGCTGACCTCGTGATCTGCCTGCCTCGGCCTCCCAAAGTGCTGGGATTACAGGCGTGAGCCACCATGTCCGGCCTATTTATTTTTTTTGAGATGGAGTTTTGCTGTTGTTGCCCAGGCTGGAGTGCAATGGCACGATCTTGGCTCACCGCAACCTCCACCGCCCGGGTACAAGCGATTCTCCTGCCTCAGCCTCCTGAGTAGCTGGGATTACAGGTACCCACCACCACGCCCAGCTAATTTTTGTATTTGTAGTAGAGACGGGGTTTCATCATTTTGGCCAGGATGGTCTCTATCTCCTGACCTCAGGTGATCCACCCTCCTCGGCCTCCCAAGTGCTGGGCTTACAGGGGTGAGCCACTGCGCCTGGCCTATTTATTTTTATTTTTTTGAGACAGAGTCACTCTGTCACCTAGGCTGGAGTGCAATGGCATGATTTTGGCTCACTGCAACCTCCGCCTCCCAGGTTCAAGTGATTCTCTCACCTCAGCCTCCCGAGTAGCTGGGATTATAGGCACCCACCATCACGCCCAGGTAATTTTTGTATTTTTGTAGAGATGGGGTTTCATCATGTTGGCCAGGCTGGTCTCGAACCCCTGACCTCGTGATTCGCCCGCCTCGGCCTCCCAAAGTGCTGGGTTTACAGGCGTGAGCCACCGCGCCCTGCTTGAATCCTGATATCTTAGCATTGGAGAGAGATTTTCCATGTTATTAGTCTTCAAAAATATTTTAAATGTTTGTATAACATTCCATCCTATGAGCATGTCACAACTTATTTAATCAATTCCATGTGGCTGGACACTAAGGTTGATTTCCAGTTTGTTAAATATTACTGTGATGAGCAACCTTTTAATGTCTACGTCCACATCTGATGATTTCCTTAAGATAATTATCAGAAGGGTGATATTTCTGAGTTAAAAAGTATGAGTTCTTAAGGCTCTTGATACAGATTGCCAAACTGCTTTCCAGAAAGTTTCTCCCAGTTTACACTCCCACAACAGCTTCCCAGAGTTGGCATTAAACACTGAAAGGAGTGTCTCCTGTGAGGCTTCACTAGAAAGCTGGCTGTCCCATGGGCAGGAGGGAGCTGTGAGATGTTGTGAGCATGGTCCCGCATGCTCAGAACGAGGCCTGGAAGAACCCTCTGGCTGCAGGATGGAGACAGTGCTGGAGGGGGCAGGTGGGGGACCACTGTGGGGGCTGACACCATAATGCAGGGAGAGTCGCCTGAGAGTTGCACGAGGGACTAGAGAGTTGCACAAGGGATTAGAGATTTTGTGGGGAGCGCTGGTTTCTGGTTGGAAGGGTTAGGTTTTGAGACTGGCCTGTGGAGCGCTTTGAGCCGTGGTGGGGGCGCTGAGGGTCAGCTGAAGGGTTATCTTTTTTTTTTTTTTTTGAGATGGAGTCTTGCTCTGTTGCCCAGGCTGGAGTGCAATGGCATGATCTCGGTTCACTGCAACCTCCGCCTCCCGGGTTCAAGTGATTCTTCCACCTCAGCCTCCCGAGGAGCTGGGATTACAGGCACACGACACCATGCCCGGCTACTTTTTGTATTTTTGTAGAGACTGGGTTTCACCATGTTGACCAGGTTGGTCTTGAACTCCTGACCTCCTCAGATGATCCGCCCACCTCGGCCTCCCAAAGTGCTGGGATTACAGGCGTGAGCCACCATGCCTGGCCCAGTTGAAGGGTTGTACCTGTTAGCTGCTCTTGCTGCCCCAGGGCAAGGCCGGATATGGACTTGGGCTACTGGAGGAGAAAAGCCGTTTTGGAGCAAACAAACTGGTTAAGAGACAGCAGTGGCGTGTGGGAGAAAAGAGCTTGTTCGGGGGCCTTGGCTCTAACACTTAGCTTTCTGTATCCTCCGGGCCTCAGTTTCTTCATTCACAAAGGAGGGATGAAAAGCTGAGCAGAGAAGGGGAGTTGCAGGGAGGCCCTGCAGGGGCGATGTGGCAGCCCTGGGGAGCAGCAGGCTGGGCCTGGGTTTTGACCCTGGGGCATGGGACTTCTCAGCTTTTCTCTGGAAGAGGAGCCAGGAACCCCTTTCCGGGGAGCTGACCACAGCTCTGTCCTGGCAGGTACAATGCCCAGGAGTACTACGATCGCATTCCTGAGCTTCGGCAGGTCATTGAGCAGCTGAGCAGTGGCTTCTTCTCCCCCAAACAGCCCGACCTGTTCAAGGACATTGTCAATATGCTCATGCACCATGACCGGTGAGCTGGTTGGCCCGGGAATCACTCAGGTGGGGCCGCAGGGCGGATCGAGGCTCAGGTGTGTGGTGGGGAAGCCGGACGCGGGTCCTGGTAGTTGGAGCCAGGCGCCTTTGGAAGCAGCATGACCCTCTAGGTCCCCGGCTGTCCACTGGGACAGGGCAGGCTTGGCCCTTGACCTCATAGAACTTATCCTAGCCCCGTAAAGGAACAGCACATGCCTATCCTTTCCCCTCCAGGTTTAAAGTCTTCGCAGATTATGAAGACTACATTAAATGCCAGGAGAAAGTCAGCGCCTTGTACAAGGTGAGGAGTCCTGGGCCAGGGGTTGGCAGGGCTTTGTTGGCCCTGGTTGGGATGAGGCAGAAGGTGGAGATCCTGCCAGCAGAGTGAACCAGAGCTTCCCTTTGACCTGCAGAACCCAAGAGAGTGGACACGGATGGTGATCCGGAACATAGCCACCTCTGGCAAGTTCTCCAGTGACCGCACCATTGCCCAGTATGCCCGGGAGATCTGGGGTGTGGAGCCTTCCCGCCAGCGCCTGCCAGCCCCGGATGAGGCCATCTGAGCCTCCAGACCAGACCCCAAACCAGCCCTTGAGTCTGTCACACTCTCTTGGGCCAGCCCCAGCACCTCATGCAGAGGGTGGGGTACTGGAGTTAGATCTCTAAGCCCCTCCTGGAACCCTCATTTTCCCCACTCTCAATGTCCCAGTGTCCAGCGTGACTAAGGACACGGGCCCCCTTCTGTCCTCGGGCTCCCGGTCCCCTCCTATTTATGGGGTCTGACCAACTGCACCCACTCCCCAATAAATTCATTCTCCTTGGGAGCCTCCTTACTCCTCTTTGTTTGGAAGTATTTTTAGCTCTTGGCGGGCTCAACAGCAGCCGCGCAGTCACCCCCTTATCCTCCACCCTCGGCAGGTGCGTCCCACGGCGGGACGGTGGTGGGAGGTGGAGGGGGCGACCCGTGGGGGCGGGGCCTAGGCCTCTCCAGCCCCTTTCCTGGCGTCACCCTCCACGCCTCTCTTCCCAGTGCCGTGTCCATACTAGGTCAGCGGCCAGCCTCGCTGGCCGGGGGCGGGGCGTCTGCCTGGGTGGGGCCCACCGGGGCTGGGAGCCGGGACTTGGGCTGAGGCTTCCCGGACCACGGAGAATCCACGCTGTCGAGGGCAGGACCCAGGAGGGGGAGGAAGCAGAGGATGCTCGGCGCCTTCTTGGCTCCGCCCTTAGCCCCGCCCTACTGCGGCGTTTAAGGGTCTCTTAGCAGGTGGCTACACTGGATCCAAAGTCGGGGGAGTGTTACGGCAGGGAACACTCGCAGACCGCCTAGCCTAGGCCCTCATTATGGGGAAACTGAGGAACAGAAAGGTCCTGTTTCTAAGTCTTACATTACCAAGACTGAGGTGCGGGGGCGGTCCGGGATCCCCCGCCCCAAGGCTGGGAGGGGCACGCCTCGGAAGGGAGGTTTGGGGTCGGTGGTTTCACAGTGAGTGTGTCTGAAGCCAAATGGCCGGAAACCGTTACCCGCTCTCCTAGGCCCGGCTAGTGGGGACCCCAACCGCCTGCGGCTGCCCCTCCCAAGTTCCTCCCTGTTGGCCAGGCATCCAGGTCTCCAGTCTCCGAGCTGCGGAGAACCCACCGCCACATGCGGCTGCCCCTTTCCATTAGACCCTGTGGGGAGCCAGGCTTCCGGGGCCCCGTTCCTCCTGTGTGAACTGGGCCCCCCGCCCCCATTCCCAGACATCAAGGCCGCGTCTCCAGGTAGCCACGATTTCATTCCTCGCTCCCCACAGGTCCCTCTCCCCAAAATATTCCCATCTTGTCCTAGCCCATCCCCCAGACTATCTCAAGGACCAGCTGTCCCCACGCCCCCGACCTCCACTAGGCCTGTGCCACCCGCTGCCTGCAGGAAGACGCCCGGTCCCGGGCCGGGTTAGCCCCATGGGAACGGTTTGTCTCGAAAACAGGAACCCGAGCTGGGGGCTGGGCGGGGCGCCCCTTCCCCACCGCAGTCCGCTTCCTGCCCCTCCCGGCTTCCTCCGCCCGACACCCAGGCAGGGCGGGGGGCACTGGGGCGTCCGCGGTTGGGGGAGGGGCTCTTCGTTTCGGTCCCCCCTCCGCGTCCCGGGCGGCGGGGCCTCCGGTCGCCCACCCTCGGGGCAGCTAGTGGCGCAGCCCCCCGCCCGCGGCCCTGGCCTCCCGGGTGGCGCGGCAGGGGAGGGGTTAAGCTGCCGCAGGGACCGCCGCGTGCGGGGCGAGAGGGAGCCCCCGGTGGGGGTGGCGCAGCCGGCGGTGCGGAGCTCCGCGCAGGGGCGGAGGGGGGAGGGGGCGGCCTGGCGCGGGGGCGGGGGCGGGGCGGCGGGGAGCGGGGCCGCGGCGTGGAGAGCGGGCGGGAGCCGCAGCCGCAGCGAGGCCGGCGGGCGGGAGCGCACGGAGGTGGGGTCGGCCAGGCCGGTGCGGGCTCCTTGCGGCAGGTCCCAAGAGTGAGTGGGCGAGCGCGGGCGGGGCGCCAGGCGAAGGAGGGCGCGGCCCCCAGCGACCCCCCCACCCGCCCAGGGCGGCGCGGGCGGGCTGGGGGCGGCGAGCGGGTGGGGAGTCTGCGGCCCGGGTCTGGGAGAGGGGGCAGCGGCCACGAGAGCTAAGGCGCGCTGGATCCCCGGAGGGGAGAGGACCTCCACGGTGCACCCAGCTTTTACCAGCCACCTTCCAGCGGGGCCCTCCCCCGCGTACCCCCATTTGGCAGATGAGAAAATTGAGGCTCCCAGAGGCCAAGTGATTCTCAAGGTCACACGAGGAAGCGGTAGAGCCAGGCGGGGACGGCTCTGGGTGGCTCTTAGGAAAAGTCCGCCTGAGAACTCCGTACAGGAGCTCCCCTGTCCTCCAGCCTGGGGGAGTGAGTATGTGTAGGGCCGGGGTACCTTTCCGTGGGGCAAGGCTCTGCCAAAATCTGGGAGTGAGGGGAGTCAGGGAGCTGGGGCCGCAGGGCGGGCCCTGCACCGCAAATGGGAGGGGGGCGACGGAATGGGCGTGCGCACCCATGGGGGTGTGTGCATGTGTGTGGGAGTGTACATGCGTGGAGAGGCACTGCCTTGCGTGTGTGCACACGTGTGAGGATGTCAGCGCCTGTGTGGCCGCGGGACTCAAGGCTGGCCTGGCTCAAGTGAACAGCACGTCCAGGAGGCGACCTCGTCCGCGGGTTTGCATTCTGGGGTGGACGAGCTGGGTATGTGTGCCTGAGGGTTTCTTCGTGCAGGTGTGCACAGGGTGTGGGTGCCATTGTGTGTGAGAGACGGAGGATGGGAGGCCTGTGCCTGTGGCCCGGTGCGTGTAAGTGCGGACGCCTGCACCTCCACTTAGGTCCCCGGCCTCCGACGAATAACTTGGGTGTGGAGTGTTTGCCCCTGCCAGGGTGCGTATGACCCCGCCAGTGACCGGAGTTGCTAATGGTGTCATGCACCCACCGGCCACCCTTGGCGCGAGCGCCCCCCTCTGGACACCCTGTTACGTGCGCGCTCACAGTTCGCCTGTGCGGGGCCGGGGCCAGGGTCAGGAGCCGGGGATAGGGAGGAAGAGGGCCTGTGGACAAGCTGAGCCGGGACCCCTGGGACCTTTGCGGAGGTGGCCTGGGAGCGCTCAGTTCCCAGGCTCAGGCTTCCCGCTGACGCCTCCTGGCCGCAGCGGGCTCCCCCCGCCCCAGGAATGTTCCTCTCCCATCCAGTCCGCCTCCCCTAGGGCAGGCCCTCTGGGGGCTGCCGCAGCCCCGCCTCGCCTTCCTGGGCTCCCGGGAGGGGGCGAGGCGGGCAGGACGCCTGGGTTCTCTCCTCCCCCCTCCCATACCAGGGAGAAATTCCTCCGAGGTCCCCTCAGGCTCTGGGTTCCCAAAATAACCCTGCGGGGGAAGGGAGGCTGTGGAGGGAGGGAAGCGGGAGGGGCGCAGAGCCGAGCTGCGGGGTGCTGCAGGTGCCTCTGGGGAGAGGGCGCGAGGAGAAGGCGCCCTGCGGGGGGGCTGGGCGCCAGCCAGTCCTGGGATCTTGGTTCGTCCCCATCCTCGTGAAGCCCCTCGGCCTTCCCGCGACTCCGAGGGTGGGCCGGAAGCCTCTCTGCGGGCCCGTTTCCCAACTGGCGGGTTGCACCATCCCGGGCCAGACCGTTTAACCCCGGGAGTGGCCGCGGGGGACAACTCCGCCCCTGCCCAGCAGGGGGCGTGCCCGCCCCGCCCCGTTTCTGCCCGCGGGGCCGCGCCCCCGCCCGCGCCTCCGCAGACTCCCGCTCTGCCTCTCCCGGGACAGGGGTTCGGTCCGAGCCCGGTGGGAGGCTCCCGGAGCGCAGCCTGGGCCCAGCCCACCCCGCGCCGGCGGCCATGGCAGGCACCCTGGACCTGGACAAGGGCTGCACGGTGGAGGAGCTGCTCCGCGGGTGCATCGAAGCCTTCGGTGAGTGGCTCGGGAGGGCACACGGAGCCTGAGCCTAGCCCCGAGTCTGAGCCCGGGTCCCTGCCTCCCAGGCACAGTCCAGGGCACAGCCCTGACCCGGACCCACCCTGCTCCGCAGCGTGCAGTCTCTTTAACGAAAGTCTTCTCCGCAACGCAGGGCAGAGAGATGCACGCCCTTCAGACAGATGAGGTTTCCCTTCTCTAGCCTTCCCCAGCGGCGGCGAAGGGAGGGCCGGGTCCCGGACTCTGACACTTGAGGGGCATTATCTGTCTCCCGGGGAATCCGGAGGAACTCGCTATCTCCGGCCTGGGAGCTGTTTCCGGCTAATGGGGGGCGGCTTATCTGGTGAAGGGGTGCCCCTTCCCCCCAAGCGCTCAGGAAATGACCTCTGGATTCTTGACCCCGGGGAACCCAGGCTCCTTCCGCCCCAGCTGGTTCCCCTCCGGACGATGGGCGGCTCGGGCGCTCCCCTCCTCCAGTCCTCAGGGCGTGCCTATCTCTCGCCCACCACACCTTTCCTCTCTAATTTGCCTCCTGCTCTCGGAGTCCTGGGCAAGCAGGAGGTGGGCGGGGTCGAGCGTGCACCCGAAGGACCGATACCTGGCGGGTTGCGGGGTAAGGATGAGGCATGGTAGCTGCGGACCCAGCTCAGCCACCTGTCTTTGACCCTTCGGAGTCAGATGACTCCGGGAAGGTGCGGGACCCGCAGCTGGTGCGCATGTTCCTCATGATGCACCCCTGGTACATCCCCTCCTCTCAGCTGGCGGCCAAGCTGCTCCACATATATCCTTCGCCGGCCTTGCCAAGGCCCCCGCCGTCGGAGCCCATGCGCAGCCCCTCTGCCCAGCCCAGGTGCAGAATGAGCCTCGCTCCTAAGTATAGGCCACTCCTTATCCCAGAGCTCAGGCGTCGTCCCAGCCTCCAACTAGGGCCTAGGCTCTGCCCCCTCCTTGCTCCTAGCGACTCGGTCCTGTCCCCAGGCTCTGTCCCCAGCCGAGGCCTTGCCCTCCTTCTCCCTAGAGTCTAGGGCCTGCCCCTGCTTCAGGCTTGGGTGCGCCCCGTGCATCTCTCTCTCCCAGAGCCCAGGCTTTGCTTTCAGCCTTCCTCAGCACCTAGTCCTCCACCCCCACCTCCAACCCCTCCCAGAGCTCAGGCCTCACCCCCAGCATCTCCGCAGAGCGCAGGCCCCATCCCTAGAACGTGTCTCCTAGAACCAGGCCCCGCCCCCAGCCTCCCTCCACGCAGGTCTCCCTTTCTAGAGTTAAGCGGCCTCCTTAACTCTCTCCTTCACCTACCAACAATCCCGGAAGGACAACTCCAATTCCCTGCAGGTGAAAACGTGCCACCTGGTCAGGTGAGTCTTTCCCCTGGGGCTCTAGCCCCTCCCCTTTCTCCCTTCTCTCTGGCTTCAGGCTGGCCTGGAGGAGGGGGCAGGGCGCTGTTTCTGAGAGTGGGTTTGAACCCTGGCTTGTTCGGGTGGGCAGTGCTGCCACAGGCTCACCCCTTCCTGGGTCTGGGCCTTAATTTTCTTTTCTGCGCAGTGCGGGTGGTTGTCTCAAGGGTCTAATGTACACTTGGAGTGGCGAAGGAAAGAGCTGGAACCATAGTTTGAGGGTCTTTTTGCTTAGGTGACTATAATCTCAAATAGCTCCTTGCAACCTGCTGGGTGATGGTGGGGGAAGGGCTATCTTGGGTGACTCCCCGCTCCTCCAGGTACTGGATCTCCGCCTTCCCAGCGGAGTTTGACTTGAACCCGGAGTTGGCTGAGCAGATCAAGGAGCTGAAGGCTCTGCTAGACCAAGAAGGGAACCGGCGGCACAGCAGCCTAATCGACATAGACAGCGTGTGCGTGGGGGGAGCACAGAGGGCTGGGGGGGCACTCAGTATCCTATACCATCTGTGCTTAATAAATGTCTGTTGAACTGAATGAGTGAGGGTCATGTTGCTCTCTCGCTTAAAAACCTTCCATGGCTCCCTATTGCCTTCAACATGCCTCCTCTGGGCAGCTTGGCGTTCCTGCCTCATCTTCCACTGCCACCACCCATCCCACACACCTCTTCCTGTAGCTGCGCTGTGTCGGCTCCCCGTCGGCTGAGCTCTCGAGTCCTTTCCCATCATGGTGCTCTGCTCATATCATCCCCTTTGCTGCCTCCTCCGTGTTACCAAGACTCAGTTCAGGCATGAAGTCTCCGTGGGCTCTGAGGGTTCGGGGCTCTTCCGGGGTAGAATTTGTCGTTCCCACCTCTGTTCTCCATGGCACTTTGTACAGACTCCTGTACAAAGACCTCTGTACATGTGTCACGCTGTTTTGTGATCATGTGTTTCTGTGTCTGTCTCCCTCAGTAGACTGTGAGCTCCTCGAGGGCAGGAACCGTGTCTTACTCATCTCTGTATTCCCAGCGCCTAGCACAGTGCCTGGCACAGAGTACGTTGTTCATAAATGTGTGTTGAGTGCATGACGGGGTGGGGGGAGATGAGGAGGAGTTGCTGGGACTGGGAACATTCGTGCCTAGGACAGTGCCTCGCATTATGTAGGTTCTCAGTAAGAGTGAATGGTGTGTCTGTGTGAGTGGGGGGCCACGAGGCATGTGCATGTCCAGCAAAGGGCTCATTACCCCTGCCCCCCCAGCCCTACCTACAAGTGGAAGCGGCAGGTGACTCAGCGGAACCCTGTGGGACAGAAAAAGCGCAAGATGTCCCTGTTGTTTGACCACCTGGAGCCCATGGAGCTGGCGGAGCATCTCACCTACTTGGAGTATCGCTCCTTCTGCAAGATCCTGGTGCGGCCCGAGGGCTGGGGGGTCAGGGGTCCAATGTGGGCTGGAAGAGAGTTCTAGGAGGGGCAGGGTCCCTGGCGTAGGCTGGGTCACAGGGTGCATCAGGGGTTTCAGTGTAACCACTGAAGGTCAGCTGGAGGGTGAGGAGTGGCTATCAGTGAGGGGAGAGGCCGGCAAGGTGCTGAGGCCACTCCTCATGCCCCCAGTTTCAGGACTATCACAGTTTCGTGACTCATGGCTGCACTGTGGACAACCCCGTCCTGGAGCGGTTCATCTCCCTCTTCAACAGCGTCTCGCAGTGGGTGCAGCTCATGATCCTCAGCAAACCCACAGCCCCGCAGCGGGCCCTGGTCATCACACACTTTGTCCACGTGGCGGAGGTGCCTGCCCCTCCCTCCCTGTGTCTCCCAACCACCCCACATGCCAGTCAGGCCAACCCTTCCCTTCCCCTAACCCACTGCCTTCTCTCTAGATAAGCTGGGCCAAATTCTGGGCCCACTCAGTGACTCCCTGCCTCTCCGTCCCCATTTGCCTTCCAGAAGCTGCTACAGCTGCAGAACTTCAACACGCTGATGGCAGTGGTCGGGGGCCTGAGCCACAGCTCCATCTCCCGCCTCAAGGAGACCCACAGCCACGTTAGCCCTGAGACCATCAAGGTGCCTGGGACTGGGGAGGGGCCGGTGCTTCCCAGGTCTGTCTTCACTGGGTCCTCCCAGCAGCACTGGGGGCTGGGCACAGCTGTCCTCATTTGATAGATATGGAAATGGAGGCTCAGAGGGGTTAAGTGCTTTTCTCAGTTTGCACAATGGCAACAGCAGAGTGGGGGCTCACAGGTCGTCATGGACCCCAAAGCTAGTACTTTTTTTTTTTTTTTTTTTAAGACAGGGTCTCTCTCTGTTGTCCAGACTGGAGTTCAGTGGTGCAATCACAAGCTCACTGCAGCCTTGAACTCCTGAGCTCAATCGATCCTCCCACCTCAGCCTCCTGAGTAGCTGGGACTACAGGTGTACGCCACCATGCCTAATTTTTGTATTGTTATTAATTTTTTTTTTTTTTTTTTAGAGATGGGGTTTTGCCATGTTGCCCAGACTGGTCTTGAACTCCTGGGCTCAAGTGATCCGCCTGCCTTGGCCTCCCAAAGTGCTGAGATTATGGCTTGAGCCATTGTGCCTTGCCACTTGTAGTTTCTTCTTTTCTTTCTCCTTCATTTTTTATTATTTTTGAAGTATTTTGAAGTATTGAGTAACATACATATAGAAAAGTATATAAAAACATATGAGACTGGGCGTAGTAGCTCACACCTGTAATCCCAGCACTTTGGGAGGCTGAGGTGGGCAGATCACGTGACATCAGGAGTTTGAGACCAGCCTGGCCAACATGGTGGAAACCCATCTCTACTAAAATACAAAAATTAGCCAGGCATGGTGGCACGCACCTGGAATCCAAGCTACTTGGGAGGCTGAGGCAGGAGGAGAATTACTTGAACTCAGGAGGCGGAGGTTGCAGTGAGCCAAGATCGTGCCACCTCACTCCAGCCTGGGCGACAGAGTGAGACTCCATCTAAAAAAAAAGAAAAGTATATAAAAACATATGAATAGTTTAAAGAAAAATTGTAAAGAAAACACTGTGTAACTACTGCCCGGGTTGGGAAATAGAACCCTGCCAGGCCCCCAAGCGCCCAGCACTTTAGAGCATAACTCCCTCCCCACGACTTTTGCAATGATGATCTTGCTTTTCTTTATAGCTTCACCACGTAGGTATGCGGTCCAAAACAATGTGGGGCTTTTTGTTGTCTGTTTTGAACTTTCTATGAATGGAATGTTGTGTTATTTTATGTCTTGCTTTTTTCATTCCACATGGTTCTGAGAGTCTTTTCATTCTGTCATGTGGAGCAATTGTTTTTTCATTTTCATTGCCATATAATATTTTATTGTACATCTACCCCAATTCATTTATTTATTTATTTTTTTGAGATGGAGTCTGTCTCTGTCATCCAGGCTGGAGTGCGGTGGCGAGATCTCGTCACTGCAACTTCCGTCTCCTGGGTTTACGTGATTCTCGTGCCTCAGCCTCCTGAGTAGCTGGGATTATGGGCTCGTACCACCACGTCTGGCTAATTTTTTGTAGAGACAGGCTTTCACCATGTTGCCGAGGCTGGTCTTGAACTCCTGAGCTCAGGCAATCCACCCGCTTTAGCCTCCCAAAGTGCTGGGATTACAGGTGTGAGCCACGGCCCCCAGCCTACCCCAATTTATGTATTGATTCTATTGTTGAATGTTGGGGTTTTTCCTTTTCTTTTCTTTCTTTCTTTTTCTTTTCTTTTTTTTTTTTTTGAGATGGAGTCTTGCTCTGTCACCAGGCTGGAGTGCAGTGGCGCTAATTTGGCTCACTGCAACCTCTGCCTCCCAGGTTCAAGTGATTCTCCTGCCTCAGCCTCCTGAGTAGCTGGGACTACAGGCATGCACCACCACACCCGGCTAATTTTTGTATTTTTTTAGTAGAGATGAGGTTTCCACCATGTTGGCCAAGATGGTCTCCATCTCTTGACCTCATGATCCATCTGCCGTGGCCTCCCAAAGTGCTGAGATTACAAGTGTGAGCCACCACGCCCAGCTGGTTTTTCCAGTTTTTGCTGTTTGGACGGGGTGGCTGAGTATGTTCTTCCAGGTCATTGTCCTGTGCTGCCTTGCCTCCCTGAGCCTCTGTTTCTCCTGTTAAATGTTGATGATTCCCTGTGTCCAGGCCTGGTTTAGAGGTGTGGTGCTTTTGGCAGTGAGTATTGCCTTGAATTCATGGCAATGAATTCAATCCCCAGGGGCTGAGAGAGCCAGTCGTGGGGGACAGTAAGGGAGGTTTTTACTCTTTCACCTGTCCCTGACCCTGACTCCTCCTCACCCCCTCCTACATTTCCAGGGCTGAGGTAGGGAGGATGGTTGTGGGGGTATGACTCCTCTGTCCTTTGTCCCCAGCTCTGGGAGGGTCTCACGGAACTAGTGACGGCGACAGGCAACTATGGCAACTACCGGCGTCGGCTGGCAGCCTGTGTGGGCTTCCGCTTCCCTATCCTGGGTGTGCACCTCAAGGACCTGGTGGCCCTGCAGCTGGCACTGCCTGACTGGCTGGACCCAGCCCGGACCCGGCTCAACGGGGCCAAGATGAAGCAGCTCTTTAGCATCCTGGAGGAGCTGGCCATGGTGACCAGCCTGCGGCCACCAGTACAGGCCAACCCCGACCTGCTGAGCCTGCTCACGGTGAGGAGCAGGGGGCAGGGAGGTGGGGAGCTGGGCACCAGGGGTTGACAGTTTCCCCAGGTCCTGGCTGTGGGCGTGGCCTGGGGCTCTGGGTTCTGGCCAAGAAACTGAGATCTAGCGTGGGCTCTGGGGTTTGGAGTGGATGCTGAGAAGGGGTCCAGGCTCTGGTTGGGGCTGTGGACTGAGGTCTGATCTCCAGGCTGGTATGTGGACTGTGGGCAGTTTGAACTGGGCCTGGGTCCCGGGTTGAGTTCTGGCAATGGGCTGTGTTCTAGGGCTGGGCCAAGCTCTGCATTCTGTGGGCAGGGGTGGTTTCTAAGCATGGCCCTGGGCTTGGAGTGAAGTTCTGGGCTTGGCTTTACACTTGGTCTTGGGGTCTAGGGTGGGAGTTGGGTTCTGGTTTAGATCCAGACAAGGTTCTAGACATTGGGCTGGGGCTTAAGTGTTAAGGTTTGGAGCGGATTCTTAGCTGCTTCTGGGCTCTGGAGGGGATCAGGGTTGAAATCAGAGCTTCTGGCTGGGTTCCGACCTGGCTTCTTCCCTGACATCTTGGCAATATGTTGTGTTCAAGGTTTGGGGCCATGCTGTGGTTTGATCTGCGCGCTGGGATGACGCGGGGGTTGCTGTGCTGTGTTCTAAGCCAGGCTTTGTCCTGAGTCTAGCTTCTGACCCGAGCTCTGAGCTGAGCTGTGGCCTCTAGGTCGACCTTTGGCCCTGGGCTCTGTGGCCGTGGGCAGGGCACAGTGGGTGTGATCAGATCTGTGTGTCCCAGGTGTCTCTGGATCAGTATCAGACGGAGGATGAGCTGTACCAGCTGTCCCTGCAGCGGGAGCCGCGCTCCAAGTCCTCGGTGAGGGGGTACTCCCTCCTCTCCACTCTGCCCTTCCCTCCTGAGAATCCCAGGATGTGAGGACGGGAAGAGCTCTTAGCAACCACCTCACCCATCCGTCTTGTAGGACAGAGGCATCCTGGGGGTAGGGCAGTAGTGTTGGGCAGACTTCCCTCTCCCAGGGATTCCCCTCTCTGTTCCCCGGGGCTCTGGGCTCCCCCTGCCTCTGGCCCTAGCTCAGGCCCGACCATTTCCATAGCCAACCAGCCCCACGAGTTGCACCCCACCACCCCGGCCCCCGGTGCTGGAGGAGTGGACCTCGGCTGCCAAACCCAAGCTGGATCAGGCCCTCGTGGTGGAGCACATCGAGAAGATGGTGGAGGTGAGCTCCTGCGGAGCCTGAGCAGTGTGTGGGGAGAGGCCAGTTTGCCGGAGCACTGCCCTGGAAGCCAGCACGAGTGTCCTGTTCAAGACCCAGCACTCAGCCCCCAGGAGTCACAGGGCCTGGCAGGCCAGCTGCACGGGGCTGAGGTGCCCCTGGGTAGGGTGGGGGTGGAGGTATGGAACGGGGGTGGTGTCAGAGACCTCTCTGAGACACACCTAATCAAATGGACTGGGAACGTGGGAAGGGACAGCACCTGATGTCCCCTTTACTCTCCCCTCTTCTGGCTCTGCGTGTCCCTCTGCGTGCCCCAGTCTGTGTTCCGGAACTTTGACGTCGATGGGGATGGCCACATCTCACAGGAAGAATTCCAGATCATCCGTGGGAACTTCCCTTACCTCAGCGCCTTTGGGGACCTCGACCAGAACCAGTGAGGAGGGCTGGGGACCTGGGGGAGAGGGAAGGCAACTCAGCCCACTTCTGCCTGGGCTTCAGTTTCTTGTGTGCAAGATGAGGTCACTGAGCCAGATGATCTTGGCCTGGGAAGCTGCCAGTGTGGGAAAGGGCACTTGCTTTTGTGGGGAGGAGAGGCTGCCAGCTGTGGAGGCGCAGTGGTATCTCACAAATTCAGACAGATGGGGGGCTCCACCTGAGTCTTGCAAAGACTGTGACCTGGGGACTGTGGCTACAAAAGTGCTGTTTTATTTGTGGAGCTCACAGCTGTCAAGAAGTGTGGGCAACTTGAGCTCCTGGATAGTCTGTTCTAATGAATAGATAAGAAAGGTTTGTAATTAGCAGTACCCAGTTGTTTATCAACAGTTCATATGCTGACAATTTGGAAAAACAGCTGGTTCTCTGAAGTAGGTTAAACATGCCCCCTGAAGCCAGATTCATGCCCTATTTTTGCTGAGCAGAAAAAACTCCATTCAAAATTTAAAGTCCATCTCAGGTCGATTTATTTTTTAATGTTACCTGTATTTCAAAAATCTGTTGTTTTTTATTTCCACATTACAAAAATCCACGGTAAAATAAAATCTAGGTGGTAAAATAAATTTATAGTGAACAAAATGTTTAAAGTAAGAAGTGAGAGGCCAGGTGCGGTGCCTCACGCCTGTAATCCTAGCACTTTGGGAGACTGAGTTGGCAGGATCAATTCAGGCCAGGAGTTTGAGCCCAGCCTGGGCAACAGAGTAAGACCCTGTCTCTACAAAAATTATTATTATTATTTTTGAGACAGAGTCTCACTCTGTTGCCCAGGCTGGAGTGCAGTGGTACAATCTCGGCTCGCTGCAACCTCCACTTCCTGGGTTCAAGTGATTCTCCTGCTTCAGCTTCCTGAGTAGCTGGGATTACAGGCATGCATCACCGTGCCTGGCTAATTTTTGTATTTTTAGCAGAGATGGGGTTTTACCATGTTGGCCAGGCTGGTCTCAAACTCTTGACCTCAAGTGATCCACCTGCCTTGGCCCCCCAAAGTGCTAGGATTACAGGCATGAGCTACTGCTCCTAGCCTAAAAAAATTTTTTTTGGGCATGGGTGGCACGTGCCTGTAGTCCCAGCTACTCAGGAGGCTGAGGCAGGAGGATCCCTTGAGCCCAGGAGGTTGAGACTGCAGTGAGCTGTGATCACACCACTGCACTTCAGCCTGGGTGACTGAGCGAGATCACCCCCATCAAAAAAAAAAAAAAAGGAAAAAAAAAGGAAGAAATGAAAGTCCCCTCTTTCCTTTTCCACTGGTAGAAGTTGCCATGATTAAACACTGTTAACAATATTAAGCTTGGCAGTATGTGGATTCTTCCAGTCTTCTTTTCCCAGGCAGGTGCACATTGATAGAGATTTTGTTTGTTTGGTGTCTGTTTCATGGACAAACAGGATTAGAGCATAAATCTAGTTCTGCTTGTGGCTTTTATCATAGCTGCTTTATTTCTTCTCCCAGATTTTAGGCAGAGGTAGTTGAGTTCCATGTTTTCTCCCTGGGTTGGTGGGTGGATTTTTATCTAGACCACCTTTTCAGTGAGAATGACCCTTTGAGACGATGGAGGCCTCAGCTTCATGCAGCGGTCTCAGCCTTAACCCTCTACCTCCTGCAGGCCCCAGGCTGTGTGTGTGTGTGTGTGTGTGTGTGTGTGTTGGTGAGGGGGAAGCCCTGGTTGGGTATCAAAACCTAGCACCTGGTTCGGCAGGAGGGAGACCAGCACCGGCTCCCAGAACCAGGCCCAGCTCACCACTTCATTGTAAAGCTCCCTCTTTGTTTCTGGAACTTGGGTGTTTCCATTTCTTTCTTACAAAATTATCTATGCATTTACAGCAATTATTGATATATCTTTAGGCAGCATCTAGGCACTTGTAGTGGGTTCTCTTTTTTCTTTTTTCTTTTTTTTAATCACCCTCTCTTTTTTTTGAGACAGAGTCTCACTCTGTCGCTCAGGCTGGAGTGCAATAGCGCGATCTTGGCTCACTGCAACCTCTGCCTCCCAGGTTCAAGTAATTCTCATGCCTCAGCCTCCCAAGTAGCTGAGATTACAGGCACTGGCCACCAGACCCGGCTAATTTTTTTTTCTTTTTCTTTTTTTTGAGACGGAGTTTCGCTCTTTGTTGCCCAGGCTGGAGTACAGTGGTGTGATCTCGGCTCACTGCAACCTCCGCCTCCCGGGTTCAAGTGATTCTCCTGTCTCAGCCTCCCGAGTAGCTGGGATTACAGGCGCCTGCCACCATGCCTGGCTAATTTTGTATTTTTTTTTTTTTTGAGACAGAGTCTCACTCTGTCACCCAGACTGGAGTGCGGTGGCGCGATCTCGGCTCACTGCAAGCTCTGCTTCCCGGGTTCATGCCATTCTCCTGCCTCAGCCTCTGGAGTAGCTGGGACTACAAGCACCCGCCACCATGCCCGGCTAATTTTTTGTATTTTTAGTAGAGACGGGGTTTCACCGTGGTCTTGATCTCCAGACCTCGTGATCCACTAGCCTCCGCCTCCCAAAGTGCTGGGATTACAGGCATGAGCCACCTCACCCAGCCTAATTTTGTATTTTTAGTAGAGATGGGGTTTCACCATGTTGCGCAGGCTGGTCTTGAACTTCTGACCTCAGGTGATCCGCCCTCCTCGGCCTCCCGAAGTTCTGGGATTACAGGCGTGAGCCACCATGCCTGGCCTAATTTTTGTATTTTTAGTAGAGACGGAGTTTTACCTTGTTGGCCAGGTTGGTCTCCAACTCCTGACCTCACCTCAGGTGATCTACCCACCTCAGGTGATCTGCCCACCTCGGCCTCCCAAAGTGCTGGGATTACAGGCATGAGCCACTGTGCACCCGGCCTAAAAATCACCATCTTGACAGAATTTCATGCCTTGCTTTTTGTTTTTTTTCATCTTTGTGCTTGTTTTCCACTTAACCCTTGATCACAGACATCTTTCCATGTGGATTCATGTAGAACTACCTCATTCGTTAGAACAGCTGCAGAGTATTCCACTGTGCGGTTAGTCCATCATTTCCCTAACCATCCTCCTGCTGATGGACAGTTAGACTGTTCCAGTTTTTCAGTATGATTCTATGCCAGGCTGCCATGAACGTCCTTTTACTGATCCACTCAGGCCACTATTTCTGTAGGAGAAATTCCTAGAAGTGGGATAATTGGATCAAAAGATATGCACATTCTAAATTAGGAGAGAGACTGCCAAACTGACCTCAGACAAGGTTGTACCAGTTTGCACCCCCATCAGCAGCGTACAAGTGCCTGCTTCCCAACTTCCTCGCCAACAGTGGATGCTATAAAAAGCTTCACAATTTTGCCAGTCTCATTGGCAAATGGTATCTTGGTTAAATTTGCATTTCTTTAATACTAATGGGGGTAGGGTATCTTTTCATATGTTTATTGGCCATTTATTTCTCCTGTCAATTGCCTGTTCTGATTCCTTGTCCATTATTCTACTGGGTTTGTTGGTCTTTTTCTCATTGATTTTTAGAATCTCTGTTAATGGATATTAACCCTTTGCTGTTGAATGTGTTTGCAAATATTTTCTCCCTGTCTGTCATTTATGTTGTCTTTTTCCATATAAAATTTAAAAACTTTTGTGTGCTCAATATGTCAGTCTTTTCCTTTCTGGCTTCTTGGATTTGTGTTCTGTGTAGAAAGGCCCTCAGCCCCTCAAGATTATAAAATTATTATCTTATATCTTTTCTTTTTTTTTTTTTTGAGACAGGGTCTCTTGCCATGTGACCCAGGCTGGAGTGCAGTGGCATGATTTTGGCTCGCTGCAACCTCCACCTTCCAGGTTCAAGTAATTCTTGTGCCTCAGCCTCCCGAGTAGCTGGGATTATACGTGCCCACGACCATGCGTGGCTAATTTTTGTATTTTTAGTAGAGACAGGTTTTTACCATGTTGGCCAGGCTGGTCTCGAACTCCTGACCTCAAGTCATCCGACTGCCTTGGTCTCCCAAAATGCTGGGATTACAGGCATGAGCCACCTTGCCCGCCCTGTCTTATATCTTTTGAGATAATTTTATTTTTTGCATGAGTGTTTACAAAAAATCCAGTGAGAACAGTGATAATTTAGTTTTCACGCACAGTATGAAGAATGTAGGCTTGTATTTTTTGTTTGTTTGTTTGTTTGTTTTTTTGAGACGGAGTCTTGCTCTGTTGCCCAGGCTGGAGTGCAGTGGTGTGATCTCAGCTCACTGCAACCTCCACCTCCTGGGTAGGCTTATATTTTTTTCTTTTCTTTTCTTTTCTTTTTGAGACAGGTCTCTTGCCGTGTCACCCAGGCTGGAGTGCAGTGGCATGATCTTGGCTCGCTGCAACCTCCACCTCCCAGGTTCAAGTGATTCTCATGCCTTAGCCTCCCGAGTAGCTGGGATTATAGGTGCCCGCCACTATGCCTGGCTAATTTTTTGTATTTTTAGTAGAGACGGGGCTTTGCCATGTTGGCCAGGCTGGTCTTGAACTCCTGACCTCGTGATCCACCCGCCTTGGCCTCCCAAAGTGCTGGGATTACAGGCGTAAGCCACTGTGCTCAGCTCTATATTTTTTTCAGATAGCCAGTTATCCTAATGCTCCCTTGATTTGATGGACCACCTGGATCACACATTATGAGCCCCCTCATAAGCAGGTGGGAGTCTCAAGCGAGGGCCAGTCCCGATGGGAATAGCACTTGGTGGCTGAGGACCCTCCTATCTGTGCAGACACTGTTGTAAAACTTCACATGCATCATCTAATTTAATCCTCACCAAAATCCTATGAAATGTAGGAATGATCATTACACCCATTTATAGATAAGGAAACGGAGAGACAGGGAGATTACTCCGCTACAGGTCAAGAGGCAGGGAAGTAGAGCTGCGATTTGAACTGAGGTCTGTGTCTAGAACACGTGCTCATTCTTTCCCTAAAATGTATTCATAGGTGAAAAAGGGCTTCTGCGGAAAGCCCTGGGTTATGTGGGAAACGCTGGATTTACAGGTGTCTTTCCAGCAGGATGATGCAGGAGAGAGAGGGATGCGATTTCTCCCAATCTCTCCTGGTCCCAGAACTCATTAGAGAGTTCTCCCTGCTCAGGGCTCCCGACTGGTGTTGCACACAGTACACTTCGGGAGCCCGAGGCTGATGGTTCCATGGAAAGTACACAGTTATTTTAGTTGGCACACAAAGTGTGAAGTGGGCAGGACAGGCCACTGTTCTGAGAAGGAACCCAGGGAAAGGGACTGGCCCAAGACCACACACTGGTTAGCGGCACTTCCCACATCTGCCTGACCCCTAGTCCAGTGCCGCCTTTTCTTTACTCTGCAACAGGAGTCCAAAATCAGGAGTTCCATGAGGACACTGGGAACAGTGGGATGGGTTAGGCCAGCGGTGGATGGTTCTGGGGAGGGCCCGAGCTGAAGCGCCCCCCCAACTCCCCACAGGGATGGCTGCATCAGCAGGGAGGAGATGGTTTCCTATTTCCTGCGCTCCAGCTCTGTGTTGGGGGGCCGCATGGGCTTCGTACACAACTTCCAGGAGAGCAACTCCTTGCGCCCCGTCGCCTGCCGCCACTGCAAAACCCTGGTGAGAGTCCCTTTCCCGGCTCACGGCCCAAGCCACGCCCCTCCAGCCCCGGCCCCGCCCTCCCTTCTGGCCCCGCCTCTGCCAGAGCCCTTCTCAAGCCAGGAAAACCTGGTTAATTCTATTTGCCTCTCCTCCTGTGGTTCTGCCCGGGGCCCTGAGGCGGGCTCTAAAGCCCTAGTCTCACCCTCAAGAAGGAAGAAGTAGAGTCATCACCTCTAAATCCCTCCTCCCACCACGGCCCCTCCTCTATTGCAGATCCTGGGCATCTACAAGCAGGGCCTCAAATGCCGAGGTGAGATGGAATGACTGGAAGGGCTGCTGGGCAGTGTTTTTTTTTTTTGTTTGTTTGTTTGGGAGAGTTACTATTTTGGTGGGGCAATTGCCAAGGAGTGAAGTACCTTAAAATCAGAGGCGCATGGCCGGGCATGGTGGCTCAAGCCTGTAATCCCAGCACTTTGGGAGGCCGAGGCGTGCAGATCACCTGAGGTCAGGAGTTCAAGACCAGCCTGACCAACATAGCGCAACCCCGCCTCTACTAAAAATACAAAAAGTAGCTGGGCGTGGTGGCAGCCACCTGTAATCCCAGCTACTTGGGAGGCTGAGGCATGAGAATCGCTTGAACCTAGGAGGCGGGGTTTGCAGTGAGCCGAGATCACGCCACTGCACTCCAGCCTGGGCAACAGAGAGGGCTCTGTCTCAAAAAAAAACAACAACAAAAAAAACCCCAAAACCAAAACCCCACAAAATCAGAGGCTCAAGATGACTGATGTGAAGGGAGTGGCGTTTAAGAGGCCATTTATTTTGATGACGCAGCTGCCCAGGAACAGAGAACATGGGAGAAGGCATAGACTGACAATTAGGAGGAGGAGAACACTTTGGAAGGAGACTCTTATTTTGGTGGGGCAGCTGCTCAGGAACAAAGGTTCCTGGTAGGGGGGCGCAAGCCTGCGGGATGGGATGGAGGGTATTCTGACCAATGGCCCTGGCTGGCTCTCCATTTGCCCTCCCCCAGCCTGTGGTGTGAACTGCCACAAGCAGTGCAAGGATCGCCTGTCAGTTGAGTGTCGGCGCAGGGCCCAGAGTGTGAGCCTGGAGGGGTCTGCACCCTCACCCTCACCCACGCACAGCCACCATCACCGCGCCTTCAGCTTCTCTCTGCCCCGCCCTGGCAGGCGAGGCTCCAGGCCTCCAGGTAAGAGGGAGTCATTCTGTACTGGCCTGTGGAGGGAAGGATGCAGGGCCACTGGGGCAAAGAACGCAGGATGGAAGCCATTCCAAAGTGCATAATTCTCTTTTTGTGGTGGGATAATAAAGAAGGGACAGGCCGGGTGCGGTGGCTCACGCCTGTAATCCCAGCACTTTGGGAGGCCGAGGTGGGCGGATCACGAGGTCAGGAGATCAAGACCATCCTGGCTAACACGGTGAAACCCCATCTTTACTAAAAATACAAAAAAAAAAAAAATTAGCCAGGCGTGGTGGCGGGCGCCTGTAGTCCCAGCTACTTGGGAGGCTGAGGCAGGAGAATGGCATGAACCCGGGAGGCGGGGCTTGCAGTGAGCCGAGATCGCGCCACTGCACTCCAGCCTGGGCGATAGAGCAAGATTCCGTCTCAGAAAAAAAAAAAAAATAAATAAAGAAGGGACAGGTAAGGGTGCCAGAAAGTGGCCAGGAAGCCCTGGACCTTCTGAGGCTGAGGAGAGAGACCCTAATTTATAAAGAGGTATAAAAGTGAAAGAGGCTTCAAGATTCCAGTTACAGTCTTATTTTGTTGGAGGGGTTAACAAAGGATTGGAGAAGGTGTTATATGAGCCATTGGCTTGCCTTTCCCTTTCTGGCTGCTCTGGAGGCTCTTCTGGGGAAAGTCCCTTGCCCTGATAATGTCCTGGCAGCTCTCTTGGGGTATTTGATGGTTTTAGGTCAGTCTGCTGAATGACAACTGGCCAAATGATTATTTTGCTGAGAACAGTCCGAACAACTATGTTAAACTGGGGTCTAAGGTAGTTGATCACAACTGTTTGGATTGGCATAAGTCCTCAAAAAACAGAGGCAGGCACAGGGCATACATCCTCAAAAATAGAAAAGATAAATCCATTTGCATTGAGCCTTCCAGAAGTGCTGGGGTCTAAAATGTGAAATACACACAAAATTGACATTTAAGCAAACTGCGCTGACAAATCTGTGGCTGAAAAAGCTGTGGCAAAACAAAAACATAGAAAAAGAGCCTCAAAAATTGGGCTGAGGCCGGGCATGGTGGCTCACGCCTGTAATCCCAGCATTTTGGGAAGCCAAGGTGGGTGGATCACCCGAGGTCAGGAGTTGGAGACCAGACTGGCCAACGTGGCAAAGCATCATCTCTACAATACAAAAATACAAAAATTAGCTGGGCATGGTGGCAGGCGCCTGTAATCCCAGCTACTTGGGAGGCTGAGGCACGAGAATTGCTTGAACCTGGGAGGTGGAGGTTGCAGAGAGCCGAGATTGCGCCAGCCTGGGCGACAGAGAGAGACTCTGTCTCAAAAAAAAAAAAAAAAAAAAAAAAAATGGGCTGTGAGGTCATGCAGGGAATTGATTTTTGGTGGGTGGGTCTGCTTCTGGGATGATGTGGATGCCTCCCATGGAGAGGGGAAGGGTTGATGAAGTCCCAGGGACCTGGAAGTGTGTTCTGCAGCAATCCCCCTCCCAGCAGAGATCCGTGAGGAGGAGGTACAGACGGTGGAGGATGGGGTGTTTGACATCCACTTGTAATAGATGGTGAGTCCTCCCACAGCTGGCACCAGAGCTCCCCACTGAGGGCTGGGGGGGAGCTGGGGAGTATCAGGGAAATGGGTGCTTTATCCAAATGGCTCCAAGCCAGGTGGGCTACTACCTTGTTGTTGGGGGGGTGTCTTCCTCACAACCTGTTTTTCTCTTCCCAGCTGTGGTTGGATCAAGGACTCATTCCTGCCTTGGAGAAAATACTTCAACCAGAGCAGGGAGCCTGGGGGTGTCGGGGCAGGAGCCTGGGGGTGTCGGGGCAGGAGGCTGGGGATGGGGGTGGGATATGAGGGTGGCATGCAGCTGAGGGCAGGGCCAGGGCTGGTGTCCCTAAGGTTGTACAGACTCTTGTGAATATTTGTATTTTCCAGATGGAATAAAAAGGCCCGTGTAATTAACCTTCACCATCAGCGCCTAGAATCCCGGGGGGTAGGGGGATGGTATACTTTACAGGATGACAATCTTGGGAGCTAGAACTTTGTAGCCAGAGAAACTTGGGAGGTCTGGAATCTCATGTGTCTGGAGTCTTGGGGGAGAGAATCTTAGAAGCAGAAAACCTTGGAACATAAGAATCTTGGGGAGGGTCTAGGATCTTGAGGAGACCAGATCCTTGGACATCTAAAACTTGAAACTAGTAGGTCTGCACCCGAGAATTGCAGGGCCAGTCATGCATACCCAAAGCCTTCAGCCCATGGCCGAAATTCCCTTGCTGGACAGGCGGCCTTTCAGCCCCTGCTTGGACGCTTCCAGTAACAGGGCCCTCACTGCAGGAATCGTGGGAGGGAGAGGGGCAGCGCAGAGTTGCTGGCTGTCAGGGAAGGGAGGGAGGGCCCTGGGCAGTCCGAGGGCCCTGCTGGGCTTGTGCCTCAGGGTGGGGGCTGTACTCCTCGGCCTTGCAGCCTCCTGGCCTGGTGCTGCTGCCAGCCGGAAGGACAGTGACTTCCAGAGGAAATGCATATTGATCCTGCTTTCAGCCTCCGGTGGTGGCTTCTCCCAACCCAGCTCTTCCCTCCTGAGCCTGCAGCACGGAGGTTTTGGGGGTCACTGCTACCTAAAGAAGGCTAAGGCCACTTCTGAGGCTGGTCTGGGAGTTTACTAAAGGTTCTGAAGCTGGGCCGGGCTGCCCCTGGGATCAGGAGACTCCAGACAGCAGTCCTGACAATGGGAACTACCTCCTCAGTCCCCCAAACTGGGAGGTGTCCCACAGCAGCTGTAGGATTGTCCTAGGGGTGGAGACCTGAGCACCTTCCACTCCAAAGCACAGTATCTGCGGGCCTGGCAGTGGCCTCAGTTCCCCCATGAGTGCCCTGGTCCCCCACCCCAGGGTTTCCCCACATCACATCCATCCCTGCTTTAAGACCCCACTCCCCCTGGCCTGTTCTTTATTTTGGGTCACTCCCTTCTCTTTCCTGGTCATATCTCTCCTGCAGGCCTACCCTGTGTTGGGCCCCCCAGCCCTGTCTCTGCATCGGGTGCCCCCCTGCCCCTCCTTCTGTCCTCAGCCCCCTCCGCCCTTCCCCCTCTTGAGGCTGTAATATCCGTTTCACGATTTGGGGGCTGAGTTGCTATAACAACAGACGGCGATTGTGTTGTGAAGAGCAGCTCGCTCCTGTGCCGCCTGCCTCCTGTGCTGCCTCCATCCCTGCAGCCCAGTCGGTTCCTCTTGGCTCCTCTCCTCACTACCCTCCAGTTCCAGTCTGGCCTCTTCCTGGTGTGTGTGTGTGTGTGTGTGTGCACACATGCATATGTGTGTCCAGGTCTGCCTGCCCGGGATGTGACAAGTAGCGGTCTTCATGGTTGCATGTGTCTGAATTTGGTGTCTGAGCTTCACATTGTATGCGCCTGTGTGCATGTGTGTGCATGGACATGCATGCTGTATCTGCTGTGTTTCCCCTCCCCCATGTGTCCCCACTGGCCTTTGCACATGGGAGAAGGGCATGTGCTCAGCACATCACTCAACTGTCCACATTGGGTGGGTACCTGTGTGTGGTGTGTGTGTGTGTGGGGTGTGTCTTGAAGTGGCAGGTCCCAAATGCTTAGGCAATCTGAACCTTGGACCTTGCAGAGAGGAGAGATGTCCCTGTAGGTGGGAGGGACAGGGAGGTGCAGCAGCTGCCCGGTGACCTTTTCTGCTCTTGATGGGCAAAGCTGGGGGTGGGGAAAGGAGACAAGTGCTCATACTTACCTCCCTTCCTGCCCAGGCTCCTCTGTAAGGGTCTGAGTCTGTCTCTGTGAGCCATTGCACCTGTCTGTCTATGCCCTGATGCCTGGATGGACAAGGGGTGTGTGTGTGTGTGTGTGTGAGTGTGAGGAGGCTGCAGGAAGAGGAACAGTGGGGGATGGGCAGGAAAGTGGGCTGTGGGGTCAGCGAGGCAATTTCGCATTCATAGGCCCTGACTCAGCAGTTCCATTCTCTGGCTCCTTCATTGGCTTTGGTGGGGATGCCCTGGGGGTCTCTCCAAGGTCAGAGTGGGCCCTAAGTCTGGGACCTGGCTTAGGGATCACCCTTCTCGACTCCTAGGAAAAACTCCTTGCAGCCTGGGTCCCCCTCTTACCCCTTCACAGGCTGGGGAAGGAGTTTCCCTCCGGGGGGGTTGGTGTCCGCGTTAAGCCACTCAGTAATTGACCACTCTCTTTGAAGTGCCTGGGCAGGGGTCCAGGATGACTGTGGGCAGGTCCCCTGGGTGCACCTGTTCTGGGCATGCATTAATTGCCTGGTGTAGGTACCTGTGTGCACAAGTGTGTGTGTTCTTGCGCAGTATATGCTTCCTGTGGGTGTGTTACCATGGTGGGGCATTTCTGCAGGTGTTCTTATGTGTCTCTGGGAATGCCCAGTGTTCACAGATATGTGTGCATGGCTGTGAGTGCCCCAATGTGCATGCATTGGTGGTTGAATGTAAGTGTTCTTGCATGTTGCCTCTGGCTAAGGAAGTGCCAACTACCACCAGCTGTGCAGATCACAGACCCTGCAACAGAAACCAGGGTCCTGGAGTGAGCTGGCAGAATGGTCTGGCACACATACACACACACACTCTGTCTCTCACTGTCTCATTCAGCAGCCCAGTGACCAACCTCGGGGTATACACACTAGGTGCCAGTGTGTGTACACTTTTATTGGCGGAGTGAGTGAAGGGTGTCCCCCAGTCCCCCACATTCATACACATGCACAGTGACGCATGTACCCTTACAGGAGAGACCTGCGCCCCCCAGCACCACTCTAACTGAAACTCATGGATGGGAGGAGGAGAACAGAGAAGGGGGCTGCTGCCAGGTGCCCTCAGTCACCAGGCATGTGCAGGCGCAACCCTGCCCCCACACCTACTCGTACCTCGGTCCAGGGTTCCAGGCAGAACTGAGAGTTTGGCCTCAAACTCTGGGATTCCCATGAGGCAGGACTGGGAAACCCCCAAGTTCCTAGGTCTACCCCGCCCCCATCTCTGCCTTTCCTTCCCCCACCGCCTCCGTCTTTATCCCAGCAAAGCCCCTTCCTCTTCAGTTCTGGGGGCTCCAAGCCAGGGGCCCTCCGGACGGTGGGAGGTGGGGGCCAGGCTACCGACTGGAAAAAGCCCCCAGCAGCCATGGACCCACCGAGTCCCCCTTCTCTAGGCTCCTCGAAGCCCGGGCCCACCCCTGGGCGTAGCCAGCAGAGGGCGCTGCGGCCCAGGCCCCGCATCAGCCCTGCTCCCGCGGCGTCCCAAGTCGGGGTCCACAGCCTCTCCTTCGGCTTGTCCCAGCCCCGCGCTGCGCGAAGACCTTCTGGCCGTGGGGGGAGGGTGCGGGACCCAAGGCCCCGAACTAAGGGGCGAGGGGCGAGGGGTGAGAGTGCTTGGGTTCCCGGAAAAGACACTGAGGCCGGGTTTGGGGCCCGCCTGGTTGGGGGCCCGGGCGCCCGAGAACCTCGAGAGGCTGGGAG
The DNA here is from genome assembly GCF_029289425.2 of Pan paniscus. Taxonomy (NCBI): domain Eukaryota; kingdom Metazoa; phylum Chordata; class Mammalia; order Primates; family Hominidae; genus Pan; species Pan paniscus. Next base: position 65,948,647 of record NC_073258.2, on the reverse strand, counting down.
GAGCGCGGGTGCCGTGGGGCCGGGACGCCTGGGTCCCGCGCGAGGGAGGGAGTGGGCCTGTGGAGCCGCTGGACTGGCGGCTTCTGAGCCCTTGCATTGGCTGCGCTGCTCGCCCGTCAGCGCAGCGTGGTCCAATGCGCGCGTCTCGGGGGCGGGCACTGGTGCTGATGCTGCCGTCAGTCGGTGTTGCAGGGATGCGGCGGCGGGAGCAGCCGCCCTGACTCGCGGAGCATCCTCCTCGGAGAGGCACCGCGGCGGGGCGGGCGGGCGGGGACGCGGCGGGGAGGGAGAGAGGCGCGAGGCGGCAGACACCGCTAGCCCTGGCTCTGCCACCCGTCGGAGACGGGGCGGCCCTGTAGCTCTGCTACCCACCCTCCAGCTTCTGGCGCCCCGAGAACCAGGTAAAATGGGGGGGGGGCCGCTGCGGCGGAGACGGGCGGGGGGCGGGAGCCGATGGGGGAGGGGAGCGGATCGGAGGGGGCGAGGGAGGCAGGACGGATGAATTGGGGGGCGGGGGCGCCGCGCTGAGAGGGCTGGCCCGGTGACAGCGAGGAGGCAAAGCCGCTGGGGGCTTGGGGGTCGGAGGCTCCTGTGGAAGGGGCACTGGCCCTGAGAGCTGAGGAGAATGGGGAGGGGTGGGAGGAAGGGTCTTTGGGGGAAGGGATGGAGAGAGGAGGGGCATCCAGAGGACTGAGAGGGGGTTCTTAAAGGGGGTTCCCCAGTCTGTGCTAGCCCCAGAGGCTTGAAGCAGCGCCGGGCCAGAGGAGCTGTTGTGTTCTGGAGGGTCTAATCAGCGAGAAACTGGGCTTCGTGGGAGGAGAGGAGAGGGGGCTGGAGAAGAGAGAGAAGTGGAGAGGGAAGGAAAGGGGCCAGGCCAAGGGCTTCGTCCTGAGGGGACCCACTGAGGACCAGGCTTTCCTGGGGGATGGGAGCCAAGGGGAGAAGAGGTTATTGGGAGAGAGCAGAGGGGAATGTGCCAAGGTGCTCCAGGCAGAGAGGGGAATGTGCCAAGGTGCTCCAGGCAGAGATGGGTCTGTGCTGGTGGAGAGCTGGGAAAGATGGGGTCTGAGGGAGAGGAGCGGAAGCTTGCGGGGGAAGGCTGGGGGTGATGAGACAGGGAGACTGGGAAATCAGTAGGAGGGGGCTTTGCTGGGGTGGGAATGCGCTGGGGGCGGTGACAGGGTTCTGGTCAGAGAGTGCTGCAGGGGGAGAGGAAGCTGCAGGGCCCTTGGCTTGCTCCCCCACCCCTAAAGAGGAAGGGACCATTTCTCATGTCCCAGCCTCCTACCCCAGCTGAAGCAGCAATCTTCCCTGGGGTCTTTGGGTTGGGGTATGAGCCCTTGAACCCTTGATGGGCTTTTGGGGCACAATTGGCTTTGGGGTGCTGTTGTCTCCTTTACTCTCACCCCCCTCCTGAATCTTGGGAGAGGGCATTCGATGCCTCATTGAGCTAGCAAGGGCTGGGAGGGGCTTTTTCTTGGTGTCTGGAGGTGAAGGAGGAGGCTGTCCACCTGGAATAATGAAATAGATTTTTAGGGAGTGGGTCTTGGGTCCCCAGTCCCTTGGCTGCCCTGGGGGCTTCCAGATAGCCCTGTTTTTTTATGTGTTGGCGGGTGGGCGTCTCTCCTCTTCCATTCATTCTTATCCTTCCCTGTTGTCTACCTTCCCAGTGTCTGGGTGTTCCTTTTGGAGGAGGGTGGACATTAGGGTCTTACTTTCTCTGTCTTCTGCCAGAGAAGGAGAAAGAAAGAAGGGAGAGGGAAGGAGAAGGGGAGGGAGGTCTGCAGTCTGCTAACTGTGAGGCCTTCTGTTTTGTGGGTGCTTCAGCCCCTCAGTCCCTACCTCCTCTTGCTTCCAGGGATGGCTCCAGGGATGCTGGCATCTGAGGTGTGGCTGGATCTTTTGGGAGACGGGAGAAGGGTCTGGCTGGGGGCTCTTCATTCATGCTAGAGGAAGTGTTCTCAGACCCATCCTATCCTCAGATCCCCAGGGGTGGGCGGGATGGACCAACCAGCCACGGCTGCCGGGCAGTTCTTTCCAGCCCAGGCCTGGGCTGAATCCATATGACAGTGGAGTTCTGAGAGGAGGGGCTGGGTGCGCGAGTGGCTGGTGGGGACCCCTCTTTCCTTCCAGGCTCAGTCACTACCCAGGTCCAGCTGCTCCCTCCCGCTTACCCTTGCCAGTGACACAGACACTCTGACAATGATACACGCACTCGGTGGCACCCACCCAGACACACACCTACACAGGCACACACACCTGCATACACAATACACCTCCTGGCAGCATACAGCCCACACTCCCCACCCAGAGAGGCTGCCACCTCATGCCTGCCTCCTTGAGACCTCCCCCAGGCGCCTTGCTGCCATGTACACAACACACACACGGCCACTACGTGCCCCCAGAGCCCCCAGCGCAGCACTGCCAGCCCTCACCCTTGGATGCACACAGCCCCCATCCAACCACTCACCTCCCCAGGCTCACAGCCATCGCAGGCACACCTGTGCTTCTTCCTCATACACCTTCAGTCCTTGCAACACACCCTCTCCTTCCAGACACCCCATCCCTCCCAGGTCTACACAGCATGTGTGCACACCCTCCCAGACACACCAGTCCCTGCCCCCCAGCAAGCTCATCCTGAAGTACCATGTGCATGTCTGTCTGGGTGCTGAACACCTTGCCCCAGGCCTTTGTGTGTGTGCACGTGTGTGTGCACACCAGCACATGTTTGCTAACACACTTAATGCTGTGACTCACCCCCTAAACCTCTCTTCTACTTTCTCTCTCTCTCACTCACTTATCTTTGTACCTTCGGCGCAGGGCCTCCTACCCCTCCTGGCCACAACCACGACCCTTCCCAGTGGAGTCCAGCCCCCACCTACACCTGGTTTCCCTGGGAGCCTTCCTATTTCTAAGTGGCCCCACCCCCCGCATTAATCCTCAGGCACAAGGGCCCCTACACCTGCCTGTGCACTGGAGACACTGTCCTTTCATTCGCAGCTCCCAAGCCCAGCCCCCACGGGGATGCCCCGATTGTGTGTCCTCACACGCCACCCACCTTGCTGCTCCATCTGTTGGTGCAGCTCCCTCGCCCCTGCCCCTTCCACACTGATGGGCCTGTGGGCTCTCGGAGACTCATTCAACAAATAGTCTGGTGCACACTTTCAAGGATGTGTGTGGCACCTTGTTATTTACGAAGCTGCTTCCCCACTGCCACCACCACTGTTTGGCATGGTGGGGTGAGGGTGAAGGTGGGACTCTGCTGTGCTCCTCAGTGAGCCTCAGTTTCCTCACCTGTGAAATGGGATCCTCATCCCTACCTAGTGGGATGTTATGAGGACTCACTGAGAGGACAATGATGGCAATGATAGTAGTAACAAGCATGTTTATTGTGTACCTACTGTGTGCCTGGCCCTGTGCGAAGCACTCTGTAAACCTTACTTTGATGTATTTGTAAGACACATAGAAGGTCCCCGTAAATGGTAGCTATTTTTATTGTCATTATCATAACCTTCCCTGCACGCACACACACGCACACACACCTGTCATAGATACCTTTAGGAACATTCCCAGGCACCTCATGCTTACTCACAAGGCCGCCCCTGGAAGCCATCTGTCCCCCTCTGCATCACTGGGGTGCACCCGCCCAGGCTGCTGTGCCCCAGCTGTGCACAGCATAGGTAAGCTTGGTGCTCATCCCTCCCACCACCTACCTCCATGCTCCCATGCACCTGTCCTCCGGCCCCCACTCCACCAAGTCATTCCATTGCACCTCTGTCCCCAGCCCACCCGCTTCCCCAGCTCCATGAGGCGGCAGCAGCCTCATCCTGTGCACCCCGAGCTACCAGCTCCTGGGCCCAGCCCGCTCCATGCTTCTCTCCATGACACAGAGAGCTGCTTGGCGACCTGCGGACATGGCCACTCATGCCCAGCCCACCCTGGCATGGGACTCCGACTTATCTTTAGACCTGTTTGTTCCTTCTACTGCCCTCTGAGTCAGGACAATTGACCAGCAAAGTTGAGGAGGACACGAGGGATAGGGATTAGACAGAACCAAATCTGAATCCCAGCTCTGCCATTTATGATTTGTGGGACCTTGGGTGGTTCCCTTCTCCCCTTTGAGTATCTATTTCCTCATCTGTAAAAGGGGCAGTGATAATACTTGTCTTGCTTACTTTTCTCACCAAGCCCTGGTTTGGATCAGAGGAAACACTAGGCACTCAGTACTGCAAACTGTAAAAGGCCGAGATGAGAAGTTTTAAAACAATCATTAATACGACACACTTTTTTTTCACACGTTAGTCTATGCCAGGCAGTGTCCTAGGAGCTTTATGTATGTTAATTCTAATTTTGACAACACTATTATTATCTCTATTTTATACATAAAGAAAGTGAAGCACAGAGAGGCTGAGTAACTTACCAAAGGTCACACAGCTGGATAGGGGTAGAGCTGGCATTTGAACCCAGGCTTCGGAGCCAGTGCCTCTAACCACTGTGCTGTCTTGTTTTTGCTGCTGCTGAGGTTGTGGCTGGGTGTGGAAAGGCATGGGGTCTTCCCTTTTTTCTGCCAGATCATCACGGCTGGAAGGAAGGGGAGGTAGGAACTGTTCACCGTCTGCCAATCTTGCCTGGAATTTCAGGGGGGAAAGGGGACCCTCCAAAAAACATTCTGCACCTGAAAAGGACCTCAGGGGTCAAGCAGTCTGCTGTCCTCTTCCATATGATTCAAGAGCCTCCCCCACACCGAGCCTCTCTGAGCAGCAGTCATCCGGTCTCACATCGAACACCCCCACAGACGGGGAACTCACCACCCCCCGAGGCAGCCTACTCCACTGTTGGATGCTTTAGATTGCCAGCCAGCAAGTTTCTCTTTAGCCTGAGCCAGAATCTCCCCCCATAGCACGCACTTCTCCCACCTGTCCACAGGCTGCCTTCTGGGGCCACCAGAATGTGTGTAAACCCAGCTCTTCCTCCCTGGCGCCTGGAGGAGGCCCCTGCTGTCTCACTCCCAGCTGGCATGAGAGGATGCTGGCGTGAGGAGAGGAGAGCCAGAGGGAGGCCGGCATCCCCATGGCTGGAGGTGTGTGTATGGGCGTGTGTTTGTGTGTGTGGGCATTGACAGAGAGGGGGCTGTGTGGATGCGGGGAGAGGGCCCCTGGCCAGGGGCTCTGCTTGTGTGGGCATGGATCACCATTTGCATACTTGCCCCTGATGGTGTAGGGCTGAGGCCTTTGGTCAGGTTGGAGGGCCCAGGTCTAGGTCAGCAAGTGCAAGGGGAAATGTCTGGAAGGGAAGGCCAGCGACTTTGGTTCTAGTCTTGCTTTTCTGTGTGATCCCAGGCCAGCTCACTGCCCCTCCCTGGGACTCAGTTTCCACATCAGGAAAAAAAGAAAAGATGAACCCCATGAGCTCTGAGGTCTCTGTCTCCCAGTCCCAGGAGTGGGCTTTAGAGTGGGGCACCTGAGAGAGCCATGTCCCCTGTGAAGGCCAGATCAGAGGAGGGTGGGCTCTGAGCCCCAGACACAGGGGCAAAAGAAATGCCTTGGAGCCCTCACACCCTTTACCTGGACTGTGGCCTTGGGCAAGTGAATTCATCGTTCTAAGCTCGGCTTCCTGGTCTGTAAGCCTGAGTGACAAAATGACCTCCTAGAAGCCGAAGGATTGACTAAGACAGCGCACATGGGGTCCAGCCTGGTGTCTGATGCAGATGGAGCCCAAAGCTTGCAGCCCAGAGGCTTCAGTGGCACTGGCCTCGCCGTGGGAAGATGAGGAGGAGGCTTTGGCCTAGGAGGACCCAGGAAGAGTTATCGGGAGAGGGTAATGTTGAGTTATCGGGAGAGGGTAATGTTGGGGAGAGTCAGCAGAAGTCCTGAGGGCAGCCTAGCCACGCCCTGCCCCCCCCACTCCAGCTCTGGGCACCACTGGCCCAAGGCTGCTGAGTCTATCTGTGGGTAGGGGCAGGGTGGGAGGCACTAGGGAGCTGACTGGGTACAGAACCCCAGGATTACTCAGGAGGTCAGCTCCCCAGAGGTGTGGCGGCTCTGGGCCAGCAGTGGGTGGCAGTGTGCACTGCACTGACGTCAGTGAGCAGACAGGTACCCCAGGGTCACCCTGGCAGTGTCCCTGCACTGGCAGTGGGCAATGGAAGAAGAAAAGTGGGCCTTGCGGGGGCAGTACTTGGACGCTGTGGGTGCAAGGCGGCTTCCTCTGCACTGCATAAACCTGGGGAGGAGCTGTTGCCTTGTACAACTCCAGGGGACACCGTTTACTTGATGTGGTCGTGTGAGGCAATTACCCTGGCCTGTGGGGAGACCTCTGGAGAAAGGGTTGCTGCTAAGTTCCAGGAGCTCAGGAAGGATGGAGCATCCCAGGGTAGCAGGAGCCCCCTGTGTTCTGGGAGAAGGGTGGGTTGGAGGCTGGGTCGGCAGCAGCCTAGGCCTGGGTGGGAGAGGCGCAGGGAGGGGAAAGGCGAGGGGAAGAGCAGCAAGTTTCCTGGACACTGACTGGGTGGGGGAATGGAAAGGACCCAGGTGTCCGCTGGCTCACTCCTCCTGGGACCATCTCTACCTGGCAAGCATGAAGCTGCCCCAAGGGTCTGTGGATCCCGGGGGAGAGAGGACTCAGGGAGTGCTGGGGCTTCCTCCTGGTTAGCTCCGCAGTCCCTGTGCCCCCAGCGGCCTGGCTGGCCTCTGCTGCAGAGCTGTGGGCTGCGGGAAGAATGAGTAATGAGCCTTGAGGGGCTGCAGGCCCAGACCCTGCTTCCGACCCTCCCTGGAGGCACCACATAAGCCCAGCCTCTGCCCCTGAACCGGCTCACAGAAGCCTGCCTGCACGGCACCCCTCCCACTCTCCCTCCACACGGACCAGTAGAACCTCCACCTCCTGGACTCTCAGCCGCTTCGCCCCCCTGCCCCTCCACCCAGATAACATTCCCTTTGGCTCTCAGGACCCAGGCGTCTGCCTTCCAGCCTCTGGCAGCCTCCCTACCATCTTTCACTCTATCTGTCCTCCCCCAACTTCCTGCCCCTCGCCTTTCCCACAGAACCCGTCTGCCATCTCCCTAAAGGGTGGTGGATGTGGCCATGGCAGGGGGACTGGGATGGGGGTGGGGCGGGGGAAACAGTCCCTCCTGTTCTGAGCTTGGGGATGACTGGACAGCAGCACGAAATCCTTTTCCCTCCGCCAGCGGAAATCGATAGCTAATTAATTCCCTCCCCAAAATAGTGTCCGGAGGTGGGGGTGGGTGCTGGGAGAGCAGCAGACAGAGGCTAGGCCAGGCCAGACTGAGATGGAGACCCTAGCAGGGAAGGAGGAAGGGACGCTGGTCACTCTTCTGGCCACAGGGTTGTCCCTTTGCTGAGGGTCTTTGGCTACCGCTTCTGGAAAAGAGGGAAAGCTTAGACCTTTCCCTCCCCCCATGCCTGAGGAGCCCCCTTCCCTGCCCTGGGCTGGGGATGCTTGTGTGTGGGGGGGTGAGGGCGTCAATCAGGCTGGGAGCAGGTGCTGCATTTAATTTGATTGGCTAATTAGCCCGCACATGTTAATTATCTCCATTACCCAATGAGGAGAGGCAGTGGCAAGGCTATATATAACCCGACAATGTTTGTAAGGAGTGGGGGTTGCTTGCCTGGATCTCCTCCCCACTGCCCGGGCAGAGGCAGTCCTTGGAGGGGTGTTGGGGCAGGACATTCATGTCCCCATTGGAGCCTTGTAGGATTGGGAGGGCAGCAGTCAGGAGCTGGATGGCAGGACCCGAGGGCTGAGCTTTACCGGCCTCTTGGAGATGGCTCCCCCAACGCTCCCGACTACCTTCTGAGGCCTTTTCTGCCCCATCTTCCTCTGCACACGTGTCACTCTCCAGACGCCCCCTCACTATGGTTTTTTAGGGGGTCCCTCGTTTCCTCCCACATAGCTCTTCAGCTCCTCACTGCACCTCTGCAGCCTTCCCCTCCCGAAGTCAGCCCTCTCCTTATCTTCTGGTTCTCACCTCACTGAGCTACACCTGTGGCTATCCTGTGCTTGTCTATTTCCTGGGGATGCTGCAGTCGAGCAGACTTGGATCTGAGTCTCAGTTCCCCGCTGACTGGCCGTGTGACCTTGGGCAAGTCCCCAGATCCCTTTACCTGGGTTTCCCCAGTGGTTAATGAGAATAATGGGACTTCTCAGAGTGATTAAGTAAAATGACATTTGTAAAAATGCCCAGCACCCAGGGCTCTGACAAATGCTGTTTGGATTTGGAATTTAATTTTCTCTGTCTTTTCTTTCATTTCTCCCCACTAGGCCACCTTTCTCCTCCATTACTCTTCCATCTCTGTTACTTTCCAGGCGCTTCCTCTCCTTCCTCTTTCTCTCCCCTCTTGCTTCAGTCTTTCCCTGTCTCTTCCTAAACTCTAGCCCCTCCCTGCTTCTCTCCCAGGCTTCTCCCCACCTCCTTCTCTCCCTCCCTCCCCAAAATAAAATCAATGCAATATTCAGGAGGGTTGTTGGATATAAATAATTACGACTTGGAGTTTAACGAGATGCAAATTCCCCTCCCCGGCGTGGGGTATAAATTGCTCTCTGACAGCCCGTTACAAGGGTAATCATTTCAGAAAGGCAATTTTATGCAAATGAGCCTGCCTGCCTCCTGGTGGCTCCCCCAATCTTGGGTGGGGGGTGGGCAGAGGGAACTGAGGGGTGAAGAGAGCCCAGGTAGTGGGGCCAGTCCTGAGGCTGAGCACTGAGAGCTGGAAGTTGAGGATGACAGACATTTAGCTTCGGAAAGGACCTGGGTTGGTAAGCAGTGAGGCTGGGGCCTGGGAAGGGGTGAGCGTGGTGTCGGGGGAACTGGAGACACAGAATTGGATGCCTGAGTCCCTGCTTGGATGGAGAGGGCTTGGGGCCTGGATATCTGAGTCCTGGCTGGCTTCTCTCCCTTGCCCCCTTCCCAGTCTGGTTACCCTGTGATACCATTGACGAATTGGCATTTAATTAATCCCAATGAATTATTTAGCAACTTCATTATCCAGTATCAAGAGCTGATGAGAGGAACAGTGGCTGGAGGTGGGAGCCAGGCAGAGGCTGGGCGGTTCAGAGAAGGGGCTGGGGTCACCAGGCGGAGGAGAGTTCCCAGGCCTCGCTCAAGGAGCTGGCCTTGGTCCTTCCTGACACTGGGGTCCTTTGAGAGGGTGAGGGAGCGGGCTGATGGGTTGGGCTCCTACCAGGCTCGAACGTGTCACCTCTCCCTGTCCACATCTCAAACCAATGCTGCCCTTAGTGCGTGCCATCTCTCCTAAGTGCTGGCCCCCGGAATCCGTGTCTCTTGCCTCGGGACCCTCTGCAGGTCAGGGCCTAAGTTCTGCAGGGAAACAGTCTGGTGCCTGCTGATATGCGTGGGGAGCCCGGCACCGACGGCCCCTCTCGTTGGACCTTTCCTCTCTCTTCTCATTAACCCTTTCCTCTCTGTTCTCCCGCAGGCATCCCTCCCTGCTCTTCTGTCGGAGCCCGCGGCGGGGGAGGGGCGCCGCCGCCGCCGCCTGAGGGAAGCCGGCATCTGGGCTTCTGCGCGCCTCGCCCCGCGGCCGGGCCCATGGCACTGTGAGCCTGCAAGGGAGCCCCGCTCGGCGCGGGGAGCGCCCGGCCCCCTCCCGCCCCATGCGCCCGCGGCTCTGAAGCCTGAGCGGGGGCCGGGGGCCGGGCGGGGCCGGGGCCGGGGCCGAGGCCGCCGGAGGCATGGCGTCCGGGAGCCGGTGGCGGCCGACACCGCCGCCGCTGCTGTTGCTGCTGCTGCTGGCGCTGGCGGCGCGCGCGGACGGCCTGGAGTTCGGCGGCGGCCCGGGGCAGTGGGCTCGCTACGCGCGCTGGGCGGGCGCGGCGAGCAGCGGCGAGCTCAGCTTCAGCCTGCGCACCAACGCCACGCGCGCGCTGCTGCTCTACCTGGACGACGGCGGCGACTGCGACTTCCTGGAGCTGCTGCTGGTGGACGGCCGCCTGCGGCTGCGCTTCACGCTTTCGTGCGCCGAGCCGGCCACGCTGCAGCTGGACACGCCGGTGGCCGACGACCGCTGGCACATGGTGCTGCTGACCCGCGACGCGCGCCGCACGGCGCTGGCGGTGGACGGCGAGGCCCGCGCCGCCGAGGTGCGCTCCAAGCGGCGCGAGATGCAGGTGGCCAGCGACCTGTTCGTGGGCGGCATCCCGCCCGACGTGCGCCTCTCGGCGCTTACGCTGAGCACCGTCAAGTACGAGCCGCCCTTCCGCGGCCTCTTGGCCAACCTGAAGCTGGGCGAGCGGCCCCCCGCGCTGCTGGGCAGCCAGGGCCTGCGCGGCGCCACCGCCGACCCGCTGTGCGCGCCCGCGCGCAACCCCTGCGCCAACGGCGGCCTCTGCACCGTGCTGGCCCCCGGCGAGGTGGGCTGCGACTGCAGCCACACGGGCTTCGGCGGCAAGTTCTGCAGCGAAGGTGAGCCCCGGGGAGCGGCCGCCCGGTGCCTGGGCGCGGGGGTGAGGGCCTGGGGCGCTTCGTGGGGGTCGGAGTCTGTGTGGGCTCCTGAGGCACGGGGGCTGGCTGGGCGCGAGGGCTTGTGAGTGGGTGCGAGCGCTCCAGGGCTGCGGGGACGCGTGTCCGGGCGAGGGCGCGTGGGGTTGGCGGTGGGCGGGGCGAGTGGGCGGGGCCGGCTTGGGCGCGGTCAGCGTGAGTCCTGAGGCGACCTGTGGGCCGCCTGTGTGGTCAGGTTCTGAAGGGGCTGCTGAGGGTGGGGTGCATGAAGCCCCGTGGGCTTGGTGGGTGAGGGTCTGTGAGGCGTTCGTGAAGGCTTGTGGGTGGGGGTCTGCGTGGACAGGGCCCATTAAAGGCAGTGGGCGGGGACCATGGGGCCCCTGAAGGACAGTGGGTGGGGCTTGTGCATAGGGCGGGGCCTCGTATGAGGCCGTGAGGGGTGGTGAGTGGGGCTGGCGTGGAAAGGCCAGTGTGGGTGGGGCTTATGAGACAGGGGGCGGGACCTCGTGTGAGGCCGTGAGGGGCTGTGAGTGGGGCCTGTGTGGAAGGCCAGTGTGGGCGGGGCCTATGAGACAGGGGGCGGGGCCCCATGTGAAACGGTGAGGGGCTGAGTGGGGCCTGTGTGGAAAGGCCAGTGTGGGCAGGGCCTACGAGACAGGGGGCGAGGCCGTGTGGCGGGGCTTTCGGGCAGGGAGCGTAGTCGACAGTGGGTCGCAGTCTTTGAAGGTCCGCGAGCCAAGGGCGGGAAGTGCGGCCTGTGCGGCCTGGACAAGCACTAAGGGATGAGGGCCTAGGCGTGAGGACGCTGAGTGTGAGAAGGGCACGATGGCGATTCCAGCGCAGGCGAGGGAGAATGGGGATTGCGAGGCTGTGGCCAGGAAGCGAGTGCTTCTTTTTCACCACAAAATCCTCAGAGCGCCTCCGAAGAGTAAAGGGAAAACGAGGGAGAGGGTGGCTGAGGCTTCTCAGGCTCTTGACGAGGAGTGGACAGTTTGGGTGAGGGTCAGAGATGGCCAATAGTCTCTCTTGATGACAGACGGGGCGTGGAACCCCTGAGAGCGTGGGGTTTGATGGGAGATTGCTGGGCTGGACAGGGCGAGGTGGGACCCTGGGCCGTGGGGCTGACTATGCAATGGCGCTTGGGAGAGAGGCTCACCGGAGGGAGGGGTCCGGCCAGCACCCGCGCTGCCCGAGGCCGAGAGTCTGGCCAAGACCGTGAAGTGGTGAAGTGCGGGCGGGTCCTGGGCTGAGCGGCCCGGGGCGGGGCTGTGGTGTCGGGGGGCAGGGGGCGCTGAGGGGAGGAGGCACTGGGAGGAGCCTCTTCCATTAGGGTCTGGCTGGGCGTGGGGAGGGGCTCCCCCATCGGTCTGGGGGCGGCGCATGCGCGTCTCTCCCCGCCCCTCGTCCCTGTTCTTCCAGCTCGTGTGTGCCTCAGGCCTGACGTTCTCTCCCCTGGTCCCTCTAGAAGCTGTGGGCCACTCAGCGGTTGTGTGTGTGTGTCCGTCCCCCCAGAGGCAGAGGCTTTTGAGGGAGCGTGTGCATGTGCACGTGTGCGCTAGCAACATGAATGTGGCCCGGCACTGCTTTGGGGATAGGTGTCCTGTGGCTGTGTGCCTGTGGACAGCCATGGGAGGGTCCAGCCTGCAGGTGTGGCCCTGGGTGTGGGAAGTCTGCACTTGGGAGAGTCGTTTGCCTGTGTATCTGTAGTTGTGGTCGATGAATACATCCAAAAGTTCTGGGGATTGTTTTCTTGGGGTTATTGGTACAAGGTTGTGGGATACGTCATCAGGAACTGTGTATTAAGTTAAGCTGACACCTTCTCACCCTTTCTCCAAGGAGTTCAGGTGTTTCCTAAACTGTGAAATTCTGTGTCGGTGTGTGTTTGCCTGCGTGTAGAGGCCCGCGAGTCTGGCAGTGTGTATTTGACGTGTGAATGGGTCTGTTTGAATACCAGTGTTTGCAGATAGGAGTCTAGTGCCTAGTAGAGTGAGTAGGTCCCAAGTGTGAGGGTGTCTGCTCATGTGCTTGTGTTTTAACGTGAGGCCTCAGTAAGACAGCCGGATTGCATGAGGACTCTTTCTTTCCAGAACCTTAATTTGATCCTCTGGTTCCTCTACCCTTCCCCCAAAGCCTGCCTAAGAAAACAGGATGAATCATCCTCTGATTTGATGGAGGGAAAGCTCGAGCTACGGGAGGTTAGGGTAACCGGTCCCTGGCCTCACTGTGGCTGAATTGGGCTTGGGTGTATGAAAAATGCAGCCAGAGGCACCTTGGTCAACCAGAGCCTTTGTATCCATTCCCTGAGAGGATTCATTGGCCAGAGGCTTCCAGTGAGGCAAACAAGTGCATGCTTCTGAATACGGGTTGTGTGGTTGTGTGTCAAAGATGTGTTTGAGTAACTGTGTGAGAGGGATGGCTATGTGTATAATATGGCTTGGTATCAGATGAATGTTTGTGTCAGCTGTGGTGAAGCTGTGAGTGTGTGTGTGTGTCTGTGTGTGTGAGAGAGAGAGTCATGTAAGAAAAAGAAACGTGAGCCAGGTGCAGTGGCTCACGCCTGTAATCCCAGCACTTTGGGGGGCCGAAGCGGGCAGATTACTTGAGGTCGGGAGTTCGAGACCAGCCTGGCCAACATGGTAAAACCCCGTCTCTACTAAAAATACAAAAATCAGCCAGGCATGGTGGCGGGCACTTGTAATCCCCACTGCTCGGGAAGCTGAGGCAGGAGAATTGCTTGAACCTGGGAGGTGTAGGTTGCAGTGAGCTGAGATGGCACCACTGCACTCCAGCCTGGGTGACAGAGTGAGACTCCATCTCAAAAAAAATAAAAAAAAAAAAGGAAGAAGAAAAGGGAAAGTGAGATATAAGGTGGGCGCCAGCTGGTAGGGGCAGGGTTGCTTGTGTATATGTGGAGTGTGTGTGATGTGTGTGTGGTATCTGTTGAGAGAGCAGTGCTTTGTGGTAAAGGGGGAGGGTTGTGTCTTTATTCATTTCTGTATTCCCAGCACCTAATCTGGTACCAGGAACTTAGTGGGTGTTTGATAAAGATTTGTGGAATGAATGGAGAGATATTAATAAGTAATTGAGAGAATAAAGGCTTGAGGCAAAGCTGTATGTACATATGAAAACATGTATGTATATATTTTCAGATATATGTTGTGGGTGGGCATGGGGGTTGTAGGCACTGATTGCATCTGGAGATGACAGGCACAGCAATAACCCTACTGATTCCCTTCTTTTCTCTCCCCACTCTGCAACCTCATTTCTTCTTCTATTTGTTCCTTATTTCCTAGGTAGCTTTTATAATATCTTATGCTCATTATACTTCGAGTACTTTCTCATCCAGTCAAGGAGGAAAGGCATGGGCTCCCATGGTTGGGTATTGGGGTGAGGAAGGAAGACTTTAAGGGGAGCAGGCCTGGCTCCTGCTCTCTGACACAACTCTAGGGGTCAGAATCCCCAGGCTTCCTTGGAGTTATAATCACTTTATCATCTGTTGTGAATGGTTCCCAACTCTTTCTGAGACTGAGGACTTTTTTTTTTTTTTTTTTTTTGAGATGGAGTCTCGCTCTGTGCCTAGGCTGGAGTGCGATGGCACGATCTCAGCTCACTGCAATCTCCACCTCCCGGGCTCAAGCGATTCTCCTGCCTCAGCCTCCTGAGTAGCTGGGATTACAGGCGCCCGCCACTACGTCCAGCTAATTTTTGTATTTTTAGTAGAGATGGGTTTTCACCATGTTGGTCAGGCTGGTCTCGAACTCCCGACCTCAAGTGATCCGCCCGCATTGGCCTCTCAAAGTGCTGGGATTACAGGTGTGAGCCACTGCGCCTGGCCAACTGAGGACATTTTTAAAAGTCAGTAATTCACAGTACCCCTTCCAGTTATTATTTTTATATCTGTTTAGTGTGAGTATAAATGACTCAAAGCCACTGTGAATTTGGAAAAGCTTTTAGATGACTTTGATGTTATATTTGCCATTGTGGTTAATAAAATATACATTAGAAAAATGGTTTTAGCTTTATATGCAAGATCTTTCAATCTGCCTTCAGATGTTTGGTGTGCATACGGATTTGTGTATCCTTTGGAATCCCTCCTGCTCTCCCAGGGTCTGGGCTTACTCATTGACGGAGAACCTCCATGCTAGGAAATTTGCATTTTCTCTCTCTCTCTCAGGGATCTGGCCACACGTAATTGAAGACAGAGCTCAGTGGGAGTGGCTGAGTCTGTCTACCGTTGCTGATTATCTGCCAAAGCTGGGATAGAGTAGACTGGGATCTTGCAATGGTTTGCATGACAGTGCTTCCTCATGTCACCTGTGTGTGTGGAGAAGGGGCTAAAAAGGGATTAAAGAAGAAGGGATGTGCAGGCATGTGTGTGAGACCTCAGGTGGAGTGATGATGCAGGTGTTTAGGACAGAGTGTCAGGTGTATACTATTTGCTCAGGAGAAAAATAGGAAACTAGTCATAATGTGTGTGCTTGCAGGGAGGTAGACACACGTGTCTCATGTGTTTTGTGATAGTGATTTAATTCAACAGGTAGTTACCAAGGCCTCTTTTGTGCTAGGCTGTGTGTTGGGGGCTACAGTGTGGTCAGAGATGAATAAGATGACTCTGTGCTCTGGGAGTTGACTTTTTTTTTTTTTTGAGATGGAGTTTCGCTCTTGTTGCCCAGGCTGGAGTGCAATGGCACAATCTTGGCTCACCACAACCTCTGCCTTCCGGGTTCAAGCAAAGTGATTCTCCTGCCTCAGCCTCTCGAGTAGCTGGGATTATAGGCATGCACCACCACGCCTGGCTAATTTTGTATTTTTAGTAGAGATGGGGTTTCTCCATGTTGGTCAGGCTGGTCTTGAACTCCTGACCTCAGGTGATCCGCCTGCCTTGGCCTCCCAAAGTGTTGGGATTACAGGTGTAAGCCACCACACCCAGTCTGGGAGTTGACTATTAAATTGAGGAAGCAGATAAAAAAGCTGTCCAGTGTGTTGTTAAGAGATTCTGCCTCCAGACTGCCCAGGCAGTGACTTTATACTTAAACTCTCTTTGCCCCCATTTCCTTATCTATAAATGAAGATAATAATGGTACCTACTTTATAGAGTTGTTGTGAAAATTAAATTAGCTAGTTCATGTAAAGTGCTTAGAACAGTGCCTGGTACATAGAAAATGCTCAATACATAGTAGCAAAAAAACAGCACAATAGTGTGTGGCCCAGAGATGCAGTAAAGCAGTGTGGCTTAGTGATTAAACCACAGACTTCTGTGGCTCTGGTCTGGGTTTAAATCTGTCTTCTCTACTCCCTAGGCCCATGACATTAGGTGAGTACCTAACCTTTAGACTCATTTTTCTTTCTTTTTTTTTTTTTTGAGACGGAGTCTCGCTGTCTCCAAGGCTGGAGTGCAGTGGCGCGATCTTGCCTCACTGCAAGCTCTGCCTCCCGGGTTCACGCCATTCTCCTGCCTCGTCCTCCCGAGTAGCTGGGACTACAGGCGCCCGCCACCACTGGCTAATGTATTTTTAGTAGAGACGGGGTTTCACCATGTTAGCCAGGATGGTCTCGATCTCCTGACCTCGTGATCCACCCACCTCGTGATCCACCCACCTTGGCCTCCCAAAGTGCTGGGATTACAGGTGTGAGCCACCGCACCCGACCCATTTTTCTTTATGTATAAAATGGTGATACATGGCTGGGCACTTGAACCCAGGAGGTGGAGGTCGCAGTGAGCCGAGATTGCGCCACTGCACTCCAACCTGGCTGACACAGCAAGACTCTGTCTCAAAAAAAAAAAAAAAAAATGGGGATACACATGCTTATCTCATAGGTTTGTTGTAAGAATTAAATTAGCATCTGCTGTATAAAATTAGTGATGAGTAAATGGTAGTTACTCTTACAAGCAAAGTGTAGGGGAGAGTTTACAAGTTGAGGGGATCAGTAATAGGTTTATGAAAGGCATGCTGTTTACAATTGGCCTCGAACATTGATTAATAAACTTGGTTGGGGGAAGTCGTTTGAAGCAAAGGAGCTGATATGAGCAGAGGCATGGACACAGGGAAATGTACATCATATCTGTAGAGGGCACCAAGGGGTATAGGGAGAATAGTAGAACCTAAAGCAGGAGAAGCAGGTTAAGGCCAGGTCTTGATGATCTGGCTTAAATTATTTAACTCACATTGAATGCTAACTGGGTACAGTGTATTGGCAAATGGAGCCACAAAAGAATTTTGAGGAGGGAAATGGATAAGATGAGTTCATGTCCTTTGTAGGGACATGGATGAAGCTGGAAACCATCATTCTCAGCAAACTATCGCAAGGACAAAAAACCAAACACCGCATGTTCTCACTCATAGGTGGGAATTGAACAATGAGAACACTTGGACACAAGAAGGGGAACATCACACACCGGGGCCTGTTGTGGGGTGGGGGGAGTGGGGAGGGATAGCATTAGGAGATATACCTAATGTAAGTGATGAGTTATTTGGGTGCAGCACACCAACATGGCACATGTATACATATGTAACTAACCTGCACATTGTGCACATGTACCCTAAAACTTAAAGTATAATTATATATATAATATATATTATATATAATATATAATATATATTATATATTATATATAAAATATAAAATATATAATATATTATATATTTTATATATAATATATATTATATATTATATATAATATATATTTTATATATATTTTTATATATATTTTATATATATATATAAAAGTGCTGTACTTAGGGAGCTGGGAGTGAAGTGCAGAGGGATTATAGAGTTATGTAGTGAAGAAATCAATTGGGAGATAGGTCACACAAGAGATATTGAGGCCCTGAGCCTTGGTTGTCTTGGGGAGTGGCAAGGAAGGGTAGTGGCAGTTGTGGTGGCAGTGATTGAAGGCCATTGCTGAGCCTGAAACTGTAGGATTCTTCCTCTTGGATGTGGAGTGGGAGGAGAGGGGTCAGAGATGATGAAGTTTCAGGTCTGCACGGTTGGAAGTTTGGTGGAGGGGTGAGAGGAGAGGGGAATGCCAGGAAGGGGAGCAGGCTTGGCACAATAGATCATGCTTGTGTTAAGTGGTGGTGCCTCTTGACATTCCAGGTGATTGGGAATGTGAGACCAGAGCTTTGAGTTGAAGCTGGGGCTGCAGATGGAGCTGTGTGTGTGTAGAGATAGTATTTGAAGCTCTGAGATCAGATGAAGTGGCCAAGGAGAAGGTGAAGAAAATTGAGCACAAGACTTCAGAGGGGCAGACAGCTGGGAGGAGGAGGAAGAGCAGTAGTGGCCGCAGACCCAGCAAAGGAGCAATTGGAACACAGAGAATTGGATCGCAAGATCAGGGGAGGAGAGAGGGGGGACTCGCAGCTATTGAGCATTTGCTGGGTGTCTTCGATGTTTTATCCCATTTAGTCTTCATGATCACCACATGAGAATAACTTTCTCCATTTTACAGAGGGTCAAAGAGAGGCTCAGAGATGTAAGAGCTGGGATCTGAGTCCTGAGCTGACTCAAGAGCCTGTTGCTCCCTACCTGTCTCCATGCTGCCTCCTGAAAGGAGAGCTGGTCAGTTGGTCTATTGATTACCTGCATTTGGTTTATTGGGGCTATTTAGGGACAAGGTTTTATCAGAAACCAGTAACTACCCTAAATTCCTTGGGCCACACCTTCTCCCTTAAGCTAGTGTGTGCTGAGGGTGTTCCTGTGTTTGTGGGTCAGCTGTCCCAGCACAGAGAAAGGTCGATGGAGATAGATCAGGAAAATCTCAGTTTTCCAAGTCCTTGGAGAGGAACCCATCCCAGAGAGCAGGGCATTATCCTATTAAAACACACAACTAACCCACATTTAACACATTTTAGATGGAAATCTCTTCACAATGTGTTACACACCTCTCTGCCTCCCTAAGCATAATAGCTGGAACTTGATTTAACTTTTTTCAGATGACTCAGGGTGGTCGTGATTCCCCTCAGGTATTATGCCAAACTGTCATGCAGTGGTTCTTTCACTGAGGTTTGTCCCTGCCTGAGATGATGCCTGACTGCTGTACTTCTGAATTCTTATATTAGCTTTTTCTAGTTTTTCTGTCTCCACCCGTAGGAGGAGCTGTCAGGTAGCAACTGACCTCTCTCTCTCTCTCTCTCTCTGTGTGTATGTGTGTGTGTGTGTGTGTGTGTGTGTGTGTGTGTGTGTGTGAACCTGGAAATCAGCATTCCTAAGTTAGGAATTGCTGTTAGAATTGTGTGTCACTAACAGTAGGTGGACTCTGGCTAGGGCCTGAGAGGTCCTATGAGAAAATGACAGTTCTTTTTTTTTCGTTTTTGTAGAAGTAGCTTTATTAAGGATGCAGTTTTACAGCTCCATGACTCCTTCTATAGAGCAAGGCTACCTTCTAGGCAGTGTGTGTAGAGTAGCCAGAAAATAACAATTCTTAATTGCCCGGGTGTTAGATGCATGTTTTGGCTGTTTAGAGTCTTTTCTTTTCCCTTTTGTTCTGGTCTTCATCACTGTCCTTGATCATCAATCTGCTGGAATCCTGACATGTTAGGCAAGACATACCATCTATGACACCATCTCTGTCTTCTGCTGGGGGAGTGAAGTCTTGTGTCTGAAAGTTAAGCAAATGAAATCACCTATGTTGGGTTATTCTGTCAGCTCTAACATTCAGTACCTGTGGTCCTGACAGTTTCTGTGAGTAGAAGTGGCTCCAGGTAGAATGGGACAGGCTTCTCTAGAGGGTGGTATAGACAGCAGTTGCTCTCAGACCCAGAGACAAGCTAGATGCCCCTACGTAAAAATGGCAAAATGGGTAAGAGCATAGGCTGCCATGGTTTGAACCTAGCTTTGCTACTTGTTAGCCATGTGAACTTGGGCAGTTAACTTATCCACATTGTTCTTCAACGTCCTACTCTGTAAGATGGAAGTAATATCGTTGTAAGAACTAAGTGAATTAATATACGAAAATCCTTTACAATCCAGGCACTATTCTGAGTGATCAATAAATGGTACTATGGTTATTAGCTCTAGTGGTCAGGGAAGGCTTCAAGGAGGAGGTGGGACTTGGCCAGACCTTGAAGAAGGATGACCAAGTGTGAGTTATAGAGGTGGAAAGGAAAGGGCAGGGCTTTCCCACCAGGAGAGTAGCCTACATGAGGAATATAGGGGATGTGAATTGAGTGGGTCAGGGCATGATGAAGAGACAAAGTTGGTTGTGTTTTATGGTAGATAAGATCAGAACCTTAGATTAGAATCAGTTTCTAGAAGTCTTGACTTCCAGGCTAAGCACGTAGCCCACTGGAAGTTTTCACCAGACAGATTTGGGTTCAAATTTTGACTGTCACTAACTAGCAGTGTGACCTTGGCCAAGTTACTCCTACTTTCTGAGTCTTGGTTTCTTCAGTTCTAAAAGGGAGTGATAGTAATATCCATTCACAATGTAGCAGTGGCGGGTAAAGGAACAATGGGCGTAAAAAGCCAGGCACACCCTAAGTGCTCAGTATATGCAAAGTGTTATTTTTATTATTCACTCAACAAACAGGAGAATGCCTTTTTTTCTGAGCCAGGAGCCATGTAAGCAGCTGGATATAGAGAGATGAATGAGGCATTGTCCTCACTTTTGGATATTTCACAGTCAAGTCAGGAAACAGACATGTTAACACAGATGCAATAGAGATTCAATAAGATAATTAATAATAGAATGTACATTTCTAGAGTTGGCACAAAAGAGGAAGGCTAGCTCTCCTTTGTTTAGAACACAGACAAATGTGTATTGACCTGGATCTTTTTTTTTTAATTCTTTCTTTCTTTCTTTTTTTTTTTTTTTTTAGAGACCTGGGCTGAAGTGCAGTGGTGTGATCATAGCTCACTGTAACCTCAAACTCCTGGGCTCAAATGATCCTCTATTTCAACCTCCTGAGTAGCTGGGACTACAGGCGCACACCACCATGTCTGGCTAATTTATTTATTTCTTTTTTTGAGGCAAAGTCTTCTCCGTCATCCAGGCTGGAGTGCAGTGGTGTCATCATGGCTCACTGCAGCCTTGACCACCCAGGCTCAAGTGATTCTCCCACCTCAGTCTCCCAAGTAGCTGGGAGTACTGACACGAGCCATTACATCTGGCTAATTTTTGCGTTTGTTTGTAGAGACGGGTCTCCCTATGTTGCCCAGGCTGGTCTCAAACTCCTGGGCTCAAGTGATCCTCCCACCGTGGCTTCCCAAAGTGCTGGGATTATAGGTGCGAACCACTGTAGCTAGCCCTTGACTTGGGTCTTAAAGAAAGAGTAGATTTTCTTAGCCAGCTGTAGGTGAAGAGTATTTCAAGCACAAGAAATATTATGTGCAGAAACATAGCATATTATAGAAACAGGAAGAAGTTGGGGTGGCTGCAGCCTGGATTGTCGCAGGAAAAGAGGTTAGAGGAAGAAACAGTCAAATTTCGGATGGGATTTTCTGAGAAGATTCGACTTTAACCTACAGGCACTGAAAAGCTTTGAAGAGTTTTCAGCAGGGTCGTAACATGGTTGGAGCGGACCACTTTGTTGTGCTGCGGTGTATGAATTTCAGGGTGAAAAGAGAGGCGGTAGAGGGCATCATCTCCTAGGCTTATTAATGTTCCAAGGAGAGGGACTGATCAGGGCCTGGCCTCACCAGGGCCTGGCCTGGGCGGTGCCGGTGGAAATGGAGGGATGATAAGGATTTCTAGGAGTTTAGTTTTGTTTTTAGGGTTTTAGAAGGTGGAACCAATAGGACCCGGTGATTGGCCTGACAAAAGGAGCAGGTGCTTTCTGGGTGCCTAACTTGATCAGGGAATTTGGTGGGGTGAGGAGAGGGTTATGAGGCCCACCCTAGACATATTGAATGTGAGAAGCCCATGAGACACTCAGAGACAGCGGCTCTAAAGACAGATGGGTACATAGGTCAAGAGCACAGGAGAGAGGTTTGTATCAGAAACACTGAAAGGTTCTCATCACAGCGGTATTTAGTAAGGCGTATCTGTTACCTCTGCCAAGAGGGTCAGGCTGGGGATGGGTAGGGAGACTGACCAAGAGGAAGCTATTGCAGGAAACCAGGCACAAGGAGTGAGGCCAGAGGCTATGATGACCTAGGATTGCAGTGGAGAAGGGCAAAAGTGATTCTGTGCTCCTGGGTGTGTTTTCTTCTCTGTACAGAGGCGATAGATAACACCGAGCTCTGTGTTGCAGTGAGGCTGACGTGTGATATTGCATGTGAGGGTCAGTATGGTGCCCAGCACATGGCTAACTAATGGAATCTCTGGAACCTATGAGGGCAGTGTGGGGCACGTAGTGGGAGCTCAGGCAGCACTGGTTGAAAGCAGGGGCTTTGCTAAGCACAGGGGAATAAGCACTTGGTTGTAGGAGTGGAGGTGTCGAGAATGGCTTCAGTGGTGGAGTTTAGATGTCAGAGAGTTGGACGAGCAATTGCACTGCTGGGTGGACACATGGTGATACAGGACTGGTACTCAGGGAGGAGGCCGGGACTACCCATGGTTTGGGAGTCTCTGAGCACAAAAATGAGCCATCACTGAGGAGAGCGAGGAGAAGTAAGAGGAATGTGGAGGGCAGGGGCCAACCCTGAAGGGGACTGAGGTGGCAGGTGAGGGGCATACGTGAATCAGCAGAAAGCAAAGAGCAGCAGAGGAAGAGAGATATGTGAGTTTCTAGGTGCTGTCTCTCAAAAGCCAGAAACAAACCAAGCCTGGTTGTTTCACCTTCCTGAGCATAGCATGACGTACATTTCTGGCAGGTGGAAATACTTTTTGAAATACCTACCATGTTGGATTATCTAGAAATCACCATGCCTCCTTATTTGCACAGGTGCTGGTGAGACAATTGTGCTGACTGACCAGGGTCTTAGCATACTGGGACCAAAGAAATCCTGGCACAGCAGTCTTCACGAGAGCCAAAGGGTTTCCTGAGGGCCCCTTTATTAGCCAGCTCCCCCCATAAATGAAATGTGATTCAGTTTACTTAAGAAAACTATTGCTGGGCACTGTGGCTCATGCCTGTAATCCCAGCACTTTGGGAGGCCGAGGCGGGCGGATCACCTGAGGTTGGGAGTTCGAGACTAGCCTGACTAACATGGAGAAACCCCATCTCTACTGAAAATACAAAAAGTAGCCGGGTGTGGTAGCGCATGCCGGAGGCTGAGGCAGGAGAATCACTTGAACCCGGGAGGTGGAGGTTGCGGTGAGCTGAGATCGCACCATTTCACTCCAGCCTGGGCAACAAGAGCAAGACTCCATCTCAAAAAAAAAAAAAAAAAGAAAACTATTAGACATGTATCTTTTAGGTGATGCAGCTGTCAGGTAGAAGCAGCTCTGTGTTGTAGAGGAGTGTGTTTGTAACACATGTTGACATGGAAAGACTGTGTATGTAGGTTTAGGAAATGGGAGATAAAGAGCTGTGTTCATCGCTGGCTGTATGGCTTTAGCCACTGGAGTCACTGTGGGGTGGTGGTGTGTGTGTCTAGTGTTATGTAGTAGATTACTGTGCAGGTATTGGTGCTTGCATTCAGCCTGTGTATGTGCGTGGATTATGGGAGTGGTATAAGGTATGACAAATGACTATGTTTGTTTTCAGAGTATAGCTACCTCTCTATGAGCGAATGAACAGATATCACCAAATGGGGTTGGAGGTAGGAGGAGATAATGTGTGCATGCGTGAGTGTGAACTGGATAGCTGTGTGTACATAAGTGTGTATCCTGGGGCCTGCACATGCAAGTATGTGTTTCCCCACTGGGTTTGTGTGTTTGTAGATTGTGCTGTTTTCCCCCTCCTGCCTATTGCTTCATCTAAAGGCTCCCAGGAGGTGGGCACATGGCAAATGTTTGGAGCTGGGGGCACCTCCATCCTCTTACAAAGAAGATCAGAGCCCAACCTGCTTGAGGAGTTGTAGCTTAGTTGAAGGAATTGTCTCCACCTTCTCGTTGTTCCATCTTCTCCCTTGACCCATTTGGTGAGCTCCAAGGCCAGATCCAGGCAGGGCCCTAATAGGTGAGGTCTGCCTATCCAAAGGATGTGGCATGGTCTAGGTCTGGGCCCAGTGTGGCCCACTGAATTTGGACTCTCTTCCCCCACTGGCATGGCCATCCAGCCTGGGGGCCCTTGGCCTCATCCAGATGTTAAGAAGACATTTGTCCTAGAATCAGAATCAGAGTCAGAAGAGGCCTCAGAAACTATCCAGTCCACCCCTCTCATTTTGCAGAAGAGGCAGTAGGGACTCAGAGAGGTTAAGTGAATAGGATGAAAGTCACACAGTGCTGTGTGGCAGAATCATGTTTGTTCTCTCTGTGTCTTGATGTCTTTTCACCCCTGGGAGGGTCAGGGGCCGTAGGTGGTTGGGTCCTGTGTGCAGGGGCTTTATATGTGAATTGTGTGAGACAGTGTGTGTCACTGGATTGCTAAGTGCCTATGTGTGTCAGTGTGTCACTGAGCATGAGTGTGTCTCTAGTGAACCCTGTGAGACAATTAGTGGTGTGAGTGTGTCCCCATCTGTCTGTGAGATGCAATGGAATGCAGGGTAGGAGCCTCTCTGGGGAAGTTGAGAAGCCTGACTGCCACTCCTAGCCCTGCCTCAGATTCTCCGTGTGACCTTGAGTGGTTACTTCCCTGTCCTGGGCCTCGGTTTCCTGAAATGTTACTTGAGGGTTGGGTGTGATGGGTACTGGCTGACTGTGTGTGAGGTTCTGACTCAGGGAGCAGCTCTGTGTCTGCCTCATCCCCAACATAGCTGTTTCTTGAGATTTGGGCCTTCCACGTTGGGTGACTCATGTCAGGGCCTGGGTGGGCTTGGACTCCTCTCTCCCCTTGGAGCCCCTGTCCGTGGTACCTTTGCTAACAGCCCTCCTTTTTCTTCTCTCTCTGCCTCCGTCTTCTCCGAACCTCGCTGGCTGCAGAGGAGCACCCCATGGAAGGTGAGTGAAGCCTCTCTGTCACTGGGGTAGTGGATCTGTTGCCATGGGGATCCTACATGAGGGACTGTCGTTGGCTACCCAAGGACTCCCTTTCCTGCCATGTTTAGGGCCTCTCCGGAGAAGGATGTCTGGGGTCCTCCCTTGGCTGCCTTGCCCCACTCTCTTGCGTCCCCTCTTCATGAGTTTCGGGGGAGCTGCTGACTGGCCCTGCTTCTTCCTTTCCCTTTCCACGCTGGAGAGGGAAAGGGAAACTTAGGGAAGAGATGAGCGGTGGGGGTGGAGGGATGGGGCTGACAGGATTCCGAAGTGCCCAGAAGTGAGTGGGTAGACAACGTTTAGCCCAGCCTAAGTTAGGAAGCTTAGAAAGGCAATTTTCCAGATGCTGGGGCAGGCTGGGGTGGGCTGTTGCCCCAGAAACCTGTGCTTGGGGAAAATCTGCCCTGGAGTCTGGTGCCACTGTGCAGGGCTCAGGGGACTGGAGGGTGGTGGAGTGCACTGGCAGAGTAGGGGGTTGGAGGTGTATAGTGGGAGCAGCTTCTCTGCCCCACTATGACCAGCACTTGCCACTTGCGGCAGGCCCCTAGCTGCTGCCCCACAGGTTGCTAGGTAGGGGTGGTCTGCTTCTTCCTTCATCCAGGTCGGAGGGCAAGGGTGGGGTGTGTGCCTCTTTCTTAGGTCTCTCTGTATGTTCTTTCTTTATCTCCTGTTTTGTTGGCCTCTTCTCCCTCTCCAGTTTCTGTCTTTACCTCCTTTTCTCCAAGACTCTGTCCCTGGACCATGTGTCTCTCCTTCCCCAGGCTCTCTCTGGGTTTCTGTCATTCTCTGAATCTTTCTCTTGCAATTTGGCTTTCCCTGTTTCTTCTCCTCCTCTGGGATGGACTGAGAGCAGGAAGAAGGTAGTCCTGGCTTGAAGGCTGTGTTGAAGATGAGCTCACATAGCTACCATGAAGAAAGCAGCAGAGCAGGCATGAGGTGGCATCCCAGTCCCTTCTCCTGGGAAGGTGGAGTGGGAGGGCAAGGGCGTCCCTGGGGAGGAGGAGAGGAAAGTGCCAGGGATGCAGTAGTCCTGGGAAAGAAAGGCAGCAAGAGGCTTTTGGCCTGAGTGTGGGGCTGGAACCCATTTTTCCTTGTGATGTCCATGGTCTGACTTGTCTCTCTTGGATGTCTCTTTTCCCTGGGGGTCCTCAGGTCCCCAGGGCCCAGCAGGCAGGTGTGTGTGTGTGTGTGCATGTGTATGTATGTATGTGTGGGTATGTATGTCTGCATACACATACATTTATACAACTCTGCTGGTCTGTGTGTCTGTGTGCACGCCTGAGGATATATGCTGTGTACATGTAACATGGTTTTGTGTCTGAGTGCATGGGTGTGCTGTGCGCCTCCATCGATGCATATGTGGTGTGGCTCACATTTCTGTATGCCTGTGTAGAGCATCAGCATCTTTGTGTGTCTGCATCTGTGTTTGCATCTCCGTGTGTCAGTGTTTACCTCTGCGTGTGTGTCACAGAGAGAGTCTGCGTGTCTGGGTGGACGCAGCCTTCTGAGGGCTGGAGATAAGATTTAGTGTTGATGTGACTTTTACTTGCTCTTGATGTCATGTCTCCTCCGGAACAAAGGGTGAGATGGAGGGAGGAAGAGAGAAAGGGAAAAAAGGGTGGAGGAGAGAAAAAAGGAGGGAGCAGAGAGATGGAGGAAGGAGAGGGGGTAAGTGAAGGGTGGGAAGAGAAAGACTCAAGCCTCAAGCTGTAGGGGGTGGGGCAGGAACGGGGAACAGCTTGGCCAAAAGAAGAAAGGCAGGGGGGCACTTGGGAAGAAGGAGTCTGGCGGGAGTAGGGAAGAGGAAAGGGGCTGATAGACAGGAACAAGAAGGGAAGCTGGGCTTTGGGGACCCATGGGGAAGGAGGCCTGTGGACGCCACCTCGCCATTTCTTTGGGTGGCATGGTGGTCTGCTGGTTTAGATGTGGCACTGTGGATGCCTGCATGTCAGTGGCTGTGCAGGGCTGTGTATTGGAGGCTGTGTGTGTGTGTGTGTGTGTGTGTGTGTATACACACCTAGGAGTCTGATGCATCTCTGTGTCACTCTGAGACATGTCTGTGTGCCTGCTTGTGTGTCTCTTAATCTGGTCACCTATCACCATCTTTATTTCGATGGTGGTTCTCTCTGGGGTTTCAGTAGGAGAGTTAGG
The DNA here is from genome assembly GCF_029289425.2 of Pan paniscus. Lineage (NCBI taxonomy): Eukaryota > Metazoa > Chordata > Mammalia > Primates > Hominidae > Pan > Pan paniscus. The sequence continues at coordinate 65,922,059 of NC_073258.2, read as the reverse complement.
GGATGAGACTGAAGGTGGGGAGGTGGGTTTAGCAGGTGGTGGTTCCACGTGGCTGGGCTGGGGGCCTCCTCTGTGGCACTGTGCTCTGGACCCTGCAGCCCTCCTTATATCTCTAAGGAGTCCTCTGTACCTTCGCCTTCTTCCCACTTGACACTGTGCCTGAGGCCTAGCTTTCTCCAGGAACCCCAAGATCCTGCTCTGCAGCCCCTGCCGAACACCTCCTTTTTCCTCCCAGCCTCTAGTGGCAGGGCAAAGAGACCCAGAAGTAGCCAGATAAAGTGCCCTAGGAAGGGACCCATGGCAATGCCATCCATCATTGCCAGTCTCTTTTCCAGCAGTGGGAGGAGGGGCTGATGCCACAGGTGGATGTGGGGAAGTGAATACCCCAGTGGGGCTGGGGGCCAGGAGGAGGGAGCAGAGATTTCAGATTAGTGGGGAGACAGACTTTAGGGAGAAAACCCTGGGGCCAGCTGGGGCTGAGCCAGGGGTAGACAGGAAGGGAACCAGCCTCCCCTTCACCAAGATGGCTGGTGCTGTCACGCCTGAGGGAGCTGAGCAGCTGGTTGCCGTGGTGACAGAGGGAGACTGCCGAATGCTAACGAGGCTGGCGAGGAGCTGGGCAGTGGAAGGGTCTGGGAGAGGGAGATGTGGCTTCCTCCAGCAGCAGTCAGGCCTGTGGGAGACAGAGGGTGGGTTCACAGGTCACCTGGCTCCTGGGCTGGGGGTGGGCAGAGACCTGGATTCTCAAGGGTGGGATCCTGAGAGCAAGGCTGCTTCTGACAGGGAGAGTCGGATGTGGGTTGAGGGCTCTGGGTCTGGGTCCTGGGTTTAGGGGGTTTGGAAGGAGATGCTGGTAGTTCTTGGGGAAAGGGTTGGTGGCAGAGTAGGAGGGTATTCAGAGTAAGGAATGAGGAGACTCGGTTCAAATGCTTGGGTCCTTACCTGTGTGATGGATAAAAACCTACATCCTCCCAAGAGCTGTTCAGTCCTGAGGCTGCCCTCAGCGGCTGTGGCCTCCTCCTCCAAGTGGCCTCAGACTCAGAGGTGGGGAGAAACCAGTGCCACCCTAGAGACATGGGGCAAAGAGGGCAATGTGAACCATCTGCCACGGGGTCCAGGCCTTCGGCCCCTGGCCATGTCCTTCCTGTCCTCCTCACTGCCTTTCCTCTTAGAATCCAGGCATCCTGGCCCCCAGCTTCGTCTCAGAAATACTTGTAACTCTTTAACCTTGCTACTTCCATCCTGGCCCCAGCTTTCTATCCCTAGGGTTCACATCTCATTGCCACAGCAGTGGGGCTGGTTTCCAAGGGTGACAGTGGCACTGCAGGGCTGTTCCCCTTCCTACCCTCTTGGCCAGACACCACAGGGGAGTGAGTGGGGCTGGGGGGGCTCTGAGGTTTGGTGGAGCTGGCTGGCCATCTCAGGGAGCCCTGGGGTCTCAGCCCAGCTGTGGGGCCTGGTGCTGCCAGCCTCTCTAGGAGAGAGCTTTCCTTGGCTGGTGCCTGTTGGGGACAAGGGTACTGATCCAGTGGGCCAGATTCCTTCCCACTAAGGCTGGGGAGGGGTACTTTGGGTTAGGGCTGACAAGGCTGTCTCAAGGGGCCAGTGTAATCCTGGATGGAAATCCTAGCTGGTCTTCCTATCAGTCCATTTTCTATTTTCAAAATCTAGCTTTTGGGTCATTTGAGAGAGGTCCTGGTCAGAGAAAGGGGGTCTGTAATTTATGAATGATGTACTTGGACCTTTCAGGGAGCTGGGCCTCCTCCCATAGGGCTCGGCTGTCCTCTTTGGACCTTGCTGTCTGAGAGCTCTGACCCCAGTCTCTCAGTGTCTCTGTAGATTCTACCTTCTCCTACCTGCTTCCTCTCTAATTTTGTCCTCTTGAACCCCAGTTTCCTCTTAGAACCCAGGTGTGCAGGGTCCCTACTACCCCTACAGAGGTTATTGGGAAGGGTAGCTGGGAGGATTAGAACCCAACAGGTGTCCTTCCAAACCCCGCTTTAGTGGGGGATGCTTTTAGGCCCAGGTTCTTTATATCCCCCCATCTTTCCCCCTTTTCTGCCAGCATCCTAGGGGTAACTGGGATTAGGGGTGTTGGGGGGTTGGAGGCCCCCTTGCCCGCTTAATCCCATGCTAACAGGACACTCTCTCTCTCTCCAGGTGGCTTTGATTTTTGTGTCGTGTTTTATTTTCTCCTCCATCTGAATCGTTTTTCTCGTTGACTGTTTTTTTTTCTCTCCGCCTCCCGGAAGAAAAAAAAAAAGAAAAAAAGAAAAAGGAAAAAGCAACCCTCCCAGCCTAATGCTTCTCCTCCTTTTCCTTTTTTTTTTTTCCGGCAAGAAGAAAAAAAGAAACCAAAATCTCCTCTCCCCCCTGCAGCGCCCCCCGCCCCCTCCTTCCTCCAGTTCTGCCTGTACCCCTCTCACCCTCTCTGACGCCCCTAATCTCTCTTTCTCTCTTCCCCTGTTGTGCCCTCCACCCGCTGTTTCGGCATCGGGCCCCTCTCCTCAGCTTCTGGGCTGGGGCTCCCCCCGATGTCTGTCACAAGTTAAAAAAGGTTTTTAAATTGTGGCAGCAAAAGCTTTTTTCTCCCTTCTCTCTGGCTGATTTTGATGACTCGTGTTTTCTTTGTTTCTTTCCCCTTTTCTTTCTTTTTTCTTCTTCTTTTTTTCTTTCTTTCTTTCTCTCCTTCCCCTTTCCAAGGTCCGGCTCACCTGACGTTAAACAACGAAGGTATGGTTTGAAGTTTTGGTTTGGTTTGGATTGGATTGGATTGCCCCCAACCTGCGCCTGGATTTTCTGTTCTTCTCCCTGTCCTTCCCCTGTCCCCTTCCCCTCCTCCACCTGTCCTGACACCTTCCTTCCTTTCCTACCCGCTTCCTTTGCCATTTCTTAATTTTATTTGGGGGGTGCTGGGGTGGGGGTGGGGGCTTGCCCTTGTCTGTGTGCTCCCCTCTCCCTCACCCACCCTGAAGCACTCCATCCACCCACATCTCACCTTGGTTTCTGACATCAAGAGATGTTTGAACTCCTGCCGTTGTCTCCAGTCACCCTTTTTTTGCGTTTTCCTGGTAGTGTATCTTGCTTTTTTTTCTTTCTCATGGTGGTGTTTGATTTCCTTCCACTCATTCTGATCATTCTTTCTTTTCTATGGACCTAAGTAACAAGAGAAAAGCATGGGCTGGAGAAAGAGGGTCTTAGGCAGTCTCATCACCCTCACCTTGCTACTGTGGGAGGCCCCCATCCATGACGAGAAGGGAAATGGGAGTAGAGGTGTAGGGTCTCTCCGTTTCCACAGTGTGCGCTCCCAACCCCCTGCCCACCCGCACGCCTTCACCCTTGTATCTTTTGAATGTCTCTTAACCCTGTTTGACAGATGACGACGTTGAGGACCAGAGAGATGAAATGACTTGTTAGTGATTCCACAACCCTTATTGGTGGTATGGTTGGGACTAGCCATTTAATTTTAGCACTCCTTTGACTAAGTGCCTACCATCTTTGAGAGCCCTGGTGTTAAGCAAACCTGGAGATAGAACTCAGGAGTCCTGTCTGAGCTCCTCCAGCTCTGGCCTCCTCCAGCCCTCTGCTGTCACTGATTCTCTCTGAGCTCAGGGTTTTGGCCTTTCAGACCCTTTGGCACTGTTGGACCTGCCCAATTCAGCCCTCTGTTGGGGGGTCATCTTACAGAGGAACAGAGTGGGGTCCTTAGCCGGTAGGCAGGACCAAGATTGGGCTGCAGGGAGAAACTCATATAGATATGAAATTTGGGATGGATTTAGGTCTGGGGAGGTAGAGGCCTTGGAGTCTCGCAGGGATGTGAAATTATGGCAAGAAGTGTGGGGAAAGAGGAAGTCCCAAATGGAGAACTGGGTGTAGGAACCCTGGTTGGTTCACTCACATCCTTCTTGCCTCTCAGTGCCTGGTTCTATGGGTGCTGGCTGTGGCTCCCCTTTGTCATAAGTGAAGGCCCTCCCAAAGGATCTCAGAAAGCCCCCCCTGGAAAGTTCCACAGCTCAAGTATTATTCTAGTTCAAGTTTGGGGATTTGCAACTGGGGTTGAAGTAAGAGCCCATTTAGGGACTTTTCCCCTTCATCACTGAGTTTTCTCATCCTGAAGCCATCCTGTGGATCTGGCAGTAGGGCTGGGTACCTGGAAGCCAGATGCTGAGTATATAGGTTCACTGGAGCGGGGAGAGGTGGGGTGAAGATTCAAGCTGGCCTGGAACCCAGACATGGTAACATGTGCCCACCGGGGCATTTGGACTGAGGCCTAAGTGCTGCTGATGAGTGGGGTGGTAGGGAGTGAGAAATAACTCCTGAGAAAGGGCTTGCCCACATCCAGGCTGAGCTCCAGGGAGGATCTCATTTGACTTGCACAGCCCTTTTGTAGGCACAATGGTGGGATGAAGAACAGACAGGAATTACAGGAAGCCCCTGGAAATCTCTGGGAAGCTCCAGGGTCTAACTGGCAAAGAAGTGGGCAAGGGTGAGCTTCCGAGCACTCACTGTGGTGAATGAAGCAGGTGTGGATGGCCTCAAGGTGTAGTGAGAGCCTCAAGGACAGGAAAGAACAGAAGAGGAGCTTGGGGTATAAATCTGGAGAAGTTTCTGGAGGAGGGGGTGTCTGTGTCAGGCTTTTGAACAAGTTGGGAAGTGTGAACTTAACCCAGCATAAAGGGTGTGAGCAAAGGTGCAGAGTGGTGGGGAGAATGTGCCTCATGGAGGAGGCAAGGAGAATGAGCGAGCAGTTGAAAGGGGGAACTGGGGGCCTCCAGTGCTGAGGGCTGGCCTGTTTGCCTGCTGTGGGGAAGGAGGGATCCTGCACTCATGGTGAGGCCTCTGTTCCTCTGCCCAGTCTCCCCACCCCAGGCAAAGAGTGGAAGTCAGTGATCATGAATCTGATGGGGTCTGTGGGGCTGATCGCCCTCGGTTTGTCAAGCGGCTCCTTCCTTAGAGGTCTTGAAGGCAAGGGAGTCCCCAGAAAAGCCTCTCCTCCCCGTCCCTGCAAGCAGCACCTCCACCCTGGAGAGGGCCCTTCATCCCCTCAAGGCTGGGGAGGGACTGGCTCGGTACCCCCTGTGCCTGACTCCCCAATTCTGCTTCTCCAGTAGGGTCCTTACTGTTCTCCGAGGGGGGGGCCGGGAGAGGAGGAGCCGGCGATGTGCACCAGCCAACAAAAGGTCAGTGACCCCCATGGTCCCCAGAGAGCCCAGACCTCATCCTGCTGCAGGCTAACTGTGCTTCCTGGGGGGAAGCCAAGTCAACGCAGGCACATCCCCTTGTCCTCTCTGAGGCCTGTGGGAAGTGATGGGTCTGCTCCCCGAGTGCCATTCCAAAGGCCCCATTAGCTGCCCTGATGTGAAGGGCCACAAACCTCCATTTCTTTTGCAAAGCCCAGTTGTTCTGATGACCTCTTTCTAGAACACAGGTATCTTTTTATGTGGCAGTTGTTCAGGCTGATCCCTAGGAAGTATCTGTTTCTTTGTTAAGGCAACCAGGCAGCAGGGCAACCCCAATTTAACCATCAAATTCTAGAAGCCTGCTAGGTGCCCAGTCCAGGGAGATTCTGGTTGGGAGCTGTGGCCAGCACAGGGCCTTTAAGCCTGCTTGGGGGCTCTAGCTCCTTTTTCTGTACTGAGGCTGCCTTTCTTAAGACAATCTCTTTCCTAAGAAGTTTACAAGCCACTATAACAAGTCCTCAAGGAACTCCAGTGGGTGCCAAGCACTGGGGCTATGGAGTCCCATTTCCATTCTTTAGTCTGCTCTTCTGTTTGCCTGGATTTCCGCCATCCTTGTCCTCTCCCCAATGACTTGGTGTGTCTCTTTCGTCTGACTCTTGAAAAAGCAGCCAGGCCATGCACACTGGAAGTCTCCTTGAACACCCCAGGTGAACCTGGTCACTTCCACACTTTGTCCACACTTCCACTAGAAGGCTCATCACACTGTATCATAACTGTCACTTTACCTGTTTGCTTCCCCAACTAGACCAAGCTCCTTGAGGCCAGGGATTGGATATTTTTGTTCCTATGCCCCCGGTGCTTCACACAGCTCTTGGCACATAAGTAGCTGTGTGCTCAGCAAATTTATTTTATATGAGCCAATGGGCTCTGTTACTAAGGGGCTGATTGATGTTCTAACACCTACAATAAAGTGTGGTCCATGCAAAGTACATGAAAAGTGCAGACTCTTTTCAGAGGAGTTAATTTATTCATTGAGGCCAGGCACGGTGGCTCATGCCTGTAATCCCAGCACTATGAGAGGCCGAGGTGGGAGGATCACTTGAGGCCAGGAATTCAAAACCAGCCTGGCAACATGGTGAGACTCCATTAAAAAAAAAAAATCATTGAGAAAGAGAGGGAGACACAGAGAGAGGCAGCACACTAGCAGAAAGTTACCAACTGGCATGAGTCGTTTATTTGTGGGATGCTTTACGGTTGAGGAAGCTGGACCCCGCCCTTTCTCTTTCTGAGGTGCCCACAGCAGCCTGTGCAGTTCCTGATGATCAGCTCCATTTTCCAGACGGGGAAGCTGGGACTTAGAGCCCAGCTTTGTGACCAGCCAAGGTCACAAAGCTGGTGGTGGAGCCAGCACTAGCGCCCAGGTCTTCTTTCTCACATCACATTTCCTCTCCAGGGAGCAGTACAAGATGTTATTAGGCAGTAAGTGCCAAGTGAGCAGAACAGACAGCTGTAGAGCTCGAGAGTAGGGAGGGCGGAGGGGGGCGCTGGAGACCTTCCCAGAGGAGGTCTGGGAGCTGGGCCTGGAAAGAAGGCAGCTGCTTTGTCCCTCATGCATGGTTCTCAGAAATGCAGGACCACAACAATTAGTCTCTAGCCACATTCACTGGGGACACTTGTAGGGCTACAGACTCCCCAACTGTGGGAGATAAACGAGCATCAGCTATTATCTTCCTTTCTGGGTCCGGAGCAATTAGGGGCGGTAATTGTGCAAGCGCTGCTGGGAGTTGTAGTTCCCAGTCGCGCCAGACCGGCGAGATAGGGGAGAGCGCCCCCTGGTGCTTCAGGGCTTGTTCAGCCCAGATCTTGTTTGTGCTCTGCTGAGCCCCTCGGCCGCCCCTACAGGCTCACCCCAGTAGAATCCCTCCACCAGTCCCTTGAAGTCATGCTCCGACCTCCCCTACTCAGGTTCTCTCTCTCTCTCCTCACCATCTTCGGGTTTTCTTTCCACACTTGCTCATCTCTTTTTCTGTCCCTCTTCTCGAAGGCTTTCAGGTTCTCTTTGGCTGCTCCTCAGGCCTCTTGGCGTCTCTGGGCTGACCCAGGTCTCCGGTGGTAAAGGGACTGGAGCCCGTGGAGGCGCAGGCTCCAGAGTAGCTAGCTTTGCCACCCACCCCAGGAGACTGGAGGCAGGGCTGAGGAGTCGAGAAATGGCCTCGTTTCTCCACTTGGCCTTGGCAGCCACTGTCCAGCCCCAGACCCGCCTCTTTCCTTTTTGCTGGCCTCTTTTGTTCTGTCCCAATCACTTACTCACATGGTTGCCTTATTCTTTCTTTCTTTCTGTTTGACTCTCTTTAATGATATTTTCTTTGACTGCAGTGAAGGTGAGGGAGTGGGAGGAATGGCTTCTGGGTGGGACTAGTACATGTGGCAAAACCAAGGCCAAACATTGCTTTTTCTGGTCCTTGAGCCCCCTGGTTCTCCTAGTGCCTGGGCAGCAGGCTTCGTTGCTATGGAAACAGCAAGGCCCCAGAAAGCCTTGGCTTCTGTTCCCTAGAGGTCCCTGTCCACTTTCGTTGCTGGCTCTCTTCCCATCTCCTGTACCTGTCCCCGCAGGGCTTGCTCCTTTTCTTTATCCAGATAGCTGCGCTCATCCCTTCTTGCTCCCTCACAGCCCTGAGCCGTCTTCATTTCTTGTCTGTCTCTGTGATGGTTCTCCTTTTCCTGGCTCTGCCCCACCTCCCTCCTTCCCTCCTCCTTGCCACTCTTCCCCGCCTTACCCTCTTGTCTCTGCTGGGGTCCTCACTTTTGCTTTCTGGCCCTCCCCGCTGGTACCATAAGTAGACAGAGGAAGGGATTCAGACTGTCCCGATGTTGCCCAGGCCCCCACCAGCCTTGCTGCCCTGTGGCCTCAGGAAACCGGGCCTTGCCAGCTGCAGTGAGTGCTGTGCCAGGCTCTGGGGCAGCAGCTGGTGCCTTGGCATCCGGAGGCAGTGAGGACAGAGGCTGTGGGCAGCCTGCCTAGAGAGAGAGAAGCAGGCTGTGTGTGGAGGGGAGGGGATCTGCAGAATCTGCACTCCGAAACTCCCCCCCGCCACCAGCCCACTGCCTCAACACATAGCACTGCTGCTGAGCCCTGCCTCCACCAGGGGAAGGCAAGTGCTTCCTGGTGGCCCTGGATGCACCCTGGCATTGTGCCTGTTCTTGCTTGGGCATTGGGAGCATCTGTTGAGAATTCCTGCATTTGATTAGCTCGGCCTCTTCATAAAGACCCTCACGGCCAGTGTTGTTTGCCCTGCACCTGTCCAGTGAGGTAGGCAGGGCCAGCTGTGTGCCACTGCTTTTTTTTTTTTTTTTTTTTTTTTTTTTTTTTTTTTTCTTATTTTTTTATTTTTTATTTATTTTTTTTTTCTTTTTTATTTTTTTTCTTTTTTATTGATCATTCTTGGGTGTTTCTCGCAGAGGGGGATTTGGCAGGGTCACAGGACAATAGTGGAGGGAAGGTCAGCAGATAAACAAGTGAACAAAGTTCTCTGGTTTTCCTAGGCAGAGGACCCTGCGGCCTTCCGCAGTGTTTGTGACCCTGGGTACTTGAGATTAAGGAGTGGTGATGACTCTTAACGAACATGCTGCCTTCAAGCATCTGTTTAACAAAGCACATCTTGCACCGCCCTTAATCCATTCAACCCTGAGTGGATACAGCACATGTTTCAGAGAGCACAGGGTTGGGGGTAAGGTCACAGATCAACAGGATCCCAAGGCAGAAGAATTTTTCTTAGTACAGAACAAAATGAAAAGTCTCCCATGTCTACCTCTTTCTACACAGACACAGCAACCATCCGATTTCTCAATCTTTTCCCCACCTTTCCCCCCTTTCTATTCCACAAAACCGCCATTGTCTTCATGGCCCGTTCTCAATGAGCTGTTGAGTACACCTCCCAGATGGGGTGGTGGCCGGGCAGAGGAGCTCCTCACTTCCCAGTAGGGGCGGCCGGGCAGAAGCGCCCCTCACCTCCCGGACGGGGCGGCTGGCCAGGCGGGGGGCTGACCCCCCCCACCTCCCTCCCGGACGGGGCGGCTGGCCAGGCAGAGGGGCTCCTCACTTCCCAGTAGGGGCGGCTGGGCAGAGGCGCCCCTCACTTCCCCGACGGGGCGGCTGGCCCGGCGGGGGGCTGACCCCCCCACCTCCCTCCCGGAGGGGGCGGCTGGCCGGGCAGAGGGGCTCCTCACTTCCCGGTAGGGGCGGCCGGGCAGAGGCGCCCCTCACCTCCCGGACAGGGCGGCTGGCCGGGCGGGGGGCTGATCCCCCCACCTCCCTCCCGGACGGGGCGGCTGGCCGGGCAGAGGGGCTCCTCACTTCCCAGTAGGGGCGGCCGGGCAGAGGCGCCCCTCACTTCCCCGACGGGGCGGCTGGCCCGGCGGGGGGCTGACCCCCCCACCTCCCTCCCGGAGGGGGCGGCTGGCCGGGCAGAGGGGCTCCTCACTTCCCGGTAGGGGCGGCCGGGCAGAGGCGCCCCTCACCTCCCGGACAGGGTGGCTGGCCGGGCGGGGGGCTGACCCCCCCACCTCCCTCCCAGACGGGGCGGCTGGCCGGGCGGGGGGCTGACCCCCCCACCTCCCTCCCGGACGGGGCGGCTGGCCGGGCGGGGGGCTGACCCCCCCACCTCCCTCCCGGACGGGGCGGCTGGCCGGGCGGGGGGCTGACCCCCCCACCTCCCTCCCGGACGGGGCGGCTGGCCGGGCAGAGGGGCTCCTCACTTCCCAGAAGGGGCGGCCGGGCAGAGGCGCCCCTCACCTCCCGGATGGGGCGGCTGGCCAGGTGGGGGGCTAACCCCCCCACCTCCCTCCTGGATGGGGCGGCTGGCCGGGCCGGGGGCTGACCCCCCCACCTCCCTCCCAGACAGAGCGGCTGGCCGGGCAGAGGGGCTCCTCACTTCCCAGTAGGGGCGGCCAGGCAGAGGCGCCCCCCCCACCACCTGGACAGGGCGGCTGGCCGGGCAGGGGGCTGATCCCCCCACCTCCCTCCCGGACGGGGCGGCTGGCCGGGCCAGGGGCTGACCCCCCCACCTCCCTCCCGGATGGGGCGGCTGGCCGGGAGGGGGGCTGACCCCCCCACCTCCCTCCCGGACGGGGCGGCTGGCCGGGCAGAGGGGCTCCTCACTTCCCAGTAGGGGCGGCCGGGCAGAGGCACCCCTCGCCTCCCGGACGGGGCGGCTGGCCAGGCGGGGGGCTGACCCCCCCACCTCCCTCCAGGACGAGGCGGCTGGCCGGGCAGAGGGGCTCCTCACTTCCCGGTAGGGGCGGCCGGGCAGAGGTGCCCCTCACCTCCCGGACGGGGCGGCTGGCCGGGCGGGGGGCTGACCCCCCCACCTCCCTCCCAGACGAGGAGGGAGGACGCTCCTCACTTCTCAGACGGGGTGGCTGCCGGGTGGAGGGGCTCCTCACTTCTCAGACGGGGCGGTTGCCAGGCAGAGGGTCTCCTCACTTCTCAGACAGGGCGGCCGGGCAGAGACACTCCTCACATCCCGGACGGGGCGGCTGGGCAGAGGTGCTCCCCACATCTCAGACGATGGGCGGCCGGGCAGAGACGCTCCTCACTTCCTAGATGTGATGGCGGCCGGGAAGAGGCGCTCCTCACTTCCTAGATGGGATGGCGGCCGGGCAGAGACGCTCCTCACTTTCCAGACTGGTGCCACTGCTTAATGGCCAGAAGTGAGCCACTGGTAGAGCCCAGGTCCTCTGGTTTGTCCTGACTTCATATCCGGTTCTCTTCTCTCTGCTTGCACTCTGGCTTGTGCTGGTGTTGGACAGAAACCTCAACTTCTTGGTACTACTGAGTCATTGTCTTCTCACTTGTTACCAACTTACAGAATGCTGACAATCCCTCAGCCTCTCCCAGTAGTTTTTGCTTCTGCTTAAAAAGTGCCAGTGGAAGGGCCCTGTGCCGGGTGCCTATGGACATACATGCACACACACAGACATGCACACACACAAGGCCCAGGCCTGCTCTTGCCCTGTTACTCTCTGGGTACACACAGGTCACATCCAGGCACTCTTTGCCCTCCATCTTGGGCCTGTCTGCGCCGTCCTTGGCTTGGAGTAGGGAGCTGGGGGTGGAGATGATAGCTGGGGCTGTGGCCACCCATGTGAGCTCTGCCTGGTGGCCTGTTGCTATCCGGTGCATATCCCTGTCACCTGCATCGCCTTCGTGTGTGTCTTCCTGGCCCTTCCCCCATTCCCCCACCTCCCATTCTCCTCATCTGCTCCTTGCTGCACAACAGGCCTCTTGGTCCCATCCCATATGGTGAGGCTGAAACTGTCTCCAGGCACTGAGATTGGCCATCGCTGGAGGAGGGGCAGGAAGGGAGGTGGGCTGTGCGTAGGAGACCCTTGAGGACCCTGCCATACGGGAGGAGCACCCAGGGAGAAGTAAGGCAGAGCCTCTTATTTCCCTTCTATGTCCCTTTGTTAAGGGGAGTGGCCGATGGGAAGGTTGGTGGGGAGGAGACAGTGAGCACCCTCCGCTCTGCTGGGTCCTGTGGCAGAGTAATTGTCAGCTGTCAGTGTGGGAGCCACTTAGCAGCCTCCTGGTTTGGAAATGGACACAGGGGACATTGACTTTTGACAGCAGAGACGGCAGGGTCCTGAGAGGATGGTTGACAGGCCGAGGGAGGGAAAGGGGTCTAAAGCTACAGGTTGGGACCTCTGGGCTCCTGGTGCCCAGGACCAGTGCCTGCGTTGCTGGAGGGGAGAGGGAAGCACTGGTGTACCCTGCCCCATTCAGCCTTCTCCCGTTTCCCCACACCACGGCATCCAGGCAAGGAGGAGTTTGTGGCAACCTTCAAAGGCAATGAGTTCTTCTGCTACGACCTGTCACACAACCCCATCCAGAGCAGCACTGATGAGATCACACTGGCCTTCCGCACCCTGCAACGCAACGGCCTGATGCTGCATACAGGCAAGTCGGCCGATTACGTCAACCTGTCCCTCAAGTCTGGGGCTGTCTGGCTGGTCATCAACCTAGGCTCAGGTGCCTTCGAGGCCCTTGTGGAACCCGTCAATGGCAAGTTCAACGACAACGCCTGGCACGACGTCCGGGTCACCCGAAACCTGCGCCAGGTAGGGGGAGTGAGAAGAAGGCCAGGGATTAGCTATACCTGGGGCAGAATGGGGGTTGGGAGAGGGGGCTGCCGGGAGCTTGTGGTGGAGGGATCAGGGCTGGGCAGTGAGGTGTGGTTCTGGAGAAGAACAGGAGTTGGGGCTGTGAGGGTCCCGACATAAGGCTGCAGTGGCTGGCAGGCTTCAGAGACCAGGGAGCTGAGCTGAGGAGGCTCCAGAACTGTCCCTGGGCAGGAACCTGAGGGCAGGGGAAGGACTGGGCTCAGATTGTTGGGAGCAGCTGGGCTCTCGAGGGATGGGGCTAAGAAATCAGGTGATTTAGCAGGAGGGCAATTCAGGAGATGGGAGGAGTGAGCCAGTGCCTGAATGGGTGCTCCTGGGTGCCAGGGGGTGGGGAGGGGTTCCTGTGGAGTGGGCAGGCTTTGGCCTGGTGGAGCAGATGAGGGTGTCCCAACACTAGGGCAGCAAGGCACGAAGGCAAGGCTGAGTTAATGTGTGCGGGCAGGATGTGTTCTGCCCCCAGCCGAGGCTTTTTTAGGGCAGAGGCAGAGATGGAGCCAGTGAGGTGGTGGCATAGTAGGTAGGTGACAGAGAGCAGGAGCAGAGAGGGGGCTTGGCCCTTCATCTCCTCTGGGCAGGACATGCCCTTCTTTTCCTTCTCTTTCTTTCAAAGGAGCCAGGCCCTCCCAGCATCCATGGCTTGCTTTCTGCCTCCCCTTGGCTCCTGGGCAAGCCCACGCAGGTGCTCAGAGTCCTTCCTGCATTGGCTCCTGCAGACAGGAGCTCCTGTTCCCAGATGCTCCCACTGGACAGGTCCTCTTAGAAGTGGTCCTCTTCACCTTTCCCAAGGCCCAGGATGGCTAGTGCAGGTGAAGCTGTCTCTGGCCAGTCTCTTCCTAGTTATCTTCTCTGAACTTCCTGGTTCTAGCGGTGTGGTGGCTAACTTTCCTTGTCTCTCCTCTTGTCATCCTCCTTCTCCTCCCCTTCCTCCCACTGAAAGCCTCGTCAGCAGGCTCAGGATCTTGGCTGGCCTCCCACTCTTCCTACCTGTTCTCATTTCACACCATCGATGATGATCTAGTGGGGATACCTCTCATTAATGCCACTCCTCCTTGCCAGGAGAACACAGTGACTAATCCTGCTGCTTTTCCTCAGGCCTGCCACTACCTGTTGCAGCCAGGCTCCTACTAATGTGCCTATTCTTAGGGACCCCTGCGTTTCACAGAGTGACATGCTTGGTGGAGTCACTCCTTAATGCGGGGCTCCTCTTCTTGTCAAATCATCCCTTTACCCAATCAGAGGGCTGTCCCGCGTTGTCATTACCGAGCGCATCTGAGTGTGTCATGTGCATTTGTGACAGTTTCAGATGCCACAGACATTTTATTGGGGGGTATAGAGGAGTTGCCTCTAGTGCTTCCTGCTCACTTTGCTCTCTCTAGGACCAGCGCTGTCACCTGGTACCGACTTCGGCAAGATGCTCCAAGTTCAGAGTTCCTATCCGTGCATCATATGACCAAAAAATACATGGCACATCCATACTGGGAACAGAGGGGGAAAAAAAGACATGGTCCCTGCCCTTCCAGGACTTCAGCTCTTGAGGAGACAGGATGAGTCTGTTAAAAGTGAATAGAGCAAAGCCATGCCAGTGCCAAGTGAGCAGCAGAAACCTTAAACACCCTAGGACTCAAGTGATACCCAAGACGAGGGAGAGGTCTGTGGCTAGGGGAGGTGGGAAAGCCACACAGAGGAGGAGACACTCGGCCTCAGCAGTGCTGAGTGTAGACAGTGACCCTCGGCTGCTTCTTCCTGGGGTTCCCGGAGTCGAGAGTCCAAGCTGGTAACTGATGGAAACTTCTTCCCCTGGATTGTTCTACCAGAAGTCTCAGAGCAGAGAGGCAGGTCATATTGACCCTAAAGCAGGTCCTGAGGTCCACAGAGGGTGTCTGCTTAAAGACTTTGGTTTAGTGCTCTCTTTAAAAAGGGATTCTGGGGGAATTTCTTTTCTTTTTTTTTTTTGAGACGGAGTCTCGCTCTGTTGCCCAGGCTGGAGTGCAGTGGCGTGATCTCGGCTCACTCCAACCTCTGTCTCCCAGGTTATAGTGATTCTCCTACCTCAGCCTCCCGAGTAGCTGGGATTACAGGTGCCCGCTACCACACCCAGCTAATTTCTGTATTTTTAGTAGAGATGGGGTTTCACCATATTGGCCAGGCTGGTCTTGAACTCCTGACCTCAAATGATCCTCCTGCCTTGGCCTCCCAAAATGCTGGGATTACAGGTGTTAGCCACCACACCTGGCCTCAATCAAGTTTCTGTAGTGTCTGGGTGACATCCTGGGATTGGAACAACACTTACATGATAAAAAGGGTGATGATGGGTGGAGTGGTTTGAATCAATATTCTGTCTTCCCCAGGTTTTGTGGGCCAGGAGCAAGGACAGAGAGAAATGACATCTGTCTTCAGCCTTACAGGATAGAGTGCCAGGATCTGAGAACACTGTGGCTTCCAGGTTATTTTTCTCATTTGATTAGAATGGCCAGGGAGATGGCCTTCTGGGGAGGACCTACCTGAGAACCAGCACTGAGGGGTCTCCATTCCCTTTGCTTCTGCAGCCATGGGAGTGGGTCAAAGGCCAGCTCCAAAGACTGGAAGGAGGCAGAATTTCCCTTTTTCCCTTGGACTTGGTAATTATCCCTGGAATCATCTAGAGGCTCTCAGAACATAGCAGTTAGGACCAGGGGCACCTGATGAGACAGTGTCTCCTTCTCTCCTCTCTCTCCTTTCAAATCCAGCCCTCGAGGTCACTGTGACCGGAGGTGTCTCTTGGAGGATCTTGGCAGGAATTATTACCTCTGAGGATTCCCCGAGGTCTATTTTAAATCCTGGGCCCACTCTCCTCCCATACCCAGTATGCTTCCCAACTGCCTCCCACCACCATGCAAGCAGTGTGCAAACCCATTTCCTCATTAGCCAGCACCAAATTTGGAAGACAAGCTGGCTATCGAAATATCACATGGTGCTTTCTCCTGCCCAGCTTGGATAACTGCTCTCCTTGGTGCAGAGGCTTTCAGGAGCTCCTCCAGGTCCCAAAAATGGAGTCCCCAAGGATGCAGTCCCTCAAAGATGCGGTCTGCAAGGATGGAGTCCCTCAAAGATGTGGTCCCCGAGGATGGAGTCCCCAAGGATGGAGTCTCCTAAGGATGCATTCTCCTAGGGATGGAGTCCCCAAGGATGGAATCCCCTAAAGATGCAGTCCCCAAGAATAGAGTCTGCCAAGGATGGAGTCCCCTAAAGATGCAGTCCCCAAGAATAGAGTCTGCCAAGGATGGAGTCCCCAAGAATGGAGTCCCCCAATGATGGAGTCCCCAGAGATGGAGTCCCCAATAATGGGGGACTGCCCCAGGGGCAGAGTCCTCTAAAGATGCAGTCCTCAAGGATGGAATCTGCCAAGGATGGAGTCCCCAAGGATGGAATCCCCAAGAATGGAGTTCCCAAGGTTGGAGTCCACCAAGGATGCAGTCCTCAAGGATGGAGTCCAGCAAGAGTGTAGCCCCCCAAAGATGGAGTTCCCAAGCATGCAGTCCCCAAGGATGGAGTCATTAAGGATGGGGAGACCCCTGGGAGTCTTGGGATGCATTCCTTAGGAACGCATTCCCCTAAGGATGGAGTCCCCAGGGGTGGAGTCCATCAGGCAATTAGATTCCTTTCCTCTCCTTCCTGCCCAGGCCTCTCTCCCTCTCTGGCATGGTGTACACCCTGTCTCAGGGTCTGCTGTGCTGTTCTCCATACTCATCCGTGCCAATTTTCTTAGTTTTTCCCTTTGTTTTCACAGTTCTCCTACAGACACCACTTAGTTGCCCTCCTTTCTTTCTGGTGATATCCTAGATCTGAGGGTTGAGTCAGAAAGACCAGGTTCAAATCCCAGCTCTGCCAATAGTTTGAGTGCTTTTAGGCAAGTTATACAACCTCTGTGAGCTTCAGCTCCTCATCAGCAAAGTGAGAATGAGTCTTTTGATGACTAACTGGGGTATTGCCTTAAAACACTCAACACAGTGCCTGGCACGAATTAGTTGTAGTTTTTTCAATCCTTCAGGCCCAGCTTAAATGCCACCATCTTCAAAAAGCCTTCCTTGATCCCTTCCTCCAGCCAGCCTTCCTTCTTTGCTATGTTCTTTGAGCCCTTGGAAACGTGTATTTGAGCCGTCTCATCACATTCTGCCTGTGTTGTCAATATTTGTATTCATTCCTTATCTGTACTTCTAGGTGGTAAGCAAATTGGTTGCTTAATACCTGCAACTATTGAGTGTTTGTAGTTGTTTTCCTAGTAGTTTTTTTCTGATCCATTTGGTCTCTTTCCTGAAGGCAGCTGGTAAGGTTTTGGACACGAGGACCCATGTCCAAAAGTAGCAGATCTAACTACTTCATGTGAGCACTGAACTACTTCTTGTCCTCTTGGAAAAAAACCCTCCAATTCACAAATCACTTTTTTTTTTAACTTTTTTTTTTTTTTTTTGGAGATAGAGTCTCACTTTGTATCTCAGGTTGGAGTGCAGTGGCGCAGTCTCAGCTCACTGCAATCTCTACCTCCCAGGTTCAAGTGATTCTCCTGCCTCAGCCTCCTGAGTAGCTGGGATTACAGGTTCCTGCCACCATGCCCGGCTAATTTTTGTATTTTTAGTAGAGACGGGGTTTCACCATGTTGGCCAGGCTGGTCTTGAACTGTTGACCTCAAGTGATCCACCTACCTCAGCCTCCCAAAGTGCTGGGATTACAGGCGTGAGCCACTGTGCCTGAGCCTAATTCACTTTACAAGACCAGAAGAACACCTCTCCTGGTCCTTCCTCTAAATTTCCTCAGGACTTTATCTTTCTGTCACAGCGTTTCTCAGATTGCACTGTAATGTCTCTCCCCACTAGCCCCTGGCCTCAAGGATCTCATTTCTCTTTACTATCTCACCTAATTTTTATGACAACTCTGTGAGGTGGAGATATTATTCCCATTTTACTGATGAGAAAAACAAGATGCAGAAGGTTAAAGAACTTGCTCAAGGTTATCCAGTTAGGAAGTGGTAGAGTTGAAAGTCTGATTTTGAAACCACTCTGTTCCTCTGCCTCCAAGTGAGGGCCTGGTTGTTGTCATTGGTGCAAAATGCAAAGGAGGCTGGGGTTTGTCCTGTGCTTCTGTCATTCTTGGATGTTCTCAAATTTTGAAGCCATTTCAATGTTCTGCTTGTATGTCTGAAAAATGGGTCCCTCTTATGTGCAAGTGGAGTGAGTTCCTCTTCTCTTTGTCCTGAGCTTCTCTTACTCAAGGTCCACAGATTGTCTTCACCCCAGATTTTTATGATTTGTGTAAATATTCCCTCTCTTGGCTTTCTTGAGCAGGGCTGGAGCTACACTCATATTTCAAGGTGGAGATGGGGTATAGTTTTGTCCCGAGGCTCTCCTTTCTGCCTGGTGAATTCCTACAGTTGGTGTTTGAGTCAGAAAGACTTGGTAAAAATGACCACATGATATGATGTGTGACTTCTCCCGTCTGTGACTCTGATGCCCTTCTCATTCATCATGTGTTGTCATGCTTGTGCTCCCAGGCTCCAGGAGCTCTCTAGCTCTTTCTATGAGTGGGATAAAGCCTTTGTTGCTCATCTGTTAGTCTGAAGCCTCAGTTCTCCAGGTCCTGGCCATAGGGAAGGCCTGGGC
Organism: Pan paniscus; assembly: GCF_029289425.2. Taxonomy (NCBI): domain Eukaryota; kingdom Metazoa; phylum Chordata; class Mammalia; order Primates; family Hominidae; genus Pan; species Pan paniscus. The sequence continues at coordinate 65,904,067 of NC_073258.2, read as the reverse complement.
TGCTGTGTACCCCTTCCCTGTGCTGTGTCCCAGGCCACCAGGAATGGGTTCCAGTGGAAGCTGCATTCTAGTATTTCACAACAATTGCCCCCATAAACATGATCTCCATTGGACTGGGTCTGGATCCTTAATCCCTAGGTCTAGAGGGGCCCCATCTCATCTACTCCAACCCTGCTATTTTTAAGAGGAAGCCTGGATCTCTTGTCAAATTAGTGGAAGGCCCAAGGGTTAGAACTCACATCTGTTTCTTCTCAATCCTGATTCTTTTTTTTTTTTTTTTTTTTTTTTGAGACAGAGTCTCGCTCTGTCACCCAGGCTGGAGTGCAGTGGTGTGATCTTGGCTCACTGCAAGCTCCGCCTCCTGGGTTCACGCCATTCTCCTGCCTCAGCCTCCCAAGTAGCTGGGACTACGGGCGCCCGCCACCACGCCTGGCTAATTTTTTGTATTTTTAGTAAAGATGGGGTTTCACCGTGTTAGCCAGGATGGTCTCAATCTCCTGACCTCATGATCCGCCTGCCTCGGCCTCCCAAAGTGCTGGGATTACAGGTGTGACCCACCACGCCTGGCCCTCAATCCTGATTCTTAATTTGCTGTTCTACTTCTTAAAAATGGAATCTTGTTCATAAAGTTGAAAACTTTTGAATCTTATTTTATTCTCCATAACCAGTTCTAACTCAAAGAGTAGTAATTGGATTTTTACCTCCAATGCCTTTTTCTTCCTGCCTTGTTCGACTAGTGCAGTGATACCAGACAACACTTACCTTTCTGGGCCTGGTTGTTTAGCTGGCCTGAAGCTAATTGTTCCTTGTTCTGAGTAGTTGGCCTCTTCATTTCATGACAGTCCTACCAGCCACCAGTACTAATCCTCTTACCACACGCTATCCCCGACTCCCATCACTGCACCTGCAATTAGACTCTTCTCTTGCTATGTAAACTGCTTCTGCATCACTAATAATTAATATTGGTTATTCAGCACTTCTTCCGGCTGCTAAATATTGAATTCTGTTATTTTTAATTATATGAGGCCCTTATTCAACATCTTACTGAATTAGTCCTGTGCCCACTGGTTATAACAGCTCTCTAACTAATGGATCTGTCCCTAGAATACCTCTCCCTCTCACAATCACACTCTCGGGGGTGCAGTTTAGTATTTAACAGGCATCAAGCAATAATGTCCCTCCATCTCTAATACTCTTAATTAAAGCTGCCTCAGTGCCTCTGACATGTCCTCCCCAAAGACAGGGGTAATTTGGAAGGTGGTTGTTGCTGCTGTCTGTGGCAATGAGAAGAGAAAATGAACTTAGAACCACATGAGAGTGGGGACACTAGAGATTGGAGTAGAAAGATTGGGCTTATAGCTTAGGGAAAAGTCAGGGATTTTAGAGGTTCCTTTTTATGGGTGTAGGGGAGTGAATTTCTGGTGCTGGCTGTGGGAAGTGGAGACTCAGGGGTTTATGGGTGTACATGAAAGGAGGCTGTGCTGCTGGGATAGCCTTACCAATTCTAGAGACTGGTAGGGGTGGTGGTGGTGGGCACTTGATTCTGGGAGGGACAGCAGCCCAGAGAGTAAGAGAATGGGGTTGGGGTGATTGAAGAGCCTGGAGAACTTTTGGGGAAAGTTCTGAAAATTCAAGGTGGACACGTGGGAGGAGTCAGCTATGGGTGGGAGATGGGGAGGAGAGGGAAGAGGGTCTGGAATAATTTGATATAATGTGTGAGCCATCTGCCAGTCCGTGGAGGGCAACATTTCCTTTTCCCTGTTCTGGTGGCGACTCACTCTCTCTTCCTTTCTTAAGGATGAGAAGAAAAAAAAACAAAAACAAAAACAGAGGAGCTACCCCTCTCCTCAGTGACTCCCTGGATCGATTTGCATATTCTCCATCCCTAGGAAAAGCAGGCATCCATGACCCCTCCTATGCTCCTTGGGAACCCCTTCCTTTTGCCTCCAAATGAAATTGGCTCTCATTCTTGCCAGTCCTTTGATTCTCCAGGGGTTATGCCCACTCTTCTCCCAGCCTGATAGCCAGCTGGCCCATCACCAACTGGTTAATCCATTAACCCGGCATGGCCACTGGTCAGCCAGTTGGCCAGCACCAACTTGCTCTTTAGCCAGTTCTCTGGAAAGCCATCTGGTTGATCAGTTAGCCAACAAACCCATAAGTCCATGGCTCCAACCAATAGCCCATCCCTCCTCACAGCCCTTGTTCCCTCCCTTCCTTCCCCTCCACTCTCTAACATTTCAGCTGATAGGACTTACTAATACTGCATAATTGAGTCTGCTTCTTAATCCCCTGCCTTCCCTCTCTCACCCTCTGTTGGAAAACCCCGTTGCCGACTCTGTGTGTACTACTAACACGCTTATAACCCAGGGGACCAAGGGATGGGCAGGGACAGGTGGGGCAAGGTATGAGTGAAAAACCGAACTAACCTTTCTGTCTCATCTGCGGAATGTCAGCCATCTTTAAGTCTTTGGTTTCTTGGTCCAGTTCTTTTGTTGTTTTCTTCTCTACTAACCAAGGTCTCTTAACTGTTCCCCTTCTCTGCAGACGGCTCTTCTTCGGGGAGGGGATGGTGGGGAAGAGGAATCCAGAGGAGGGGCGGGGTAGGGATGGGGAGAAGAAAGGACTTAATTTTTGTGTGTGTTTTATTTCTCCTCCCCCCATTATAATTTAATTTTCTTTAAACAAATACTTTTGCTGAACCTAAGGTGGGAGGGTTGGAACAAACAACCAAATATATATGGATATATATTTTTTCCTCCTTCCTTGAGTTTCACAGTTGGTCATTTTATTTTTCTTTTCTTTTCATTCTGTTCTTTTGTTGTTGTGTTTGTTGTTGTTTTTTGACACCCCCCTCCTCCCCATCCCCCCATATCTCCGGTGAAGCACGCAGGGATTGGACACGCTATGGTAAACAAACTGCATTATCTGGTAGATATCACTCTAATTGTCTTACCGTTTGGTTTGCCGTGGGTTTTTTTAACTGTTCGATTCTCCCTCTTTTGTTTCCTCTCCCTGTTTGGTTTTTTGGTTGTTTTGCTCTTCCAATTGTTTTTTGAGTCCTGGACAATCTTTAGATTTTGCTTCTCTTTTAGTTTCCCTCTTTCCCTTTTCTTTCTTTTTTGGTCCAAACTGAAATACAAAAGACAAATGGAAATCGAGGAATTTGGCTTGTCCCTGCTGTAATCCCTAACTCCTGAATTCAGATTCCTGGCCAGAGAGACCTGGGGGCAGGCCCCATGTTCATCGGCTCTGGTTAGACCAGCCCCGATGCCAGGCTGCTTATTTCTATTGCTTTATTTTGTTCTTTTCCCTCCCCTCCCTTGTTTTTTCTCTTTGATTTAGTTTTTTGGTCTCCTGAAAATCCATGGAAAACACCATCCCATGACATGCTATGCTCTGCTCACTGTCAGCTCCCTGGACAGGGCCGCTCAAGTTTGAGGAGGGGTCTGGGGGTGAGACCTCCAGTGGCAGCCAGTGGGGTGGGTTCCCAGGGGTGGAGGGCATGGCCGTGGGAGATGCGGAGCTGCCTGAGATCAGTCCAGACCTCATGCAAATCATCAGTTCATAGCAGTTTGGGGGCTGCCCCATGCTGGCTGCTCTGGGAAAGGTGCCATCCCCTCCCTCACTTCTCAGCCTTGAGGGTTCCTGGTTCCATGTCCCCCACATTTTGCATGGCATGAATGGTCTTTTCCCCTGACCAGGGATAGCGTCCAGTTCCCCCAACTGCTCCGCTGCTCTGACTAACACTGTGTTTCACACTGTCTTCCTTCCCGTCACCCCCTGCCCTCTCTGCCCGCTGCCTGCCCCGCATGGCCTCTGACAGGGGCTGGTTTCCTTCCCTGTTGAGGGGAGCCAGAGGAGGAGGCCTGCAGGGGTGGGAAGGGGCAGCATTGGTTGTCCTTGTCACCAAGCTCCTCTGTTTGGGTTGGGCTCAGTCCTGGTGAGTGTTGGTGTGGGTGTCTGTGTAAATGCAGCTGGTGTGTGTTGGTGTGTGGGTGTGACTGTGTGTAAATGTTGGCGTGACATTTCGGGGTGTTAGTGGGAAGCTGTACTGTGTGTGCGAGGCTCTGCTGGTGACTCTCCACGTGTGAGCTGGTGTGAGCTGGGGGCTGCGTGACTATGTGGGTTTTTGAGCCTGGTGAGGACTCTGTGTGGAGGTGGACTGTGGAGACTGGCCCTTCAGTCGCAGTGCCATGGCAGTCAGGAACAGGGAAGGAGCTGGGGCTAGCCCTTTGCTCCTTGCCTTGCCTCAGAGTGTGTGTGCGCAGGCCCTGCTGCGTGTGATCCCCTGGGATTCCCTCGTGCCTGCCCAGTCCTGGCTCTGCAGCAGCAGCCGGTTAGTCATCGCCTATTAATAATGCAGAGTGATTGAACACCAGGCTGGGGACCCTGCAGATGGACGTGTCTGCTCCCGTGGGGCCGGCGCTGCTTGGGGCAGCTGCCTGGCCTGCCCAGCCTCCCAGGTTTGTATGGCTGGCTGGTGAGGAGGGAAGCGTGACAGTTGGGGCTCCCAATCTGAGTGTCTCTCCCACTTCCCTAGGAGGCTCTACCTCTGAGGCTACATCTGGCTTTTCCTGATACTTTTGCAGATCCATGTTTTCCTGCACCCATATAGACTAGTGCCCATGGCCAAAGCCATTCCAGCCCTCCCCAATTTAAGACCTCAGGTGGCCACTCCCAGTGGTCTTGGTGTTCCAATGGGGCATACAGTGCCAGGTTTCTTGTTCCTCCAGCTGCTGCTTCTAGGAGTTAGCTGCTACCTGCCCGGCTCAGGCCAAGCCATTGAGTACCTGTCAGGAGCTGGCCAATTGGAACTTTCTTTACGGTGCTTCACTAGATAACCAACCTGTGACTTTAGGGACAGAAGGGAGGCAAGATCAAGCCATGTGGTACACCCCAAGCCTCTGGGGAATACCATCCTAGAATTAGGACCCAGCAGACTTTCCATCTAGCCTCAATTTGGTTAAAAATTGACCACATGGGCTGAGTCTACTAAAGCTTAGTTCCCTTATCTACCAAATGGGCTAATAGTGGTAATATACCTGCATTGCCTACTACATGGGGTCAGTGTGAAGATCAGGTAGAGTAATAGAAGTGAAAACATTTGTACTCTGTAAAGGAAATTGTAATGTTACTAAGCTTTATAAAATGTTAACTGGTTATCTCAGTGTTTCCAGGGCAGGGATGTTTTGTAAAGAAATGATTCTCTTCCATAGCAAACCCTGGAGAACACAGCATCTCTGGCCCGCTGGAGATCCTATTACCATCTCTTCTTAAGAATCAGTCCCAAAATAACTGTATGAAACCCTAGAATGCTTCAGGAATTGGGCTGGAGAAGAGGAAGAAAGATGAATGACTTGATTAAATTGGTTAAGAAGCAACAACCAGCTAGGCACCTGTAATCCCAGCTACTTGAGGCTGAGGTGGTTAAGCTGGTTAAGAAGCAAACAACCTGCTGGGCTCATGCCTGTAATCCCAGCACTTTGGGAGGCTGAAGTGGGTGGATCACCTGAGTCCAGGAGTTCAAGGCCAGCCTGGCCAACATGGTGAAACCCTGTCTCTACTAAAAATACAAAAAAATAGCTGGGTGTGGTGGTGGCCATCTGTAATCCCAGCTACTCGGGAGGCTAAGGCAGGAGGATTGCTTGAACCTGGGAAGCGGAGGTTGCAGTGAGCTGAGATTACGCCTCTGCACTCCAGCCTGGGCAACAAGAGTGAAACTCCATCTCCAAACAAAACAAAACAAACAAACAAAAAAAGGAAGAAGCCAACAACCAGCTATGCACCAGTAATTTCAGCTACTCAAGGCTGAGATGGGAAGAGTGCATGAGCCCAGGAGTTCAAGACTAGCCTGGGTGACATAGCAAGACCTCCCCACCGCCTGCTTTTTTTTTTTTTTTTTTGGAGACAGAGTCTTGCTCTGTTGCCTAGGCTGGAGTGAAGTGGCGCGATCTCGGCTCACTGCAACCTCTGCCTCCAGGGTTAAAGCAATTCTTATGCCTCAGCCTCCTGAGTAGCTTAGACTACAGGTGCATGCCACCACTCCTGGCTAATTTTTTGTATTTTAGTAGAGACAGGGTTTCACTGTGTTGCCAGGCTGGTCTCGAACTGCTGAGCTCAGGCATTCCACCCACCTTGGCTTCCCAAAGTGTTAGGATTACAGGCATGAGCCATCGTGCCCCAGCAAGGCACCATCTCTAAAACAAACAAACAAACACCCTATCTCTAAAACAAACACACACACGCACAAACAAAACAAAAAGAAGTAAACAATACTGTCTTGTTTCAGTCCTGGAAAGGAAAGTATCTGCTAAATTCTGAGTCTCTAAAGTCTGCACTTTCCTGCATGAGCAATACTGACTGATAAACAGATCTGGTTGCCTTTTGGTGGCCTCATAGACCTTCATAAATCTGTACTAGGAATCAGCTCTTTCAGCCAAGACCAGAGTCAGAGGCCTTGTAACAGGGTTCAATGTGTTCTGATTCCCAAGGCATCCCCCAGACAGGTTTTGGTTAGTTTCCAATTTATTTTTACTAACTCATTTATATGGACTATTTTCATGTTGTTTGAGCACTTCTTCTTGGGGGAGAGGGTGGATATAAAGCAAAAAGGCCAACCTTGAGAAGGTTGAGAAGTTCAGATTAGGTGTGATCAGGCTGATGGAGTTTGCTTGTACAAATAATGATAGTTCTTTGTACACACACTGGGACTCTTTGAATAGCTTTCCCCTTTTGAATATCATTTAAACTTGAATGCCTGGACTGCAAGTAGCAGGCAGAGATTGTTTCCAGTTAACAGATGGGGAAAGCTGAAGCCCAGAGAAAGCACCTTGCCTAGGGTCAGATAGCCAGATATCGAGGAGTTTCACTTCAGTTTTCTCATTTGGTGCTCAGAGTAAGCCTGGAAGAAATGGGAGCGACAGTTGTTAAACTCCTATCACAGATGAGAGTCAGAGGTAAAATGGGATTGTTCTGGAAAAGGATAAAGGCTGAATGAGAGCCCAGGATTTCTGACCTCTTTCCTCTCTATTCCCAAACTATCAAATCCAGACCTCAGGATTCATGACAGGGCTGTGCCTGCTGGTTCAGTCCATCTTCATAGTGTGTCTTTCCAACCCGAGTCTCTGGTTAGCTTCTGCCCTCTCATTGAACAGGTAGCTAACCCAAACCCTTAGCAGGACTTGCAGTACCTTACTCAGCCTGGAGACCCTTTCTTCCTCTTTGTCTTTGTCCCTTATTTCCACCCACTCAATCCTAAGGGGATGCCAGGACCTTTCCCCTAGACTAGTTGCTCTTAACCACCTTTGGCTCATGGATACCTTTGAGAATTTGATGACAGCAATGGACTCTCACAGGAAAAAAACCCACGGAGGCAGTTTTGCACACAATATCAAGGGGCTTGGAATCTCCCAAGCTCAGCCAGCTTGCCCACAAGTTAAAAATACCCACCCTCCGTCTTGTTCTCCCCAGATTAAGTCCCCCTCCCAAGGAGGTTAGTGACCCTGTGATCATCACAGGCAACTGAGAAAGGCTCCAGAAGATGGCAGAAGGATACTTCCCCTCTTCCTCAGCCTTTCTTCCTAAGGCATGTGGGCATGGAGTGCCCACCAATGTGGAGTTATTTATGGCCAGGACTTAGTTTCATATCCTGCACAGCCTGCCACAGGGGAGGTGCATGGAGCAGAAAGAGAGGTGGGGTCAGCAGGGAGGGCTGAGAGCCCACCCAAGTCACAGGCTGCCCCTTGTGTCCACCTCCAGCCAGCCTCTCTGCTCCTGGGGAGCACAGTGGGGGCTGGGCAGTGGGCTCCTGCTGCCTCTGCACCCTCTCCCTTCTCTGGCTGGACACAACTCTCCCAGGGCAGAAGCTCTGGCTCATTCCCCTTGGCCAGCTCAGTACCCACTCGGCCTGCTTGTCTGTATTGAGTGGGTTGGCATGGGTTGGGTGCAGACACTCTGCTGTGTCTCAGTGATGCTGTTTGGAAGGAGAGAGCTGGAAGGTCCCACTGCCCTGGGTAGGATGTGGTATGTACGCAGGTGTGTCTCGGGGTTGGTGATCGGTGGCGAATGGGTGGTGGAATGAGTGTTGGGTCGCCTGCTGTTGAGGAAGGTAGAGTCAAATGTCTTTTCTCTTTATTTTTCAACCCATAAGTGTCTCTGTCCTAGTGGTCACTCCTCTCTCTTTCCCCCCATCATCGGAAGGAAGCTCTCCCTACCTGCACCCCACAGCTCTGTTGCCTCCATCTCTGCTCCTCCCAATGCCCCTGCTCCTCCCAATGCCCCTGCCCCGCACGCCTTCTTACCTGGCTGCCTTTCTCTGGCCTGTCCTGCTGGGTCTAGCCCTCACTCTGCTCCTCTAACCTGCATGTGTCCAGCTGCAGTGGCTGTTCTGTGTCGCACGGCCCCCTCCCTTCCCTCCTCCCCCACTGGCCCCACCCCTTCCAGAAGATGCGTGGGGGGGGGGTTGGGGGGCAGGGGCATCATGAACCCCTGGGGTGGAGGGGGACCGGGGGAATTATTCCCCTGTTTCCTGCTTTTACTAACGAACCTGCCATTTTTGTGTCTGGACTTTGATTCGTCTGAGGGAACAGTCGGGTTTTACTAATCTAAGTCATCTCCCTCCTTGCCTTCCCCAGAGACCTTCCTCCATTCCCTCTACCCTTGGCTTCCTTTCCACCCAGAACCCGTCCCCACTTTCTCCCTCTACTCCCCACCTCTGGCTGATCCCTTTCCTCAGGGCACTTCCTTATGTTGTCCTTCCTCCTGCTACTCCACCCCTGGGTCATAAGAGGGTGATTAAGGCAGCCCTTTCCGGGTAGGGAGCACATGGGAGTGATCTGCAAAAAGCCCAAGGGGGTAAGGTGAGATTGTGCCCAGTCAGGAGGGAAACTGAGGAGGGTGTTTCCTCTTCTCTACCCCACACTGTCACCTCTTCTAAGTCTGAGAGTGCAAAGGGAGGGTGACTTTGGCAAAGGGAGTGGGATAGAGAGAGCCCATAGGGTGAGGGAGATGGCCAGTGGCTGGTGCCCTGGCTTCTGAGGCCAGTGAGGGAGGACACAGCTGAGGGGCTCAGGTGGGCTGAAGGCCAAAAGAGGAGATTCTCTTCCTGGGGAGCTTTGGGACCAGAAGAGCCCTTTCCCTGCGCTGAAGCAGGAGTGCACTTGAGTTTCTATCACCAAAGTCACAGGCTCCTTAGGTATTAGGTTCATAGATGGGGATGCAGGCAGTGTGGCCCTGGGTCATAAGGCGATCTTTAATGACTGTTTGCTGTATCCCCTGGATTATGTTCAGATTAGTGGGGTTACAGGGACATGTCAGGCTGGTGCCTGCCCCACAGAAGCTGACCAGTTGGGGTGACCAGACTTAGGCACAGGAAGTAATCAGCAGCCCAGTTCCTGGTCCCTCAGTGCAGCATCAGGCAGAGTGGAGATGGAGGGCTGGATGGAGCTGAATTTGCCCCAGGGAGGCTCATTCAGCCTATTACCCACTCCCTGTCTTATCCCTGACCTTTCATCCCGGTTCCTTCTTCCCTTTCTCCAGCCCTTCTCTGCCAGGTCTAATCTCGTTTGCATGTTTTTGTGACTAATACTTTGACCCTTCCCTCTTCTACCTAGACCCCTACTTCCCAGCCTTAGGGTGGGGTAGAGGGAAGAAGAAATAAACGATAATGACCAGCCCTCCCCTCAAATAAGACTCAAAAGCTTTCAGACTGCCCCTTTCCACAAAGACACCCCCTTACCTTCTGCTCTTGAACCTAGTTACCCCAGCACAAGGTTTGATGGTTCCCAGGAGGTGGAGAGTGGGGCTTAGCTCTACCCTATTCACTGCGAGGCTCCAGCCAAGCACAAGGGGGACTTGGGGTCCTGGGAGGGCAGGAAGCTCCCTTACCCCAGTTCTGCTCATGTCCCTTTGGAGTTCCTCCACCTCACCCACCGAGACCATGGACCCCTGGAGACCAGTCGCTGGAAGATGGCTGGTGGCATGTGCATATAGACTGGTGTGGGTGAGGAGGGCATAGGATGTGACTGGAAGGCCCCAATCTCTAGACTGTTCCCGAAAGAGAAATGGGGTGAGCTGTGGCCTGCAGAAGCACAGTGTTGGGCTAACCCTGAGCCAGCTTCCTGTTGACCCTGCAGAGCTCTGCCTTCTTTCCCAGCTGACCCTTCCAAACCACTGCCTTCCTAGAATAGGGGCTCGTGGTCTCATAGCCCTTGGCCCTTCTCCCACAACCTTTCTGGGTGTCTTGAACCTTGTGGGCTGCTTGTAGAGTTAGATTTTTTGGAGAAGGTGGGCATTTGCCTGGGGAGACCGGGAGAGTCGGAGAGTTTCCTGTCCTTGTCATGCCCCGCCCCACCTAAGATTACTTCTGCATTCTCCAGGCCACCGCTGAGCCCCGCTCCCTCCTGGAACACCAAGTACTCCCCCATTCCTGTTCATCCTGCTTTCTTACTGAACTTTCAGCCCAGGGGCAAGGTATTCATTAAGTTAGCCCTGTCCCCGTCTGTTCCCTAAGCTGGCCCTGACTCCCTGGAGTAACTCTGGTGGTGTCAGTAGACAAGGCAATTAGACAGGAAGAAGGAAGAGTGGGTTGATGTAGCTAAAGGGCTCCCCTCTCCTTTGGAGGCAAGAGAGTGACCTGAATATAAGGAGACCTGAGGAGTGAAGAGACAGACTCAGGAAAGGGCTAGAAGTGCAAACCTGGAGATTGGGCTGCAGGGGTGGAAATCAACCCCGATAGGCAACCCCAGAAAGTTTCAAGACTTCCCAGGAATATTTGAGTTCCTGGTCCTCACACTGCTATCTTCCATCTCCCTACTGGGTCCAGACTGAAAGACTTTCCAGCACCCAGCAGAGAGGGCTGCAGGTGAGTCTAAGCCACCAAGGTCTGGGGAACACCATTCTCTGGCACACTTTTGAAAGAAGTTCTGGAGTTACGTGTGTGTCCAGAGAGTACCTTCAGGAGAAGAAAAGTGAGGATGCCATTTGCACCCATCCTGTGCCCCAGAATGGGGGATCTGTCCTGGAGCCCCCATTCCTGTTCAGAGTGCCTTCCAGGAACTACTTCTTGGGGGACCTCATGGGGAGCTCTCCAAGTACCCTTCAGGCTCCTGCCTGCTGAGTTGGGGGCCAGAGGGCAGGTCTTAGCCCACCCTGAAACCATCAAATCTTGTGCTGCCTCCTTTTCCTCATTTCCTCTCTTCCCCCACTGTTCCTCCTCCAAGACAAGCAGACATAAAAATGGGGGTCCCCCTCCCCTGCTGCCCTCTGGCCCCTCCTTTGCCTAGCCGTAGCTCTTCCTAGGGATTTGATGTTGGTTGTCTCCTGTCTTTCTCCCTCCCTCCTGGGCTGGACAGGTGACCATCTCGGTGGACGGGATCCTGACCACCACAGGCTACACGCAGGAGGATTATACCATGCTGGGCTCTGATGACTTCTTCTACATTGGGGGCAGCCCCAACACAGCTGACCTGCCGGGCTCGCCCGTCAGCAACAACTTCATGGGCTGCCTCAAGGACGTGAGTAGGGCTAGGGAGGGGCTGCAGGCTGTTCAGGAGCCCTTTGTCTCCTGTCTTCAGCGTGACTTAGTCTGACCTGGCTAGTTGTCTGGGTCATCTGTTCCTTCCAAGTCCATGGTGGGAGACACCCCCCTTTAAAACCTAAGGCCCACTGACTCCATCAAGAGGCTTCTCCCCTTTGATTTCCTTGAGCCTTGGAAACCCCTATCCTCATAGAGGACCCTCAAAGGCAGCTGTGGTACAGAGGAAAGAATGCTGGGTATGAAGACTAAAGACCTTGCTTGAGTCCCAGCTCTTCCACTCATTGGTTCTGTGACTGTGGTCAAGTCACTTGACTGTCTGATGCTGAGTTTCCTCCTCTGTGGATGGGTAGTCAGTGCCTACTTCATAAGGTTGTGAGGGGCACATGAGAGTGTAAGTGAACATACTTCATTGAGTGGAAAACAGCTACCACATGTCAGTGGCCTTGTCATTATTATGAACTGCAATTTAGTGGGCACTGAGAACCCACAGGCAAGCCACCATGCTCCTGCTGGGCCAGAAGACAGGACAGAGGACGGGCAAGGGAGGTGCTTGTTCACAGCCTCTGTGTCTGAAGCTCTAGAACAGAGGCCTAAGCGGGTGGTCTGGTGGAACTGAGCAGGGGCTACAGGGGTGGGTGGCTGGGTCCCCTGGTGCTCGCTGCTGGGTGGGAGTGGCCAGGCCCTAAGCGCTTTCGGATTCTTTATCCCTGACCCCACCCCTCCCTGCAGGTGGTCTATAAGAACAATGACTTCAAATTGGAACTATCCCGCCTGGCAAAGGAAGGGGACCCCAAGATGAAGCTGCAGGGGGACTTGTCATTCCGCTGTGAGGATGTGGCTGCCCTGGACCCTGTGACCTTTGAGAGTCCGGAGGCCTTTGTGGCGCTGCCCCGCTGGAGCGCTAAGCGCACTGGCTCCATCTCCCTAGACTTCCGCACCACCGAGCCCAATGGGCTGCTGCTCTTCAGCCAGGGCCGGCGGGCTGGGGGTGGAGCTGGCAGCCACAGCTCTGCTCAGCGGGCTGACTACTTTGCCATGGAGCTATTGGACGGCCACCTCTATCTTCTGCTGGACATGGGATCTGGGGGCATCAAGCTGCGGGCATCCAGCCGCAAGGTCAATGATGGCGAGTGGTGTCACGTGGACTTCCAGAGGGATGGGCGAAAAGGTCAGGAGGCCTCTGGACCCTTCCCCTTCCATGGGCCACCCCTTTCCATCTGCCCTGACATCCTCTCCGTCTCTCTTCAGCGGGTCTCTTCTACACCATTTCCTATATTCTTCCCTGCCACTTCTCCTCCACCCCCCTCACGTCTTCCCAATTGTCCTTTCTGTCATCGGACATTGGCAGAAAGAGCACAGCATTTGGCATCAGTCAGACCTGGATTACACCTCAGCTCCCCTACTTGCTGCATGTGAGACTCTGTTTCCTTATCTGTAGAAGGAATAATCCCACAAGGGCCATCGAGAGGAGAAAATAAGAGCACATCTGTGGAAGCATTAGCACAGTGACCAACATAGAGTAGATACCCCATTCACCTTTAAGAATATATCTTCCGGCCGGGTGCGATGCCTCATGCCTGTAATCCCAGCACTTTGGGAGGCGGAGGTGGGCAGATCAGGAGGTCAGGAGATCGAGACCATCCTGGCTAACACGGCGAAACCCCATCTCTACTAAAAATACAAAAAATTAGCTGGGTGTGGTGGCGGGCACCTGTAGTCCCAGCTACTTGGAAGGCTGAGGCAGGAGAATGGCGTGAACCTGGGAGGCGGAGCTTGCAGTGAGCCTAGATCGTGCCACTTCACTCCAGCTTGAGCGACAGAGCGAGACTCTGTCTCAAAGAAAAAAGAATATATCTTCCCAGCCATGCCTCCCTTCTGTCTAGAGCCATTCAACTTAAAAAAAAATTAACTCACTAGGCTGGGCGCTGTGGCTCACGCCTGAAATTCCAGCACTTTGGGAGGCCGAGGTGGGTGGATCATTTGAGTTCAGGAGTTTGAGACCAGCCTGGCCAACATGGTGAAACCCAGTCTCTACTAAAAATACAAAAATTAGCTGGGCATGGTGGTGCACTCCTGTAGTCCCAGCTAATTGGGAGGCTGAGGTAGGAGAATCGCTTGAACCCGGGAGGCGGAGGTTGCAGTGAGCTGAGATCCTGCCATTGCGCTCTAGCCTGGGCGACAGAGGAAGACTGTCAAAAAAAAAAAAAATAACTCACTCAGCAGTTACTGAGCACCCACTGTGTGCCAGATGGTGTCCAAGGTTCTGTAGATATGGACAGCAGGGAAACTAAAGAGACGATCTTGGCTGTCACAGAACCCCTGTTCTGGTGTGGGGTGGGAGACCATGGAGTGAAAAAGACAGTAAACAGCCCCACAGCCCCACCTAGCAGTGAGGGCTCTAGAACAGTAAAGTGTCAGGGCAGAGGGTCCTGGGGTCAGGCAGATGCCTGTTCTTGAATCTTATGTTGCTTCTAGCCACTCTCTTCTTTACCCTTCATTTCAGTCTTTTGCATTCTCTTCTTGTTTTCTGTCTGCTAATTCTCTCTCCTTTACTCTTCTCCATCTTGTTGAACATGAGAGAATTATCCAAGAAAGGGAAATTGATATAAATGAGAACTGACACATTATCCAATTTAAGCACTTATCAACGTCAGCTAAATTTTTGTGCTCCTCCGCCTGTCACTGAGCTGGGCCTGTGAGTTTGGGTGGAGTGACCGCTCCTCCCCATGCAGGAAGGAGGGGCCCCTGTGGCTCTGGGAGAGTGACAGTTTCTAATGGGCTTGCTATTTCTTTAGCTTCCATCCTCGAAGTGTTGCCTCCCCCGGGCTTTACATTAAATGGTTTCATCCCCGGGGTGTGTCTCAGGACAGCACCAGGAATTCTTCCCAGAGCCCTCTGCCCCACAGGGTTTCTACCAGGTGGTCAGTAACACTCTAGGTTGGACGTCTGCCCAAGCCTTGCAGGGCACTGCAGGGCTTCCACTTCTCTGTGCTTTCAGGAAGTGCTCCTGTTAGCTCACACCGATCTCTGGAGCCAGAGTCTGGACCAGGTGTGGCCAGTCTTTGGATTCCTGTCTTGACCAATTCTGGACATTTCTGACGGCCCATTTCTTTCTTTTTTTTTTTTTTTTGAGATGGAGTCTCGCTCTGTTGCCAGGCTGGAGTGCAGTGGCGCGATCTCGGCTCACTGCAACCTTTGCCTCCCGGGTTCAAGCAATTCTCCTGCCTCAGCCTCCCGAGTAGCTGGGACTACAGGCGAGCGCCACCACGCCCATCTAAGTTTTGTACTTTTAGTAGAGACGGGGGTTTACCATGTTGGCCAGAATGGTCTCGAACTCTTGACCTAGTGATCCGCCCGCCTTGGCCTCCCAAAGTGTTGGGATTACAGGCGTGAGCCACCGCGCCCGGCCTTTTTTTTTTGAGACGAAGTCTCGCTCTGTCGCCCAGGCTGGAGTGCAGTGGCGTGATCTCAGCTCACTGCAACCTCCGCCTCCTGGGTTCAAGCGATTCTCCTGCCTCAGCCTCCCGAGTAGCTGGGATTATAGGGGCATGCCACCACGCCTGGCTAATTTTTGTATTTTTAGTGGAGACGGGGTTTCACTGTGTTGACCAGGCTGGTCTCGAACTCCTGACCTTGTCATTCACCCGCCTCGGCCTCCCAAAGTGCTGGGATTACAGGCGTGAGCCACCGCGCCTGGCCTCTGATGACCCATTTCATATGTGCACACAAACACAGACTTGGGGCAGCTATTCCGAGAAAACTCTCTTAGATCTTTTCCATTTTTTTTTCTATTTTTGTTTTTGCAATTGTGGTAAATGATACATAATAAAATTTACTACCCTTTCCTGCAGATCACATGGGACAGAGAAAGAAATGAAAAACAAAACAGCAAAAAAAATTTACCATAGTAACCTTTTTTTTTTTTTTTTGAGATGGAGTTTCGCTCTCGTTGCCTAGCCTGGAGCGCAGTGGCGCAATTTTGGCTCACTGCAACCTCTGCCTCCTGGGTTCAAGTGATTTTCCTGCCTCAGCCTTCCAAGTTCTGGGATTATAGGCATGTGCCACCATGCCCAGCTAATTTTTTTTTTTTTTTTTTAACTAGAGACGGGGTTTCACCATGTTGATCAGGCTGGTCTTGAACTCCTGACCTCAAGTGATCCATTTACCTTGGCCTCCCAAAGTGCTGGGATTACAGGCGTGAGCCACCATGCCCAGCCCATCATAACCATTTTTAAGTATGCAGTTCAGTGATGTTAAGTACACTTATATTGTTGTGTAAATATCACTGGTAACTATTGTTTATCTCCAGAACTTTTCTCATCTTCCCAAAATGAAACTCTGGCCCATTAAACACTAACTCCCTATTCCCTCTCCTCTTAGCCCTTGGCACTCACCATTCTACTTTCTGTGTAAGAATCTGGCTACTCTCGGTACCTCCGTTAAGTGGAATCATATAATATTTGTCCCTTTGTATCTGGCTTTATTTCATTTTGCATAATGTCTTCTAGGTTCGTTCATGTTGTAGCATGTGTCAGGATGTCCTTCCTTTTTAGGGCTGAATAATATTCCATTGCCTGGATATACACGTTGCATTTATCCATCTATCTGTTGGTGGATGCTTGGGTTGTTCTTTTCCATGTGTTGAGTGATCTTGGTGTAGAGGCCTGTACTCACTATGGTTTCCTCTTGTTGACCCTCCATTATACACCCCTTCCCCATCTCTTTCCTTCTCTCTCTCTTCCTTCTCCAACATTTGGTTCATTTGTAGAGAGTCTGGTTGAGTCGTGTAGAGCCCGGGAGGTCCTGCAGTGGGTGGGCAGAGCAGGCATGGGGGAATCTGGCTATAAATAGAGGTGTGGGTGATCAGGCAGGCCATGTTTGGTGGCCTGTTAGGGGAGTGGGCCCCCAGCCCTGGGAAGTGGGTTTAGAGTCAGGACCCTGGGTCATCTGACACCTTGTATGGAGAGAAAAGCTAGGGACCATGTTACTAAAAGGGGGCACAGCTCTGGTTCAGGTGAGGTTTTTTTTGAGTCAGAGTTTTGCTCTTGTCGCCCAGGCTGCCAGGCTGGAGTGTAGTGGCATGATCTCAGCTCACTGCAACCTCTGCCTCCCAGGTTTAAGCGATTCTTTTGCCTCAGCCTCTTGAGTAGCTGGGATTGCAGATGCCCACCATGCCCGGCTAATTTTTGTATTTTTAGTAGAGATGGGGTTTCACCATGTTGGCCAGGCTGGTCTCAAACTCCTGACCTCAGGCGATCCTCCTGCCTCAGCCTCCCAAAGTGCTGGGATTACACGTGTGAGCCATTGCGCCCGGCCTCAGGTGAGGTTTTGAGCAGAGAGGAACACGCCCTGAATGAGGGGATGTGTCTGTAGAGGAGGTCCCAGTTCTTCCCTCTTGGGTTCCCACCCTGTGCTCACATTGATTCTCCTCCCAAAGCTCCCTGCCAAATTCAGGCCTCATGCAGACCCAAACCCTCCTTAACCTCTCTTTAACCCCATGAAGTTAGGCAGAGTCTTTTTTTTTCTAACTAGGATGTCTGCAATGGGGTCTTGCGTGAGGAGAGAGATTGAACTCAACTCCCACCCTGACCCCTTTTATTTATTTATTTATTTATTTTTTTGAGACAGAGTCTCGCTCTGTCGCCCAGACTGGAGTGCAGTGGCACGATCTTGGCTCACTGCAAGCTCTGCCTCCCGGGTTCACACCATTCTCCTGCCTTAGCCTCCTGAGTATCTGGGACTACAGGCGACCGCCACCACGCCCGGCTAATTTTTTGTCTTTGTTAGTAGAGACAGGGTTTCACCGTGTTAGCCAGGATGGTCTCGATCTCCTGACCTCGTGATCCACCCACCTCGGCCTCCCAAAGTGCTGGGATTACAGGCGTGGGCCACTGCGCCCGGCCCCGACCCCTTTTAAACAGTTCTTCCAAACTTGAAAAAGGACAGAGGAAGGAATTTAAAAATACAAGTAGAATAAAATTTCTAAGGTATAGGTTTCTGCAGCTTAAGGTCTCAGTAAAGGCTATGGAACTCCTACCAGATCCCAAGTCTTTTTTCTAAGATAATCACCTCCTCCTCCTTCCTCCTCCTCCTCCTCTTCCTTTTCTTCTTCTTCTCCTTCTTCTCCCTTCTTCTCTTCTTCTTTTTTGAGATGGAGTCTCGCTGTGTCTCCCAGGCTGGAGTGCAGTGGCATGATCTTGGCTCACTGCAGCCTCTGCCTCCCGGGTTCAAGTGATTCTCCTGCCTTAGTCTCCCGAGTAGCTGGGACTACAGGTTTGTGCCAACACACCAGGCTAATTTTTTTTTTTTTTTTTTTAGTAGAGATGGAGTTTCACCATGTTGGCCAGGCTGGTCTTGAACTCCTGACCTCAAGTGATCCATCCGCCTCGGCCTCCCAAAGTGCTGGGATTACAGGCGTGAACCACCATGCCCGGCCAAGCACCCTCTACTTCTGAAGAACTCTTCTACCTAAAAATTCTGTGCCTACCTCCTTTCTCTTCACTGCTGTCCTGCCCCGCAGGCCCTGGAGCCAATCTGCTTGTGCACCTTGCTGGCCGCAGAGTGGGCTCTTGGCTGAGGGGTGGAGAGTGCAGGCTCTGAGTTCTTGCTGCTGGGACCATACTTTGGCTGTGTTCCTTCCCCACTGTGGCGCTTTGGCACTGTTTCCCAGTCTCTGCAAGCCTCGTCTACCATTTCAAAATGGGATCATAAAGGACTAATTTCGTAGAGTTATTATGAGACTTAAGTGATATATTTAAAGTGCTAGGTGCCTGGCATCTAGTCATAAAAGCTCAATAAATGTTTGTGGGGGGAAAAAACTCCTTTGGATTAAAGATCTTTCAGCCCCTTCTGTTCCTTGAGGTTCTCTGCTTCCGGTTCCCAGTCTAAGGAACTGGCTGGCAGGAATGACCCAGTGAATGATCCAACCCTTTCCGAGCTCAAGATTTCGGCATGCCCACTTCCTGCCTATCCTCTGAGGACTTGCTGAGGCGGGGAGGAGGGGTATGGACAGAGGCCCACAGCATTCTGCAGCTGGGCTGGGGCTGCGTCACAGAAGCCTCTGAGCCTGGGGGCCTTTGTCAAGCAGTTTTTGCAGTGAGTGAGGCCGAGCTTCCAGCGCAGGACTGCTGCTCGTCCTCCTGAGCCTGCTGCAGGGCACAAGGTGGAGGGGCCTACACAAGGTGGGGGCCTCCTTGGCAGAGTCAGGATGTCCCTTTCTGGCCTGTGGCTTTTCTCCATCCTGCCTTCCCTTGATTCCCAGGCTCCATCTCAGTGAATAGTCGCAGCACGCCGTTCTTGGCCACTGGGGACAGCGAGATTCTGGACCTGGAGAGTGAGCTGTACCTGGGCGGTCTCCCTGAGGGGGGCCGGGTGGACCTGCCCCTGCCCCCAGAGGTGTGGACAGCAGCACTCCGGGCAGGCTACGTGGGCTGTGTGCGGGACCTCTTCATAGATGGGCGTAGCCGAGACCTCCGGGGCCTGGCTGAGGCTCAGGGGGCTGTGGGCGTTGCCCCCTTTTGCTCCCGGGAGACGCTGAAGCAGTGTGCATCTGCCCCCTGTCGCAATGGGGGCGTCTGTCGAGAAGGCTGGAACCGCTTCATCTGTGACTGCATCGGGACCGGCTTTCTTGGGCGGGTCTGTGAGAGAGGTGAGGCTGGTCTTCATCCTAGGTGTCCCTGCTCCCTATCCCTGTGCTCCTCCTTCTCAGGGTGACTCCTACTTTCCATCCCTGTGCCACCTCCTCCTAGGGGAACCCCTCATAGACCTGCCCTAGGCTTCTCGCCCTTGTAATGATTCTCTGGTCTTCTCCCTCCCCTGGCCTCTGCCTGTCTTCTCCTTCCCTCTTCCCCAACTCCTGTGGGGCAGAGGCCACGGTCCTGAGCTACGATGGCTCCATGTACATGAAGATCATGCTGCCTAACGCCATGCACACGGAGGCAGAGGATGTGTCCCTGCGTTTCATGTCCCAGCGGGCCTACGGACTCATGATGGCCACCACTTCCAGGGAGTCTGCCGACACCCTACGCCTGGAGCTGGATGGGGGGCAGATGAAGCTCACTGTCAACCTCGGTAACCACCCTGCCCTGTGCTTCCTGACCCCTCACCTGGCCTTGTCTCTGACCCACACCTGCCTCTGTCTGGAGAAGCTGGTGGTGGCACCAGCAAGAGGTGCCCTCAGCAGAGTTTGGAGGTGGGGAGGTGCCAGCCTGGGTCAGAGACCCTGAGAGCTCTGTCCCTGGTGAGGACGCACAGTGTAGGGCGACATTCCGTGCTCGACGACACTGTGAGGGGCCAGACCCAGAGTATCTGGGGTATGCTAACTGTCCTCCCTGGTGACTCATGTGGATCTTGGTAGCATCTGTCCTGCATACACACAGATGACACAGCTCATTTTTGGTCAATGGCTCATCCACTTGCTCATTCATTGATTCATTCATTTGAGAAGCACTTGCTGACGCCTAGTGGGTGCTAAGCCTGAGCTCAGTGTGGTGGCAGATACAGAGATGAGGAAGGCCTGGTCCCTGCACGCAGCTGCCCCCCACTGCTCTGCTCAGTCTAAACAGCAGTCTGTGTGTTGGTGTGTGGAGGTGCATGTGTGTACACTGGACACACAGACGTGCCATCTTCCCGTTTCTAGTGCCATGGGCTTTCACATTTGAGCCTCATGGCTGTCCTGTGAAGACACTAGATCACCAAACAAGCATTACTGTCCCTGTTTTATAGATTATGAAATTCATGTATTGACTTGTTCAACATTACAAAACTAGTGAAGGCAGAGGGAGGAGCCAGGACTCAACCTGGGCCATTTGCTTTAAAATTCAGTGCTTTTCCCATTGCCTCGGACAGGGCTGCTGACCCTCCCCCTCAGGCCACTCATGCTGACTCATGTCTCCACCCATGCCCAGGGTTGAGAGCAGGCCTTGACTCCACTTCACCTGGCGGTCCCCGGGGTGTCCATGAGGGCCAGACCATGAGCCTGTTAGGTTCTTCTCACGGGCTTCAGCTCTTCTAGTCAGGGCAAAAAGAAAACAGCAGGTTCACTCATTCAGCTATTTATGGGACACCATATAAATGCTAGGTATGTTCAAGCCAGGGGCTACAGCAGTGAATAAGCAGTCCCCACCCCTTTGGAGCTTTCAGAGCAGGGGAACCCTGGGAATGAGAGGTCCTAAGCTGTTCAGGCTGAGGTCAAATCTGTCCATTTCAGACTGGCCTCTAGAAGCTTATAAAGGTGTAGCACCAGCCGTATAGGAAGCTTGCAGGTCATCAGGGTCACTTGTTGTATCCTGGACCTAGAGGGGAAGCAGGGCTCTTCTGAGCAGGTTAGAATCCTCGACTGGAGAGAATACAGAGCTTTGACTATTTTTTTTTTTTTTTTTTTTGAGATGGAGTCTCACTCTTTCACCCAGGTTGGAGTGCAGTGGCGTGATCTGGGCTCACTGCAACCTCTGCCTCCCGGGTTCATGTGATTCTCTGCCTCAGCCTCCCGAGTAGCTGGGATTACAGGCACCCGCCACCACGCCCGGCTAATTTTTGTATTTTTAGTAGAGATGGGGTTTCACCATCTTGGCCACGCTGGTCTTGATCTCCTGGCCTCGTGATCCACCCGCCTCGGCCTCCCAAAGTGCTGGGATTACAGGCATGAGCCACTGTGCCTGGCTGAACTTTGAACTTTTAAATACTCATCTGGAGTCTCATCCTAACATTGGTCTCCAGGGCATTTGTGGGACAGACTGTGGCCTTTGGGGGACCCATTGCCTTGTAAATGTATTTATACTATGTTCTTTCCTTTTCCCCTTTTGGCCACCTGGCCTTTGTATTCCTAGGACAAAGATTTGCTGAGAGAGGTGGGGACTGGAGGTGGGGAGATATGCAGGTGGCCAGGGCCTCAGAGTTGTTTGAAGGGTTCCCCTCAGCTCTGTTTCTAACCATGATCACAGCCTGTAGAGCGGGTGGTGTGCAGCAGCTCTGCAGGGGAAAGCAGGCTGGGAGACACTCTAGTCAATGCTCCACAAGTCTGCACAATGCTCCCTTGCATCCCTGAAACTGTCACAAGAGGATAGCCCCAGCCAAGGACCCCATAAGTGGCTCTGTACTTCCAAGTCTGCCCAGATTTGTGTATCCAGTGTGAGTTCCCCCCTACTTTGCCTGGGCATATGTGTGTTGTCTGCATCTAAACACATGTCTCTGTGCTTGCTGGGGACACAGCAGGAAAAATCTGGGGCCTTGGATTTGCAGGGAAGGCAGATGCATTTTGCTTATTTGGACTGTCCTAGGCCCCTGGGAAGAAGATTGTGTCTCTTAAGATTAGACAGGAAACAATGTCCTTGGTCAGGAAAACCTATCCTGTGGGCCCTTGGGACCCACCCTCTCCTCTCCATGGGCACACTCTTCTGTCTGTGCCACATAAGTGCTCAGAAGTCAGAGAACAAGGTGGCCTCTTGGAAGACACATCGTGTTAAGAATAGGCTTCCCAGACTGACAGATAACAGGACTCTCCTCCCACCCATTTCTTACTCCTGGCTGTGCCCCTGCCCCCCATCTGTAGACATGTGTGTGCTGAGATGCCATCTCTAGCATGGCTACTGACAATCTGTGACCAAAGGCTTGGTGCAAATGCATCCGTCTACAGATTCCTCCTCTGTAGGCACTGTGGACACGCAGGTGGCCCCTACCCAGCCACCAAGCCTTGGGTTGGGATGGGAAGAGTTCTGGGCTCCGGGCCAGAAGACCTGGGGCCTAACTTTGGTATCTTTTACTGTTGGGTAAGTCATTTCCCATCTCTGAGTCTCTCTCTCTTTTTTTTAATCTTTAAAATGGAGATAAGAATCTTCACTCTGCCTACGTCTGTGGTGGTTTTGAGGCTCAGATGGAAGAATGGGAATGAAACCATTGAAACCATTGTGTAGATGCAAGACCCATAGTAGAGACCCACCCAGCCTTCTTGAAGGAAAACAAAACCATATTGGAATAGAGACTTGAGTTTGGAGCCAGGCCTGGGGGCCACTTCCACATAGCATGGACAGACTGGAGTTGTCCTCTACTAGGTGTGCCCATGGGGTCCCAGCTGTCAGTGCAGCTGATGGTAAAAGTGCAGTGTAAAGAATCTCTGAACCACAAGGCGTCACCTCCTTCAGCCTCCTGGCCCACGTGAATCACTTCAAGAGCCCCATTCCTGTCCCCCATTGCTTGCTCCCCAGGACTTGCAGGGCCTCACAGACCGGCAGCAACATCAAGGCCCCAGGCCTGGGCTGGACTTACTACTGGAGAAGAGAGAGAAGCCTGGTGAGGCTTGGTCTCTGGCCTCATGATCTTATCCTGTAGAGGGAAGCTATTGCTCCAGGAGGCAGCTCTGCAGCTCCACAGGCACTCAGTGGATTGAAACAGACCCCGGGCTGGGCCTGAAGAGGGAGCGGAGGCTGCGGGTGACCAGTAGGTGGGATCGCTTAGTGCTAGCCTCAAGAGATGGGATATTTGCTAGATAAGAGAGGGACAAAAAGGCACTGCTGCCTCTTTCCAGGCAGAGGATCCTAAGGAACTTATCGTGCCTCCTGCTGCAGCTTCCCAGCCCCCACTATGTTTGCAAACACTGAGCAAGTTCCTTGAGCTCTGCTGTCTGCAGCCCCTGAGTTGGGGAGTTGATCTCTGTCCCTAGAGGATGGTAGAGTCCCCTGGATTCTTTGCCCTATCCCAGCATGGCCTGGGCCCCTCCCTGGAGGGGAGGAGAGGACAGGCCAGGCTAGGCACTGTCCTCTACTAGGTGTGCCCCTGGGGTCCCAGCTGTCAGTGCAGCTGACATGAAGGGTGTGGAGTAATTAAAGAATCTCTGAGCTGCAAGGGGGTTACCTCCTTCAGCATCCCTCCCCACCCCATGAATCACCCATACACTCCCTACCAGTGGGAGGCCTTCTACCTCCCACCTCCAAGATCCATTCTGATCATTGAGTGGTTCTTTCTTAGTGTCACCCTACCCTTCTGAAATTCCCACTTATTGTGAAATTCCCATTAGTTCTGCCCCCTGGAATCAAACGGAGAAATCTAACTCTCGTTCGAGTTTTAAATCAGGCTAAATACACATTGTATCCCAAAGCCCTTTAATCCCTGGGGCCATGGGAGGGTACGTTGCCTTTCCACCTGAGGCTGATCAGTAATTATCAGGGGGGCTGCTGGGAGCCAGCTCTGAAGGAGGGCTATGACAGAGTGCATGCTGCCACTCTGTGATGTCACTTCTGAGACAGATGCCTGGGAGCCTTGGGCCCACTGTCTCCAACCCACAGGGCCTGGGCGGGGAAGGAACCCAGGTGAGGCAGGGCTGGGAAGCCGGTGTTCTTTCCCCTGAGTTCCTTTCCATGCAGACTGCTTTGTCTCACCTCCCCAACACGTGTTCATACCACGACCCTGCTCTCTGTGTCCAGCCAGGGCCTTCGTGGGTCTGTGCCACGAAGATCACTCACTTCTGCCTATTCCCTGCACTTGAGGCACAGGTCACTAGTTAACAGGTTACTAGTTAGTGCCCCCTGAACTTTGGTGAATGTGTATGTTGAAGAGGCTGGGTTTCTCCTGCTCACTCTCAGTCTCTGGCTTTCTTCTGGATGGGGCTGGCTTCCCTCTGGGTGCCCATCTTCAAGTCGTTTGCTCTTGCAAACCCTACTGGAGCCTGTGTTTCTGAGGGTGGAGTCTCTGCAGGGGCGGGCCTGGAGCTGACACCTCTTCTCTGGACAGATGGACCCCCCATTCCTGGTGCTCCCTTGCTGGGGAAGGAGAAGAATCAAGCTCCTTCTTTGGGTCTTTTCCCCAGTAGGGGACCTGCTTGCCCATCCAGCCTCCCCTTTTTTCTTTTTTTGGACCCTTCATTGGTGAAGACTCTGCTGGCCCCGAGAGAGCCCCCGTGACCTGACTCCAGGGCCTGGCACCCTTCTACCCTCACCCTAACAGTCCTCCCCTTCCTCTTCTGTCCAGCCTCCCCTGTCCCCTCTGTGCAGCCGCTCCTTCCTCTGCTCCGTTTTCTTCCTCTTTTCTCTCTGCACTCTCTCTACCTCATTCCTCTCACTGAGACTTCTCACTTCCCTCTGTGTCTGCCCTTTGACCTTTTTCTGCTCCTCTGCTCCTCCCTTGGTGCCAGGCTGTGGCCCAGGGTCCTGGCTGCTCGCCTCCACTCTTCTGCTGCGGTTGACAACGCGTGTGGAGCTCAGCTGTACTGCCGAAGGGCTGTGGCCCTCAAAGCCACAGGGGCATCAGTTTACCTCCACTGCAGGAACCTTCAGGGGCCCAGGGGATGCAGCTGCCCACCCCCTTTGCTTCCTGGGCTGTGGGGTAGGCAGAGCCTATTTGGGGTGGAGCGACAGGAGGCCAGGGTATTGGGCCTGTCAATCGAGGGCCGGGAGACTGCCCCTCTCTGAAATGCAAAGCCAACCCAGTGTCTACCTGCTGCCTACTTCCTGCTCAGGATCCTACTGTTATCCATTCCCTCAGCTCACATGGAGGGAAGCTGAGGCATGGAGAGAAGTGCTTTGCCCAGGGTCACACAGTGAGTTAGTGAGTGTTAGGGTGGAGATGAGGACCCAGCTCCCTTGCTTCCCAGTAAAGGATTTCTGCAGCTCCAGCCAGTCCCCTCCCTTGGGCTGCGTCAGGCTTGGCGTTTGATGGAGTGGTGCAGACATCCTAAAGGCCTTAAATCTGGACTTCATAGGACCCTGGTCCACTGTTCCCTCTGCAAGACCTGACTGGCTCCCACCTTTGGGTGATGTGTCTAACCAGAGGGATGGCCAGAGGCTTCAGGGCCCTGGGCTGCTGGCTCTATGTAGCCACGCGGGGCCTTCCCAGTCCTGAAATCAGAGGATAGCAATGCCAGGACCAGACTGGGGCAGGGGCAGGAAACTTTGCTTATGGTGGCTGCTTGTCCCCAACTGCTTTGTGTTCTCAGAGAAATCATATTTTGGGGGCTGCACTGTCTCTATCTGTGAGGCCTTGGCTCCTCTGACTAGGAAAGCAGGTTAATACTAGGTCCTCTTCAGGGTGAAGGACTCCCATGATCTATCCCCAGTAGCAGCCTGGCATTTCCCAGGATTGGAAAGGGTGGAAGGAAGGTTCCTGTAGGGGTGGTACTAGCCACTGGGGCTTTGGGAGGTGTATGGCCTCGGGAAGGGGGCCCTGGGGCAGACCCCTCCATTTAGCTCAGAGCCCAGAGGGGAACAGGGAGTGACAAGTCACACCTGGGCTCTGAGGAGGGAGTCGTCCCAGAGCAGGGGATGCAGGGATTCTGGCTCTCCCCACCCATCTCCCTCCCAGAGACAGGGGAGATGTGGGGTTGGTCAAGCCCTCGGCCCCCATTGATCCCCTGTACGACTGGGATTCCCAAGGTGCCCGTCTCCCTCAGACACTAGAGGCCTGGTACCCTCTAAGAAGGGGGCCACAAGCCCTCTTCCCATCATCTGACTGCCCTGCCTTCCAGCTCTGGGGAGGGTTGGAGCCCTCTTGGGGGCAGGAGGGACAGGGGTCCAACTGAGGAAGGGAAGAGGGCACCTGGGCACGCGTGGTCCCCGGAAAGTGGCCCTGGGGGGAACCCCGCCCGCAGACACCCCTCCCTGTGAAGGATGTAAAAAAAAAAAAAACTTGTTTTACCTTTTTGTCTCCCCTTCCCCTCTGCCCGCCCCATGGCCCCCCCAGACTGCCTGCGCGTCGGCTGCGCACCCAGTAAGTGGCTTCCCTCTTCTTCTGCAGAGACCCAAGGGGACTGGGATGCTGGACGCTGGGATTTAGGGAGGGAGGCTGGGAGGAAGAGAAGCCGTGATTGCTGGCTCCAATGGGGGTTGGGCCTTGAGTGTGGGGAGGGGTGCAGGCAGGAGGGTGAGGTTGGGTGGTTGTGGAAGGCAGGAGGGACCAAATGAAGCAGAGCCAAGGAGAGCTGGGGGAGGGCCTGCAGTCAGGATGTTCACTGGGTCTAGGAAGGGAGAGACAAGGACACCCTTTACCCAAGTCAGCAGGAGGGTGGGGAGGAGGTAGAAATCAAGGGCTGGGGCAGAGTCTTGGGTAGCACCTGTGGTCCTATGGACTGGCAGGGAGGAGCCTGAGAGGGGCTGGAATACGCTGCTGCATCTCCAGAATTGGCCACAAGGGGGAAGGCGAGGGATGCGGGAAAGAGGATGAGGGTGGGAAGGGAGCCCTCTTCAGCTCCTGTGTTAGCTGGGGTGAGTTTCTGCCAAATGGGGGCTCCTTCTGTGGTGACAGTGAGGGCTCTCAGTAGGGGTGAGATGGAGAGTGAGCAGGTGGACATCTCCAGACATCCCAGTGCGCCTGGGCTCAATGCTCTGTCTCAGGGTGTTTCTGCATGGTGTGGCTTGGGGTCACATGGGGGAGCACATGCACGTGGTAGGCCCAGGCAGAGAGACTGTGTGTGCTGGGCGCCCTGCTCTTCATGTGTGTGTGGCATGCTGTGTGCGTGCTGGAGTGAGCCCTCGGGGTGGGGGGACAGGGATGACCAGGGAGTGCTGCAAAGTCCAGCAGCATTTGAAAGATAAGTATGTTTTGTTTTAGACTCTGGAAGCTGATAATCCTGGTCTTGAGTAAATGGCCATAGTTGCTAAGAAACAGAACCTTCCCCTCTCTGGCCATCCTGCATATTTATGGGCAGTACGTGTGGTGGCGTGACTTGGTGTGTGATGTTAACCAGGCATGTGTATGTAGAAAGGTCCCATCGGGTCCCATTGTAGATGGAGGAGCTGGTGTCTGTGTAGAGGCCGAAGCTGTGGGCTCGCATTTACATTTGGGTACTGTGTGAAGTTTTGAAAGTTTTAGGTCTGTGTTTACACCCTGGGAATATAGCTTCTGGCCACACTCACTGAAGGCCCTTAGGAATCTGGGGGAAGAGTATGTTGGTCATAGGTGTGGGTGTCTGTGTGCAGGGCCTCAGGGTACAACTCCAGAGGCACCATTCACTTAATATTCTATGTGCATGGCACCTCCTAAAGTCACACAAAGGGCAGTCCTGAGAGTGGATGTATGACTGGGGTATAAAAGCTCTGCGTGTGCATGGACTCCAGGTGTGATGGGAGGCTATAAGTGTGTGTACTTGTATTCATGGGTGTGTTGCGTGGCCAAATATGAGCCACTGGTCATGTATGTGTTCATGTGTGGCATGTGCGGGGATGGGGAGGCTGTCTGTGTATCCAAGGTGATATAGGAAGTCACCTATGAGCATGTATAGGTGCCCTACTCACTCCCCCCTTGGTGCCGCAGGTAAAGGCCCCGAAACGCTGTTTGCGGGGCACAAGCTCAATGACAATGAGTGGCACACGGTGAGGGTGGTCCGGCGTGGCAAGAGCCTGCAGCTGTCTGTGGACAACGTGACTGTGGAGGGTAGGTGGTCTGGGCCCAGGGAGGTGGACACATCTCCAGTGACCTATGCTTGGCCCTGTTCTACTTGGTGACTACTGCCTGGGCTGCCATTCCTAGGGCAGTGTTCTGGCAAGCTGCCTCTGCCATTTCTCCTTCAGGGGTGGAATGTTATGGGCATCTGGACCCCAGGAACGATTTCAACTCCCTGTAGGCAGCATTCCCCTGGCAGCCTGTTGGCTCTTGATTGGCAAGTCCTGCCACTCCTCTTGGAGCTGTGCTGGCTGCTAGTGCCTAGCCGAGGACATCTCTGCAGATGTCACTCATGGGTGGCCCTCCTGTGGAGGGGAGGCTCCTGGGAACCCAAGCCCCAGCCCTGCCCCAAAGCCATCCCCCTCATCTTGGTCTCCTGTCCTGAGCAGGACAGATGGCAGGAGCCCATACGCGGCTGGAGTTCCACAACATTGAGACGGGCATCATGACGGAGCGGCGGTTTATCTCCGTGGTGCCCTCCAACTTCATCGGGCATCTGAGTGGGCTCGTGTTCAACGGTCAGCCCTACATGGACCAGTGCAAGGATGGTGACATCACCTACTGCGAGCTCAATGCTCGCTTTGGCCTGCGTGCCATCGTGGCCGATCCCGTCACCTTCAAGAGTCGCAGCAGCTACCTGGCACTCGCCACGCTCCAAGCCTATGCTTCCATGCACCTCTTCTTCCAGTTCAAGACCACGGCCCCTGATGGGCTTCTTCTGTTCAACTCGGGCAACGGCAATGACTTCATTGTCATCGAGCTGGTCAAGGGGTGAGGGGCTGGGGATTGCACTGCTGTCAAGGAGGTGGCCCCCTCCCCCTGCTGAACCACATACAGCTCTCCCGGCTACTGGCCGAGGTGTCCAATCCCCCCAGATCACAAGTCAAGATTCAGGTCCCCGACCGTAAGTCGAGAGGCTCCCTCTTCAGCCAAGATGGAGAAGCACACCCTCTTCCACTGCTGACTCCCCAGCTGCTTCCTTGCCAGAGTTCCCTGTTATATCTGTTCTCTGTCCACTGTCACCTTCTCTACAGGCAGAAGTCAGTCTTGCCCCTCCGTTGCCTTAGGGGACCCCACTCCAGAGCAGCCCAGTCCCTGCCTCCAGAGGACCCTGTTGACCCACAAACCTCTCCCCTCTAGCTCCTCTTCTGAGGTTGTGTCACAAGAGCCGGCTCCTTGGTGGCCCTCCTTCCTTACATTCTCCCCATGACAGGACCTCACACCATAGCCCTCTTGCCATTGGTTTTGGTCGCTCTCCTCTGGGGTCTCCCTTTCAATCCCTCTTCCCATGGCACCTAGGACCCCTGCCAGCCATAGCTCCTCCTCACCCCACCTTCCCAGCATCACCCCCGCCCTGACCCAGTGTCTCCTCCCTACTGTGGGGCAGGTACATCCACTACGTGTTTGACCTGGGGAATGGCCCGTCCTTGATGAAGGGGAACTCAGACAAACCAGTCAATGACAACCAGTGGCACAACGTGGTGGTGTCCAGGGACCCAGGCAACGTGCACACGCTCAAGATTGACTCCCGCACTGTCACGCAGCACTCCAATGGCGCCCGAAACCTCGATCTCAAAGGTGGGGCTGGGGCCTCTGGAGAAGGCCTGGCCCTAGCCCAGATACCCCTCACCCCAGCGAGATCACCCCATTCCTGCGACGCTGCTTCCCTCGGTTCCCTGCCCCCAGTTTCCACCTCTCTTTCCCTGTCTCCACTATGTCCAGCCTGACATTTTCCTGTCCAAGTTCTGCTTGGCTCTCTTGTGAGTCTGCATGTCACCACTGAAAGCCTGGTTGCAGGATGCGTCTCACAGGGTGCTTGGTGGCCTCATTCCAGAGCTAGGAGTAGGTAGCCCAGGCCCTCCAAGGACCTCCTGGGCCTCCAAGGTTGAGAAGCCTATGTTGGTTGAGGGCTGGAGTGAGAATAGGGAGCTTAGCATCCTCCTGGGTGAGGTAGATGCTATGGGGCAGAGGACGTAGCAGGAGCTAGAGTCCCCGAGTCACCTGTCTTGGGCATCGGCTGGGCTAGCTTGGGGACATTTTGGACCTAGGCTTCCCTGGTGTGCTCAGGGTCACATCAGGGTGCCACATTCCCCAGGGCCTCTTCAGTGGTCATTGAAGCAGTCATTGCCTGCCCCCAGAATGGGTGACTGAGAGATCAGGGAAGAGGAGGGTGAGCTAAGGCCTGAGCATTGGGACAGGAAAGATGCAGCTTCTCCAGAGCCTACTGAGGGCAATGTGATCTACTTTCTTGCACATGCCCAAAGCAGCCCTCAGCCCCATAGGAACATGGGGCATCAGCCTGCCTCAAACTGTCAGAGCTTGGGGAGGGTCCTCAGAGACCATGGAATTAACTGCCCCACTCCCTCAGATCTGAGATCTGTCAGATCTCTTGACATAGTGCTGTGAATTCCCCTTACTCTCAGAAGGGGGCGATGTGTCACAGAGAATCCAAAGTGGCCCCAAACCCCAGGGGTTATCTTGGCGGGTCTTGTGTTGTACTGAGCCCGTGGCCAGGGCAGCAGACTGACCAGTGTCTTGACTGAAGCTCGGCTGTGGGCTGGCTAGGGCTTCCAGGGATTCCAGGGAGTTAGGCTCTGTGGCAGGGGATCAGGTGTTGCGGAGGAGAACTTCCCAGAGTCCCAAGGCCAAGCCCTAGTTGTTGGGGGAAGGGAGCTGGGCTTTGAACTCCCTAGGAGAGAGCCCAAGAGTTGGGAAAGGCTTGAAGGAGTTCTGGGAATGGGAAACTTTGGGAGGGAGGGAATGGGGGTGGACGGGATTGGGCTGCGCATCTATGAAAGGCCCTGATTACGGGCCGGAACTGGAATCAAATGTGTGGGAGAGAGCACAGAGCAGGTTCCTCCAGCTGTCCCCCAGCCCCCACTCTCCCAGGCATCTGGGCTTCTCTGGGAGGGGAGCAGGCAGATGGCAAAGTGGAGAAGGAAGAAGTGTGTTGGGGGGGTGTGGGTTGTGCAGGTCTCTGGATCTCTGTTAGGGACCTGGAATCTGGGATGGAACGCAGAGAACCTGAGAGGGCTGGGAGGACCTGATAGCCAGATGCCATTGTCTTGGGATGGGAATGGGGGACCTGGATGCCTTGGTTGACCCACTCCCTTTGCAGGGGAGTTGTACATTGGCGGTCTGAGCAAGAATATGTTCAGCAACCTGCCCAAGCTGGTGGCCTCCCGGGATGGCTTTCAGGGCTGCCTGGCCTCAGTGGACCTCAACGGACGTCTCCCAGACCTCATCGCCGACGCCCTGCACCGCATTGGGCAGGTGGAGAGGGGCTGTGATGGTGAGTGGAGGGTGGAGGAGTGAGGTGTGGCCCTACTGGCTACAGGATGGCCAGCTGCAGAGGCAGACCAGGGCAGGTAGCCTTTGCTCTGCCAAGGGGCCTTCCTTCTCAGGCCTTATGGGAGCTTGCCCCCACAGTTCTGGGGCAGGGATACAGGTGTGTGAAGGGTCACTTGCCCTCCCTGTTGTCTCACACCCTGGCCCCTTGTCACAGTCCAAGGCCAAGCCTAGCAGACCTGACCCCCCTGCCCCAATCCCTGTCATCAGTACTTGGCCCTTTCAGCCAGGCAGAGCTCAGAGTAGGACCTCTCTGCCTGGCTCTGAAGCTTTCACACCTCCTGGGGAAAGAGGGGGCTTGGCTGAGCCAGGGGTGTTCCTTTCTCCTGCCCCTTCCAGGCCCCAGCACCACCTGCACTGAAGAGTCCTGTGCCAACCAGGGCGTCTGCTTGCAGCAGTGGGATGGCTTCACCTGCGACTGCACCATGACTTCCTATGGAGGCCCTGTCTGCAATGATCGTGAGTGCCTGGGAGGGCTGGGGGCAGTTTGGGGAGACCAGGGTCCATTCCCAGCCATAGGGGCTTCCAGGGAGGAAACAGGGCCTCTGAGCATTCAGGAGCTGTGCTGCTGCTTCCTTCTCATCCCTTGTCTGCAGAGTCCCAGGGGAGCTGTGGCCTGCTGTCCCCTCATAGGGTCTTTCTCCTGGGGCTGTGCAGGATTGCTGCTGCCTGAAGCTCTGGGGGGACCCACTGATAGATGGCCTCTCCTCCTTGTTCTCAGCTGGTGGGACCCTGCTCCCTTCACCCAAAACCAAAGGTGTTGGCCTTAGTGGGGTGAACTTGCTGCTGTCCTGTGTAGTTTTGGTGATGGCCTTACATGTACTTGTACCTCACACAGACACACTATTGCACAGGGAGGGGGGCTGTTAACAATCTGCACCCCCTTTGGTGCCCTCAGGGCATGAAGTGGGAATCTGTTATTTCCTGCTGAGAGCAGGACCACACCCCAGAGGACAGGCTCTGGAGGCTTCCAGGAGGCCAGGCTGCTGGACAGCTGGTTTCCCTGGAATGGGCTCCTCTTTCTTCCCCAATAATCCCAGCTGCAGTTTGTCCCCTTGAGCCACAAGGTCACTCCCTACTGTCTTCGCTTGGTTCTTTTCCTCCTAGGCTGGACATCTGATTGCCAACTTGCATTCTGTTTGAGGCCCCTCCCCAGAGAGGGCAGGGTCAGCAGCAGCTCCCAGTCCCTAGTGGTTGGTGGCCTGCAGCTGGTTAGAGCCCTGCAGAGGGAGGGCAGCTGAGGCAGGAATGGCGGGGAGGCAACCTTCTACTCTGTGGGGTAGCTTTGGCATTTCCCTTGGATGATTGGGCTGGAGTGGGTGGGCAGAGTGCAGCCTCCTCAGCATTGCTTGAATCATCTTCCCTGGGGTCCTGCTGAGAGACCAAGCAGAAAAGTCAACTGCCTGGGAAGAAACACACACATGCATGCACACACACATGCACACACACACATGCACACACACACACACACAACGAAGCGTCTCCATTTTACAGACATGGAATACGGCTGGAGAGGGACAGTCGATTTCTGGAGGTAGTTCATAGCAGATTTGGGGTGAGACTCCAGTCAGTGCCTTTGCCTCCATACCACACTGCGGGACCTTCATCACCTGGGCATGAGTCCTGAGTTTCTTACAGGAGAAACCTACTGGGTCCAGGAGCTCTTGGGTGGTGTTAGTTTTTCTTTCCCCTTTGAAAAAAATGTCTACCCCATCTCCCTCAGTGCTTTCCTCGTGTTCTTAGGCATGTCCAGCCCTTGGGTACCACCACATCTCCACTCTGTCTCCCAGGATTTTCCTTACTTGACCTGCTGCTGTCTGTGCCTTCCAAAACCTCCAGACAATGGCCAGCTGAGGGTGTTCCAGCCCTGACTGCCAAGGCATGGAGACCTGGCTGTGGCTGGACCTCTTCCCCTCCAGCTAACTCAGTTTTGCACAGATCTGGAGATGATGGTAACTTCGTTGCTTAATAGTAACACTCCCCACTAATAGTTTCATGTTTTGCTGCTACAAGGCCCTTTTAATTTAATCCTCAGAGAAGGCAGTGGCCTTTGTGTTTAACTGATAAGGAAACCCAGGCCTCAGTAAGAGGCAGTTACTCACCCCAAGTCATAGAGTGTCGATGGTAGAGCTTGGCTGGAACTTAGGTGCACCTGACTGTTTGTCACTCCCTGCTGCTCATTTAGTCCTCGGGGGGGTGGTGGTGGTACCCATGGTGGGCACTTCTTGCCTGGGGTGGAAGAAATCAGGATCACGAAGCGCTGCTGCCCGTCGCCACTGCTTCACTCCCACACAGTGGAGCCTTCTGGAAAGGGGGCATGAGATGGATGGGAAGTGAGGGTTGTGCCACCTTTCAGCAGGGATAGGAAGAGCAACTTCTTTGGGTACCAGGCTGGTGGGAGGGAGGGAGAGTTGGGGCTGGGGAGAAGGGTGCATCTTGGGAGGCGTCACCATCCCCAAGCACTGGTCTCTGCAAAGCTGTGGAGCTAAGCCAAGGTGGGTGCAACCTGGGGGCCACACAGGGCTCAGTGTGCTGCTGCTCTGAGCTCTGGCTCTGGGGTAATGCTGAGATCTCCGCCCCTGGAGGGCAGGGCAGGAATCTTGGGAGTGGGACCCAATCCTCTCTTCTCCCAGGGCTACTCCTCCTTCCTAGCTTGTCTCTGGTTTTTCATGCTCTCTTTCTATGGCACGTCTTCTTGGGGCCCTGTGATGTACAAGGTCAGGCAGGAACCCAGCAGAGAGACCCGTTCAGTTAGCTCTGCCTTCACCCGTGGGAGGCCCTGGGGGCGCAGGCAGGCCCTGGTTTCAAGAGAAGAAGGAGGGTAGAAATGGCAAAGGTGGAAGGAGCAGGGCCTGTCCTCTGAAGGGTGGGGCTGGGGGGTGGAGCTGTCTGGTGGGGGAGAGACTAGGGTGAGGAGAGGTCACACCTTCAGAACAACTTTTCCCCACTTACCACCTCAATTTCTCCATCTGTGACATGGGGACTACTCCTGGGGGTGGAGGGGACTTTGTGTTCCTTTAAGGCTTATGAGTGTCTGCTCTGGGAAGACAGGAGAGAAAAGATGAGATGGAGGAAAGTGGACAGCAAATGAAAAAGAGAATATGAAATGAGAAAGGGTAGCTAAAAAGAGACACTTCCCAGGGCTGAGATTTGGGACCGAGGTGTTCCCATCAGGCCTGCTTACTCCTGTCTTTCAGAGCCTGTCTCCTGCCTCTCCCAGGTGGTCAATTCCTTACCATCTCTGCCTCCCTGTCTCCGTTCATCTCTGCAGCCTCTATTGATCTCTTACATACCTCTGTCTTTCCCTTCTTTTTTACCCTCTATATCTCCCCCTCCCTTCTCAGCCTTGGCCCCCCCATCTCTCTCCAGTTCCCACTCACTGGTATTGATTGGCCTCTAGGCGGTTTCCCTTCCTTTCCTCTCGCCACCGGCTCCTCCCTCCCTCCCTGTGGGACCATAAATTTTCTGCCTGCTCAGAGCTGTGTCAGTCTATATTCCAGATCCAGGGGCCCAAGAACGTGATAGAGAGGGCAGGAGGACGTGGCCTCTGGGGGCCCCAGCCCTGTTCCTGGCATG
Source organism: Pan paniscus (assembly GCF_029289425.2). NCBI lineage: Eukaryota > Metazoa > Chordata > Mammalia > Primates > Hominidae > Pan > Pan paniscus. Next base: position 65,869,239 of record NC_073258.2, on the reverse strand, counting down.
CAGTCTCTCCTCCAGCACTGCATGACTCGGGGCCCTGCACCACCGGAAGCCTCCTCTGGGTGCCTCTGAGGACCGCTTTCTTCACTTCTAAAGACCTGGGGGCCAAATCCAGCTCTGGCATGTAGTAGGGATGGAGGACTGGCAGCAGCATTGGGGAGATGTCCTGGGTCCTGACTGCATCCTGGAGCTGGGGGTGGCACATGGGGCTCGTGGTGACAGTTTTTGCTCCCAAATGGAGTTTAGAATCAATAAATAGGAGCCAGCTCTCTCCAGCCCCTCCCAGCCTCCTCTCTCCCAGCCCTCCCCTTTCTCACTTCACCCGCCCCTGCCTCCTGTCCTTTCCTTACCCAGCCCTCCTCCCCACTCCGCTGCACTGTTTCTTCAGCTCCCCCAGGTGCCCTCTCCACCTCTCTCCTCCTTTCCCTCCTCCTCTACCCTCTGCCTTCCCACCCTGTCCCCTGTCCGAGCAGGTTGGTGCATACGACCGGGTGACGGGAAAGGAGTCTCTCTGTGCTTACCTCTGGGGCCACAGGTGCTTTCCAGAGCGTCCAAAAGTTTGGGGGACAGAACCCAATTGGAGGGCATCCTGAAGGAGAAGTGGTTTCCTCAGCTTGACATATGTGGCCCAGGAAGGGTTTTGTCCTAAATGGGACACTCAGTGGGCAGGTGTCCTCTAGACGCCCCCATGGAGGGAGAGGTTGGGGCTGGGGGAGGGGCAGTGGTAGTGGAGAGGAAGGATTGGAGGAGTCCAGGAGAGGCTTGTGCAGGGGGCTGGGGGAGCAGCTTTTTGGGGAGGTGGTGGGGAGTTGTATGTGTGTGGCATGTCTTATTCCTGAGTACCTCGAAGGCTCTGGGTGCACTGTATGCTGTGGACCCTATTTTGGAGGGTGAGTTTGGGGAGCAGGGGTGTCTGTGTGTATGTTGGCCATTCATGTCCTGTGATCAAACGTGTGTGTGCACACATGTATGCCCTGTGAGCATGTGTATATGCTCCCCTGAGAGTGAGTTGGTGTGCCAGTGTCTGTGAGCACATGCATGCATGTATGTGTCTGAGCCTGTGTGCCTACCCGCACACTGTGCCCGTATGGGCACGTGGATGTCTCCATACCCAAGCCGATACACATCTCAGTGTGCACGTGCGTTGCGAGGGGTGGTGCAGAGGTGGCCGCCGCGGCATCTCAGCAGGCTGTGCCAGAGAGCATTATTGGGGTTCATCCGGGTGGGGTGGGCGGGGAGGAAGAAAGTGGCCTCTCTTGCTAGCCTCAATCCCGTTCCATTATTCAGCAGGGTCCCTTCTCCAGGAGGGGGGTGCAGGAGGAGCGCGCGCGTCCAGGCGCGGGGGAGGGGCGGGCGCGCGCAGAGGAGAGGAGAGCGCCGAGCGGGCTAGCCAGGTGCCGCCCGGCTGAGCTGCCCAGCGCCGCCCGCAGATCGGGAGCCGCTCTGGTCCCTCCGCCCTGCCCCCTCCTCCTCCCGCGCTTCCCCTCCCCTCTCCGCTCTCCTCCTTCCCTCCCTCCCTCCCTCTCTCCCTCTCTCCCTCCCTCCCTCCCTCTCCCTTCCAGCCCTCTCAGCCTCTGCAGCAACACTTCGCTGCCTCCATCTCTCCGCCGGAATCTCGCAGGCTCGCGCCTTTCCTCGGCTCAGCCCCGCTCCCCTCCTCTCCTATCCCCTCCTCTCCTATCCCTTCATTCCCCCCTCACCCGGATTTGCTTCCCTTCCCCCTTCTCCCGCCCCCCATCCCCCGGCCGCTCCCTCCTTTCCCCCGGCCTCCGTCGGGCGGCAGCGGCAGCAGCGGCGCGGCCGGCCCCAGTCGCCGTCGGTCTCCCGCTTTCGGGGGAACCAGGTCTCCGTCCCTCTTCTCTCCTCCAGCCCGCACCGCCCCGCTCCCCAGCTCGGTTTTTCCGCAGGATTTCCCTCGCTCTCCCCTCCCTGCTTGGCCCCCGCGCTCCCCTCCCTCTCCACTCGGCACCATGCCCCCTCCCCCGGGCGCTCCCCCGGGTTTCTGACGGCCCTCTGCGCCGCTCCGACCCCGCCGGGATGCAGAGAGACCCCTAGCTCCTCGCGATGGACCCAGGCATCCTGGACCTTGGCGTTGCCGCTCCGCGGACCCCCGATTTCCCGGCGGGATCCAGTTGATTTTGTTGGCTCCGGACCGAGGCTTGGGCCCTGGTTTACCTCCGCTTCATCCCTACCCCGCTCCCGGAGCTCGGAGCCGGAGGGGGGCTTCGCGGGGCTGCGCAGCCCCGCGTCCCCGCCCCCGGCCATGGGGCTGTGAGGCGGTCGCCCCCGGGCCGAAATGCCCCCCGGGGGGAGCGGGCCGGGGGGGTGCCCGCGCCGCCCCCTGGCCCTGGCTGGGCCCCTGCCGCCGCCTCCACCGCCGCCGCCGCCACCTCTGCTGCCGCTGTTGCTGCTGCTGCTGCTGGGGGCGGCCGAGGGGGCCCGGGTCTCCTCCAGCCTCAGCACCACCCACCACGTCCACCACTTCCACAGCAAGCACGGCACCGTGCCCATCGCCATCAACCGCATGCCCTTCCTCACCCGCGGCGGCCACGGTAAGTGGCACTGTAGATGCCGGCCACCCGGTTGGCCCGGGGGCGGGGGGCGCTTCCCGTGTGCGCAGCTGGGCCCCCGCGGGCCCCACCCCAGCTGTGCACGCCGAGCCCGGCCCCTCTGCTTTGCGTCCCGGAGCCCCTTCACCTCCAATCTCCAGCTCCCATCATCTCAGCCCCACCCTTGCCTCCATCTCTCCTCTCCCCCATCACCCTCATCTCTGTCTTCAGCACTTTGCTTCCTGGCCTCACCTAAACCTGCTTACCCCTAGGTCTGGTTCATTATCTCCTTCTACTTCCTTACCCTCCCCGCCCTGTCTGTCCTTTCATCCTCTCCGTGCAGCTCTGCCTTCCATTTCTCTTGCGCATCACCTCCTCCATCTCGGCCCCTTATCATCTCTCCATCTGTCTTGCCTCCACCTCTGCCTCACCCTCACCCTTCAATCGCTGGTCTGTCATCTCTCCCCCTTCACCTCTCTCCCACCTCTGTCACATCTGTCATCTCTGCCTCTGACATGTCTCTTCCTCCTTGACCTCTTCATGTATGTCTCTGTTTTACCTCCATCCCTCCAGCAACCTTCCTTTCTTTTCCCATGACTGGCCTTCCATCACCTCCCAACTCACTCCACTGTCCCGCCATTCTCCCATCCTTGTTCCCCTAATCTCTAGTGTCTCCCTTCCATGTCCCCTCATCTCTGCTCTGTCTCTACCTCTGACCCCCAGCATCTCACCTCTGTAGGCCCAGCACTTCCCGTTTCCAGGCTTCCCCTCCTGTGTCAGTCCTCTATCGCTGTCCACTTACAATCACCTCCTATCTCTGCCCCTCATAACCATCTATCGAAAAACTTAACCTTCCTTCTCAGACCCCATCACCTTCTCATTTCTGTCCTTCCTCAGCCCCATCTCAGGCCCCCCATCACTTCATATCTTAGACCCCTAAGATTCTCTGCATGCCATCTCTTCTCACCCCTGTACCTGTCACCTTCCATCTCTGTCCTCCATACTCTGTGCCCCCATCACTCCCAAGCTCTGTCCTCGCCATTACCTTCTACATCTGGCCCTCTTCACATTTTATTTCATCTCATGTCAGCCCCATCACTTTCCACCTGAGTCCCTCCACATTCCATCTCAGGACTTCTGTCACTTGCATCCCAGGGACCTCCTCACCTCCAATTTTAGTCTACTCATCACTTCCCATCTCTGCACCTTGTCATTACCTTTCAGAGGGTAGCCCCATTACCTCTATCTCTGTACCTCTCTCACCTCCCATTTCTGTGCCTCCATCCCATCCCATCCTGTCCCATCTCATCCCATCCCTGTGCTCTCAACACCTCACATACCTGTCCTCCTATTCATGTCCTCTCCTCTCTGTGCCCCTCTCTCTTCACCTTCCATGTCCGTCGCCTCCCATCGGGGTTCTCTGACACCTCCATGCTCCCATTCCCTCTCATCGCTGTGCCTTCATCAGTTCTCGCTTTGTACCCAGGTGGCCTCCCATGTCTGCACTTCTCTCCCTTCCTATCCTTGTACCCTCATCACTTCCTGTTTCTGTCTCTCCATCCCCTCTTATTCTTTACTCCATTTTTGCTCCTCCATCATCTTCCATTCCTGTATTTTCACCCTTCCCATCTGTGCCCCTGGGTGCCTCCCCATTCTTGCTCCATGCCAGTCCCTCTTTGCTTCCCAATCCTGCCCCTGTATCACCTCCAATCTTTCTGCTCATTTGCTGGTCTTCTTCCTTTTCTCCTACTTTATCTTTATCTCCCTTTTCACGCTTCCGTTTTCTCTTCATCCAGTTTCCCTGGAGCACTTCCTTCAAACTCTTTCCTCCATTCTTTTATTCTCTCATCCCCAATACAGTTTGCCTCATCTTATCTCTGTCCCACCTGGCTCCTCTCAGGCAACACTCTTCAGTTTCCTTCTCTTCTTCCATGACCCCACCCAACCCCTTGCTCCTGGACCTTAACTCCCTCCCCCTCCCCAGGAACTCTCTGGCTCTTTGTTACCTTCCTCCCCCTTTCATTGTCTCCTTCTGGCTCCCTTGAGGCCCAGTGTTGCCCCCAAAGGGGCCCAGATAGGCCATGGTCTTTCTGGGCAGTGAGGCAAAGCATGAAGGAGTCAGATAGATAAAGGAAGTCAGGGATACTGGGGAGCTTTGCAGGATGAAGAGAGTGTGGAAGAGGAAGGTGTAGGAGAGAGGAACTGGCTGAGGGACCCTGAGCAGGTAGGAAGGAGGGCCTGGGAGCCAGAGTGCCCAAGGAAGATTCCGTGAAGGAGCAAAAGCTGGACAGAGGGATTGAAAGTGGCCAGAAGAGTATGGAGGACAGGGTATGGAATGTTGGCCTTAGGATCACCTCAGAGATGGCCACCCCTTTGCTGTGCAGAGGAGAAAGAGGACCAGTGCCTGGTGGAAACAGGAAGAGCCATCTGGAGGGTGCTCCAGGATGGCGATAGAAGGGGGTGGGAGGTGTGGGGGAGGAGCCTGTGAAGGGTGGGGCAGCTGAGAGGAAGGACGAGGGCCCAAGGAAAGGAGGAGAAGGGATGAGGCCACCTGTTCTGGCTGAACCCCACCTTTGCTCCCGTTAACCATTAACCATGGTGGGAGAGGTGAAAAGACAGGCTCTTCTTGGGACCCTACACTTGGCTAGAGGACCAGGCCAGCTCAGGAGGCCTTTCCAGGCCAGGCTTCCTCTCTGCCCAGTGTCTCCCTAGCATCCCCAGTGGGAGGCAGCCTCTCTCCTTTCTGCACCAGCTTCTCCACTTGCCTTCTTTTGGGGTCTCACTGTGTTTCTACTTGCCTTCTCTCCTCTCTTCTCTTCACGTCATCCCCCATTTACCCTGCCATCCCCCCCAACTTTTCCTGTTACATAATGTCCTTACCTGCCAGACACCCATTGCCACTCCTGTACCTGATGTCTGTCTGGGACATGGGAGGACTGGCACACCTGGGTCCTAAAAATGAGCTGAGCCCAGGGGTGACACTCTCCTGGTCCTGGATCCCCAATTCTGGTTTCAGAGTCCTTGAGGTTCCTCCCACCCCACCGTGTTCATTTCTGGTACTGTCGGGCCAGGAATGGAGTGGTCAATCCCTGCTAAGTTCTGAGTCAGTAGCTTCCATGGGTTCCAGGTTTATCACTCCAGCTTATAAAGGGGGCTAGCATTTATTTTGTTTCTGAACAGGGTGTGTTAACTTGGATTTCTGACTGGATGGTTTATGGCCAAGCAGGGGGTTAGGAATTGAAAGGCTGTGTTCTGGGATCCTAGATAAAGAGACAGCTGAGCACAGGGATCTAGACCATTAGAGATCTCTCTATCTGGGATGTAAAGGTTCATGTACAAAGCGCTGGTGTGGGCTGTGAGCACTAGGGCCATGGCTTTTCTGGGTTGTGCAGGATGTTTTATCCTCTCACAAGTCTAGATATTCCAGAAGGTTTTCTTTCATGGCTTCAGATGCTGCAGGCACACAGGCAGGCAGAGAGGTTCTGCACATGTAGTTTTAACCACAGGGGCATCACTGCATGGGTGGTTTTCTACATGGATGATTATGTTGTTTGGGTCTGGGTTAGCTAACCATTATTAATGGTTGGTTGGTTTTTTTCTAGAATGCAGGTGTGTGTGGGACTGCATGGAATATTCTTGAACATTTAGAGTATTTCACTGGATGAGTGAATTTCTGGGTCTAGGAGGTATTGAGGAGACTATATTGGACATGGGCAGAAGGTGCCGAACCTGGGCCTATGGCATCTTGTGTTTGGCCAGAGGCTTTCTTGCCTTAGGCTTCAGGTGTGTAGTTCTCTCTGAAATGTTATGCACAATTCAGCTCACTGGTGGTTTCCTAGAGAGGTCAAAAACTATTGGTCTACACCACCCTTGGGCAACATTTTTGGGCCTTGGCTTAGGCCCCTCTTGCCTTTCAGACCCTTTCTGGAGCCTGTCAGGTTCTAGATGTGGTGCACTATTTTGCGCTCCGTGTCTCCTAGAAGACAGCTGTGCCTTCCCTGGGGGAGTCCGTGGGCAGGGCCGAGGACAGCTTGCCGGGGTAAGAGGCTGAAGGCGCCTCCGGAGCGCGGCTGGGGAGGGGCCTGGCGGAAGCCACGCCTCCCAGCCCCGCGGTCTCCCGAACCCCAGCCTTCTGCGCTCCGGAGGCAGCCGCGGTGCTGGGGAGAGAAATGTCTCCCCAGGGTAATTACTGCCGCCCCAGTCCAATAAACCATTCATCCTTCACCTCTTCTGCCCAAGAAGTGTCTCTCCGCCCAGTCCCCCCACAGTATAATAAACGCTCTTAGGCTTTAACAGACCCGCCCAGCGTAATAAACTGGCAGCAGTGTGAGAACAGCTGGGTGATAAATCCCAGGGGAGGTCTGGGCTTGGGCAGCCTGTGTGCCGCGGGCCTCGGGGGCGGGGACGCGTGCGCCCTGTCCCACGCTTGGCCAGTCCCTGTCCTGGGGCCGCCTTCCCTGGTCTGTCTTTGTGCCTTCACCGCCATGTTTCCTGGCTGCTTCGCCTCCTGTCGGGGGTCTGCCTCTCTACGCTGGGTCTTTGTGTGCAGCTGGGTGCGTCGCCGCCTGTGTGTGGGTGTGGGGCCTGGGGCTTGGGCGCTGGGCACCGCCTCTGATCCCTCCTGCCTCACTGCCTGCCCAGTGGGGCATTTGGCCGGCTTTTTCCTCCCGCCCTCTCTGGGCACAGACAGGGCTCTGTCCATGGTGATGTGCTTGCTGTCTGGGATCTGGGGTGGGAAGTGAAGAGAAAGGGCCTCTTTTCTCCTAGACCTGGGGAATTTGGAGGCAGCCTGCAGGTAGACTTGGTTTCCTTCCCTGGTCTGAGGGATCAAGAAACCCAATAAAGCTTTCTCTGAATGGGAGGCCCTGGAGCCCAGGGGTGAAGAGGCTGCAGCCTCTGATCAGGAAGGTGAGGGTAGGAATGTGTGTGGAGGAAGGTCAGCATCTCTGCTCCCCTGGCCCGCCCCACCCCCCAAATTCAGATGTGCATCTTGTGTGGAGTGGGGAGGAGGACCCTGGGTATTACAGTTGTCATGGAAACAGCCGATTTTCCGGAGTGCTGCAGTGCTGGGAGTGGAGAGACCGTTACCGGCTGAGGCCTACTGGGCTCCCCACCTCCAGGCGCTGCCCTTCCAGGCAGGTGACCACATGGGGTGGGGGTGGGGCTCACTGCATACCCCACTGTCAGCCAACTCTCCACCCTCGACTTGGGGCCCCATCCTGAGGGTTCAGTGCTCACCACTGTGCTCCAGGGCCCTCAGGTAGAAAGGACACCTGGGTCTGGGGAGGGCAGAGCCAAGCCCCCTCTGTCTGCTGGGGGTGGTTTCTTGGCTACAGGCAGAGGTGAGATGTCAGTTATTAGCCATCCAGGTGGTTCTTTCCCTCCTGCCCTTCCTCCCAGGGTCACCTCTCACTCTGGGGAGATGGAAGGTGTTGATGGTGGGTGCTCTGGGGAACAGCAAGGGTACCCATGGCTCCTGCTTCCCCCAACCCCCTGCTGGCCTCACTACCTCTTTGGGAACCAGGCAATAATCTTCCCTTCTCTCCTCAGCACCTCCCTGGGCCTGCAGATCGTGGCTCCCCCCAAAGCACTCAGGCAGCCCCTCCCCTTTGGGGTCCTAGGAGCTCCCTGGGATGGAGCCTCCTCACCCCTGATTGCCCCAACTACAAGGGGGTTCAAGTCCCTGAGGCGAGACACCCCGAGGTGCCTGAGGGAACCTGGCCTAGTGTTACCAACTGGGCCACCTCCTTGGCTGCTGGCAAGGCCTGCTCCTTAGAAGTGCTGCAGGCCCTCCTGCCCCCCACTGCAGGCTCCTAGTTCCTGACTCCAGAGTTCTCCCACCCCCAGACTGACATTTTCTCCCTGTCTAGGCTTTTGCCCTTAGGCCTCATCTGTTTCTCTCCTTCTTTAAGTCCTCCCTTGAACCCCTCTCCTCACAAGAAGTGCTTTGTGAGGAGTCATTAGTGGCTAATTATTTAATTAAGCATTTTATGAATCTCATCTGCTCCATTTATGTTCTAAAGAATGCAAGATTGTTCTCTTCCCTTCCCTTCTCTGCAGGCCATGGAGTACTAGTCCTCCAGGCCTCCCAGACAAGGCTCCTTTCCGGGAAACTGGGTGACCAGCCCCCACCCCCACCCCCAGAGAGCTCAGTCAGCCGCAGGAGGGAACATGGCGACTAATGGGGTTTATTTTGGGGCTGAGATCGTTAGGGACCTCACACCCGCCCCCAGCAGCCGGCTGGCGAAGAAGAGAAGGAGAAGGGGAGAGAGGGTGGGGTAGGGGAGGGCTGGGAGAGGGAGCCTTCATCTCCGGCTCCCACTCTCCCGTTTCTCTCACTTACACCCCTCTCTGTCCTTCTCTGTCCATCTGTCTCTCTGCCTCCTTCCTCCTCTGGCTGTCAATCTCCCCTCTCCCCCTTCCCCCACCTCCACCTCATGGCTGTCTCTTCCTTTCTGGGCAGGGCTCCAGGACCTTCCTGCTTTGGGACCCAGGCAGCCCCCTGGGTGAGGGCGGAAGCAGGGAGTCCTGGGCAAGCCAGGAGAGGGGTTGGGATGGGAGATGTTGGAGGGCGCCAGCTCTGGCCGTGAGTCAGAGCTGCACACAGCTCTGCTCATCTTCCTGCCATCACCTGGGGTTCCTTGGTGCCTGCTTAGCTCTGGCCCCAAAGAAGCACACACCTTGGATCTGTCACCTCTGCCAGGCCTGGGAGAAGTGGAGCTAGTCAGGACTGGGCCCCCTGGGTCTTTCCTGCCCACAGCACTCTTGTCTTCTCAGTCTCCTTACAGCTTCTCTCTGGGCTCTCTCTCTGTGTCACTCTATTACCTCTCTATTTTGCTGTAATTAAAGCTAGCATTCTTGATGAGGCAGCTACATCTGTCTGTGCGCGTGCACAGGCTCTCACCCAGGCACCCGCCTGCCAACTTCTCCCTGGGGTGGCAGGGCTGGTGGCTGCTGTGGGTATCACAGCTGAAGTCCCACATCTAGACCTGGGGTTCCATCCCTCTGGTCACAACCCTGAGGACCTGCTGACCTCGTCCTCCTGATGTCATTTCTTCTTGTCTCCCTTTCCTTCTCTCTGCAGCCGGGACCACATACATCTTTGGGAAGGGGGGAGCGCTCATCACCTACACGTGGCCCCCCAATGACAGGCCCAGCACGAGGATGGATCGCCTGGCCGTGGGCTTCAGCACCCACCAGCGGAGCGCTGTGCTGGTGCGGGTGGACAGCGCCTCCGGCCTTGGAGACTACCTGCAGCTGCACATCGTAAGGACCCTGGGCCCCAACCCTTCAACCTCAAGCTTCCTGCTCCCAAATCAGTTCAGCCCCTCATTGCCATGGGATCAGCACCTCAAGTCTTCCCTCATGGGGAACCCTCAGAACCTCTGTTCCCTCATTGCTGGAGCTTCCTGCTAAGAAGTTCTGCTTCTGAGACCCTTCCCTCTCTCAGTTATTCACCAAGACTCCCAGATCCACCCTCCCATCTGATTCAAATTTCTCCAGCTCCCCACTCCCTGAGACCACCTGTGTTTTCTGACCTTCCTAAAAGTAGTCAAGGGCCTCTTTGGGACTTCCAGGCCATTCTCCTGTAGCCTTCGGAGGTGTCCCACATTTGTGACTTCCCCTGGGCTGCTGCCTGCTCACTCCTAGACCAGCTAGGCCAGCCTACTGTGTCCTGCACCTATTCCTGCCCCTCCTTCATACCTACCTGCCCCAGGGCAGCCCACCCTTGCAGCTTCATCTTGCCTCTGGATTCTGCCCCTGCCTCTATGCTGCCCTTGACTTCTGCTTCCGTGACCTTTGCCCTCCCAGCAGCCCCCTTACCCTGTCTCCTTTACTGCCTCTCTAGCCAGGTTCACTCCTCACTGACCTCTTGGCCCAGCCCCACATCCTCACCCTGACCTCAGCTCCCACCTGGCTCTGCCTTTCTCTGCTCAGCTCCACAGGGAGAAGCCCTAGCCCCTCCCTGTGCCTGCTCCCCGCCTTGACCTTGGTTCCTTCCCAGGGTCTCCCTCTGGGCCTCCTACCATATCTGCAGCTCCTTGACTCACCGTTTTGAGTCCTGTTGAACTCTAGTCTGCAAGTGGCCCCTTTTCTTTCCCTGCCCTTTCCCCCATCTCTGGCTCTGCCCTACACCCTTCCCTACGACCTCTGGTATTGCTCCATTTCATTTCTGGTCTCAACCTCTCCCCTGACCCCTCCCCACAGTCCTCAATCCCGAGCCTTTGCCCTCAGTCTTCATCTGTACATTTCTGGCCCCTAACAGCCACCTTGTTTCCCTGCCTGTATTTCACATGCTCACCCTGGCCAGGACCCCTGTGCTGTGGGGATCAGGCAGGCTGGCCAGGCTCTGTGGGCTGGAAAGCTCTGGGTGAGGGGCCCCTGGCTTTCAGGAGGGCATAGTTAGTTGGAAGGGGAGAGAGGAAGCCAGGGGAGAGGCTTGTTTGGGCTCTGATCTCTCCCCATCTGCTTGGGAACGCAGCCACTGGCCTTCATTACACAATAGCTTTTAAGCATCCCAGGTCTGCACCCCACCCCACCCCACCCCAACACCAGGGTGTGAAGGAAGGAGCATGAGGGGAGACTTCCTGTGGGCAGAGCAGAGCTGGGGTGGAAGTGGCAGCGGATGAGGAAGGGGTGCAGAAGGACGACTAGCAAGCAGGACAGTAGTCAGGCCCAAGAAGAGGCCTGGAAGTTCTGTACCTGTGTCAGCGGGACAGGCAGTTATCTAGAATGGTGAGAGGCAGCTGGCAAGCGAAAGACAGTGTGGCTGTAGACGACAGTGTGGGACTGGATGCATGGTGATGTGTGTCAGGAGTGACAGCTGTGACAGTGGGGGATGAAGACAGAGACTGGATCTCATGATTTCTGATGGAGTGTATCTATAGATGTGTATTTCCCCATGTAGTGGTGTTTGCAGTTGTTTCAATTGCCTTTCTGGGTGGCGGGGTGTGACTGGGTTTCCCTGTGTCCTCTGTGAGTGAGGGCTGCTCCTTCTCTCTCTTCTCCCTCATGCGAAGCTCTGCATGGCTTGCAGTAGATGGTCTGGGTTTGAATCCCAACTTTGCCACTTCCTTGCTGTCTTTGTGCAAGTCACCGCAGCTGTCTGAGCCTCAGTTCGCCCATCTATGGAGTGGCATAGGAAGAGGACAGAGGGATGTTTGGAGGTTGAAGGAGATCACTTATGTGAAGCACGTAGGGAGCATGCTGTGTTAGCTAGTATCCCGACCATCTCTGATCAGCTACCTAGGCAGGACTGTGGGCCTCTGTGCCTGTTAGGTTAGGGCGTAGGGCTCCCCCAGTACTGAGGAGAAAGGGTAGGGGGATCAGGATGCGAGGAGAAGGGATTTCCTCCTTTTCTCTCCCAACAGTTGTGAACAGGCCTTAAAGGTGCAAGGCTATGGAGGAACAAGTACTGGTGCTGGGTACGGCAGAGGGCAGGGAAGACGGGGGTCTGCCTGAGGGTGGAGAGGCCTGGCAAGGGTGGGGGTCCATGAGAGGAGCCAGCCATGAGGTGGGAGGTGGGCACCAGATGGGCTGAGGCCCCTTGGGGGCAGCCCCCAAACCCCTTCCTCCCCTGGTGACACATCAGCTCCCACCACAGCGTCAGTAGCAGCTCTCAGAGAGTGGGGAGGCGGCAGCAAAATAAGAGAAAAGCAATTTGACGTTTCTAATAAAGCGTCGCTCCACTTTGCCAAATTAATTTTGACTCCCATAATTATTTGCTGTAGGAGCGGCTTCGTTCTCCCCACCGCCGCCTAATGAGGTAATTGGGGAATTAGGAATTAATGACTTTAACAGAAGTGACAACTGACTTCACACTGGGAGAGGCTCTGGGGAGCTGCCTCTCCCCCGGAGTGCAGGGCCCTGAGCTTGACTGCCTCCTAGGAAACCCAGGTGTCCTGCCTTCCAGCTCCCTGGCCGGCACTCTGCCAGCCTGGCTCTCAGACTGCATGTGCTCCTTGACCACCATCACTGCCTGGGCTGAGCCTGTGGGGAGAAATCCTCAGAGGAATCCAGGGAGCTGATACTATTCTGGGTGGTATTATTACTAACAATAGTACCGAGGAGGATCGACTGTTCCTTCCCGTGTGTGGGGAGCAGATGATCAGCCCGTCTCCCTGGGGATGTTGTCAGTCTGTGGGTGGTGAATGGGTGGGGCTTGCTAATACTCTTTGTTAGGCAAGCCCAGCCTCAGTTTCCCTGCTTTACTGCATCTGAGGAGAGAGGCTGCACGCATATATGACTGTGTGCATGCATCTGTGTGTTAGCGTGCATGCATGCATATATGTATGTGGTTTTCCCAGGTTCTGAGAAGGAGACAACTGGACCCCACAAGTGGGAAGGGATAGGACATGGGTCTCCTGAGCCACAGCTGCAAACCTTGTCCCCCAACTCTCTCTGCCAAACCCCAACCCTTGCCCCATCTGTGAGCCACCCCTGCCAACACCCCCAGTGCCACCAAGCCTCTCGGCTCTGCTAGATGCAGGAAGGAGGTGGCAGCTGAATGTTCCACATGTCCAGGCCAGACTGGGGCAGTCTTTCAAGAAGACCCCAGGAGTGTAGTGTGTTTCTATGATGGGTTGGGTGCCTGAGAGTGTGTGAGCCAGGGGGTTTGAGTGAACCTGTGTGAGTGTCTGTTCCGTGTGGGAGGAGGGCTGAGACCGCGTTCAGGAGTGCTGCTGGGAGGTGCAGGGAAGTGAAACAGGGGCTCAGGCTTAGTGCCTAATGGGCCTTCGTTGGCTTGGTTAGATGCCTTTGGTGTTGAAGGTAGGCCTCAGCAGCCTCTTGGATCATCCCACACCCCCACCTCCTTGAGTCAGGGTCTTCCTAGACTGGTGGGCAAAGGGAGAGAACACTGGCTTTGAAGTCAGACTAGCTGGGGTTCAAATCTGGGGCTTCCTTCTCATGAGCTGCAAGATTTTGAGATGTTATTTAACTATGCTGAGCCTCAGTCTCTTTCTTGATGAAATGGGGAGCTATGAGCTTCTTCAGCGGGTTGGTGTAGGGAAGAGAGCATGCGTGTACAGTACCCACTCAGGGCCTGGCATGATTTAGGGTTTGGTGAAGCCCTCCCTCCCACTCTAGCACCACAGGCAGAACTCTTCCTGGGCTGATCCTGGGTTGCCTCTGCAGAGTGTCCCGTGGGCCTGGGTCCCAGAGATTGCTTAGGCTCTTTGCTCCCCTTCTCCAGGCCTCCGTCCCTGTCTGTCCTCTGCCTGTCCTTCCCCAGCCCCTAGCTCCACCCCCTACCCCGAAACCCCCACGATCCCCTTTCTTGGTCAGTCTAGCATAGTTTGACCCTCAGCTCTTCTGGTGTCCATCCCACCATACACACAGTCCACACCCCCCACCTCCAGCCCCATGGCTGCAGAGGGTCCACCCCCACACTCAGAGCCTGACCTACTTTGGGCCTGAGAGGCTGCCAGGAGAGGCATGCTAATGCCCTGGTGTGGGTGGAAGCCCCCTGGGGGCCTGCTTGGTACAGAGCATACCAGGGAGGAGAGGCTGGAGGCTGGGGACTGGGGAGGGGCTGGGGGTCAGACCTTCCTCTGGCAGAGGCCGGCTTCTGTGGACTTCTCTGCTGATCTTGCCTTAGAGAGGCCTCTGCCCTCCATGCCCCGAGCTGGTCCCCAGCTTGGCCCCATCACCCCTGTCTGGGCCCAGTGGCCCTTGCACAGAGTAGGTGCTCTGTGAATACTTGTGAATATCCAGGACAAACCAAAAGGCAAGAGACAGGTGTGGTTAGTGGAAGGCGCTCTGGGCCCAGGCTCTACACGCACCTCCGGCCTCAAGTTACTCCCTTGCATGTGGGGAAGGGGAGCGAGCCTGCCCACCTCCTCCAGCGGTTGAGACCTGGGAAAGGTGCCTTAAGTGCTGCGGAGCTGGGCTAGTGGTGGTCACAGGAGTAGCCACTAGAAGGGATGAATGGTTGCTCCCTCTGGTCGCTGACCTCCACCTCCCTGTCCCCAGGACCAGGGCACCGTGGGGGTGATCTTTAACGTGGGCACGGACGACATTACCATCGACGAGCCCAACGCCATAGTAAGCGACGGCAAATACCACGTGGTGCGCTTCACTCGAAGCGGCGGCAACGCCACCCTGCAGGTGGACAGCTGGCCGGTCAACGAGCGGTACCCGGCAGGTAGGCGGCGCGGGCCCGCGGAGGAGGTGCGATGGCGGGGCGGGTGGCGGCCTCTGATAGGAGTGCGGCCGCACCGGGGCGGGGCTAAGCGGCTCTGGGGCGGGGCTACTGGAGAGACGAAGCTTGCGAGGCGGGACTAGGGCAGGGGCGTGGCTAGGAAAAGTCGGGATTCGTGGCGGCGGGGCGAGACCGTGGTGGTGCGAATGCGCCCCCTATGGGGGAAGGTGCAGGGCTGAGCTGGGAAGGTTGCAAGGCCAGGGTCCAGTTTGGGGGTGGGGGGAGAAGTGGAGGAAGGGTAGAGGTGAGGAGAATCTGATGCGATTGCGGAAAGGTTGAGTTCAGAAATGAGGGAGACAGATGCAGAAACAGGAGAGAAAATCCAGAAGTAATATAAAACGTGTCTTGGCAAGGAGACAGGGCTGTTACCACGGGCAGAGCCAAGGAAAGAACCGAGGTCCTTATAAAGAGCAAGTCAGAGATCCATATTAGGAGATCTAACGAAGGAAGAGGAGTAGCCACGGAGACTCAGAGAAAAGGACCCCCAGTGTCCAAGGCGGTGAGGGACATGGTGAAAGGGAGGAAGAGACAAGTGACAACAAAAATGAAACACAGGGTCATGTGCGTTCAATAACCTTTGTTGACAACCTACTTAGACATCAGGGCTTGTGCTAGGTCCTGGGCACTCAGTCCCTGCTTGCAGGGAGCCTTGAGAATGCAGACAGACCAAGTTCAACAGGGTGACAGCTGTGGCGGCCAAGGACAAACCAAGGTCTGAGGAGCACAGGAGAGGGATGGAGATGAGGACATGGAAGAAATGAGGAGGCAGAGACTCTGAAAGATATTGAGGGAGGCAGAGACAGAGCCTTAGAATGAGAGGAAACCAGAGGGGAAGCAATGGAAAGATATGGAAATAGCACTGAACTATATGCAAAGATGAGGAGAGATGTGGAGAGGTAGATGGAGATGCTGACATGCAGGCCCAGGGAGAGAAGAGGTGGACAGAGCCTTGGGAGGGAACGGAGGAGAGCCCCAGCATGGGAGATAAAGAGGGAGGGGAAACAGAAACACTGCAGGGAGAACTGCAGAAACACAGAGATGGTGAGATACAGTCTGAGCGACATTGCAGTCACACACAGGGCCTGACTGAGAAGCAGAGTGAGCATCTGCTACCTCCATCACTCTCCCAGGTGGAGAGATAGCCAGGCTGAGGCAGAGAAGCTGCCCCATGCTGACTGCGAGGGGCAGGGGCAAAAGGCCAATGTGTAAACCTTCATGGGCTCACCTATGCTGGAGTAAAGATGCCAGTACAGGCTTATGACACCAATTATGCAGGCTTGTACCCAGACATTTCTGGAAAGTCCCTGGAGATAAAGAGGCCTGCGTGGCCCCCTAATACATACAGAGGTTCATGTACACACAGGTCAACCTTAGACATATGGACAAATGCAGACATTTGTATGGTCAGACAGACACATGAAAAAACAGCTCTGCAGAGGGATGCCAGCCTACATCAAGTCCCTGGGTACATGTAGGGACACTCAACACACACCAACCCTCCTACACTAAATTCCACCTATCCCCCACGCCCCCCAACAAGCCAACACTGACAGCTCTGGCTGTGTAGGCATGATTCCTGTGGGCAGCAGACTTCTCTCATTCTCCGATGCACACATACTAGGGCAACCTTTGTAGCAGTGATGACATTGGCCTGTGCTGGACAGGGCTGGGCTTGGAAGCATGAAGGCCTCACCATGTCAAGCCAGGACTTGGATCTAGAGCTTCTCCCCTTGGGGCCCAGGAGGCCAGCAGTCAGGGTGGAAGAATTATTCCTGCTCTCCTCTCCTCAGGGACCCCTGACTAGGGGTGAGGAAAGGCTGCTGGGTGCCCCCTGCCTGTAAAGGGGAGTAACATGAGGGTCTGGTGGTTGCCTGTATATACTGAGGGCAGATCCTGAGCAATACCAGCAGGTCAGACCATCAGTATGCATGGGCCCAGAGTTGGGGGGGGACCCTCTGACTCTTTGGGAGCACAGAGACACAGCCCATGGATTCTGAGTCAGAAGAACCTGGGTTTTAATCCTGGATCTCCCACTGACAAGCGTGTAACCTTGGACAAGTCATCTAGCCTCTCTGAATCTCAGTTTCCACTTCTGAAAGGTGATGATACCTACCTCATAGCAATACTGTGAGAATGTCATTAAACACTAGAATGGCATGGCATAGCAAAGGTGCTCAATAAATAGGACTTTTATTAGAATTTTTGTATACTCAGCCTCCCTCCAGGCAGATGTACATTTTTCTCTTCCTCTTGGAGACACACACACAGGATTGAATGATCTGTTTTTAATTTAAACACAAATATCCTGAATCTATAGGGAAAGCAGAATCTCCTTGCCTCATAAGCACCCAAGGAGGCACCATCCATACCCACATGAACACATCGTGTGTACCTTCATGGGAGGTGTACATAGGCAGGCCCAGGCCCGGGTCTCTGGGCAGGTGAGCACAGCTGTGCAGTGAGAGATGAGAGGAAAAGCCTCCTGGCCCCACCAGCGTGCACTGAATAGTATGTCAGTGGCTTAAATGGGAGGAGTGGCCAGATTCTCAAAGGAAATCAGTTCTCTTTCCACTGCTGCAGACCAGGATCACCCACAGCTCACAGAGGTGTACAGATCCTCTCAGGTGCACTGACAAACCTCTTTCCACATAGGCGTGTGTGCGCACACACACATTCACACACATTCCCTTTCCCAGTCTCCAGGGGCTGGAGATTGGTGAGTGCAGAGAGGAACAGGTGGGTATCCAGATGGGCAGCCAAGCTTGCAGAAGAGATGGGGGCTGGAACTGGGGGGAGGAGCCTGGAGAAGAAAGGCTGAGGGCCTGGCAGGGTGAGCAAGATGAGGTCCTGAGACAGCAAGGAGAAGAAACTGGGCTCTGAGTAGAAAATGGTCAAGGTGCATTCGGGGCAGAGGAGGGTGCAGAGGAAGGCAGGGGGTGTCTGCAGGGGAGGAGAAAGGGGCCGAAGAGGAGGTGAGAAGGGGAAGGGGGCTGCTGGATGATGATCCAGCTCCCACACCAGGCGCCACACCTGTAGTGGCTGCCCAGTAGAAAGAGAGCCCTGACCAGGGTGAGGAGGCCTTGCAAAGGGAGTGCAGTGGTGGGGTTGGGAACAGGAGGGGCTTAAGGGGGGTCATGGGTGTGGTATGAGGTGGCGGGGTCATGGGTGTGGTATGAGGTGGAAATTGAGGGGAAGCTGGGAGTGGAGCACGAAGGCAAAGGGAGTTGAGGTGGCCTGGAGAAGTGGTTTAAATCTCACTGTTCAATGTGCGTGCTGGGTGGCCCCCTAAATGCCGCATAAACCCCGCTTAACCCATCCTTCCCACTTCTAAACCGCCCTCTAAACGCAGAAACCAGCTGGGCCACTGATGCCTCCCGCCCCCAACTTAAACCTGCTAAATGCCCCTCCCCTGCCTGCCCCCCCACTTTGGGATGGGGAAGGAAGGGGGCCACAGCAGCTTAACCACAGATAAACCTGTTTAACCTCTGACCTTTGACCTTCCAGCTCCCTTTCTTTTGTGTCCCTTTTCTTTTCTTCTTTTCTCATCTCTTTTGCTTTGGGTTGCTGCTGCCCCCAGGGTGGGGCTGGCTCTGAACCAGAGCCTAGGGAGGGGGTTAAGGGAAAAGAGGGGCCCAGCGTTTCTTTTCCTCCCTTCCCCTCTTTCCGTGGATGTTGCTGCTTACTCTGAGTCTCCTGAGGATTGCATAATTACTTTTCTAACTCCTTTGGACTTCGCCGCCTGAGAAACCTACTGTCTTTCTAAACTTTTCCAAGGAAACTTTGATAACGAGCGCCTGGCGATTGCTAGACAGAGAATCCCCTACCGGCTTGGTCGAGTAGTAGATGAGTGGCTGCTCGACAAAGGTAATTAACCAGAATTAATTAATTAATTAATTAACTTTAAAAACACTATCTTAAAGGTGCAGAGCTCTCTCTTTCCCCCTCCGTGCCTTCACCAATGCCCACCCCCAAGTGAAGGGACAATTGGCCAGCCAGAATGCTCCCTTCCCCTTTGGAGTCAAGGGTCTGTCTGTGCATTTCAGAGTGGTGGTTTTTGGGGTAGGAGTGGGGTTTTTTCTTAGAAGTAGGGGGAGTCTTGTTCTCTTTTTAAACCTGGGATCAACTAGGGTAATCCACAAGATCCCTACCATGGGAGCTCCCCACTGTGAGCCCGGCAGTAAATCACAAGCAGGCTGGGAATGCAGGTTGGAGATAGGTTCCCTCTGCCCGGAATCATCTCGGAGGCTTGGTAGAGGGCTAGCTGAGGGCCACAGAGCATGCAGAGGCAGGAAGCCTTTGGGAAGCAGGAAGGCTGACCTGAGGAGGTTTAGGAAGGCTTCACCAGAGCCATGTGAGGAGAAGAGAGAAGAGTGGGGGCCTCAGATCTTACTGGAAAGACCCCCAAAGAGAGTGCTGTGGGGCTGCTATCTCTGGAACAAGCCCCACAGAAGGCCTCTGAGAAGTTGAGGAGAGACTAAGGGAAGTGGGGCAGGAGGTGGTGGGCCCATAGGGATTTCTGCTCCTGCTTGGCTGATGAGGAAGACCAAGCAAGCCCCTTGTGAGGCCCCAGTGTGGTGAGGTGTTGCTGGGTGTGAGAGAGAAGGCTTCTTGTCACCAAGGGAAGCTGGGGACTAAGGACATATCCATCCCATTCCCTTTGGGGAGGGGGGGCGAGCTCTGTACCTCTAAGGCTAAACTCTAGTGGGGAAGTAGAACTGTTAAATCTCCACTTAACCAGCTGATAACTGTGCTTTTAAATGTCCACTGGGGCCTTCCCCAACTAAAACCCCCAAATGTAACTTCTAGCCCCCCATGCCTGTGGGGCCTAAACCTGCTGATAACCAGATGTGATAAACCCATAACAGGACAAAAAGTTAAAGGGACTGTAACAGACATCGCTAAAACCTACAGCCCCCAGCCACACTGGGCTGCTCTCTCCAGCGGGGTGAACTTTAACCCTTTGAGGAGTTCATGGCGGATGGGGCCAGGGGCCACAGGGACCAAGTTTGCTAACACTGTGGCTTCCTCTTCATTACCCACCTCCCTCTTCCAGAATCAGAGAGGCCAAGGGAGCAGCCTGGGCTGAGGCTGGGACAACTTGTGACCCCAAGAGCAGGGAGAGCTGGACAGGCCCTGTTGGGGGGTGGGGGAGGAATTGTGGTTTAGATGAAGGAGAGCCAGGGCCCTCCTTCCCTTTTGCCTTAGATCTGACTTTCCTCTTCTAGAAAATAACCGATTGGATTAGAGAGGTAGTGCCCGAAGTGTGAAAGAAGGAACTCACTTTTCTGTGGCCTTAGCCAAGTACTTCCCCTTTCTGAGGCTCAGCTCTCTCCTGATGGGGCAGTGATGGTTACTCAGCGCACCTCACAGGCATGTTGTGAGGGTGAGAGGAAAGAAACAGCAGGAAAGTATCCCAGAACAAGTTCTGGGGATGCTTGGAGGGAATATTTTATTGTTAGCGCCTGACTATGGTAGGTGCTCAATAAATATTTATTGGATGAATCCATTTTCCAGTTCCAAAGCATGTCCTGTGAAACAGTCCCATGAGATGCTTCACAATAGAGAGATTTGTGGTAGAACGAGTTTGGGAAGTGCTGAATCCTGTTTCTTCCTCTTGGAGATGCATATGTGCATTAGTTTAATAAAGGCTCTGAGAAGCCCTTGGAGAAAGAAACCTGTTCGATTGTGAAATGTTTCCTTCCCCAACTCATTTGACCACTGTGATCCTTCTCTCCTTTGTTTTCCTCATGATTCTTATGTCTGGGAAAAAACTTTGATGCAGAGGTCTTCCTGGGCCTCTCTGGGTCTGGTATTCCAGGACTTGTACCAGAGCTGCTACCACTGGCCCTCTGCCTCTTGGCCTCTTGGCCATTAGTAATGGGCGTTGCTGGTCCAGGGGCTATCCTTGCCTGAGTGGGCAGTGGGAGGGTGCTGGAGGAGGAAGGAAGGCTGAGTGGGGGGCTGGGGAGACACCCCAGTGGCCATCATTGGCTAGAGGCTGGATGGATGTTTGGATGTCCCAGAGGCCTGGGTGTCCCAGAGAACCTGTTTCCAAAGAGGTTGTGGGCTTCACAAGTTGGACTGTCCTCAGCCCAGGTTTTGGGGGCAAGGCTTACAGGCACCTAACTCTAAACCAGATCTTTAACGAGGCACTAACCAGAGGCTAACAAGGGCTAAGCCAGGTCTAAAACCCCCAGTGCCAGCAGCTGAAGGTTCCGGGGGAGATGGGGCAATGTGGTAGGCCCTCTGCCCACCCCCTCCCTCCCACAAAATAAGCAGCACCAAAACCAAAGTTAAATCTAAACTTAAACATAATAAACATCTTTTCTAAAAACCAAACCAAAACAACAAACTCAGAGGGTTAAACCGACCCCCAGATCCACTAAAAACAAACAGAACAGCCCAACCCCACCCAGCTGGGAATTCTGAGGTGTCATACTGGAGTGTGGGGTGAGATTGGAGCTGGAGCGGGTTTTATTGGCTGTCAGTGAGCGAAGCAAGGTCCCTTTAACATTTTCCACTTCTGTGCTTGCATGTCCAGGTGGGGAGGAAGGGCTCGGCTTAACAGGGCCTGGTCCCAGGCAGTGCTGGGCCTTGGCAGTCCGGGAGAAGAGAGGGGATCCTGGCCAGGGGTCAGAAGGCCTGGTTGTAGGTGGGAGGTCAGCCTGGGCAGGTTGCTGCTTCCACACACCATCACTCTGTCTCACCTCCTTCTCTGCTCTCACACGCACCGACTCCACCTTGGCCTGGCAGCTACCTCCTCTGTCTCTGCCTCTTTGTCTCCTCTATCTGCCTCTTCCAGGGGCTCCATGGCTTCAGGGCTCAGGGCTGGACACTGGGGCAGGATGTTTGGGGAAGCAGAGGGAGAAGATGGGGATGGACTGAGGGAAGAGGATGAAGAGGGGAGATGACCTTGGAGCTGGAGAGGAGAGGGAATGGGGAAGGTGGGAAGGCTTGCACATGGTGGGGAGGAGGGGCTGGGCTCCCCTTCCCCAGCCCGTGTGTACCCTGGGTGCCCTCCCCTTCTGGGGTCCCCACCTGGCTGGGCTAGGGGCTGTGGCTGACAAGGACTTTCCCTTTGGCTTTCTGCCCCTTCCTCATTTCTCCCCGTCCCCTCCTCCCTTACTGGCTTTCTCCTCCATTCCTCTTTCCTCTCCTTGGCTTCCTTCTTTTCTTCCTTCCCTTCCTGGTCTCCCCTCACTGCCTGCCCCTTCTCTGTCACCCCCTTCCACTCCTGCAAGGCCGCCAGCTGACCATCTTCAACAGCCAGGCTGCCATCAAGATCGGGGGCCGGGATCAGGGCCGCCCCTTCCAGGGCCAGGTGTCCGGCCTCTACTACAATGGGCTCAAGGTGCTGGCGCTGGCCGCCGAGAGCGACCCCAATGTGCGGACTGAGGGTCACCTGCGCCTGGTGGGGGAGGGGCCGTCCGTGCTGCTCAGTGCGGAGACCACGGCCACCACCCTGCTGGCTGACATGGCCACCACCATCATGGAGACTACCACCACCATGGCCACTACCACCACGCGCCGGGGCCGCTCCCCCACACTGAGGGACAGCACCACCCAGGTGAGGCCCCACTCTGGCTGGTGGATTAGGGCAGGGATAGGTGGGGATGGGGTTGATATCTGCATAGCCACAGTAGTGGTGCCTAGAGTGAGGGTCCAAGGGGTCTGTTGGGATCCTGAAGGCTGCTGTCGCTGACTTTGTTGCCATGGCGATGGGCAAGGTCACCTTTCAGGAAGTGGCCTTCACCCTAATGACCAGGGATCTTGTGATGTGGGGGTGACCACTATTTCTAGAGGGACCATTCCCAGAATTGGGGAGGAGTTTGATGGCCCAGTTATATGAGAGAAGACCACCCTACCTAAGAGAGATGAAGTCTGGACTTTGGGTGAGAGTAGGATGGCTCCTTCTGCTTCCCCAGTGAAGGCCATGCCTAGTGTTCTGTGTGGGCAGAGAGTGGGAGATGGATGGTACCAGGCTGGCCCTGCTGTGGGCAGGGGTGACAGCATGGGAGGGCTGGATGCAGTCACCTGGCATGGGCAGCCCCTCTCCAGAGGCTGGTGGAAGCTAGGAGGAGCCTCTCCTTGTTTGCTGGGGTCCCTGCAGTGGGAAAGCCCTGGCTGCAAGTCCATTGCCTTCACAAGCCCTCTCCATGTGACTATGAGCAGGCACCACAACTCAGGCAGCTTCAGTGTCCTCTCCGTCTGTGCGTCTGAGGGGGTCTCAGTGCAGACAGTTCCCTGGTGCTCACCCCACCTGCTGATCTGGATGGCCCCAGCTAGCCTAGTCCCAGGCTTCCTGCAGCACAGACTGGTAGGGAGGAGGGGCCTTGAAGCACATGGAGCCCACCCCACCTGCTCAGGTGTTTCCTGGGTCAGGTCAAGCCCTAGCGATAGGGGAGGACTGGAGGGGCCTGCACCTGGGGAATGGGGCTCTGCTGGAGCAGGACAGGCCTGTGTGACTTCCTGAGGCAGCCCAGGCTGGGCTGTTTTCTAGTTGTTGCCTCCAGTGCTTGCTCTGACCGTTAGCACAGGGAGGGCTCACACCTGCCATGAAGGCCTTTTTTGGCCACCCCTTCTCTTCCCATCGCCCTGTCTGGCAGCCTATGGCTGTTAGGCACCCTCTGTCCTTCTAGGGTGAGGGCAGGATCTGGGGGTGGCCATGAGGATGTGCTCCTCCCTCTGTCACCTGTCTGTCTTCAGCTTCTCCCTCTGAGGGGTGGGCTCCATGTGCTTTAAGACCCCTCCTCCCTGCCAGTCTGTGCTGCAGGAAGCCTGGGACTAGGCTAGCTGGGGCCATCCAGATCAGAGAGACAAGCCTGTACCCACTTCCTCTCTGCAAAGAAAGCTGAGGAGACCTGAAGACTTTGCCCCGAGGGAGCAGGGAGCCCTTGGGGAAAAAGTCTGGGCTCTACCCAAGGCTGGGTACCCACCATGCCCAATACCCTCCAAATCATAGGGGACGAGGGGCTGTCTGGTCTCAGTGGGAGGGTGATGGGCAGATCATCCTGGTGGAAGAGAGAGGTGGGAGTCCCAGGAGTCACTGCTGTGGTGGGGAAGCCCAAGATGGAGGCTGGTGCCGAGGGGGCAAGAATGCAGAAGGGAGCTGGGTCCTCCAGGCACTGCCTTGCCCTTGGGTGAGTGAGGGCTGTTGAGTCTGAAGATCATGGGCTGGGAAGAGGCAGGTTATGACCCTTTCAACCCTGCTCGTCCTTGTCCTTCAGCCTAGCTCTCTCCTCACCTTCCCGCAGTTTCTCGCGCTCCCTTCTTGCCTGGACTTTTGATTTCCCTCCTTGGGTCTCCTCCTTCATGGCCCTGTGCACCCTCCTCCTCCTTACACTCACTCATCTTGGGGATTCTCTTTCTTTGCAATAAGTAAGAGAGAAAATGCTGACAAAGTCTACTCTTGTCGTCATGGCAACCACAGCCCTAATTACTGTGTGCAGCCCGGCTCTCTCAGGCTCCAGGAAAGGGGGTTGGGAGAGAGATGAGGGGTGATGGGTGGTGAAGCTGGAGCCAGGAAGCCCTCCAGGGCCTGGCCCTATTCTGCCTGCGCTGGCCTCTGCAGGCTCCGCCCCGTAGGGCCTTGCCTCCCTGGCACCTTCCCTGAGGCATCCTAGATCCTCTTGCCCTGGCGCTGCAGGTCAAAGTCTGGCGTCCACCCTCCTCACTTCCGAGAAATAAAAAGCACCATGTGTGCTGTTTCACTGACCTTCGGAAGCCATGAAAACCTGCAGGGCTGTTGCTGGGGAGTTCCCTGTGCATAGCAGGAAATGGAGGCCCGAGGTCAGCCAGCAAGAGTTGGGAGGGCTGGGACTCAGACCAGTCTGGTCCGTCTCAGCCCAGGCGCATCCCCCGTGCCACCGTGCACCTCAAGTGGCAGCTGTGGGATCTGCTGACCTGCCTGGAACCTCTCTTTCCCCACCCCTTCTCTCGCCCCTCAGAACACAGATGACCTGCTGGTGGCCTCTGCTGAGTGTCCAAGCGATGATGAGGACCTGGAGGAGTGTGAGCCCAGTACTGGTGAGTGCCTTTCCCCCCTCCCCTGCCCCGGGGCCCTCTGCGACGCTGCTGGGAGGGGGGCGACTGTCCCTGCCACCTGGCCCAAGCCCCAGGGCCTGCTGCCAGGCCTTAGCTTTCCCTGATAGTTCCCCCTTGCCTAACATCCTCCCAGTCCCTCAGATGCTCTCTGGCAAGATGCCTTTTGGTTCCCAGCCCCTCAGAGGTAGTGAGGTCCTTAGCCTGGGGTCCTGGGGTTGAGAGCCAAGAGGTGCTGGGAGAGAAGGAGGGAGGCTTTTCCCTAGGAGGATGAGTAACTGCAGCTCCCATGAGTCCCTGGGGTGGGGGAGGGTGAACATGGTTTAGGAACTACAACTCCCATCAGTTCTTGGGTCCAGAACCACAACTCCCACCTGCCCCTGAGGCCTGGTGCTCTCTAGGCCACTAGTAGAGGAGATCTCTGCTGGATCCTGGGCCCTCCTCTTCTCCTGGGTGTTGGGAGGTGTCCTGTGCTCTGTCTGAAGTGTTCCCAGAGTGGACACTGCCAGGACTGCCAGGCCAAGGTGAGGCAGTTACAACACAGTGACTGCTCTGAATCCGATAGTGTGCTGGATGGGAGGTTCCCCCTAGACCAGACTTGTGGTCTCCTGGGGAAGATTAGGGCCTGAGGTCTGGCCCAGATTCTAGTGGGGGAGCTGCTGTAGGAGGAGAGCAGGGCTGGGAGGGAAGGCTCTCCAGGGCCTGGGGCAATGGGGCCAGGGAGTGCTTTCTAGGCCTCTGCTTGATACTTCTTGCTGGAGCCAAGGGTGCAGCCACAGAGAGAGACCAGGCTGGCAAAGCGGGGGTGGCCTTGAGTGCTGCTTGAGAAGTGTGGGATGTGGAGTGGTGCAGTGAGTGCCAAGGCTGCTCATTTGAGCAGGTTGGGGGTGGCCAAGAGCAGCTGGGGGAGGGTGGGATACTTGAGGCTGGCAGAGGGAGCAGAGAAAGGACTGGATGTGGCCAGATTTCCCAGTGGAGGAGTGTGGGCCTCGGTGGCTGCCAGATGAGTCTGTGGGAGTGGAGGGCCACCCACGTTTCTCGCTTGGGCTGCTGGAGACTTCTCCCCATTACCTTGCAATGGGTGGCACCTGGGTTGTTGGTACCAGAAGGCTGGAGGTTGGGGCAGGTGCTTGCGGGGTTGGGGGAGATTATGTGGTCAGGAGGTAGGCAGTGAGCCCTGGATACATCCTGTGAATCTGGCCTGGGGGCCTCCCAGCTCCAGAAAAGACATTCAGGCTGAGGGTGGGCCACGACCTTGGAAGGGGTGTGGATAGAGCAGGACCATAGCATGGCCTGTGGAGCCTTGGGGCAGAGGCTCAGCTTCAAAAACCAAGGGCAGAGGGGTTTCTGGGGCACAGGCGCCCAGACCCAGAGGCTAAAGCCCAGTTGCCCTCCATGTCCCCCAAGTAGGCTAGAGCTGAGAGGGGTCATTCCCATGGGCCTGGGCCCAGGGACCTTCAGGGGAGCTGCCAGCTGCTGGGCCAGAAAGGCCTTCCTTTCCATAGCCCAGGGCCTGTGCTTTCTGGGTCAGATGCCTTCCTCTCTAGGAGGCCCCTCTGCTGAGTGCTGTTACTTCTTCCCCTGGGGCGATCTTGGCTCAAGGATGTACACTCCAATGCCTCCATTGCTTTGGGGGGCTCTGGGCATCTGGTGACTTCAACACACAGTACCCCCTGCCCTGCTTTACTGCTCTGAGCTCTAGGCGTTTATTGGTGGCTCCTGTGGCCAACACAGCACTGCTAGCCCAGGCCTGCTGGAAGTGGCTGTGATGAGCGGCCCCATAAAAGCTCTGGGACGGGGCTCTGGGGACAACGGTCTTTGAGGGTCCTGAAGAAAGGGCACTGAGTGGCACCACATGTGTTTACACACAGGTGCCCATGTTCACACACTCTGGGACAGGAATTCCTGGGTAACAGGAGGAGTCTCTGCTTTCCCTGCACCCTGCAGAGGGGTATCTGGGGCCAGATGGTCACCACGTAGGGACATGCAGTGCACACTGGATCCCACCTGGGCCATACTCTGCCCACCGAAGTTCTAGCCTCCCAGCCCTGTCTTGGAGTCTAGTCAGGGGCCTGGGTCTGATGCTGAATGGGTGCATTGGTGGTCTGAGCTCTTTTAGGCTGCATTAGGGCAGAGGGTGAGGAGGAGCTGAAGCAGGCGGGTCAGCTGGTTCCCAGTCAGGGATCTGTGAGGTCACTGACCACTGAGCCACCCTCTTGGGAAAAGGGCCAAGTAGAGGATGAAGGGTGGAGGAGGTCTAGAAGCCTGGGATAGAGAGGGGCTGGTAGCCATTCCAGCACCCAGCTTTAAAAGTAAGGCCAGGAGGGAGGGCAGAGTACACTCTGGAACCCCCAGAGGAAACTGCCAGAAGCCACAGCCTCTCCCCCAAGCCTGCATCGCACATGCTTACACGTCCACATTTGCACCAGTATGAAAGGTTTAACGATGGATCCTCATCATCCCAATGGGAGGCCAGGCAAGGACCAAAATGACTCCAGGGTCTCCCAGTCTCGTGTAGACCATGCCATGCCGCCCAGAGCCTCTCCCAGGCCCAAATGCAAGGAGGCTTTTCTCCAGCAGACGGCCAGGACTCCCTTGGCTCCAGTGTCAGAGGTGGGGGCAGCCTGGCTGGACACCCCATGGGGTTTTACCTCTCCCACCTTGCAGATCCTCATCCCTGGGTCTGGGATCATTTCTGCTCACCTTTTCACCCTTTTCCCTAACCTGGGCTCCTCCACAGACCCTGGCCCATACTTTCTCCCTTGTTTAGTGAGACCATCATCTACACGGTTATTTTAGCTGAGGTTGGCTTTTGAATGGGAGTGCCTTTAGCAGGGCATGCACCATCGGTAATGTACCCACTCATAGTTGTCTCAGCTGGCCCAACCCACATATTGTGTCCTGGGCCTGGCCCCTGAGGGGATCTGACTTTGCACAACCCGAGACGTGCAGGAAGAGAAGAGCACACACAGGCTCAGACCCACAGAGGCAGGGTCTGTATGCACATGTATAACCAGAGGCATGCACATATACAGCCCTACACATACATACATTTACATACCCACCAGCAAGCTCACATGGGCCCACTTCCACACACACACATACACACACACACATGTTCAAACCTAGAGGAGCACACACTATTTGTACCTAGACCAACAGAGGCACACACATGCTTAGACTCCAAGAGACATGTGTGTGCTTATACCCCCCTGAAGTCCATAAACACAGATACACACCTGTTGAGACTCACAGAAGCATAAACTCATGCACACATGCACAGCCTAATGAAAGCACACGCATGCACTCAGAGCTACCAACTCTTGCATGTGTGTGCTTAGAGCTCCAGAAATAGCCGCAGAGGCACTCAGATGCACACGTGTGCACCTACTCAGCTCCCAGAGGTTCACACTTGTGTGTGTGTTCAGTTGCACCAAGGCACACATATTGTGTGTCTCACACCAAGGCACTTGGCTGTGTTCTGAGCTATGTGTGCATGCATGTTCAGACCCACTGAGGCACACCCACACACTCATATCTACTGACACCCATGCTGAATGTTCAGAATCACACACACATGCTCAGACCCAGAGACAGACTTGCATATTGCAGACACTCAGGACAGGACACACACATCTGTGTTCAGACCTGAGTGTGTGTGAATATGTGCTTAGGCTCAGTAAGTCATATACCTTGTGACACACCCTCGGACTCACAGATTATACATCTGTGCTCAGCTCAGAGGCACACATATGTGCACAGATCCACCTGTGTAACACACACAGGTGCTCAGACCACAGAGTCCTACATGCATGTTCAGACATGCAGATGCTCACATGTGTTTCAGAACCTCAGAGACCTGTATGCATGTTCATATCAGGCAAGTAAGCAGTGTGCTTAGACCCACCACAGTGCACATGTGTGCCCACATGTACTCACAGAAATGCACATCTATGACCAGGCTCACAGAGGTACATGTGTGTATAAGTATACTCACCACAATGCACACATACATATCTGCAGAGGGGTGTACTCATGCACCAACATGTGTGTCCAACCCCCAGAGGCATGCCCACATGTACACAAAGGTGCACCTGGGTAAGACTCACAGGGGTTCAGATGTGCACATTCTCAGAGGCAGGCTGTGTGCTCAACCCCAGGGGTCTACATACACACACAATTTGTTCAGCTTCACAGACCTGCACCTCTCCCACCAAGCCCGCCCCTATAGAAGCTCATACTTCCATGCACAGTCAATGTGCTGAGTGCCACAGCAGTGTACACACACACACACACGCTCACCTGCTGAAACATGCATACTGGTTCACACTCACAGAAGAATACATATGTACACACATATGCATAGACATGCAAGTTCATGTGCTTAGACCTGTACAGAGGTATACACATACACACACACATGCACACACACACACACACGCTTGGGCCTACATTAGCCCACACAGGTGCAGGTGCACTTCTGCGCTCCAAGGTACCCATGCAGTGGCACACAGAAGGGCACACACATATCCTCAGACTTGTAGGGCATGCACACATGTTCAGACACAGTACAAGGCATGCCTGTATGCCTGTGTGCTCCCACTCAGGTAAGTACACACAGTTGTTTAGACCCACAGGAGCACACACATACACACATGTGTATTCAGATTCACCCAGCCCCATGTATGCTCAGACCCACAGAAGCAGCCTCCTGCACTTACTCCATGCAAGCATCCCTCCTGAAGCATTGCCCTCATGCACACATGAATGAGACCCTCAGAGGCACATGCAGGCTTAACTCCACAGAGTCACAGACACATTTGCCGAGACCCGTAGAACCACAGTGTGTTCAGATTCCAAGAGGGTCTCAAGGTAGCACTAGTTGCTATAATAGACAACATCTATTGGTTTAACACATAGAAATGTATTTCTCATTCACGTAAGTTATAAACAAGTGTTCCTGATTGGTGGGCCACTCTTCTCCAAGTGATGACTCAAGGCTTGGACCCTCTCCATCTTGTGGCTGCACCGTCTTCAACAGGTGACTTCCTGAGTTGTGGTGGAAGGGGACCCGGCATGGAGTTGTGAAGTGGAAGATTTTATGGGCCAGCCGTGGGAGAGGCGTGCAGGTTCCTGCCCACATTCTGTTGCCTGGAGCTCAGTCATGGGGCCCAGCCTAGCTTTAAGGAAGGCTGTGAGGTATGGCCTTGCTGTGCCCTGAGGAGGAAGCAGAAACAGGTCTGGGGCCCAACTAGTGAATTATTTGTCACCGGCTTGCCTGTGGTCATCAAGGATCCGTTTCACTCTTTCTCACCTCCAGGACACACCCACCCCTCCCCAAGGGAGACCACCCAAAGTCCCAACCAGTTAGGGCATTCATCTCAAAGCTCACGATGTCTGGGAGATGGTGGCCCACCGCATCCAGTCAAGACCTGGCTCCTCTGGAATGGGGACCCATATGTGATCTGGATACCCAGGAACTAAATGGATCATTTACCTCACTGCTCCCACAGCCCGATACACACCCAGCATACTGTGGTGTGGGGCAGAGATGACAACCGTAATACAACCTCCCATGCAAAAAAGGGAAAAATGGAAGACACACAGCAGCCTAGATTCACACAGGCCAATGTGTGCTGCTAGTGCTGAGGAAATCCAGCAGGCAGGCAGGCCAGGCTCTCTGCCCCTGCAGTGGGGGAAATTTCTTTATTAAACCCTGGGAGAGATTCTGCTCTCTGGGGGAGACTCCCCTGTCCTTTGTCTGGGGTCCCTGGCTGTCCCCTCTGGGAAGTTCCTCCCAGTCCTCCTTCTCCATGGCCATGTCTGAAGTGGGTGTTGGGAACAATGTCCTCCTTGGGGGTGCTGTAGCATGATAGCCCACCCCTGCTCATGCAGATTTGGGGCCCAAGGGTGGTTTAAGGTTCAAAGTAACCCCACCTAGACACAGTTCTCAAGCCTCATTTATTTCCTTGTTGCTCTGCCCCCATGCCTCTTTCTCTTAATACAGTGGTGATTGTCTTGAGGACATTTGAAACAATAGGTGGGAGGTTGTGGGGGTGGGGGGCAACCCCTAAATCTGATCCTTGAGCAAGGCTGAGTGCTCTTATTCAGGTGAGAAGTTTTACTGCGCCATTGTCCTCAAAGCCTTTTTCACTTTTCTCTCTTACTGTTTGGAAGCAGTGGCCTCTTCTGACTCTTGTGGGATGCAGATTTCTGGGCTCTCTGTATTCTTTTCACTTCCGCTTGCAAACCAGCCAGTTCTTGCCTCCTCGTACTCCTTGCCTCCTTGGTCTCTTCCTTGTACTATGTTACTAAAAGTAGAAAGTAGAAGCCTCATGGTCAGTGGCCTTTCCCAGCCCTTTCCCTCAGTGCCCAGACTCCACAGGCAGTGCCTACCCTCCAGGTTCTCATGAGCAACGGTGTGCACCACATGCTTTGCCACTGCATTATGTGGGTTTTATCTTCCCAGCCTCCACGCCTTGGATTGTCACGAGTGCCTTCTCAGGTTTGTGTTATCGTGACATCCATTTCTGGTGCCAGTGTCTATATTAGTTAAAGTAACATTTGTTTCTGTAACAGATAAGCCCCGGATCTCCGTAGTTAATTCAAGAGAAGTTTCTCACTCAGGTGCACCCTACCTGGGTGTGCCTGATCAGCAGGTGGCTCTGCTGCCAAGGGTGCTTTAGGAATCCACACTCCTTCCATCTGTGGTGCCTCCATTTTCAACTTGTGGTTTCCAAGGTCACTGCAGGAGAAGGAGCATGGAAAGTGGCACCAGGAGGCTGCTGGGGCACTGGTACGGGCAGTGCCCACTACTCAGTCATACACCAGGCCTACTCACAGGGGATGTCAGGAAATGTAGTCTTGCTTCCCAGGAGAAGGGGAAAATGAGTTTGGTGAAGGACGCATTCCCTGGGGTGCACCGCTGGTGCTCAGATGCCTGTGGTGCACTCACATGTTCTGGGGCATGTTCACATATGGACATGTGCACACGGAACTCAGACCCAGGCTCAGTGGCCGGCAGGCACATGCCAGAGCCAGAGGTCCACTCACTGACATGCACACGCTCATGCTCAGATCCATCTAGGTTCACATACATGCATGCACACATGTGCTTGGGGCACAGAAACACAGATCCTCAGTGTGTGTGTGTGCATGTGCATATGCCACAATGTACCGTTTTTTTCTTACCTTGAAATACCCTGGCCTCTGCCCTTGCAGTACTGGTGCTTGTGGGTGGCGAGGGGCACTGTCCTTCAGGGCACCATACACAGTGGCACAGGTTGCTCTCTGCTCACACAGGTGAGTAGGGGCTGATATCTGCCCAGGGCTCTGCTTGCCCAGCCATGTGTCCTGAGCACCAGAACAGGACTGTGTCCACTGAGAGGAGAGAATGGTTTTTCTAATATTGCATGAAGGTACTGTTTGTGAAATCATGCACCACAGGGTCATGTCCGCATAGAACTGTGTTTTCTAACCCCCATGAAATGCCCTGTAGGCTGGTGGCTTTCTTGCCCCTCACAGCCTGGGCAGGGCCTCCAGCTCACTGCTTAGTCTTGAATACGCTCAACCTCAATTCTAGACTCCCCTTTGGGGGTGGGCACACCTTGCTTGGGTGAGAATGGGGTTCTTGGGTAGTTCCAGTCAGGGGCCTTCTGTGCCCTAAGGGCAGAAGGGGGCTAACTTTGTTGGGCCAGCAGTCCCCAGAGGAAGGAGAGTTGGGGAGGAAGGGGAGATCAGGAATGGCTGGTGGTCCCCCTGGTCAGGGATGGCATTCTCTAGTAAGTGGGGCCCACATGCACTGAAATTCAGTTTTTCTTAGGATGCAGAGGAGTGTTGGGTGGGCGGGTGGCGTCTGTGCTAAGTGTGCACCTGTGAGTATTTTCCAAATGCTGCAGCTGCCTGAAGTTGGGGAGAGGCGGGAGGCTGCCTGGGGTCCTATCAGACTCCTCTGGCTCCTAGGAGCACCCCATTCCAGGATGCATCCTTAGTGTAGAGCTGGACCGTGAGTCATTGTGAGTCTGCACCCACAAAACCCAGCAGCACGGGCAGCGGTTGGGCTTTTGGCAGGGAGGAGTCTTTGAGGAGCCCGATCCTCCCCTCCTCCAGGTCCTGCCAACTCCTCACCAGGACAGCCTCTTCTGATCCTTCCTGAACTGGTGTGTGATCCGGGAAAGCCCAGCACCCTAGGTTAGGTGACTTGATTGCCCCAGAGCCTAGGCCGGGTTGAGTGAGCCCAGGGAAGGAAGTCCTCATGTGTTCTCATGGGTTCTCCAGAGCCTTTTATCTTGTGGAGAGGAAGTGGGGTGTGGGACACTGGGAGGAAACGGAGAGGAAGCCATGTGGGAGACAGAGGCTACCATGAGAAGGGGGCACTGAGGGGGAGTCATGGCAGTGTGGGGGGGTGTGGGTGAGGGGAGGACACCTCAGGAGATCGTACAGTCAAAGCCTTGGGCAGAGAAGGGCCCAGGGAAGCCCCAGAGGAGCTGCAGATGCAGGGGACAGGGCTGGGACCCAGATATGGAGACCAGGAAGCAGCTGGGGTTGGAGGGGCAAGAGGTCAATGTGAGCAGGCCTGGGAGGAGTCTGGGGGCAGAGGAAGGCTGCAGAAGGGTGACCCGAGGAGCCTGTGTGTCCCAAGGGCTTAGCTAGGGAAAATGGTTGTAGGGGGCTTAGGCTGGGTAAGACTTGTTTGTGGTCCAAGGCCTGAAGCCCCCATGCCCTAGCCTGGCTGGGGGACAGCAGGTTGGTAGAGAGCCAAGCTCTGTGCCCTGATCAGCCTGTCAGCCCCTCTAGGGCAGGATGTGGCCTCAGCGAGGGCCTCCTGGTCTGGTCCTGTGCCCTGGGCCTGGCACTTTGCTGGGGCCCCAGCTATGACCAGCCAGCTTAGGCCAAGCCTTGACGCTGGGGTTTCCAGCAGCAGCTGGTGGCCCAGTCTAAGATGGAAGGTGGTGAGCTGGGGTGGGAGCTGGTTTGTAGAGAAAGGCTGCTGCCAAGGTAAGCTCTTCATAGTGCCTGCTGCCTAAGAGGGTGGAGGGGGTGGGGTGTTTAGAACTCAGCTGCTCTGGCCTGTGAGAGAGACGCCCACTCCCTTCCCTAGATACCTAGCCTGGCCTCGCTCAGAGGAAATGCCTGAGGAATATTACTCCCCTTCCCCTGGAAAAGCATAACGAGCCCCCATTCTGTGCCAGGCCCACTGCTGGAGGTTAGGGAGACAGATAGGACCCGGGCCGTTGGCCCTTCCCTGGCAGTGAGTACAAAGCCATGCCTCCAGGACAGAATTGGGATATGGTGTCAGAGGCACTCAAGGCAGGGAGCATCCTCTGCCTGGAAGAGGAGGTGTTTGGCCAGACTCTGAGATGTCAGCAGGGAAGGGTGTTCTGAATAGAAGGCAAAGGTCAGGTAGAGGGCTGGTGGTATGGACCAGCAGGAAGGACCCCAGAGGCACTCAGGGTTCATGCAGGGAGGGGAACCCTGCCATGATTGGGCCCAGGTTACGACCGCTCGAGAGGCTGCCAACCCTCCTGAGAGCTGACAGCTGAGTTCGCCCCTTACCTGGAGACCAGGGTGCTGGCTTTCCTTGTCTGGATCCCAGGTGGGTACAGGAAGACATATTTGTTCATCCAAAGGCTAGAGGTCCCACAAGAGCCAAGCCTTGGCCTCATCCTGGGCCTGGAGCCTAATACCCCAGTTTTATAGATGAGGAAACTGAGGCCCAGAGACTGGAAGAAACTTGCCCACAGTCACACAGGAACTCAGTGACAGAACAGGTGTTCTGTCATCCAAGTTAGCATCCAAGCCAAGAGTCAAGCAGCCCCAACAGATTCCTGGAGGCATTGGGAGGATGACTTAGGTTTTCTTGGGCTCCTCATGAGATCTAGCCCTTCCCCGGCCTCACTCACCTTGCCGGGCACCTACACCTGGTGATCTTGGGAAGTCCTGCCCACCCAGGCCTCAGCATTCTTATCCATAACGAGCTGGGATCAGATAGTCCCAGCTCCACAAAACATGCTACTTTGCTCTTAGCTCAAAGTTTTTCACTTGACTGAGCCTTCGGAGGGCCAGGAGCCCTGGGGTTTCAAAATCTAGGGTGCAGGTGAGCCCCTGGCCAGGGGAGATTGGAGTCGGGTGGGAAGAGCAGCCTGGGGAGCTCAGCAAGCCTTCAAGTTCAATGGAAAGGTCTTGGCCACAGGCTGGCTGGCGTGGCCAAGGACAGCTCTGCAACATTGCTGGAGCTTGTGATCTGAAGGTTGGCAACAGTGTTTGAACTCAGGGCAGAGGCAGGGGGCTGTGGGTGGGTGGGGAGCAGGAGAAGAGCGCCAAGATGTGAAGGTGGAATGTGGCTGGCCTGGCTGCAGTGGGGCTGCAGTGGGGCAGGCGGGACCTGGCAGTGGAGGCCCTGGGGTGCTTTACCACCAAGAGGCTGAGGGGCTTCTGGGCATGATCTATGAAGACCACACCCTGCAGAGACCAGCGAGAGGCACTCAGACGTGGGCAGGGCTTAGGCTGTGCTGAAGAGAGAGCCAGAGAGGAAACCTCCAACCCTCGTCAGGCCCAGAGGTGCCCCTGCAAGAGGAGCAAGTCCTCCCACCAGCCACCTAGAGCTGAGCCCCAGCTCCCTTCTACCCCAAACCAGGAGGTTGCACAATTTTGGTTTGAGAGGAGGCCCAGGAGGCTGATGGGAGTCACAGTTGTTGACCCAGTGGCTGATGGGAATTGTGGTCTACACTCCTCCAAGGACTGATGGGAGTTATAGTTCTCACCTTTTGGGGGCTGATGGGAATTGCAGTTTCTGCCCAAGGGACTCCAGTTATCAGACCTAGAGATGGGGAGACCCATTCTCCCCTCACAAAGCCCTCCCCACTCATTCCCATGGGCCCTATTTAGCAGGTGCTTCCCTCCCAGATGGCTGTGTATGTATTTTCTTTTCTTTTTTTGCTTTCTTCTTCTTTCCGTTGTTTTGTTATTGTTTTAACTATAGTAAGAGGGCCAGAGGCAGTCAAGCCCTGGCCAGGTCCTGGCGGCCCATGGGGGTTCTGGGGAGGGGGAGGGGGGAAGTCAGTGGGGGTCAGAGGTGGAGGGTGAAGAATGAGAAAGTTGGGGAGTTAGGCTTAGCTCAGGAACCATGTGTCCCTGCCCACTCCCCTCACTCCTTCCTTGCCCCTCCCTACCTCCCTGCCTCTACATGGCTTCTCCCCACCCCTCCCAGAGTCCTACGGGACAGGACCCTGCTCCAATGGTATCCAACTCCTCCCTGCCCACTCTTCCTCATGGGCCACCTCACCTCCCACTTGCGATATCTTGCCTCCCGTGGCCACCCTGCAATTAGCTTTCCAAGCCCCCTCCCATGGCCGTCCCCTCCCAAGACCTCTCACCCATGTAGCAATCCCTACATGGCTGCCTGTCATGTCCCTACTCTCTAAGCCCTCCTGCCCACTGTTCGTCCCTCCCCGACATGCTGACACCAAGTGGTGGAAACCACCCCTCAGCCCCAGCCTGCCCTGTGCAGAGTTCAGCTTTGTGTTGAATGAGGGGGAGAGGGACAAGTGAGGGCGGAGAGAGAGTTCAGGAGGAGGCAGGATGCGCAGGGAGCAGAGAGTGAGGGAGGGAGATACCGAACAGATAGACAGAAAACATTGTACGGAAAAGTTGTTTTTTCTTATTTTTTTCCGGGAGAACCCGCTTACACAGCTCTGTTTGTAATTTTTTTCTTCATGCTAAAATCACACGGCCTATTTGTTGATGTAAGTTGCCTGAATTCCGTGGTATGCTATCTTCTTTTTTAAAAACAAAAGCAAAAAAAAAAAAAAAAAAAAAAAAAAAAAAGCAAAAAAAGAGAAAAATCTAGAAAAAAAACCCTAAAAGATATTGTTGTTAGGTTTGTTTAAATGCTGCTGTTGTATCTGTTTTTAAAGCCTTAAACCAGTAGAGTTTTTTTTTCTGTTTCTTTTCAATTTCCTTTCCTTTCTGTTCCTTTTGATTTCTTAAGACAAACAAAAGACCAAAACCCAGAGAGTCACAGAGCCCGTGCGTGGGGTGCCCAGGGCATCTGAGCCGCTGCCCGCTTAAAGCGCAGTGCTCGGCCGGCTGGCGGGCGGGCCCAGCCCGCTCTAGTCTCCGCCAAAGCCAATTGGAACCGATTTGGGTGTGTGAGGCTGTTGTTTCTCTCTCTGTGCCGGCCGCCTGCGCCCTGGCCCTCGCTGACGCCCTCTCTTTTCTCTTCTCTCTCTTGTTCTAGGAGGAGAGTTAATATTGCCCATTATCACGGAGGACTCCTTAGACCCCCCTCCCGTGGCCACCCGATCCCCCTTCGTGCCCCCGCCCCCTACCTTCTATCCCTTCCTCACGGGAGTGGGCGCCACCCAAGACACGCTGCCCCCGCCCGCCGCGCGCCGCCCGCCCTCTGGGGGCCCGTGCCAGGCGGAGCGGGACGACAGCGACTGCGAGGAGCCCATCGAGGCCTCGGGCTTCGCCTCCGGGGAGGTCTTTGACTCCAGCCTCCCCCCCACGGACGACGAGGACTTTTACACCACCTTTCCCCTGGTCACGGACCGCACCACCCTCCTGTCACCCCGCAAACCCGCTCCCCGGCCCAACCTCAGGACAGATGGGGCCACGGGCGCCCCTGGGGTGCTGTTTGCCCCCTCCGCCCCGGCCCCCAACCTGCCGGCGGGCAAAATGAACCACCGAGACCCGCTTCAGCCCTTGCTGGAGAACCCGCCCTTGGGGCCCGGGGCCCCCACGTCCTTTGAGCCGCGGAGGCCCCCTCCCCTGCGCCCCGGCGTGACCTCAGCCCCCGGCTTCCCCCATCTGCCCACAGCCAACCCCACAGGGCCTGGGGAGCGGGGCCCGCCGGGCGCAGTGGAGGTGATCCGGGAGTCCAGCAGCACCACGGGCATGGTGGTGGGCATTGTGGCGGCGGCGGCGCTCTGCATCCTCATCCTCCTCTACGCCATGTATAAGTACCGCAATCGTGATGAGGGCTCCTACCAGGTGGACCAGAGCCGGAACTACATCAGTAACTCGGCCCAGAGCAATGGGGCGGTGGTGAAAGAGAAGGCCCCGGCTGCCCCCAAGACGCCCAGCAAGGCCAAGAAGAACAAAGACAAGGAGTATTACGTCTGAGCCCCCAGCACTGCGCCCCACTGCCAGCTGCCCCTCCTGGGAGGGCCCGGGAGGAGGGTGCCACCCTCTCCCTGCCAGGGGCCTGGGGACCCTCTCCCTGGCTGCCTCAGGCTTCTCTTACGAAGAGGAAACGCAAAAAAAGAAAAGGAAAAACCCCGTGCTCGCCCCCTTCCTCCTGCCGTCCACTGCGCGGCCTCGTCAGTCCCGGGGCTGACTGTCCCTCTCAGCTCTGCGCCTGCCAGGCAGGGCACGTGCTCACAGCCCTGGGTTGATTTATTTTTTTAAGGGGGTAGTTTTATTTTGGTGGGGTTGGGTGGGAAGGAAGGCTGGGGGTTTTGTAAAGTGTCCACTGCTCGTCCTGTTAATTTTCCTCAATTTTTCTTCTTCTTCCTTCTGTCCCTCCTGCCTTCCTTCTCTTCCCAAGCCCTCCAATCCCCATCCCAGGCTTGCTGTGTCTCACTGTCCCCACCCTCCTTCCCTACTTCTTTTTTTGTGTGTCTGGTTTCTCCCTTCCTTTCCTCCCTTTGGGTTTCCAGAGTCGGTGGGAGAAGGGCGGGAGGGTGGGCCCCAGTGGCCCAGTGGGTGGGTGGGGTGGGGTGGGGCAAGTGCCCCAACTCCCCTCACCAGGAGAGGCACCTGCTTGGTGCCGCCCAGGGAAGGGGCTCAGGCCTGACTGAAGGCCTGTTCTGTGTGTGCCGCCGGGCGATGTGCATTGATGGGGAAGCTGCTGGAGGAGCAGGGGTGGGGGGTGGGAGGGAGGGGAAAGGCAAATGCAGATATATATTACAGACAAATACTCTAGATTCCACGAGCAGCAGCCTGTGGCACCCGCTGGGCGCGGGCAGCAGGGAAGAGGGAGCAAGGCATTGTCCACAGACTGCTGGGGTCACTTCTTTGCCCACGGGCTCCCTGCTCCCCCAGTTTTTTTTCTCTCTTTGTTAACAAATGTGTCTGAGTCTTGGAAAACACCCCAACCCCGGAAATGTGTGGGAAAAAGAAAACAAAAACTTTCCAAATTCCAACGGTCCTGTGCAGTTTTTTTTGGGGTGGGTGCTGTTAGATCCTGGCTTTTGGCTGGGGTCTGGGCCCACATGGGGGCCCACAAGAGCTGGTAAGTTGCTCCCGAACTTTTGGGTTGAGTGTGGCTTTGGGTTCCTGGGATAACTTGTCTT
Source organism: Pan paniscus (assembly GCF_029289425.2). Lineage (NCBI taxonomy): Eukaryota > Metazoa > Chordata > Mammalia > Primates > Hominidae > Pan > Pan paniscus. The sequence continues at coordinate 65,830,153 of NC_073258.2, read as the reverse complement.
TGTCTCACAGTGTCCTGTATCCCTGCTGGGCTGAGGAACGGGCGGGAAACATGGCTGGTCTCTGGCCGGTTCACAGACCTTAGCTTCTCAGAAAGGCAGACAGATCCCTGGAGACCTTGTGTTGCCCCCTGATGGCTACTGGATCCACACCTCGGGGCATGTGTGCCCGGGCACAGACCTGGGTGCGGGACAGATGCTGCCTCATCCTTCAGCAGCCCTTGGAAGGAGGAGGTCATTCCTGGGCTTGGAGACCTTCAGTGGCTGCTCCCAGGTCTCGAGGTGAATGAGTGACTGAGTCCCAGTGGTCTCCTGCTCTGCCTGACTCTAGAGTCTGTGCTCCTTCCCCTTCCTCTCTAGGGATTTGGACCCTGGTACCCTACCTTCCCCCAAGTCCACTCTGGTTGACTGGGCAGCTGCTGGGACTGAAGGTGGAACCAGGGCCGGCCACCTCGTCCACCGTTGTTTACTCCTCTGTGGAGACCCTAACAGGTCCATGGTCCAGACATGCTAAGAGATGGATCTGTATTTGTTAAGCCTCTCAGTCGCAAGGGACAGATAACCACGTGTACAGCATTGTCAGGAGAGGAGAGCGAGGAGGGTTGCTGACCTCAAGGATGGCAGTGGTGGGGCGTTGCACCACCTGGCTCATGAGACATGACTCAGCCATGCTGTGTCACTCAGGGTCCCCCCCTCAATCGGCTTCTCAGCCCTCCCCTCTGCCAGGCTTCCTCACACCCTTGGCTTGCCATCCCCTCCACTGCCCGATTCTGCATCTTGATTTTCTGTCTGCAGGGGGCTCTGGCTGTTGGCCAGCTCATCCTCGAGGCATTTTGCAGTTCAAAAGCCTGGTCCATCTTTAGGCCTGGCTGCCTCCATGCCTGCAGGAGCCCCACCCTTCAGCTGGGGAACATCCCTTAGTGGGAGTGGCAGGTCCTGACCTGAGCAGCCTCCAGCTATCTCCAGAGGCCAAGGTCAGCCTCATCTCCTTCTCTTCCTTCTCTCCATCCCTGAAGGAGGCTTTTGTCTTGGGACCCTCCCCACCATGGTGCCTCTCAGGACCTCTTGAGATTCCTTCTGCAAAATCCTAACAAGGGTGAGAGAGCAGAGCCCCAGGTGTGGATTTCTATGGACTCAGCCTCTCCTTGCCCTTCTGATCCAGCTCCTGAGGGGTGAGGCTCCGGCCCTGCTTGTCCCCCAACTGCTCAGTCTTGGAGCCACGGTCAGCATCGAGGTCAGCTCTAAGCACCTGTGGAAGTCTGGGAGAGGCCCTGGTTTGGGGCATTCTTGCTAGGATGTCCTCCTGTTCCTGGGCTGGTGATTGGAACCCTGCCGCTACTCTCTCTGACCAAGGGATGGAGACAGCTTGGATTCCTCTCCTCCCATCACAACTAGCCAAAGAAACAAAGACAGGCAGGCAGGGGCTCCTTGGTGTTAGGAAGGGAAGGAATATCCTTACTCCAGAAATTTCTAGAATGACCCTAAACAGGATAGGGGACAGTATATCGGGGTAGGGAGGCAGGAAGCGGGGCAGTCCAGGAGTTGGAAGGATGGACCCCAGTCCTGCTGGTTGCCATATGACTGTGGGACTTGGTCTTTCTCTCAGCATAAGGCAGCTCAGGGTTCCCGTCATTCAAGGGCTTGGTTATAAGAGGACAGATCCTACCCTCAGCCATTGACTCAGTTTACCCATCTGTAAGAGATGGTCACCTGATTCTCAGTTTATCATCTTGTGCCTCTGATGTTGGACTTAGCATCTGGGACTGAGCTGAGCTCCTCAGGGTCTGGCTGGCCTGGCAGTGACCCCAGCAGTGTCCCAGGCAGGCCCAGTGTCCAGGGCCTGACGGTGGCTGAGGTTCCAGGCATCCTGGCTCCTTGGCGGGTGGTCCTCACAGGGATTTGTGAGGAGATTTCACCTCAGGGTTCTCAAGGACAGGGATTTGGGGAAGAAGTTCACAGACTTGCCCTCATCAAGCAAGCCCCCTGGAGAGGGAACACCAGCCCAGCCAGTGCCCAGCTCTTCCGGATAGAACCCCCCTCTTGAAGGCAGATTTGGAGCCCATGGGGCTTGGTGCTACCTCTTCCCACACATCCTCCTGGGTGAGCTATGGGCTTGGCTGGAGGCGGGAGAATGGATAAAGTGAGTCCTGAGCCACTTTCCTCATCCCTGCTGCCTGAGGCCTCCACCGCCATGGGGATGACACTGATGGGGTAGTGATGGGTTCTTCTTTCCCTTGGCTCCTCCATAGCGGGGTGCCCCCACAGGCTCTGAGGTTGAAGCCTCCGTGGTGGGCATCAGAACAGAGTGTGTCCCAAGCATAGGCTTGCCATTCGGGTGGGCTCGAGGCTGCTGCTGAGGGGGTCCCTTCTCCCTTTGCCGACACCCACTTGGCCACAGCAAGGCTGCTCACTCGCCAGAGGGACAGGGTCCTGGGCCCTCCCAGCTTCCAGGGCCTCTTGAGTTAATCCAGGAGTGACTTATGTTGGAAGCAAACAGGGCTTGGGTCCTGGAAGGTCGTGACTATCTGGAAGGACCAGGAGCAAGGCCACTCAGGATGTGGGCAGAGGGGTAGTCCAGACCCCCTTGGTGAGCTGGAGGGATATCCCAGAAGACAGGAGGGCCCATCTCCCACCAGCCCTGGGTTCTGCCTTCTAGAAACTTCTGGATACCCTCAGGTCCCAAGAATGCTGTTCAAGGGTTAGAAAGGCCGCTGGGCCTCAGCTGGGCAGTAGATAGACAAAAGACAAAAAGTCCAGGGCAGCCTGAGATGACCTTGTATTCAGGCATTTTCACAAACAGGATCCCTGCCCAGGATTCTTTACTGAGGGGTGGCCCTAGGTAGATGGCCAGAGGACATGGCCCCCCAGAGGCCCAGGGGCTGCAGCTGACAAGACCAGGCCAAGCAGTGACCCCCTTCCTGTGGGGGCAAAGAGCTGCTTTCTGTTTTCCCATCCCATATGTGTGCATGTGCATGTGGGCACACGTGTGCACACACGGCTAATGTGTGTGTAGGGGTGGTAGGGCACTGCCCTCGGCCAAGGTGCCTGGAAGCAGCAAGGCAGGCACAGGTGGACCCGGAGACCATCTGAGCATGGCCCCAGGGTGGCTCAGGTGACTGGGCTGGCTGGCTGGGACCCGGCTGGGCAGCAAATGGCTTCTACCTGCACCCAGACCTCTGTGTGCGCTGCACTGCGTTTTCCCGCGAGCCATGCCTGTGGACACTGTGGGCCCCTGGCCTTGCCGCTGCCAGGAGAGTTACTGGACACCCAGATGGTGAGGCTGGGTTGGGAGAGGCTGGGGCTGTTGTGGCCAGAGTGGGGCTCTGGAGGCCTACTGATGGGTTTGAATCCTGATACTGCCCCCACCTAGCTGAGTGTCATGGGCAATCAGGTTCTTCAAGCCTCAGTTTTTTCATCTGTAAAATGGGGCAATGTTTGCCCTACAGGATTCAGGAAAAAGTGAAGTGAGATGATGCTTTGAGGTGTCCAGCACAGCACCGGGCCCACAACAGGCGCTGGAAACAGCAGCCACTCTGGCCTGGCACCTGGGGCAGGAAAGCTGGCCTGGGAAAGACCCACCCCAGCAAGGAGCCCCCAGCACTTTCCTCCTTCCCCCGACCCAGGAGGACCCTGGGGGCTCATCACTTGAGTCAGTGAGGGGCAGCCATTCATTTGTTTCTTTATTCAATCCCTCGCACCAATGCCTCTCTGGCCCAGCGCTGTGTGGGGAGCTGGGACATGGGGTCATGGGACTGCCCCAACCCTCTGGGAACTCATAGGCTGGCAGGGTGGGAGGAGGCAGGCTTGTGGCTGTAACTGTGGGTAGGAGTTTCACGGGCATCTCAGGCTGGCCCTGGACCCCTGGAAGGGGGGCTGGGTTTGGGGTTTTAAGTGGAGTCGGTCAGGGATGAGGGTGGGAAGGGGACAGCAGGCAGAGGATGTGGCGGGCAGGTGGCTGAGGCCTGGAGGGACATGGGGAGGGGCCAGGGGCCAGGCTTACAGGGCTTCTGGGTAAAGCTGTGGAGCTGAGACTCTACTGCTTGTGCGGAGCTAGGAGAGATCTTGACCATGGATGGTGGTTAGCTCTGAGCTCTGGGCAGGTGGACGGGTGTGGGGGGACAAGTGGCAGTGCGGAGGCAAGCAGAGGGTTGGCAAGGCCAGCTCGTTCCCCTGGGCCTGACCCCTCTGCTCTCCGAAGCCACGAGGGCAGGGCAGGGTGATGGTGCACTGGGTCGCCTCCTGCCAATCAAACTGTCCTTTTCCCCTTCAGTATTGAAGGGGGCCCCTTGGACTGTGAGAGAGGCAGGGCTCACCTGGAGGGGCAGCCCTGGGGGAGAGTGGGGACCTCAGAGGGCAGCCTCTGGGCCTCTGGAAATGGAGGTCTTTGCTTTCCTCCTGCCTTCTCCAGAGAACAGAAGTCTCTTCCTCTGACCGTCCCATCGCAGGTTCCCCAGGAGGCTAAAACTGTGTGGATTTTAGGACAGAGTTCCCCAGCGTGCCATGTGTCGCCTTCTTTACTGCCCTGTTCAGGAAGCACACGGGGGTGTGTCTTGGGGTGTGGAGTGGCCCCTGACCCTTGACCTGTGTCCATCCCAAGGACTCCAGGGAATGCCACCACCCTGCTCTCGGGGGCCCAGAACTGAGCTCCCGAGCATGTGATGGGTTGGGGGTATGTGTGAAGTGACTGCCCTGCCAGCCATCAGGGCTTTAGAGGTAGAATCTGGGGCCTGTGAGGGCCCGCAATGGCTGGATCTCCCTCTCACAAAGGACTATCCATTCTTCTCCCTTTGGCCTCTCTCGGGGTGAACCTGGGGGAGCTTGGCCATTTGTGCCTTGAATGGTGGAGTGAAAGGCAGAGGACAAAGCCCTAGGTCAAAGCACTGCCAGCCGGAGACTGAGCCCTGGGTTGCCACTCTCCCAGAGATGTACTGTGTGACTCTGGGCCAATCCTATCTGTCTGGGCCTCTGCTTCCGCCTCTGTCAAGTGATGGGGATGGGTGAGCAGGCTGCCCTGTGCTAGGGTTCTCTGGTGGGAGGGAGGGGTGGTCCCGAGGCTGGGTCCACTCACTGGTTCTGCACATCTTGGATGGTGTCGGGCAGCGGCAAGCTCTGGGTCTCGGGCAGAAGCAGTGCGGCCAGGCCACTCAGCACTGGCACCGTCCCATACACCAGCAAGGGCAGCCAGGGGCCATGGACACCCAGCAGCCGGACCAGAGGCCCCAGGATGGCTCCTCCACGGGCTGCCATCTGGCCCAAGCCCACTGCCGTCATCCTGCCAATGCAGATGCACCTATAAGCGCCTGGTCTGTGTGCCCACAGCCTTGATCCTGCACGCCAGGCCAGGCCCGCTTGGCCCAGGGAGACCCAAGGGGTCAGGCTGGGCTTGGGACGCACCTGAGCAGCCCCGGGACCACACAAGAGGGAGATGCATGACATGAACATCTAGGTCTGGGAGAAGCCAGTCCTGCCTGGGGGTGCCCCGCAGCTCAGCCCAGGGCTCCCCTCTCCTGGAGCCCAGGCCCAGCCTCACCTGAGCACAGTGGGGAAGAGTTCGCTGCTGTAGATGGTGATGCAGGTGAAGGCAGCCCCCACCCCGCCCAGCCCCAGCACGGCCAGGGCTGAGCGCAGAGCCCCCATTTCTGTGGGTAGAGATGGGATTAGTGAGCTTGGTGGGGGGCCCAAGATCAGATGAGGGCTCCCTTCAGCCCAGGGGGCTTGTCCCTGACTTGCAGGCCTCTTTGCAAATGTTTGGGAGTCATCTCCATCTGGGTATCCTGTCCTAAGTGGCCTCATGGCCACACCCACAATCTGCTCCACGCTCAGACACCCAGAGCCAGCCCCGAGGAGTCCTCCTCGACCCCCGTTTCCCTCCCCCTGCAATCCATCACTCAGTTCTCATTTTAACTCCACACTTTTCCCTGGTGCCACCCGTGCCACTCCTTCACCGCTCTTGCTGGCTCAGCGCAGACACTGCCGTCTGTCCCTACACGGCTCCGGCAGCCTCCTTCCTACCAGGGTACCTGCTCTAGTCCAGCACCTCCAAGGAGGGGTGCTGTTCCCAGCCCGAGACCCCCCCAAGGTAGGGAAGTCTCTGGTGTACAGCTTTGCCCCCTCACCGTGGGGCACCAGCGTGTTGGCCAGAATGCAGAGCCCCGCCAGCAACAGGGATGCGGCCAGCGTGGGGCGGCGGCCCAGGCGGCTCAGCAGCAGCAGGGCGCCCATCTTGGCTGGGATGTCCACGACACCAATGAACATTTGGAGCAGGAAGATGTTGCTGCCCAGGGCCTGCAGGTCCAGGGCCAGGCCGAAGAAGGTGAAGCCAAAGGCGAACCTGGGGCAGGGGTCAGGGAAGTCAGGGTGGGGGTGGTGGGTGGGGGGGGTGGTGGGCAGGGTGGGAACAATGGGCGGTGGGGGCTCAGGGTGGGGGCGTGCTGCTCTTAGCTCAGTGTTCTGGCCCTTCAGCTGCCAGCTCTGTGGGGCGGGGCCAGTCTCTAGACTATGTTTATCAGGTCCCCTTGCCAGCATGGCTTCCCTTTGGGTTTGGCTGATGGGAGGTGCTGGCAAGAGGTTGGAGGAGGGGAGAAGCAGGGGATTTCTGCCTCCCTCTCTGCTTGGGGGCTTTGTCTGGGAGTGACTATGTCCCTTCCGTGGCTCCAGCTGCCACTGAACAGTCCTTCCCTCCTTGGCCTTGGCGGTTTTGGTCTTTGCTGGTTGGCCATGGGTCCTGGGCTCTGATAAGCCCTCTCCGCCCTCCCTGGCCCCACACCAGGCAGGGGTGCTTGCGGCCCATGCTGTTGCCTGGATCACCCCTTCGTCATACCTGGCTCCCAGCCCTCCCAGGAGCTTTGTTAGGGATCCTACCTACTGCATCTCTTCTATCTGCCTTGCCCCTTATTAAGGCCCCCTCAGTGAGCCCACCCGGCCTGGGTTGTCTCCTGTCGGGAGTGACTGACAGAGGGGAAGGTGTCGGTGTTGCAGGCCAGTGGGACCAAGCGGAGCCAGCAGAGGCCGGGGCCGTGTGCCAGCGAGAGCCCCGATTCCAGGTTCCCCTGTGGAGGTGGGGTTGGGGGAAGGGCATCTACCAGCACAACGTGGAGATACAGGTCCGGAAGCGCAGTCCGGGCATGCGGAGCAGGGTGCCCAGGCTGGCAGGAGGCTGGCCCATGCTCAGCTCCTCCCGCATGGCTGAAAGCAAGACCTGTGGAGGCGGGGGTGGGTGCTGTTGGCACTGGGGGCACCAGGCACCTCCTCCTCTCTGAGACCTTCTTCCCAGGGAGCTGAGGTCCTTGGTGGGTCTCCCAGGGTGCCCTATGCAGGGGCAGGGAGAGGGTCTGAGGGTCCGGGTTTGAGGAGGACCCAGCCTTACCTCAGGGGTCAGGGTGTCCTGCACCGCCCCCTTTCCGTTGATGGCAGCCACCCTCCACAGCTCCCGCAGGCCCCAATCCAGCCTGCCCGTGGTGAGGAGCCATCGTGCCGACTCTGCCAGCCACCTTAAGTGGAGGGGGTGTGGGAGGGGTCATTGCCTGTGGCCCCCAGTGCCTGGCCTGTGCCAGCCTCAGACTGCTACCCTGTACCCACTGCTCCAGGCCCAAGGCTTAGGGCGGCTGAGGACCCCGAAGGGCGTTGTGGCAGCCAAGCCCTCTTGGGCACCCTCCT